>NC_042983.1:1763398-2488398 GCF_901001165.1 Salmo trutta | reverse complement strand
TGTATGTATGTAAATATCTGACTCACTGGGAATGTGATGAAAGAAGTAAAAACTGAAATAAATCATTATCTCTACTATTATTCTGACATTTCACAGTCTTAAAATAAAGTGGTGATCCTAACTGACCTAAGACAGGGAATTTTTGCTAGGATTAAATGTCAGGAATTGTGAAAAACGGAGTTTCAATGTATTTGGCTAAGGTGTATGTAAACTTCCGACTTCAACTGTATATGACCACCACAAACCGATGCTGGCACTAAGACCGCACTCAAATGAGCTGTATACGGCCATCAGCAAACAGGAAAACGCTCATCCAGAGGCGACGTTTCTAGTTGCCGGGGACTTTAATGCAGGGAAACTTAAATCCGTTTTACCTAAATTCTACCAGCATGTTAAATGTGCAACCAGAGGGAAAGAACTACAGACCACCTTTACACCACACACAGAGACATGTACAAAGCTCTCCCTCGCCTTCCATTTGGCAAATCTGACCATAATTCTATCCTCCTGATTCCTGGTTACAAGCAAAAATTAAAGCAGGAAGTACCAGTGACTCGGTCAATAAAAAAGTGGGCAGATGAAGTAGATGCTAAGCTACAGGACTGTTTTGCTAGCACAGACTGGAATATGTTCCGGGATTCTTCCAATGGCATTGAGGAGTACACCACATCAGTCACCGGCTTCATCAATAAGTGCATCGATGACGTCATCCCCACAGTGACTGGACTAAATACCCCAACCAGAAGCCCTGATTTACAGGAAACATCCGCTCTGAGCTAAAAGGTAGAGCTGACGCTTTCAAGGAGCGGGACTCTAACCAGGAAGTTTATAAGAAATTCCGCTATGCCCTCCAATGAACCATCAAACAGGCAAAGCCTAAATAGACGACTAAGATCGAATCGTACTACACTGGCTCCGACGCTCGTCGGATGTGGCAGGGCTTGCAAACCATTACAGACTACAAAAGGAAGCAAAGCCGCGAGCTGCCCAGTGACACGAGCCTACCAGATGAGCTAAATTACTTCTATGCTTGCTTCGAGGCAAGTAACACTGAAAGATGCATGAGAGCATCAGCTGTTCCGGACGACTGTGTGATCACGCTCTCCGTAGCCGATATGAATAAGACCTTTAAACAGGTCAACATTCGCAAGGCCGCAGAGCCAGACGGATTACCAGGACGTGTACTCCGAGAATGCGCTAACCAACTGGCAAGTGTCTTCACTGACATTTTCAACCTCTCCCTGTCCGAGTCTGTAACACCAACATGTTTCAAGCAGACCACCAGTCCCTGTGCCCAAGAACACTAAGGTAATCTGCCTAAATAACTACCGACCCGTAGTACTCACATCTGTCGCCATGAAGTGCTTTGAAAAGCTGGTCATGGCTGGCATCAACACCATTATCCCAGAAACCCTGAATCCACTCCAATTTGCATACCACCCCAACAGATCCACAGATGACAATCTTTATTACACTCCACACTGACCTTTCCCACCTGGATAAAAAGGAAAACCTATGTGAGAATGCTGTTCATTGACTACAGCTCCATATTCAACATAATAGTGCCCTTCAAGCTCATCACTAAGCTAAGGAACCTGGGACTGAGCACCTCCCTCTGCAAATGGATCCTGGAATTCCTGATGGGCCGCCCCCAGGTGGTAAGTGTAGGCAACAACAATCCGCCACACTGACCCACAACACGGGGGCCCCTCAGGTATGTATGCTTAGTCCCGTCCTGTACTCCCTGTTCACCCACGACTGCGTGGCCACCCATGACTCCATCACCATCATTAAGTTTGTCGACGACAAGACGGTGGTAGGCCTGATCACTGATGACCATGAAACAGCCTATAGGGGGGAAAGTCAAAGACCTGGCAGTTTGGTGCCAGGACAACAACCTCTCCCTCAACAAGACAAAGGAGCTGATTGTGGACTACAGGAAATGGAGAGCCGAGCACGCCCCCAAATCGACAGGGCTGTAGTGGAGTGGGTCGAAAGCTTCAAGTTCATCAGTCCCCACATCACTTAGGACCTATCATGGTCCAAACACACCAACACAGTCGTGAAGAGGGCACGACAATGCTCGTACCCCTCAGGAGGCTGAAAAGATTTGGCATGGGCCCTCAGATCCTCAAAAAGTTCTACAGATGCACCATTGAGAGCATCTTGACTGGCTGCGTCACCGCTTTGGATCCAACAGTAAGGCGCTACAAATGGTGTGTGTACGGCCCAGTCCATCACTGGGGAAGAGCTTCCTCCCATCCAGGACACCAGGCGGTGTCAGAGGAAGGCCCTAAAAATTGTCAAAGACTCCAGCCATCTAAGTCATAGATTGTTCTCTCTGCTAACACACAGCAAGCGGCATCGGAGCGCCAAGTCTGGTACCAAAAGGCTCCTGATCAGCTTCTACCCCCAAGCCATAAGACTGCATACAGTTAATCAAACAGCTACCTGGACTATTTGCATTGACCTTTCTTTATTGTTGCACTGACTCCCCTTTTTCCTCCAAATATAACGATGGTCATTATTGCCCTACAGTTCTATTTTTGTTTCATCAGACCAGAGGACATTTCTCCAAAAAGTACAATCTCTGTCCGCATGTGCAGTTGCAAACCGTAGTCTGGCTTTTTTATGGCAGTTTTGGAGCAGTGGCTTCTTCCTTGCTGAGCGGCCTTTCAGGTTGTCGATATAGGACTCATTTTACTGTGGATATAGATACTTTTGTACCTGTTTCCTCCAGCATCTTCAGAAGGTCTTTTGCTGTTGTTCTGGGATTGATTTGCACTTTTCGCACTGCGTGGTCCCATGATGTTAATACTTGCGTACCATTGTTTGTACAGATGAACGTGGTGCCTTCAGGCGTTTGGAAATTGCTCCCAAGGATGAACCAGACTTGTGGAGGTCTACAACTTTTTTTCTGAGGTCTTGGCTGATTTCTTTTGATTTTCCCATGATGTCAAGCAAAGAGGCACTGAGTTTGAAGGTAGGCCTTGAAATACATCCACAGGTACACCTCCAATTGACTCAAATTATGTCAATTAGCCTATCAGAAGCTTCTGAAGCCATGTCATCATTTTCTGGAATTTTCCAAGCTGTTTAAAGGCACAGTCAACTTAGTGTATGTAAACTTCTGACCCACTGGAATTGTGATACAGTGAATTGTATGTGAAATAATCTGTCTGTAAACAATTATTGAAAAAATGACTTGTCATGCACAAAGTAGATGTCCTAACCGACTTGCCAAAACTATAGTTTGTTAACAAGAAATTTGTGGAGTGGTTGAAAAACGAGTTTTAATGACTCCAACATAAGTGTATGTAAACTTCCGACTTCAACTGTAAGTAGTTTTTTGGGGTAATTGGACTTTAATTTACTATTTATAGTTTTGACTACTTTTACTTCACTAGACTCAAGAAAATATTGTACTTTTTACTCCATACATTTTCCATGACACCCACAAGTACTCGTTACATTTTGAATGCTTAGCAGGACAGGAGAATAGTTCAATTCACACACTTATCAACTGAACATCCCATATTGCCTCTGTTCTGGGGGACTCACTAAACACACATGCTTCGTTTGTAAATTATGTCTAAATGTTGGAGTGTGCCCGTGGCTTTCCGTAAATGTAAAAAAAAAATGGTGCCATCCGGTTTGCTTAATATAAGGACTTAGACATTTTTATACTTCTACTTTTGATACATAAGTATATTTTAAACCAAATACTTTTAGACTTTTACTCAAGTAGAATTTTACTGGGTGACTTACCTTAATAGAAAATGACTCGTGTAAAAGTATCTTTAGGAGGAAAAAGAAAGAGTGAGAGAGGAGAAGAGAGGGAGGATAGAGGAGAGAGTGAGGATAGGAGGGAAAAGAAAGAAGGAAAGATGGAGAAGGAAAGATGGAGAAGGAAAGAGTGAGAGAGAGAGGAGGAGAGGGAAAGAAGTGGGAGAGAAGGATGGGCGAGGAATAGAGTTAAGGAGGAGGAGGGAGGGAGAAAGGAGGGATGCAAGATTTGGGATTGGGAGAGAAGCAGGGGGTGCATCTCAAAGTTCAAAGCAGCACCTCCTCTCCCTCTCCACGTCTCCTCTCTCTGGGTAGAGGAAGCAACATTTAATTATTGAGATGCATCCAGTCAGAGTGTCCATAGGGCACTGATAGTGGGGTGTAGGGTCATATATTTCAAGATCTACTATAGCCTCAATCCATGTTGTGTTTTTTCTTATGCATCTACTTACTGTCTATTGATTAGCTTTGCTGCTTTACATTTATTCTGCACTATTGATGGCGAGTGGTAACTAAGCATTTCACTGTACCGTTTACACTCACTGTTTCCTGTGCACATGATGAATCAACTTTGATTCAATTTTTGATTTCATCAACAGCCTACACGACCACACACATACATACACACTGCACAAGGGCAAGGCAGTAGATAGGAGTTCTGATTTCTGAGCACCTACTACCACCTCTGCTTAGCTGAATCACTGGCCTGACATACACACTCGCACACGATGGCGTAGGATTTCAAGATGATTTTTGCAAAAACACTCAATCTGTGTTTCTTGGAGTTGTGTGCTTCAACAACTAGTCATTTTCCCCAGGAGAGCAAGAGGGGGGAAAAAACATCTACATCCACCCCAGGGCTGGAGCTAACCTAGATTTCTCTTTCCAACTTGAATATACAAAATGTATAAGTACCCTGTGTGTAGGGAGTGAAGGGGAGGCTTTATGGTTTCTCTACGCCTGCCCTCTCGCTCACCCTGCTCCTGTAATTATAGTTTACAGTCAGAGGAAGATGCAGGGCGAAGGGGAGCACATCTCTGCTCCAAAAGTCTCACACACAGTCACGCACAAGTAGACACACACACACGCAGATGCAGGAAGCCTCAGACTGTGTGTGTGTGTGTGTGTGTGTGTGTGTGTCTTGCACCAAAAAGTAAATGCACTGTAAAAGTAGAAGGGGAAAAAATCTGTCCAAACAGTTATTCTGATAAATGACAATAGAAATGCAGCCAGCCTTGACTGTCATCCTCTAAACTTTGTCATTTTCCACTGGCATCACACACACACACACACACACACAGCAGTCAGCACGCTAATCTGTTCACTCACTGACACACTTATTCCAGTTCAGTGTAACAGATCAAGCTAACACAAACACATCTCTCTCGGACTCCGCAAGTGAAGTACTAGAGCCCACCCAGCAGTGGAAAAGGTGCTTGGGGATTGGGATTAGGGCTGTGACTGTAACTGAATAACCGTGTAACTGATTTATGGATGAAGACCGCCATGAAAATTAAAATAACCGTCAAAACCTTTTAAATAAGCCTTTTATTCATTTGTTTTCACGTAGATAAACTTCACCTAATAGCGGGAGTGTTTACTAATTATTAGAAGCAATTGATTTGCTTATATAGTCTGTCTATTAAATGGTCTATATCTCCTCATCTTTCCAACTGTCGTTTGATGCTCGAGAAGCTAATCCACTAGATGCGCGGGGGTGTAGAAGCGCTAGCCTGTAGGCCAGTGCTCTCCAACCATGTTCCTGGAGAGCTACCCTCCTGTAGGTTTTCAATCCAACCCCAGTTGTAACTAACCTGATTCAGTTTATCAACCAGCTAATTATATCGAATCAACTGCGCTAGATTAGGATTGGAGCGAAAAACCACAGGATGGAAGCTCTCCAGGAACAGGGTTGGAGAGCCCTGCTTAGGCTATGGCACTTCAGTAAAACAAATAGCTCGATGTGTGGACTTTCTTTTATACAATGCAGAATTTCATTGCTTGCTAGTAAATAAATTGATCTTTCAATTTTTTTGGGATGTGTCTACCTATTCATTAATTATTCAACAGCAGTCGACAAGGTCGTTCATGCTCGAAGGCCTAGAATGTGCTAATGTTGTGTCAAATGGACAATGTGCCAATCCTATCCAACCTGGTATGGTATAATTTGATATGGAATATTTTCTTAATTTATAAACTAATCAACGCTGACAAATACTATAGGGAAAGGGGATACCTCGTCGTTTCGGTTGAATGCAACTGAATACATTCAACCGAAATGTGTCTTCCGCATTTAACCCAACCCCTCTGAATCAGAGAGGTACGGGGGGATGCCTTAATCGACGTCCACGTCACCGGTGCCCGGGGAGCAGTTGTTGCTCAGGGGTATATCGGCATTCAGAAAGTGTCCTAAAGTAGGCCTAGTTTGTCTGGATTTCATCTCTGACCTCATTAAATGGGTTGCAACTGAATGATCCGTCGCCAAGCGTCTCATTGCTGCGTCCTCTCTAGCCACTTTGAACATCATATTGCCACAGAGAATGACCACCGCAGCGTTGGTGAAGTTATGCAAATTGTTGAGAAAAGTAGAGGGAAAAACACATCGGACTTGGTGCGTCAAAAAAATCTGCATCTGTATTTTTCAGAATTCCTCTCCAATCTGACATTTCTTAATTTGTATACTAGAATAATATGTAGGTAATAATAACTTAAATAATAATAATAATGAAATGCTACTGATATTAACGAAGTGTAAAGGTAATAGTAAAGTTGCAGAAAAAAGCCACATGTTTATTTTTAACCCAACAGTTATGTCGATGACTGTGTACATTGGCCTGGCTATTTACCGTAACCTAAAAAACTCCAAAACGGCTCTGATTGGGATGAAGTCAAACTGTAGGCTATGATGATCGTGTGTGTGTGTACTGCCTGTTTGTTCATGATTTCTGCTGGCGGGTTGGTAAACAAGCACAGGCAGCAAAAGGGCAAAAGCTCAGTGTTTGTGTGGCCCGCCTACACACACACACATTGGAGCAGTCCCCTGACATGACACCCCCTTCGTCAGAGACAGGATCCCGAGGCCTGAGTGAACTCACGTCATCTTACGGGGGCGAACCACCACCACAGATCCCAAAATAAATCGGTGAACTTTTCTCTGACAGTTTGGTTCTCTGGGAAGATGACCTTACCAAAACAGAATGGAAGAATGATTCATGCATAAACTAGCCCAACTATTAGACTGATATACTCTCTCTTAGGGCAATGACATTTTCCTGACTATGTGACAAACTCTTAATGCATGTGGCCTTGTTTTCTGTAACTGGCTATGGCCTAATACAGCGTGGAGGCCATTAGGCCACACTATGTATTTATCCATTACTCAGGCTAAAGGGGATCACATGTAGTTTAGCCAACATCAGGCTACTTCCTCCCCCTACTGTCCAATTAGGCTACTGTCCAATCACGTCCTCCGTTGCCTCTCCCAGGAGTAGTGACCATTGATCAGGGGGGGTTTGATGAATGGACTGTTTGTAAATCCGGGGTTGACTGGGCATTAAGCCAAAGGTTGGCATGAGGTAAGTAGGTCTTAATGACATTCTAAAAGAGGTTAGGCTTTAATGGCCAAATCACCATCCTAACCAGACCAATGGATCAAATTCACGAGCTGGCCATAGTCGTTCGAAATCCAGTTTAGCAGGATAAGAAACTGAAGTCCTACATTGAAGTCAATTCCTTTTCTCTGGGTAAAGAGGTCTAGGATCAGATTACTTATCCCTTGAATCCTAACCGTCACCAATACGGGAAAATGCATAGCTGACCCTAGATCAGTCTACGTAGAAACTTCACTTGACCCCAATTTGCACATCAATTCCAGTTAATAAAGGAACTAGACTTTAGTAAATATGATGGGGAATTCGGAGCTGAACAAATTAACCCATGTTGCTGTTCTCTTGCCTTGGCTATTGAAAGTCCACTTCACTTCCTGAATTGACTGGGATTAAATACATTTGGGACTGACCGACCTCTTCTAGCCAGCCTGTCCAACTCTGCTACATCATTGCAGACAGAGCCACCTCAGACTATTGAGACGCAGCCAACCCGAGACTACTGCCTTAATAGGGTCATAGAGGTAATTGCATTTTCCATTCTAACTGACAGGATCTATACAAGGAGGAAGCAACATTAGACTACTGAGACGTATCCCACCCAAGACTATCATACTGGGGATATTGAGGTCATTGTAATTCCCATACTGGATCCCAGACTTCTGATTGACAACCATGGTTTGACATGGGGCTGCCATTGCAGTTATAGATATAGCCAGACCATTGAAATGAACATCAGACCATTTGATAAGTACTCATTCCCATCAGTGTGGAAAACAGCTCAACTGTATTGCCATAGACTAGGACTGGGCAATGACCCTAGGTCTGTTTATGACGCTATCAATTCCCAGCTACATCGATTTTCAACAGCCCTGCAAACGAGATACTGGCGAGTGGTGCAGTATAAAGTCTGTCCCATGTGAGTCCGTCACTGTGTATGGATTAACTATGAATTACACCCACTGTGTCATGGCTAGGGTTTGGTTTCAGGCAGCTTCAGCATCGACTGACAGGCTGGCTGCTACAAGCCTGCCTAGCTCTGCCAACTACCAACTGCAAAGCTGATACAGTACATGGGGGAGGAGTAGACACACACAGTCCCATGGATGACCCTGACACAACCATAACAAGTGCTTGTGTTGAAATGTCTGCAGAAGCCCAGTGAGTCAAGTTGCTGCTACAGCTCCCAGTAGGCCATGTAAAATGCATGAGAAGAGTGTGTGGATGAGCAAACACACACACACACACAAACATAGTCGACACACCCACTGGACAGTACTGTGTACACACAGTCAAACACACAAACACTCCTGTACACATTATATTATAACATACACCTACACAATTTACACACACAATTCCAATTGTATCCCAACACACACTACCGCACCAACTGGTCTAGTTTCAGAGAGGAGGAGGAAGGGGAGGAGGGGGACTGGAGTAGAGGGCTGCTCTGATGCTAAAGCCCAACAGGATTTTCCAATCAAGAGAACCAGGAAGATTAATAGCGGTCTGCTTGCACGGCTGCACCTCAAATGGCACCATATTCCCTGTATAGAGCACTATTTATGTCCAGGACCCATAGGGCTCTGGTCAAAAGCAGTGCACTATAAAGGGAACAAGGTGCCATTTGGGATGCAAATCGTGTTTCACAGCGAGCACAGAATCAAGCGCAGCGCAAAAAGACAAAACCCACCACAGCACAATCCCAGGGCAGGCTCTGGCATACACGCAAGCCCAGAGCCGCTCATGAGCTTTACGCCATTAAATATTTAAAATGTCAAATGAACAGATACTACACTTTGGCTCTACACATTAGATCAGAGTGTGTTAACGGGGTCAATGTCCCCGCTGCAACAAGATGAGGTGTCACGACTAGATCTGTTTGTGTGATTTGGGGTTTGGCAGAGAGGATGGCGTAACTAGGGCAGGATGAGAGGACAGGAGTTGGATTTCATTCACTGATCCACAGTATGGAGGTGAGTAGGAGAAAAGGTTGGACCTAGAGTCCATCTCAATAGTCTAATTTCGCTTTCCTCACCTTCCCCTGTACTGATCGGAACACACAGTTGATAGCACATTGATACTAGGAGTGGATCTCAATAGTGTCTTCTTTTTCTCTTCCACACAGGATATGGGACAGCAATATGGTGGCCAGCACTAGAACCTATTGGGAATTTACAGTCACCTGTTTCATAAGTTAAAATGAAGGAAAGGAAGAAAAATGTATAGTATTGAGACGCAGCCCCAGATTCTCTTTCCAAGGCCTTGTTCTTGAAGTGGGTGTAATGATGTCTTGCTGTGACCAGCCACTGAGCTCTCAGAAAGGTTGTGATTCATTGGCATACATTTATGAATTACCACCTTTTCAGCTCTATCAACTTTATAATAAACTGGATGAAGTAGATTATAGCCACCCTTCCAACAAGGGGGCAGACATTTTGAAAAGAGGCAGTTGATTTTGGTAAAGCGAGAGAAAAAACAAAAAACATTATCTGTAGACATGCAAAACTTAACCGCCAAAAAATCCCCGGCAACTTCCTCCCTACGTCTGGCAAACAAGGGAAATACGTGTGGTGCGTACTCTCATTCAATTTGCAAACAAGCGTGTTAGCGAAGATGCAAGTCAACAGACGAGTTTGACCTGAAGAGAAAACGTACCATTGAAGTGGTTGGTTGTGAAAGCAAGGTGCAAGTGTTGTGCGTTGCGCAAATGAAAATATCTAGACATGGCCTAGGCATGATGATGTAGCAAGCCTTGCCTACATCCTTTCATCAGTTCTTCTATTAAAAAAAATAAGAATGAAAAATAAAGAACAAGAGAATGATCAACACAGGCATAAAATACAGAAATGGAGAATGACAGAGAACAGAGAAAGATGAAGAGAGAATGAAATAGACAAAGCGTGCACAAGAGAGAGAGATGGTGAGAGAAAACGAAAAAGCGACAGAATGAAAGAACGAGAGAGAGGGGTGGGAGGAAACGCCAAAAAGGAAACATTGCATCTAGGCCACTGAGTCATTTCCCCTGTGCTCTTCTGCGCCGCTTTTTCTTTAATATACACTGACAGTATAAATTATGTACATCATGGTTAGGAGTTTACAGGGGAGAGAGGAGAGGGAGAAGGCCCATGGGTTTAGGGCTGGGATTTCAGCTTTTATCCCTGTAAAGTCTGCCTGCAATTAATTTGGGAATTAATGCAAGCTCAGAACTCTACAGCTAGGAGATTCTCTTTTTCTCACAGCTGCACTGTTTCGGTTTCATCCCAGCATCATCGTGTCTTTCAATAAAACGGTTAGAATTCAGCCCTGTGGTGCTGTGTGAATTAACGTATTATTTTACCCACAATGATTTCTAGGTAGGCTAACACCCCGTGGTAGTAGTAGTAGTATTGACTGAAGTATGATTGCTAACGTGGCATTGTGCCGCAGTAATTGTGCAGTTCCCTGGAAATGATTTACGCTAGGAAATATCATGCTAGGGGTAATTTACTGACGTGTAATACCGAGGACCATTACATAAAAAAAGCAATACTCTTCAATACGCTGTAGAACTGTATTGATATATATTGATGGATCCCTTTAAAATTATTTGCAGTGAACGAGTGACACTGGCCTATACAAAGACACTATAGGCATGGAATGCCTGGTATAGTGAGTACCACTAGACCCCCTTAACCCCACTACACCCAGCCCCCATCTTCACTGCACACACAAACAGGCACATGCACACACTTCTCCCTGTGCGCTCAGCCATCAAAACATCTTTTCACCTCAGTGAGTATGAGTGTGTGTGTGTGTGTGTGTGTGTGTGTGTGTGTGTGTCAGGGTTTCCGTTAGCCAGCAACTGCCGGCTTTCGGCAGATAAAAAAAAATGAAAAGCTGGTAAATGAAACTGTTGCAGAAAATCCCATGCATAAAAACATGGCGAGTCAAGACAATCAGAAATCAGACATCCCCAAATGGGCACTTTGATACATTTCCGCCAGCAGGCCAGGTACTTCTACGCATGCTCAGGCACACGCTCTCCCTCAACATTATCAAGACAGAGAAACCAGACACATGCTCATTGCTTACATGGAGCAATCCAAACAAAAGACAATTTTAAAAAAGTACACATTTGGAAAAGATTGTTATGAAATGAACCAAAACTTGTTTCTCACAAGTGTAGCAGGTTGTGAACTCTGCAAACAAAGTTTACACCCTGAGAATGAGAACGGTAAATGACAAATGAATACAGGCAGTAACAGAAATGTATGTAACCAAATGACGGAGATTAATGGTACATTTACTATTGGTGACATATGTAATGGGGAATTGATCAAAATAAACAATCAAAGGGGCAAACAACTCACACAATGAAACAATGAACACGCAAGAATTGACAGCTGAGCCATTCTGGAGAGAAACTCACCTATATCTTCGCCGAAAATGTTTTAGTAAACTCAAGACACATTATCTTCACACAGATTTTAGATGCTTTTCACTAACAGCTGCAACGAAATAATCAGCTAGGCCTATTGATACGCACGCTTGCCGAATTAAGGGCTTCCCAAATAGGCATAGGCCTACGAGCTTGTGATTTGAAACAATACATTTTTTTAAAAGAAGCTAATGATCCTCCACTCCTCTGTGGCCAAGTAATGCTTTCTGGTGAAGTATATAGACAGGAGTAATTATACAATTTTGTCAAATTTATTACAATTTACTTCCCTATTGGGCCCACTATGCCATTTCTCATGTAATATTGTTTTTCATATCAACTTTCTTTCGTTGTCCAGAAGCAAAAGTCAAAATCCAAGTCATTAGTAGCAACCCATCCTAGTTGTTGCATCTTTAAATAGCCCTCCTCTCTTCTGGTCAGTGTACAGCCAAGCCAGTCAGCTGTGAAGTGCCAGCTCTTGTACACATTAACCTTTCTTGGTTGTCGGCTATCCTAGATATCATCACTCTGTGGCCCATATTTATCTCTTATGACTGTCTCTGGTGCCATCCTTTCTGCCTAGCCAACATTCCACCTTTCCTCTGTCAATTCAACACAACTGTATTTATCCCAACACGGAAAATTAAGGGTGAACCTCTTAAAATGTAATTCCCCATATTTGGGGACCCTGTTAGATTAAAAAAAAATTCAATTCAGTCTGGTATGAGAAGCAGGGTGTCTGCGGAAGCTGAGTGTCTTGGCTATTGATTGGTGCCTTCAAATATTTTGTGTGACTTACTACCATATATGGGCATACAAATGTATAAGGGCAGGCCGAGCCAATAACCTAATTTCAAGATGGCTGCTTCAAATGAATCCTTAGGTTGGTAGGAACAAATCTAGCCTATTGCCAATGTTATCTGATGATGTATGACTTAATAGCAACGTCGAATGTCCACCGAGTGACTGTCTTTGCGTAGCAAAAATATGTTGCCTGCTTACGCGCTGTAGGTATCCATTACACAGTGGATTGGCTACTATGCACATTGACAGTCTTGTAGCCAATGACATAAGCTTCCCAGGGATATGCCGTTGACCTGGGTGGGACAAAGCAAGGCCTAGTACCTTTTATGCGGAATGAAAACTATTGCTACTTGGCTCAGAGAAACTTGGAAACGTCCCGCGACCACACCTGACATCCCTTACTAAAATATCTACCTATTTCTAGTTTTTAGGTCTATCAATCCCATTTTCTTCTGATATTGTTCACATGTTGTGGAAGCCATCTGATGAGTTTCCAGCTCTAGCCATTAATCATTCACTTACAGCTTGTCAATGAAAGATTACTTTCAAAATAAACAAAAAAAATGTATTTGTGTGCTTGATCTTGTGCATTCTGAACTATGTAACTCCTATCTTCTGATCATTTCCTCACAATCTCCCAGATGTCTTCTTTCCAAATATACCAAGTTTTTGCATGTCACAATCATGTAATTACACATGAATAGCAGTTTCTTTTGGGTATGTCTATTTTGCCATGACATTGATGAGGTTTTAAAGGGTGAAATTGCAAGGTCACAAATAATAATATACCCCACATATTATATGCTGTTATGGTGCTTTAGCTCCACTCTGGCAGTTGGTTCATAGAAATCAAATGGGGAGCAATATCTGAAGAAGCTGGAAGAATTAGACACATCCGCACTGCTACTAGCAATTGCGACTGTGTACTGGAACTGTGTATCCTCCTAGTTAGCGTTTCTCTGCATGGCTAGCCACCACGGCTAACAACCTCCTCAGAGGATCACCAGCACTTTTACCACCGCCCCTCTCCCCCAATCTCCCCCCAACCAACCTCCCACCCTCATGAGATCTAGCACATGCTCTGCTTAGGTCAAGCATCCAGGGAGATGACCACACACACACACACACACACACACCCCATATCCCCTCTTGTTTCACTTCAATAATTCATTGGCTAAATCTTCTTTGTACTGCAAATATTTCATGAAGAAATACAAGGCCATGAATTAGTCATGGAGAGCCACTTCATTCAGAAGACAGACAAATATATCACAGGGAGCACCACCAAGGTTCAATATACAGAGAGCACTGCCCCTAAGGCTCAATATACAGAGAGCACTGCCCCTAAGGCTCAATATACAGAGAGCACTGCCCCGAAGGCTCAATATACAGAGAGCACTGCCCCGAAGGCTCAATATACAGAGAGCACTGCCCCGAAGGCTCAATATACAGAGAGCACTGTCCCCGAAGGCTCAATATACAGAGAGCACTGCCCCGAAGGCTCAATATACAGAGAGAGCACTGCCCCGAAGGCTCAATATACAGAGAGCGCTGCCCCTAAGGCTCAAAATACAGAGAGCACTGCCCCTACGGCTCAAAATACAATGAGCACTGCCCCTAAGGCTCAAATATACCGAGAGCACTGCCCCTAAGGCTCAAATATACCGAGAGCACTACCCCTAATGCTCAAATATACCGAGAACACTGCCCCTAAGGCTCAAATATACCGAGAGCACTGCTCCTAAGGCTCAATATACCAAGAGCACGGCTCCTAAGGCTCTCCCATTTCCACTAAGGCACAGTTTAGGCTTTACTCTCCCATTGAATATCACAGGGGTATAATAGATTAGGGATGTGTCTGAAATGGCACCCTATTCCTTATATAATTGTGTTTTATGTTCATTTCAAATTTATAAAAACACAGACTAGATAGCTAGTTAGTATAAGTCTGTGGCTAAAACGCTGCTAGCGGTACCCGCGCACGACAGAAATGGCACATTCGTTTTGCAAAATCAATGTTCATTGATACTCCCATTTTTGTAGGGTGTGCTTGTCGCACAATTTGAGGAGTTGAGACATAAAAAGGGTATCGTTGGAAAGTTTAAGTTCTCATCTATTACAGTAAAATAATGTCTCAATGTGTTTCGGTGTCCATATGAGATTCTGTTGGACCAAACCTCAAATGCAAATAGCGAGTTGAAACCGTTTGTCAGAGAGGAACAAGTGCTTTCATCTTAGTTGTTGTGAGTGGCAGAGGGAGGTGCTTGGTGAGGAGCATGGTGTGTGTGTTTAAATGGGAAGGTGCACAGTCACAGCAAAAGGAGCGAAGGAAACAAGACCAAAAAAACTACGAGAACAAGTGGACAAATGCTCATAAAAATGAAAAAAATATATATATATAATAAATTGATTCTTGTGATACAGGCATTTGGAATATCACGTTAAAACAAACTAGTTAATTTGATATATCGCCCAGCTGTAACATAGGACGACGATACTTTCATACCGTATATAGGGAGTAGGGTTCTATGCGTCAGAAATGGTACCCTATTCCCTATATAATGCACTATTCTTGACTGGATAAAAGAGCACTAAGTAGTGCACTAAGCTAGCGGATAGGGTTCCATTTCAGATGCAGATTAGGTTTTCCTTTATAAAAGGGGCATTTATGTCCATTATATTATCTGGCCATAATACCAGGAAGTATTAAGCGAACTGTGAGGTCATAAAGGCCAGTGTGCAGGATGAGGCAGAGGGAGAGATTGGCCTTCTGTTGGTTCTCTTCATTGTCTTGCCTGCTCTGTTTCCTTCACTCCGTCTTCTCAGACAATCACATTTCCTACAGAAGAATTAATGTAGGGTTCAGAGCCCATCAGCTGTGCGGAGCATCGCATCTATTCCTGTGTGTGTGTGTGAGTTGGTTCTTCTATCCTTGTGGGGACCTAAAATCCCCACAAGGATTGAAAAACAAGGAAAATTCTCCCTCGTGAGGACATTTCCCACATCCCCATGAGGACAAAGGCTATGTTAAGCTTGGGGTTAGGTTTAGGGTTAGAATTAGGGTTAGAATTAGGGTAAGGTTAAGGGGTTAGTGGTTAGCTTTAGGGATAGTAGTTAGGATAAGGGTTAGGACATTTTTTATTTTGAATGGAAATGAATTTTAGGTCCCCACGAGGATAGAAGAACAAAATGTGTGTTTGTCTGTCCGCAAGAGAGGGAGAGATTGTTGTGTGTGAGAAAGAGAGAGAGTGTGTTGAACGTGAGAAAGAGAGAGTGTTGTGTGTGTGAGAGAGAGTGCTGTGTGTGTGTGTGTGTGTGTGTGTGTGTGTGTGTGTGTGTGTGTGTGTGTGTGTGTGTGTGTGAGAGAGAGAGAGAGATAGAGGATGGCACAGTTTACAGCGAGTCACAGTTTAATTGGACTATTGTTCAGTTCAACCTCAGGCTCTTCAGACTCACAAAGGCATATAAAACCTAGGCAGTATGGACTACTAAGCAAGAAAAGGATAATAGAATACCCTTTACATATGAACTGTGTTTGTTTACTCTGAGAGCATGAAAACACCATTCACTAGATTCTAGAAAAACATTCAAATACAATGCTTAATAAAAAGGATCCTAGTGGCAATTATGGGAGGGCTAATGTTAAAGTCCAACATATCAGTTACTAAGACTGCAAAACAACAGAAGTTGAGCCCAGTGGTTCAAAATAGGGGGTTAAACTCAATGTATTTGTTGGCATTGACATTGTGATGCATTATAGATAGAGAGGGAACTGACACACACACACACACACACACACACACACACACACACACACACACACACACACACACACACACACACACACACACACACACACACACACACACACACACACACACACACACACACACACACACACACACACACACAGGGTTGTTTCCTGCATATTCAGCCCAGGAATGGCAAGAGAGAGAGAGAGAGTCAGAGACTTAAATAAAATCACATTTAGCCTGATTCACTGCTGGCTCGCGTTGAGCACGACGCAATCTCCCCAGATTCATCATAGGCCAGGCAAATCTCCACTTGACCCAATGGAGAATATCCAGTCCCAGCATTACATAGGGCTACATCCACCGAGAGACCAGAGCACAGAGAGCGAGAGAGCTTGGGAAGGGACCTAGTTTCTGCCCTGGGAAACCAACTCCAACAGATGATGAAGCATCTTGACCTACATCATCAGGCCCAGAGTCAGCTTTATGTAGGTATCGCTAAATTAGAAAATATATCGTTAAAAGAATATAAGTCAGCAGCACACTATAAATGAGGGAAGGCTACATTATTGCCACCATCTGTCACAGCTATACCAACCAATAAATAATCAAATATGATTCTCTCAAAAAGGACACTTCATAAGATTATAATAGGTTAAAAGCTGATGTTGGCCAGCCAGAGAAGCGAACAGCTCTGTTGTGAGGCAAAGCGATTTAGGCAGACCGAGGGAGAGCCCAAAAATAGACAACCATCCGCCACGACCGACCGACGCAGTGCATTACCTCACTTCCCACTCACATCCGCAAATGTGTCCATCACAATCACCTACTCTAAACCAAGCTGGCATCCCCTCGCTGCAATGCTAGCTAGCTAGAAGCTCATACTGTAGCTGCTAGCTACTCCGCTGTGGGTTCGGTTGGTTTGCTCGGGAATCCAACCGCAGCATGGCACATACAAGCCATGACTTACATTTTTCAACAGGCCCTCTATACGGTATATGCGGTCTAAAAATACTGAGCTTCTGCCTTATTCTAATGAGCTAAATTAAACCTAGGCCCGGGGGCAGTGCACAGCAAGCAGCACAGTAGGCATAGATGAGACAAGTATAGCCATCAGCAAAGTCTCTTTTTCAAAAGTCCAAAAATCTAATGCTCTCATCCTCGTCTCCTTCCAATCTCCTTGCCTTCATCGGGAAAATACTTGATGAGGGAAAACAATATGGTGGAAGACAGCTCATTATTTGTCTGGCTTTCAGATCAGTCAGCTGGTCAATTTCTTTCTGATCAGTACTGATGAAGGAGAGGAAACAAGGAGAGGAAGCGAGGAGGAGTAAGTGAGAAAGACTGGAGAGGATATTTAGACGATTGGGGAAAAAAGCTAATGTCTGAAGTAGACTCATTTGGAATGTAGTACTCTGTGGACACAGAAACAAGTAGCCTTACAGTACAAGTGGGCAGAGAAGACAAGTACAATCGTCAGCCATGCCTCTTTCTCTGGGTGATGACAGCCATGGCGGCCTATTCAACTGAGCAAGTACAGTATGGCTTCATCATGTAGGCTCAGTCACAGGCAGCTTTCGTGGCAGAGGGGGGACAGCTGCAAACACGCACAGAGCGTTTTTTTCCCCCCAGCAGAAAATCTGAGGCGGCGCATTTTGTACTGGAAAGGCAGCAATTAAGTTCCTCGCTAGCGTTGCGTCCCTCACCCAGTCATTGTAGGCCGATTTGCCAAGAATGCCTCTCTCATGAGTCATGACTGAGCGGGTTGTACACATCTACGCACTCGAAGAAAACATACGGGGAGAAGAGCAGTAGATGTACAGTATGACAAGCCTAGACCTACTGCCTTTTCTGCCTATATAGTAGCGATGTAAGGATTCACTGATAGGTATCGGTCCCGGTTTAAGATGCCAGCATGCATCGTTCAGAGAACCGAATCAAACATTAGAAATCCCCAGTTCACTAATGTTTTTAACTCGCATTGTTCTATTCCCGAAAATACTTCTTATCTCATGATTGAATTGATGCGTCCCTCTCCTTCAGTTCAGTAGTCTATCAAACTTTGATGCACGTAACTGCTTATGACTGTCATAACAACTGCGCACAGTGCTGGGGAGACAGCTGCTCATGCTAACGAGAGGTAGGCATATCCCTGTTCTAAAACCTTGCTCAGACTGCAGGCCTTCATGCCCAATTCAGTTTTATTTTGGACTACTGACTGTCCAAACAGCAAGATACAAGTGACAAAATCGGATTTGAGTGTGTTCAGACAACAGTCATTTGATGACAAGGCTACGCTAGTTGTCATAGTATGTGTGCAGTGGTGTCGGCTGATTGGTGGTGCTTGTGCTTCCTATCACTCAGAAGGTTTGGTGAAAGCAAAGGTGACAATGCCTGCCATGGACATTTCCCAGTTGCTTTGAATGTTCAAAATCATAGTGTAAGAACACTTTTAGAGCCTCAAAAGACAAGATGATCCAACTTTCAAACATGTCTTTGTGGCTAGCCGCAGCAGTAAACTAGCTAGCTACAGTTGAATTCGGAAGTTGATGAGGGATACACTTAGGTTGGAGTCATTAAAACTCATTTTTCAACCACTCCACAAATTTCTTGTTCACAAGCTATAGTTTTGGCAAGTCGGTTCAGACACAAGTAATTTTCCCAACTATTGTTTAAAGACAGATTATTTCACTTAATTCACTGAATCACAATTCCAGTGGGTCAGAAGTTCACATACACTAAGTTGACAGTGCCTTTAAACAGCTTGGAAAATTCCAGAAAATGATGTCATGGCTTCAGAAGCTTCTGATAGGCTAATTGACATCGTTTGAGTCAATTGGAGGTGTACCTGTGGATGTATTTCAAGGCCTACCTTCAAACTCAATGCCTCTTTGCTTGACATCATGGGAAAATCAAAAGAAATCAGCCAAAACCTCAGATAAAATTTGTAGCCCTCTACAAGTCTAGTTCATTCTTGGGAGCAATTTCCAAACGCCTGAAGGTACCACGTTCATCTGTACAAACAATAGCACGCAAGTATAAACACCATGGGACTACGCAGCCGTCATACCGCTCAAGAAGGAGACACGTTCCGTCTCCTAGAGATTAATGTACTTTGGTGTGAAAAGTGTAACTCAATCTCAGAACAGCTGCAAAGGACCTTGTGAAGATGCTGGAGGTACAAAATGATCTATATCCACAGTAAAACGAGTCCTATATCGACATAACCTGAAAGGCCGCTCAGCAAGGAAGAAGCCACTGCTCCAAAACCGCCATAAAAAAGCCAGACTACGGTTTGCAACTGCACATGGGGAAAAATATCGTACTTTTTGGAGAAATATCCTCTGGTCTGATGAAACAAAAATAAAACTGTTTGGCCATAATGACCATCGTTATGTTTAGAGGAAGAAGGTGGAGGCTTGCAAGCTGAAGAACACCATCCCAACCGTGAAGCACGGGGGTGGCAGAATCATGTTGTGGGGGTGCTTGCTGCAGGAGGGACTGGTGCACTTCACAAAATAGATGGTATGATGAGGCAGGACAATTATGTGGATATATTGAAGCAACATCTCAAGACATCAGTCAGGAAGTTGAAGCTTGGTCGCAAATGGGTCTTCCAAATGGACAATGACCCCAAGCATACTTACAAAGTTGTGGCAAAACGGCTTAAGGACAACAAAGTCAAGGTATTGAATGGCCATCACAAAGCCCTGACTTCAATCCTTTTTTTAAAATTTGTGGGCAGAATTGAAAAAGTGTGTGCAAGCAAGGAGGCCTACAAACCTGACTCCGTTACACCAGCTCTGTCAGGAGGAATGGACCAAAATTCACCCAACTTATTGTGGGAAGCTTGTGGAAGGCTACCCGAAACGTTTGACCCAAGTTAAACAATTTAAAGGCAATGCTACCGAATACTAATTGGGTGCATGTAAACTTCTGACCCACTGGGAATGTTATGAAAGAAATAAAAGCTGAAATAAATCACTCTCTCCACTATTATTCTGACATTTCACATTCTTATAATAAAGTGGTGATCCTAACTGACCTAAGACAGTGAATTTTTACTAGGATTAAATGTCAGGAATGATGAAAAACTGAGTTTAAATGTATTAGGCTAAGGTGTATGTAAACTTCCGACTTCACCTGTGGGTAGCTGTTTAACTTTCTAGCACATTATTAAGTTAGTTATCTACCACATGTTCCTGTCAAACTGTCAGAGTACCTAGCAAGCAACAAGATATGTCGAATAATAGTCTGAAAACCATTTGACCTGGCTTCGCAGGTGGTTTGAAATATCCAATGCCATGTGCTTTTTGGCATTTCAGACTGCAGGAAAAATGAACAGATATGCAAATAAATAGGATGAGTAATTTCAAAACGGCTAACGTGAACACGGCTTAATAGGCTATTCTTACATCTGCATTCAGATGCTTGTAAAATGGCTTTTGCAATATCAAATCATAGGCTTTATTAGTTGAGTGACAACCAATATAATTTGCTGGGTCATTGTTACCAAACGCACTTTAGAAAACTGTGTTTACCAGAGTTGTATAGCCTACCAGAATGGACAAAACTCACATCCAACTGCTGATCGGGGTTTGCAATCATTCAGATTTGATTTTAATTGTTAAAGTTCTCCATAAGAAATAGTTTTGGTAGTTTTGCTTTAAACAGTCAGTGTGTATTTTGTCATTTTTACATGAACATGTTAATTTCCTACAGCAATCATTTTTGCCAGCTGCGCATGGTCACATTCATTCACTGGTCAGAGCGGGAGAAGCTCACTGTAAAATTCCAAATAGCCTAAACCTTCACTTTTGAGTTTGGGATCAAATCCAAAGCTGTATTATATTAATTTTCTAAATGCCATGCTAATTTCTAAATATAAATATTGACATGGAACTACCTTAAAACATTGTTTAATCTGCAAAAATGACAAGTGAATCAGTGGGTGATAGTGATTTCAGATAAAAAGTGGGGGGACAAAAATAATAAATTGCCCCCACCCCTAATCTGATAGTGGGGTGTTACGTGCAGTCTGCCCTATGGCTCAGCTCAGGTGCCTACACACACACACACACACACACACACACACACACACACACACACACACACACACACACACACACACACACACACACACACACACACACACAGTTTAGAGCAGTTATCAGACAGATCCAGCTCAGAGAGGCCCAGCTCCTGAGCTCCCATCAGCAGCAGATATTAATTTTAAATGGAAATTGAATCAGTTCATGCAAAACATTTTAGTGCATCGAATTGTATCAATTTGCTCCCCTAATCAAACCGAATCGTTTCAAACTAAAAGTATCGTTCCTGTATCGTATTGGGGCCCATGTATCTAGATGCATATCGAATTGTTCATGAAGGGGGAGATGCACATTCCCACATGCAGGCTCCATCACAGGCAGCTTCGTGGCAGAGAGGGGACAGATGCACACACGCGCAGAGCTTTTTTTCCCCGGCAGAAAATCTGTTCTGTATCTGTAAAGACAGGGGGTAGGTAAGGTGAATTAAATGTCAAGCCAGCCAGGAGACTGGCTAGAGTCTACATTGGTGTGGAAGAAAATTATGACATTTGCCTGGCGCAAATAGGTCGGCATATGTACATAGCCGTTGGTTAGCCTACATTAGCGAGTCAATGGCTGCTTCTCTGCTGCTCTACTGAATATATTTGCTCCACAGCTCTGTGTTCCTGTCTGTGATGACAGCTGCACCATGCTGCTCCCGAAGTTCCAACCAAGTATTTCAGATTAAAATGGTCAGTTCAGAAAGACACTGATAATGGATGGATCCTCTGGAGTGTGGGTTGGGTGGGAGTACAGTCACTGGGACAGCATTCACAATCACTAGACACAGACCATACCTTCCTTAGTGACCATAGGGTGAATCTCAATTGTATTTCTTTGATTCCGCATGAGTCACATCCTCTCTCCTTAGCCTCAAACCTTCTCATCCAATGTCTTTTGAGGAGTCGAGAAGAGGACACAAGGAATCAAGGAAATACAATTGAAATTCTCCCCATGAGTGTGCTCAACTAGCCCCTGCATGTGATTTAGGTCTGACTGGGGCAACTGGTGGACCATGATGAGCCATAAGCAGACACATTCACATGTCCCAGTGACTCCTTCCTTCTTTCCACAGTCATCCATCCAAGAGGCAAATGCACACTTTCCACCAGACCAGACGATGAAGAGAGAACTAGGGGAAGGAATGTCTCGGAGCGACATCTAGGCTTCCAGGCATTGAAACAGACAGTGGAGCAGCACATTAGGAGAGAGGGAGAAGTAGCTAGGCATGAAACCAGAGCAGACAGAGGCATCCAATCTTCCACACACGCCCCCCTTTGATTAGGCTGACAGGATGGATGGCAAGCTTTCTGGTCTGGTGTACAAACAAACAATAGGTTATGCTCTGACGAAGGTCATTAGACATACTGACTAAATGTTTAAAGCGAGACTGAAATTGCATCTCTTGGCTATTACATACTGAAATTGCATCTGTGTGCAGAGACACCTTTTTCACTCCTGCACGTTTCCTAACAAAATGGTCGGGTGTGTAGCAGATCACCTCGTTATACAAACAAGTGTTGTCTTCATGGCACCCGTACAGTGACCTAGAGTAACACCCGTTCTGAACAGGGTGTCTATTGTGAGGCGGTAGTAGGATGCGGTCAATATTGGTAATTAAATATAGTGGTGCTGGCAGAGTACCCGTTACCCAACATCTGTACCCACTCAGCATCCTAAATGGCACCCTGGCTATTCCCTATACAGTGAACCATTTTTAACCAGATCCTATGGGTCCTGGTCAAAAGTAGTGGACCATATAGGGTATAGGGTGCCATTTGGGACAACCCGTCTGCTTTCGCACGACCAAACCGCTCGCCTCAAACCCCCAGCGTACGCAGGGTTTGCGGTCTTTTCAAATCATAATTAATAACCCATATCGGCCTTTGATGGACGTTCTTTAAATTACTATAGCGGCCGCAAACGGTCTTGTTTTTCTAACATTAATATCTTGGTCAAAATTAACTTGCCAACAACCTGGTGTCTTATTCGCATGGCTGTTGTCATCAACCAGAAAAAAGGTATGCCGTCATTACTTTTGACTATTTTTTCCCACTTCATTACTCAAAATGACGGCCCTGAAGCAGACTCGACTTTTCACTGTTCAAGATGCTGTATTTATGTTGGTTGGTGAAAAGGATTCGGACACGTCCTTGGACTTTAGAAGTGATGATGACGTAGAGGTGAGTGAAATAAGTAAACTGCAGATATACGTTTGGTGTTGTCGATGTTTGATGCTGTGTAATTTGGGGAATAGCACTCAGATTAGCAAATCCTGTCATGATCACCGGGTTGATACAGGTGAGTACATCAGCAGTGGAGCAGTGTTTAGCTGTAGGTCCTGTATAGTCAGTTAACTAGTTGGTTGTTTCGTCTTGTTTTTACCGAAGTAATTCACATGGAAACGACCCAAGCTGCTTGCTATAGCTAGCTAACTAGCTAGTGAACTGTCAAGTTAATCTGTCAAGCAAGAAAAGTTGTGTAGCTGTAAATGTGTGCCGCGCTCGAAGCGTCAAGCTGTCACTTTCCCTACCTAACGTTCGCCATACAGACAACCAGCTAACTAGACAAAAAAATAGAGATTAGAATAATGTGTTTATCTGATGGTTTGTCATCTTTGCTAATTACAGACATTCATAAATCTATACATTGCCTTGATTTCCTATTACAGTGCCTTGCAAAAGTATTCATCCCCTTGGCGTTTTTCCTCTTTTGTTGCATTACAACCTGTAATTTCAATGGATTTTTATGTAATGGACAAACACAAAATAGTAAAAATTGGTGAAGTGAAATGAAAAAAGTTACTTTCAAAAAATTAGAAAAAATAAACAGAAAAGTGGTGTGTGCTTATGTATTCACCCCCTTTGCTATGAAACCCCTAAATAAGATTTGGTGCAACCAATTACCTTCAGAAGTCACATAATTAGTTAAATAATGTCCACCTGTGTGCAATCTAAGTGTCACATGATCTGTCACATGATCTCAGTATATATACACACACAGGTTCTGCAAGGCCCCGCTTCTGAAAGGCCCCAGAGGCTGCAACACCACTAAGCAAGGGGCACCACCAAGCAAGCGGCACCATGAAGACCAAGGAGCTCTCCGAACAGGTCAGGGACAAAGTTGTGGAGAAGTACAGATCAGGGTTGGGTTATAAAAAAAATATCTGAAACATATAAAAAAGTGGAAAGAAAATGGCACCACAACAAACCTGCCAAGAGAGGGCCGCCCACCAAAACTCACGGACCAGGCAAAAAGGGCATTAATCAGAGGGAACAAAGAGACCAAAGATAACCCTGAAGGAGCTGCAAAGCCCCACAGCGGAGATTGGAGTATCTGTCCATAGGACCACTTTAAGCCGTACACTCCACAGATCTGGGCTTTGCAGAAGAAAAAAAACATTGCTTAAAGAAAAAAATAAGCAAACACGTTTGGTGTTCGCCAAAAGGCATGTGGGAGACTCCCCAAACATATAGAAGAAGGTACTCTGGTCAGATGAGACTAAAATGTAGCTTTTTGGCTATCAAGGGAAATGCTATGTCTGGTGCAAACCCAACACTTCCCATCACCATGAGAACACCATCCCCACAGTGAAGCATGGTGGTGGCAGCAACATGCTGTGGGGATGTTTTTCATCGGCAAGGACTTGAAGGAATGATGGATGGCACTAAATACAGGGAAATTCTTGATGGAAACCTGTTTCAGTCTTCCAGAGATTTACATTTACATTTTAGTAATTTAGCAGACGTTCTTATCAAGAGTGACTTACAGTAGTGAATGCATACATTTCTTTCTCCGTACCGGTCCCCCGTGGGAATCGAACCCACAACCCTGGCGTTGCAAACACCATGCTCTACCAATTGAGCCACACGGGACTGGGATGGAAGTTCACCTTCCAGCAGGACAATGACCCTAAGCATACTGCTAAAGCAACACTCGAGTGGTTTAAGGGGAAACATTTAAATGTCTTGGAATGGCCTAGTCCAAGGCCAGACCTCAATCCAATTGAGAATCTGTGGTATGACTTAAAGATTGCTGAACACCAGCGGAACCCATCTGACTTGAAGGAGCTGAAGCAGTTTTGCCTTTAAGAATGGGCAAAAATCCCAGTGGCTAGATGTGCCAAGCTTAGAGACATACCCCAAGAGACTTGCAGCTGTAATTGCTGCAAAAGGTGGCTCTACAAAGTATTGAGTTTGGGAGGGGTGGGGGTGAATAGTTATGCACGCTCAAGTTTTCTGTTTGTGTGTCTTATTTGTTTGTTTCACAATAAAAATATTTTGCATCTTCAAAGTGGTAGGCATGTTGTGTATCAAATGATACAACCCCCCCCCAAAAAAAATATTTGAATTTCAGGTTGTAAGGCAACAAAATATGAAAAATGCCAAGAGGGGCAAATACTTTCGCAAGCCACTGTATTTGACAGCTTGCTTAGCTGTCGCGTTACGGTAGAAGACCGCGCAGTGGAGCTCCAATGATATTGAGTTGCAGTGATATTTGTTTACATAGCCAGCTAACAAGTTGATGGTTTTGTCCTGTTTCTACTGATGCTATTTATTTGGAAACTGTCCCAGCTTTGTAACTAATCAGCTAACATTAGCTAACTCTGTAGTTGTCTGTCAGGCAAGAAAAGAAGTTGAGTGGAGGCGGCAACATTGTGCTTCAGTCTCGACGCTCTCACATGATCATCTCAATCCCCTCCACAAAGCCAACCAGCTAACTAAGTAATCTGACCATGGGTCTTGAAGTGTGTGTGCCATATATAGCCTTTACGGTTATAATCTATGAACATCGTTTTGTGTGCACACAATGAACTGAGAAACAAATCTGTCCACTAAGGGCTTAATAAAATAATTTTCATCGATGATTGATTGGTTGAATGAAAGTGCTGTATAGCATCATGATTTAGTTTATTAGGATTACCATTAGCTATTGCAAATGCATCAGCTACTCTTCCTGGGGTACCACATGATTGTGTTATAGTGTGTTTAATAGGAGGTGTGTTGTAAATAACAATTTAAGACACCGTCTCCCAAACTCATTCCTCGGGACCCCAAAGGGTGCATGTTTTGGTTTTTGCCCTAGCACTACACAGCTGATTCAAATAATCATCAAGCTTTGTAGTGTAGTGTTAGGGCAAAAACCAAAACGTGCACCCCTTGGGGTTCCGAGGACAGAGTTTGGGAAACACTGCCCTAAGTGTTGATTATTAAATAGTATGTGTACGGCTGAGAAAAAGAAAGGTAAGGAGAGAGTGTGTGTGAGTGAAAGAGATTATGATCCGGACCACAATTGTATCCTATTTGTTCCTCCCACTCTCTCCTCCTAGATCAGTGAAACTGAAGGAAGTGATGTGGAGAGTCGGGGCTCAGCAGCAGAAGGCAGGGAAGAAGAGGAGTTAGAGATGAGGCGCAGGGAGGGGTGGAGAGAGGAAGAGGAGAGTGAAGAGGGAGAGGAAGAGGAGAGAGAGGAGAGTGAGAGGGGGAAGAGTGAGAGCAAGAAGCACAGGAAGTGGAGGAGGAAGAGCACATCAGAGGGGAGCCTAAGTTTCCATGAAGTGCTTCTGCCAAGTCCCACCATTCACCCTTGTACCACACAGCTTTGGCCTAAAGTGACAGTGGCAGGGGTTTTGGAGTAGTTTTTAAAACAGTGGTAGGAGTCAGTTCTCTCTTCTTCAGATAGTGTTTAACACAAACCTGTCCGCCACCACATCCAATGCCTCCCCTTCATGGTTTGGCATGTTTGAAGAGGAGATGAAATGCTTCATAGGCATCAATATTCTCGTGTGCATCCACCGCTTACCCTCTCTCATCGACTACTGATCTACTGATGCAGCCCTCAGGGTTCCATATAAGCTAGCAAAATGCCACACAACCGCTTTGAGCAGCTAAGTAGGTACATGCGGGGATGAAGCAAAAGAGCTCAGCTTCGCCTACAGAGTTGTAACGGAGCTCATAAGAGGCTACCTATTGTCACACCACCGGCTTTACGCAGACAACTATTTTTCCTCCATTCCTCTGGTGAGAGGCTTGCTTGACGCCAACATCTATTATTGAGTCACACTAAGGGCCAATCGAAAGAACTTCCCCAAGGCCATTATGGAGGTCAAGCTCCAGAGAAGTCAGAGTGTGAAATGGTTTGCAGATAATTTAAGGTCGTGTTACTTGAGAGACAAAAGAGATGTGTATTTTCTGTCCACAAAGAGCTCAGGGAAAGACATCCTCAAACCAGTATCCAAGTTCAGGCAGAACAAACGTCAATCTGTTTCAGAGCTTGTAACGGATTACAATAACAAAAATGGGGACCATATTGACCAACTGAGGAACTATAACAATGTTAGACGCACAGGCAGAAAATAGAGAAAGTATGCGTTTTGGGGGAGGCTTAACATTGTCATCGTAAATGTGTATATTGTGTTGGGGAACCTGCAAAGGCCCCTTCCCAGAAACAGCAGGTGCTGGTCCCTGAAGGCATTTCTAAATGCAGCTTGTGCATTCACTTTGTGATGGCTACAGTGGAAGGAAGTGGGGAGCCAAGAGTGTGCCACCAGGGGGTGTGGACCGAATTGTTACTCATCATTTGAAAGCTGGGCACTCCCTGGTGAAGTTTGAAGGGAGAGAGAGAGGGTGTGTGGTGTGTATCCGGAGTGGACGCAGGGAAAAGAGTGGGAGGTGTAGAAACTTCCTTTGGGTGCTATACGTGTTCTGCGCCACTTTGCAGGATGGGGCCGTGCTTCCAGAAGTTCCATGACATGTTTTAGGTGAAATGCAAACACTAAAAAGTGAGTGTGAAATATGAATTTATCCTACAAATATTATTAGGGAAATGGTGTACTAAAATGGTCTCTGAACAGATCTAATACTTGGAGAAATATTCAGAAAAACTCCAAATGTACCATCTAAAATGTGTTGCATTCACTGAATTGTTGTCAAAGTAGGCTACTATTTCTACATTTTGTACTAAATCTTGAGACATTTTAGATTTTTTTTGGTTCCATTTTTACAGAAGTAAGAATCATTGTCAATCAAATAGCCTACTTTGTGTGGATTTTGAAATACTTTCTGAATATTGTTATCTGGTCCCATTGTGGTTTATTATTTTAATATGTAAATAATATTTTACTTGAGTAACTTAGTCAAATGTACTACAATTTAAATACTCTAGGGTTTTTTGTTTGTTGTTGAGTGTTAATAATTTTTTGATAGCGTCTTTACACAAGGGAATGCAAAATTATGTTATTCTTATCGCCATGATTATGGTGTCATATTAAAGAAGAGGTTGTGCTCTTTAAAACAAAGTTAACTTGTAATTGTCATTTGTTTTTTTAGCCATGTCTGCTTGAAATGTGTGAGAAAATGAGTTATCTTAAATTCTCAGTAATCTACAGCAGCATTCTAGAGGTCTAAAGGGTTAAAAGAAAGGAAAAAGAAGGATAAGAAGAATGGAGGAGTTATAATTCTCCTAGTCATCCGAGAAAGCATTCTTATAGTTAAACCCGACCTGCATCCCAAATGGCACTCTATTCCCTATATAGTACACTACTTTAGACCAGAGCTCTACGGGCCCTGGTCAACAGTAGTACACTATAAAGGAAATATGGTGCCATTTGGGAGATAGCCCAGATCAGTGCAGAACATTAAGCTTGACAGCGCAACACTTTAATATTTTATGTGCTTTGCTACTGTGTCTTAGCACATACATACATACATACATACATACATACATTACATACATACATACATACATACATACATACATACATACATACATACATACATACATACATACATACATACATACATACATACATACATACATACATTACATATGCTAAGACAGTAGCAAAGCACATAAAATATTAAAGTGTAAAATAAGAAAGTGTGTTCATACACACACACACAGTGCCTTCGGAAAGTATTCAGACCCCTTGACCTTTTCCACATTTTGTTACGTTACAGCCTTATTCTAAAATTGATTAAATAAATACAAAAATCCTCAGCAATCTACACACAATACCTCATAATGACAAAGCAAAACAGGTTTTTAGAAATTGTTGCTAATTTATTACAAATAAAACAGAATTACCTTTTTACATAAGTATTAAGACCCTTTGCTATGAGACTCGAAATTGAGCTTAAGTGCATCCTGTTTCCATTGATCATCCTTGAGATGTTTCTACAACTTGGAGTCCACCTGTGGTATATTCAATTGATTGGACATGATTTGGAAAGGCACACACATGTCTAAACAAGGTCCCACAGTTGACAGTGCATGTCAGAGCAAAAACCAAGGCATGAGGTCGAAGAAACTGTCCGTAGCGCTTCAAGACAGGATTGTGTCGAGGCACAGATCTGGGGAAGGGTACAAAAAAAATTATGCAGCATTGAATGTCCAAGAACACAGTGGCCTCCATCATTCCTAAATGAAAGAAGTTTGGAACCATCAAGAGCTGGCTGCCAGGCCAAACTGAGCAATCGGGGAGAAGAGCCAAGGTCAGGGAGGTTACCAAGAACCCGATGGTCACTCTGATAGAGCTCTACAGTTCCTCTGTGGCGGTGGAAGAACCTTCCAGAAGGAAAACCATATCTGCAGCACTCCACCAATCAGGCATTTATGGTAGAGTGGCAGGACAGAAGCCACTCCTCAGTAAAAGGCATATGACAGCCCACTTGGAGTTTGCCAAGTCACCTAAAGACTCAGAACATGAGAAACAAGGTTCTCTGGTCTGATGAAACCAAGATTGAACTCTTTGGCCTTAATGTCAAGGGTCAAGTCTGGAGGTAACGTGGCACCATCCCTACAGTGAAGCACGGTGGTGGCAGCATCATGCTATGGGGATGTTTTTCAGCGGCAGGGACTGGGAGAATAGTCAAGATCGAGGGAAAGATGAACGGAGCAAAGTACAGAGAGATCCTTGAGGAAAGCCTGCTCCAGAGCACTCAGGACCTCAGACTGGGGCGAAGGTTCACCTTCCAACAGGACAACGACCCTAAGCACAGAGCCAAGATAATGCAGGAGTGTTTTCGGGACAAGTCTCTGAATGTCCTTGAGTGGTCCAGCCAGGGCCCGGACTTGAACCCGATCGAACATCTCTGGAGAGACCTGAAAACAGCTCTGCAGCAACACTCCCCATCCAACATAACAGAGCTTGAGAGGATCTGCAGAGAAGAATGGGAGAAACTACCCAAATACAGGTGTGTCAAGCTTGTAGCGTAATACCCAAGAAGACTCGATGCTGTAATCACTGCCAAAGGTGCTTCAACAAAGTACTGAGTAAAGGGTCTGAATACTTATGTAAATGTGATATTTTTGGTTTTTAATTTTCATAAATTAGCAAAAAATTGTTTTTGCTTTGTCATTATGTGGTATTGTGTGTAGATTGTTTATTTTTCTTAATGTAACTTAATGTAATCAATTTTACAATAAGGCTGTAACATAACAAAATGTGGAAAAAGTCAAGGGGTCTGAATACTTTCCGAAGGCACTGTATACACACATATAACTGACAATTCTCTCTCTCGAAAACCATCCCCTTAATATATATTTTACAAAAGTAAGGCTTCTCTCACATGGCAGGGGGGAGGAGGAGGAGAAGGAAAGAAGAGAAACAAGTTCAAGGCTTTCAGCTGAGACGCATGAGGGAGTTGTGTTGCGCAGCAGCAGAAGAGGGGGAGGAGGAAATGTGAATGCAATGCACTAGCAGGGACTCACTCGCAACAGGTTGTCCCTGCCACCAACTCAGGGAGGCATACAGTGCCATTTACACAGGAAGTACACAGGATGTCAGTTTATAAGCATGGGGGAAGGGAGGCAGGCCTATGCCAGTTATATTGCATTGCACATACTGGGTATCATTTATCAAAATGTGTGCTTCTCACTGTTAATAAATGTGTATAGGGGCATTCCATCAGCCGTCGTCTAACACAGATAAGCACGATGGCGCTAAACATAAAACACAGTATAATAAACTACAGAAAATGATAGTGATGAAAATATATATCAGTTGAAGTCGGAAGTTACACTTAGGTTGGAGTCATTAAAACTCGTTTTTCAACAACTCCACAAATTTCTTGTTAACAAACTATAGTTTTGGCAAGTCGGTTAGGACATCTACTTTGTGCATGACACAAGTCATTTTCCCAACTATTGTTTAAAGACAGATTATTTCACTTATAATTCACTGTATCACAATTCCAGTGGGTCAGAAGTTTACATACACTAAGTTGACTGTGCCTTTAAACAGCTTGGAAAATTCCAGAAAATGATGTCATGGCTTTAGAAGCTGCTGATAGGCTAATTGACATCATTTGGGTCAATTGGAGGTGTTCCTGTGGATGTATTTCAAGGCCTACCTTCAAACTCAGTGCCTCTGCTTGACATCATGGGAAAATCAAAATAAATCAGCCAAGACCTCAGAAGGTACCACATTCATCTGTACAAACAATAGCACGCAAGTATAAACACCATGGGACCACGCAGCCGTCATACCGCTAAGGAAGGAGACACAATCTGTCTCCGAGACATGAACGTACTTTGGTGCGAAAAGTGCAAATCAATCCCAGAACAACAGCAAAGGACCTTGTGAAGATGCTGGAGGAAACAGGTACAAAAGTATCTATATCCACAGTAAAACGAGTCCTATATCGACATTACCAGAAAGGCCGCTCAGCAAGGAAGAAGCCACTGCTCCAAAACCACCATAAAAAAGCCAGACTACGGTTTGCAACTGCACATGGGGACAAAGATGGTACTTTTTGGAGAAATGTCCTCTGGTCTGATGAAACAGAAATATAACTGTTTGGCCATAATGACAATGGTTATGTTTGGAGGAAGCAGGCGGAGGCTTGCAATCCAAAGAACACAATCCCAACCGTGAAGCACGGGGGTGGCAGCATCATGTTGTGGGGGTGCTTGCTGCAGGAGGGACTGGTGCACTTCACAAAATAGATGGCATGATGAGGAATGAAAATCATGTGGATATATTGAAGCAACATCTCAAGACATCAGTCGGGAAGTTAAAACTTGGTTGCAAATGGGTCTTCCAAATGGACAATGACCCCAAGCATACTTCCAAAGTTGTGGCAAAATGGCTTAAGGACAACAAAGTCAAGGTATTGGAGTGGCCATCAAAGCCCTGACCTCAATCCCATAGAAAATGTGTGGGTAGAACTGAAAAAGCCTGTGCGAGCAAGGAGACCAACAAACCTGACTCAGTTACACCAGCTCTGTCAGGAGGAATGGGCCAAAATTCACCCAACTTATTGTGGGAAGCTTGTGGAAGGCTAAGTGAAACGTTTCACCCTTGTTAAACAATTTAAAGGCAATGCTCCCAAATACTAATTGAGTGTATATAAACTTCTGACCCACTGGGAATGTGATGAAAAAAATAAAAGCTGAAAAAAAATCATTCTCTCTACTATTATTCTGACATTTCACATTCTTAAAATAAAGTGGTGATCCTAACTGACCTAAGACAGGGATTTTTTACTAGGATTAAATGTCAGGAATTGTGAAAAACTGAGGTTAAATATATTTGGCTAAGGTGTATGTAAACTTCCGACTTCAACTGTACATATACTTATACATATATATATAAAAAATTGATAGATATATATCGGCATCGTGATAATATCGTATCGTGAGGTCCCAGGCAATTCCCAACCCTAGAACATGACAAAACTGCAGGCCCATATATAAGGGCTCTGGGGCAACTATACGATGCAGTAGGGATGTAAGGAGCAGGACCCTACACCGATTCAAATGTGTTTGTAAAAATAAATGTTCCTAAAAGCTGGTTCACTAATATCTTTTGTAGGGCTGTGACGATACCAGTAACAAAAAAATGTAATGACAAAAACTCTTTGGTTCTTTAAAAACCTGCTGTATGTCAAATATTGTGCTATAGCTTGGAAAATAAATACATGTGACTCTGGATGACAACATAATGATGTTTGTTTGCAACATTACAGCTGTTTTCCTAATTAAGTTAAATCCGCTTCATATTTTGTTACCTTGCCACGATACTAACGAGTATTGCAATACTGGTATTGTACTGGCCCTTGTTATTTGCAGTAAATTATTTTCTTACTACCTTCCGGAAAAAAAACTCCTTCAGGGTCAAACTAAGCATGTAACTGCGTTGACAGTCATTGATCTAGGGCTGGGTGATATGGCCAAAATATCTTATATAATTGTTAACGATATGTTTTTGAATAACAAAAGTTCTACATATGCTTTATGAGTAGTTCATGACCCTATGGTTGCAACACATACATTATAAGTGATTTCAATGGGGCTTTCTCCATTATGATTGTTCAATCCAACTTTAAACCAAAATAATTCAGGGCTGCATGATATGGGGAAGAAAAAAAAAATCTAGGCCTAGTTAATTGGTGAACTTTTGGAATCATGGAAATATAATGATTACTCTAAATATATATTTGGAATAGTGGGCAGCATTTTGAATACATTGTTGTTTGGCATGACGACGAATGAATAAGCCAGGGAGGAATTATTGACAGTGTAGGAACCAAAATGTTGAACAGTGTGCCCAGGTGACCCTAATTAGATGTTACGTGACATGTTTTCTTTCCTCATGTAACTAGCTAACATATTCATGCTTCGCCTCCTCTCTGATTTAGAAGATACCATTGCACAAACAACGTGCTTATCTAGGTCTACAATAGCACTGGTAGCTACGTTTAGCAAGCTAGCTAGCAATTAGCATTAGGGGGTCAACATGATTTATTTTAGCCACAATTTGCGAAGTAAATACAAACTAGCAGACGGTAGCTTGCAGACCGTAAGATACACAAACTAATAGTGTAATTATAGAATGCTTGTGGAAAGCAGCATGTAACCAACATCTTGTTGCATCTATCTGACCATGCAGACTGCAGAGTGAACAGCAAGGAAGTGAACGTGACTCCGTGGTCGAGCAACTACTCTCTCCTTGAGTGACAGGGACCAGGGCTTGGTGTGGGAACTGGCATGCAGCAGGAGGAGAGGGAGAAAGACAACAAACAGTAAACTATAATAACGGATATTACACGTACACGAGTTGCGTATCACATTTAACAAACTAAACATTGAAATACCGTTATATAAGGTAAAGTAAACCCAAACATGCATGTATATAGTAAAATACGGTATACCACCCTGCCCAACAAGTCATTTTGCATACCGAAAGACCCCTAGTAAAACTGCATACTGTTAAGCGAGAGGTAGGCGGCCTATTCCTAATCTTGCAAATCTGTGTGCCACCTTCAGGATTCAAGTACTTGTGAAATGGCTTGTGCAATATAATGCTTTATTAGTTGATAATCATAAAATGCGCAGTTGAAAGTGTTGTTTTACAAGAACAGAAGTAGCCTAAGGGAGACAACTATCATCTGGCTATAGCCTATCTACTGATCGGGGCTTACATTTGATTTTATTTCCAATTATTGAGGTTCACCATCAGCAATATATTTGGTTGTTTTGCATGGTCATTTTTAGATATACAACTTGGATATATATGTAACAAGGACAGCACTCACTTTTGCGAGTGGCACTGCATTGTCAAAGCAGAAAGAGAACCAGGGTTGCCAACACATTTTCAGGGTAAGTTGCTAGAGGCAGGTTGATTAGTTGCTAAATGACGTTGTCATGGCATTGCGTGATAACGTAAAACTGCGTCATTACGTAGAATACACAATAACGTTACTCAAATTGACTGGCCATCTCGGCAAACAATATGATTTGACATTTGTTCAGGTACAGACTCCCACTCTTTTCTGTACATTTTTGATTGAGGCATGTTGATTGATGTTGTAAGTTCTGTTCAAGATCAAACATTCGTGCCCATCTATATTCATTGGGTTTGGCTGGTCGAACCCGTACTTCTGCAGTCAGCCAACAATGAGTTGCAATTTGCTGAAATTGGTGCTGGCTGTGCACGAGCTGAGCGCCTGCCGCTGACAATGCAGTTTTGCAGCCAGGCACGTGAGTTGTGACTGAGTGTGTTACAGAGAAAATCGCGTTTGTGTCATTTAAAAGGAAAATGAGTGCATTTTAGCTTTTGAGTCACTTTTCAAAAGTTGATAAAAGTTCCAAAAATTTTTTTTGAAGTAGCTAAATTTGTTTCTAGGTGCCGTTTGAAAAAAAAGTTGCCAGGGTAGTCTGAAAAGTTGCTAAATCTAGCAACAAAATTGGCATCAATGAGGAGAACCACTGAAAACTTTCAAATGGTAAAAACCATTCGATTTTGAGATGGGGTGGAATCCAAAGTTGTGCTATATATTAATTGGATATGTCATCGCACATTTAAGATAAATATTGATACATTACCAGTTGAAACTCCTTTAAATCTGGAAAAAAGATAAGTGGGTGATGGTGATTTTGGATCAAAAGTATGGGGAGAAAAAAAGCATAGGATACATTGCGCCCCCCCTAATCTGTTAGTGGGGTGGTAGATGCCCACTAGTCTGCCTCCCTTACAGCTCAGGTGACTACATACAGTGTACAAAACATTAGGAATAACTTCCTAATATTGAGTTGCACCCCCTTTTGCCCTCAGAACAGCCTCAATTTGTCAGGGCATGGACTCTACAAGGTGTCAAGCGTTCCACAGGAATGCTGGCCCATGTTGACTCCATTGCGTCCCACAGTTGTGTCAAGTTGGCTGGATGTCCTTTGGATGGTGGACACTTCTTGATACACACGGGAAACTGTTGAGCATGAAAAACCCAGCAGCATTGCAGTTCTTAACACACTCAAACCAATGCACAAGCCATTCGACTCCTGAACATCTAATCAAATGGGTACCCAGACTATTTACACCCCCCCCCCCCGGTTTACACTGCTGCTACTAGTCTGTTTATTATCTATCTATCTATCTATCTATCTATCTATGCATAGTCACTTTAATAACTCTACCTACATGTACATATTACTCTTTATTTAACTACAAAAATCTTTGAAACTGGAAACACATCTCCCTCACTAGCTTTAAGCACCAGCTGTCAGAGCAGCTCACAGATCACTGCACCTGTACATAGCCCATCTATAAATAGGCCAAACAACTACCTCTTCCCCTACTGTATTTATTTATTTAGCTCCTTTGCGCCCCAGTATTTCTACTTTGCACACTCATCTGTCAAATCTACCATTCCAGTGTTTTAATTGCTATGTTGTATTTACTTCGCCACCATGGCCTATTTATTGCCTTTACCTCCCTTATCTCACCTCATTTGCTCACATTGTATATAGACGTATTTTTCTACTGTATTATTGACTGTGTTTGTTTTACTCTGTGTAACTCTGTGTTGTTGTATGTGTCGAACCGCTTTGCTTTATCTTGGCCAGGTCGCAGTAATGATAACTTGTTCTCAACTTGCCTACCTGGTTAAATAAAGGTGAAATAAAAATGTAAAAAAATTAAATGTTATTTTATTTCTTTTTTAGGTATTTTTCTTAACTGCATTGTTGGATAAGGTCTACACCTGTTGTATTTGGAGCATGTGACAAAAATTCATTTGTTTTGACCTGGCACCTACTACCATACCCCATTCAAAAGGCACTTAAATATTTTGTATTGCCCATTCAGCTCATGAGCTCCATCAGCAGCAGGTTTTTATTTGTAATGGAACAAATGTTAGCACATCACATCGATTCGTTCCTCTAATCAAACAGTATCGCATCGAATTGTTTCAAACTAAAACGGATCGTTCCTGCACCGTATTGAATCGTCTTGAAAGGGAAGATTGTCTTTGTGGTTGGTGAGTCTTGGTGGTTCCAAACTTCTTCCATTTAACGGGGACCTTCAATGCTGCAGAAATATTTTGTTACCCTTTGCCAGATCTGTGCCTCGACACAATCCTGTCTCAACCTCTTGGCTTGGTTTTTGGTCTGACGTGCACGGTCAACTGTGGGACCTTATATAGACAGGTGTGTGCCTTTCCAAATCATGTCCAATCAATTGAATTTACCACAGGTGAACTCCAATCAATTTGTAGAACCATCTCAAGGATGATCAATGGAAACGGGATGCACCTGAGCTCAATTTCAAGTCTCAGAGCAATGCTTGTAAATACGTTTTTGTATTTTATTTTTTGTTGCCAGTGTATAAACCTCCCCCTGAAATAGGGTCTGCCTGCCTGGGAGAGAGACCTGGAGGCTGGGCCTGCCATTGTCCCAAATGGCACCCAATTCCATTTGGGCATTGGTCAAAAGTAGTAGGCCCTGGTCAAGAAAGTAGTGCACTATAAAGGGAATAGGGTGCCATTTGAGACAAGATCAGTCTCTTTCTCTCCCTCTCTCTGACAGCCACTTGTATGTAATGCACACATACTCACAACCAAAGCACAACCATTGAACAAGCCAAAAGATCATGGATACACAATATGTCAGTGACAGGGAGTGCGTCCCAAATGGCACACTATTCCCTATGTAGTGCACTATGGGCCTTTGTCAAAAGTTGTGCACTACATACGGAGCCATTTGGGGAGGCAGAGAGGATGTCACATCGGAATATTCAACAGACAAGCTAAACTAACAGTGTTCAGATGACAGGGGGCGGTGAATGGAAGAAAGTTCTACAGCTGCACCATCGAGAGCATCTTGACTGGCTGCATCACCGCTTAGTATGGCAAATGCACCGCCTTCAACCGCTACAGATGGCGGTGCGGACGGCCCGGTACATGACGGGGACAGCTCCCTGCCATCCAGGACCTCTATATCAGGCAGTGTCAGAGGAAATTGTCAAAGACTTCAGCCACCAAAGCCATATACTGTTCACTCTGCTACCGTCAGGCAAACGGTACCGGAGCATTGGCTCTTGGACCAACAGGCTCTGACACAGCTTCTATCCCAAGCCATAAAACTGCTGAATAGTTAGTCAGTGCAAGATAATTAAATGTTTACACTGACTATGCACACTCACAAGACATACAGTACCAGTCAAAAGTTTGGACACACCTACTCATTCAAGGGTTTTTCGTTATTTTTTACTATTTTATACATTGTAAAATAATAGTGAAGACATCAAAACTATGAAATAACACATATGGAATCATGTAGTAACCAAAAGGAGTGTAAAATAAATCAAAATATATTTCATATGAGATTCTTCAAAGTAGCTACCCTTTGCCTTTGACAGCTTGGCATTCTCATACAGCTTCACGAGGTATTCACATGGAATGCATTTCAATTAACAGGTGTGCCTTGTTAAAAGTTAATTTCATTCCTTCTTAATGCGTGAGCCAATTAGACCAGTGGAAACTTGTCCTTTGGTCTGATCTGTCCTTTGGTCCAAATTTGAGATTTTTGGTTCCAACTGCCATGACTTCGTGGAAGCAGAGTAGGTGAACAGATGGTCTCCACGTGTGGTTCCCACTGTGAAGCATGGAGGAGGAGCTGTGATGGTGCTTTGCTGGTGACACCGTCAGTGATTTATTTATAATTCAAGGCCCACTTAACCAGGATGGCTACCACAACATTCTGCAGCGATACGCCATCCCATCTGCTTTGGGCTTAGTGGGACTATCATTTGTTTTTCAACAGGACAATGAACCAACAAACCTCCAGGCTGTGTAAGGGCTATTTGACCAATAAGGAGAGTGATGGAGTGCTGCATCAGACTGACCTCGACCATCACCCAACCTCAACCTAATTGAGATTGTTTGGGATGAGTTGGACCGTAGAGGAAGGAAAAGACACCAACAAGTGCTCAGCATGTGACCCGTTTCAGGAAACTATGCATATGTCGCGGGTCACTAATTCACACGACCGGGAGACCCATGGGGCAGTGCACAATTGGCCCAGCGTCGTCCGGGTTAGGGGAGGATTTGGCCGGCAAGGATGTTCCTGTCCAATCGCGTCCTGTGGATGGCCGGGCACATTGACATGGTCGCCAGGTGTACAGTGTTTCCTCCAACACATTGGTGCGGCTGGCTTCCAGGTTAAGCAGCCGTTGTGTCAAGAAGCAGTGTGGCTTGGCTGGGTTGTATCGAAGGATGCACGGCTCTCAACCGTCGCCTCTCCCAAGTCCGTACGGGAGTTGCAGCGATGGGACAGGACTGTCACTACCAATTGGATACCACAAAATTGGGCAGAAAAAGGCAAGAAAATGTATTACGAGCCTAGTTGGTTTAGCCACATAAAAAGACACCAACCTTCCAGTTAGCCATGATTGGCAGAGATCATGAGTGGGCTCGACATGCTGGGAGATCAGTCTGCCATATAGCACACTTCTGACTATTTGAGCTTGTCAGTATGTCTAGGTAATTCTGTCTAACGCAGCTTTTTTTTGTTTTATGTATCATGTATTCAAACTGCATACATTTTGCTTTCCACTTTCTGGAGGACCAAGTTTTGAAAATCTGTGGAATTCGAGTATGATAGCTAAGGAGACGGAGAAAACACCCGTCTCCAGATTACATCTTCAAACTAAGGGCAACCATGGCATCCAACAGGAGACACGTCCATCCATGAATTATGTATATGGGTAAAACAGTCTAGCTAGCTACATTTTCAGATATTACACAATTCTAATTTTGACAGAAAGAGCTAGCTAGCTAGTCTTAAAAGACTCCACTATGCAAGTAACCATTTCGGGTGCATTCGTAAATTCAGTCTGGCCATCTACTCTGACATCAGAGCACTCCGAGTGTGCCTGAGCGCAGAATAACTGTTAAATTTATGAACGCTCAACACCCGTTGAATATAGCCGGTGTCAGTAAACGTCGGCAAAAAAACATAATTAAATTGTTGCCAGCAGCAGTCACCAACACTCTGGATAACATAACAGCCTAACCAGCTCTGCTAGCGCGAGTAAAATGGTCAGCGTGGGGAGTACTCTCATTATGTGTCTGTAAGTAGCTAGCAAGCTAGCCAATGTCAGCCAGTTAGCTTGAGTGCTTGACTGCCGTTGGGAGGTCAGAAAGTTCGGATCAACCCTACTCATTGGCCAGAGCATCCGGTGTGCGCTCTGCACGCTCCGAGAGCCACACATTTTGAATATACGAACAGACAATCTGACAGCACAGTTGCAGTCACCAACGCTCTGGATAATATAACAGCCTAACCAGCTCTGCTAGGACGAGTAATGTTCAGTGAGCTTTTGTCATTTGTGTCTGGAAGTAGCTAGCAAGTTAGCTTGGGTGCTTGACTTCTGTTAGTACTGAACGCTCGGATCAACCCTTAAAGAGATGGGTGGGGCTAAAGCTTAAGAGGGTGAGAACGATGTTGAATGGCTGTAGACAAAGAAGGGCTCTCCAGTAGTAGTACCAAACGATTCAAAAGGCCATTTTCTCAAAAGTGAGTTTACAAGCAAAATTACTTTCCCATTGTTCCTTAACTGTAATATATGATAAACCATTTGGTAGCTCTAAGTCAATAATTTTATTCAATGTAAAAAACACAATTTCAAATGTTGCTACATAAGACCGATTTCAGCTGGTCGGTCACATATGGGAAGACTGTTGGAAAAGCATTCCAGGTGAAGCTGGTTGAGAGAATGCCAAGAGTGAGCAAAGCTGTCAACAAGGCAAAGGGTGGCTACTTTGAAGAATCTCAAATATATTTTCAGGCAAACCACAAATTCCACTATTGTGCCTAATCCTTATTGTGGCTAGCTTCACAACACATAACCCGGTCCGGTCGAGCCTCACTAGCCAGATGAAGCTAGCTGGCTGCTTATAACGTTAGCTCTGGGCAACAGGGTTAAGTAGCTGGCTAGCTATTTATTTTCATTAACTGAAGTTCAATTTCAATAGGCGAACACCAAGTGGCAACCAAGCTAATACTTACTCACAAAGATTCCTAAATCATTGCTAAGAGTAATGAAAATGACTGCAGTTTCTACTGGTCATTGTTTTCAGGATGGTTGTATTGGTGCTAGCTAGGTACTAAGCTAAAACTAGCTACCCCAGAAGTTGCGGTCAAACAAATCATGCTTTATTACCAACGCAGTATTGTAAATAGAGGTCGACAGATTAATCAGAATGGCCTATTAATTAGGGCCGATTTCAAGTTTTCATAACAATCGGTATTTTTGGCCACCGATTGGCCAATTTTTTTCTTTGTTTAAATAATTTTTTAACACACCTTTATATAACTAGGCAAGTCAGATTAAGAACACATTCTTATTTTCAATGACGGCCTAGGAACGGGGGTTAACTGCCTTGTTCAGGGAGGATTCGTTTTTGCAACCTTCTGGTTACTAGTCCAATGCTCTAACCACCTGCCTTACATTGCACTCCACGAGGAGCCTACATGGCAGTCTGACTACCTGTTAAACGAGGGCAGCAAGAAGCCATGCTAAGTTGCTAGCTAGCATTAAACTTATCTTGTAAAAAAAACTATCAATCTTAACATAATCACTAGTTAACTACACATGGTTGATGATATTACTAGTTTAACGTGTCCTGCGTTGCATATAATCGATGCAGTGCCTGTTAATTTCTCATCGAATCACAGCCTACTTCGACAAACGGGTGATGATTTAACAAGCGCATTTGTGAAAAAAGCACTGTCGTTGCACCAATGTACCTAACCATAAACATCAATGCCTTTCTTTAAAATCAATACACAATACATATATTTTTAAACCTGCATATTTAGTTAATATTGCCTGCTAACATGAAATTGTGTCACTGCTCTTGCGTTCATTGCCTGGCTCGTTGCGAACTAATTTGCCAGAATTGTACGTAATTAAGACATAACATTGAAGGTTGTGCAATGTAACAGGAATATTTAGACTTAGGGATGCCACCCGTTAGATAAAATACGAACCGGTGCCGTATTTCACTGAAAGAAAAAATGTTTTGTTTTCGAGATGATAGTTTCCGGATTCGACCATATTAATGACCGAAGGCTCGTATTTCTGTGTGTTTATTATATTATAATTAAGTCTATGATTTGATAGAGCAGTCTGACTGAGCGGTGGTAGGCACGAGCAGGCTCGTAAGCATTCATTCAAACAGCACTTTCATGCGTTTTGCCAGCAGCTCTTCGCAATGCATTGCGCTGTTTATGACTTCAAGCCTGTCAACTCCCAAGATTAGGCTGGTGTAACCGATGTGAAATGGCTAGCTAGTTAGCGGGTGCGCGCTAATAGCGTTTCAAACGTCACTCGCTCTGAGACTTGGAGTAGTTGTTCCCCTTGCTCTACATGGGTAACGATGCTTCGAGGGTGGCTGTTGTCGATGTGTTCCTGGTTCGAGCCCAGGTAGGAGCAAGGAGAGGGACGGAAGCTATACTGTTACACTGGCAATACTAAAGTGCCTATAAGAACATCCAATAGTCAAAGGTATATTAAATACAGATCGTATAGAGAGAAATAGTCCTAAAATTCCTATAATAACTACAACCTAAAACTTCTTACCTGGGAATATTGAAGACTCATGTTAAAAGGAACCACCAGCTTTCATATGTTCTGAGCAAGGCACTTAAACGTTAGCTTTCTTACATGTGACATACTGCACTTTTACTTTCTTCACCAACACTTTGTTTTTGCATTATTTAAACCAAATTGAACATGTTTCATTATTTATTTGAGGCTGAATTGATTTTATTTATGTATTATATTAAGTTAAAATAAGTGTTCATTCAGTATTGTTGTAACTGTCATTATTACAACAAAAAAAATAAAAAAGGCTTTTTTGGTCCTCCAATAATCGGTATCGGTGTTAAAAAAAAATCACAATCGGTCAACGAATCGGTAAACACATCATTCGTGGCCGGTGTTTGCAGACTTTTCTGACAGCGCTACTGTATCTTTTTTGACACGCAAAGACCCAAACGGCGTTTCATAATATGACAGTATGTCGTGAAGCTAAAAGCAGTGACGCAATTACTGTAACTCCGGTAGGGCAACATCTGAAAAATAGCGCACTTGGTAGTATGTACCGGTGCTCAACCAGTCGGCGAAAGCCAACATCACCCACGACAGAGAACGGTTGATTGTCAAGGGCAATGAATTCCATTATCGTGGCTTTAATGGATTTCGCCTTTGAGTTGTCTCGCTGAAATTTTCTTACTCTTTCAAATGACTGCTCGACTTGTTGACTGCTCGATCCACACAGCAGACTGTGGGCTAGGTTAGGAATGCTGTGTTGCACAACATTTTACGTCGGCGTCATTAGTCATGTACCTCCGTTATATAGGTATGCACATCAGCTTTGACATCGGTTTTGCACATCGGCTTTAAACTAGACAGACATCGGCCGATTCCGATATGTTCACCGCTATATTGTGCATCCCAAATACTAACCTAAATGACATTATGAAAAGAAAGAAGCCTGTAATGAATAAAAATATTAAAAAACATGCATACTGTTTTCAATAAGGCACTAAAGTAAAACTGCAAATAATGTGGCAAAGAAATGTACTTTGTGTCCTGAATACAAAGCATTGTTTGGGGCAAATCCAACAACACATCACTGAGTACCACTCTTCATATTCTCAAGCATGGCTGCATCATGTTATGGGTAATGCTTGTCATCAGCAAGGACTAGGGAGTTTTTTTTAGGATAAATAGAAAAACAATAGAGTTAAGCACAGGCAAAATCCTAGAGGAAAACCTGGTTCAGGTGCTTTCCAACAGACACTGGGAGACACATTTCAGCAGGACAATAACCTAAAATACATGGACAAATATAGTTGCAGTTGCTTACCAAAGACAACACTGAATGTTCCTGAGTGGCCTAGTTACAGATTTGACTTAAAATCTGCTTGAAAATCTATGGCAAGACTTGAAAATGGCTCTCTAGCTATGATTAACAACCAACTTGACAGAGCTTGAATAATTTTTCAAAGAATAATGTGCGAACATTGTACAATCCAGGTGTGCAAAGCTCTTAGAGACCTACCCCAAAATAGTCACAGCTGTAATCGCTGCCAAAGGTGATTCTAACATGCATTGACTCAGGGGTGTGAATAATTATGTAAATGATATATTTCTGTACATTTGCCAAATTTTATAAAAACATGGTTTCACTTTGCCATTATGGGGTTGTGTGTGTAGATGGGTGAGAAAAATATATATTTAATCCATTTTGAATTCAGGCTGTAACACAACAAAATGTGGTCCAAGTCAAGGGGTATGAATACTTTCTGAAGGCACTATATAGACACACCAACAAAACTTTCACACTCATCATATGCTGCTGCTACTCTGGTCTTAATTCTTACTTTTATTATCCATACTAATGCCTAGTCACTTTACCCTGCCTTAATGTACATATCTATCTCAAATACCTTGTACCCCTGCACACTGATCTGGTACTGGTACTCCCTGTATATAGTTCCAATCCAGGCTGAATTACATCCGGCCGTGATTGGGAGTCCCATAGGGCGGTGCACAATTGGGCCCAGCATCATCGGTTTGGCCGTCATTGTAAATAAGAATTTGTTATTAACTGACTTGCCTAGTTAAATAAAGGTTAAATTAAATTAAAATAAAAGATATAGCTTCATTCTTGTGCATTTTATTCCTTGTGTGTTTTTTTTTTTAATACTCTGAATCGTTGGGAAGTGCTCTGAAGAAAACAATTCCCGGTAAAGTTGTATTCAGCGCATGTGACAAATACAATTTTATTTGAAAGGGCAAGTTCAGTTGAACCTTGGCCACACACACACACACACACACCTATTTCAGGCTATTGTCTTCAATTAAACATTCATCCTGATACAATAAACATTGAACTGGCCTAGATACCAGTATTATCAGCTAGATAGCCAGGCGATGCAGGCATCCTTATGGAAAGAAAAGTAGGCCTGGCACTGTGTAACTTTCTGTTCATTGCTACTTCTCTCTCAAAGCCAGAGACTTACTGATGAGCTAGATGGCCTACTTGAGGTTACTGTATGGGAAAGCATAGGCTTATGCAATTTATGTAATGAAATAATGTTTATTTATGAATTAATTTATTTCCTTAACTCAAGTTTTTTTTTTTATATAAATAAAATTAACAAACCCCTCTAAAAAACGAATATGGTTTCAATATACACCTGGCAACCAGAATAAACAAGACAAGCTTTGAATACCAATATGCTAAATATGGCAGTTCATGACCTCACATGGCTAAGGCAATATCTTGGGAAATTGCAAGCTATTGCATGTTCATTAAAAACATATGTGTTAGTTTGCTACTCAAGCTGTACACATAAGAGAGATGACATCATGAAGTCAGGTTGGTTTTTGTAGGCTGTTCCACTGGCTGCTATTTTAGCCATTTAAAATCATTCATTTCAAGCGGGTCATGTTAACCTACATTTACTTTTATGCAGATTACGGAAACAAAAGCTCTGTATTAGTGGCTAAGCTCTGCTTGAAATCATTGCACGAATGACAAAAGACGGGTAATCAAACAGAATAATGTTTTGAATGGAGCTGTCAATGTTATTAAACTAGCCTACCCAGTGTACACAAGTCCAACATTTGCTTCGAGCACAAATAGAATAGGCGCACTAGACTCGGGGACTGTACTTTTTTGTCAGTCTGTCAGTTACTGTATTGCCTATATTGTCTCATTTCATTGACATTGTCTAACATGTGCATTGCGCTATGCCATCGTCGTCGATGTATGGCAATCAATCAATCGTAGAATGTCCAGAAAATGATAAAGTAGATGGTTGTAGAGCGTTCACTCGCAACAATGTCTCCGCTGGAAAACAGTCTGTGACACAGCCAGACAGTCTGGCTACACTGTAGACCCATCTGTCTAGTGACAACTCGCCAATGATCAAGTAAAACCTCTCTTGGAACAAAATGACAATTCTCAAAATTGACAGCAAAACAAAGTTGAAATGCTTTTGAGCAACTGAATACAGGTTTGAAAACATGGTGTACTATTTATCGAGCGGTTCAGTTTGCGTACCAAACTGGCTTGTTATTTGTTGGCAATACACTTACCCATGAGCTCAGGTGCTTTTATGAAAATGCGTCCTCTGTTCCTCATTTGCCAACAATACTTTCATCGATTAAATAGCCTTGCATGTACAAACAATGTCCAATGAAACCGATAGTGAGAATTGTTTTGCGAGCAGGTGTAACCAACCAACAGAACAGTTATTAACTGGCTTGCACAGTTTAACTACCATACGCACTCCACTGGCTGCCTATCTGGTCACAGACTGACGTTAATACAACAGATGCGTTCAAATCTTAACTTTGGCAGTAGTCATGTTATCTGGCAAGCTATGAGTCATGATGAAGACTAATCTACATTAGCCTGGTAGTATGACTAGGAAATACTCAATTCACAGTAACATACTTCGACTTCAGCTAGAGGAAACTAAGACATGATGGCAGCGTTGTAGGAACTTGGAAGTGTCTCTCGTACTGCATGAGGTCAGCAAATTACAACAGTAAAACGTTTAAATCAATAAGATATACACATCATGAATAAACCAATGTAAAAACTGACCAGTGATGAATCCCACGTTTCCAATAACATTTAGTCCAACTCCGGAGGAGATGACTTGACTTTCTGAAGAGTTGTCAGGACTTCCTGAATGAGTGCTCGAGAGTCCTCTGCTACACACGAGTACAGCCCCTCGTCACTGACAGCTAGTTTGACAGGCTGAAAAATTAATTCGTAGATTGTGTCAAGAAGCAGTTCGATGCACCTCCAGAAATGTTATGGTTTGGCACAAAAACAAGCATTCAACGTTTCTTCCCCTATACGTGCCACAATTGTTTAGGTAATGGCCATTGATTATTGCTCAATAAAGTGCACTGATCAGATCTCTTCTTGTCAAATTTGTCATTTAAGCTGTCATTTAACTCGACACAATTTGACATTGTATTATGTGTAATTTATTACAAGGCAAAACAATCGAGTTCAGAGTCACAGAAGAGCAGGACAACAATTTCATCGGTTATCTGCTATAGGCGATCATCACAGACATCCTTCCTTTGCTTTACGATAAATATACATGTTATCACGAATACTTTGGCACACTGTATGAGGTCTCAGTCCATTACTCATGCCCACATCAAACGAACATGTTAATTGAACACTGAAAGCGTGAATATCGGTCACAGAAATATGTCAATTCTGACCGAATATGTCACGTGGCAGTGTTCATAAAATCTGAGGCTACACTGCCATCTGGTGTTATACCTGAGAATGATAGATTCAAAACCAGGCAACAAATTAAATGAACATGCCTCATGGCTCCCTTGCAGTCCCTACTGGCCAGGGCAGCAGTGATGAGCTTTGACAGGGTTTTTTAAATGGGAACGTATGCGCACCAGGCAGAGATGCATCCCATAGTGCATGTGTATTATGGTCTGGGGGTGGTTCGGAACCAAGTTTGCATAAGCTCCTTGACAGACCTTTAGACTTGCATTGGCTGCCAAGCTAATACCTAGACTTTGGTTAGCGGGAAAAAAGAGAGAGAAAGAGAGGGTCGAGACAGCAGGTCCCGGGCGAGATAGCACAACCAGTGAACAGGTCAGGGTTCCATAGCCGCAGGCAGGACAGCAGAAACTGGATCAGTAGCACGACCAGGTTGACTGGGGACATGGGCATGGTCCTAGGGCTCAGGTCCTGGTGTGAAGGGGGAGGGCGACAACACTGTGGCCCCGTCCAAAGTTACCCCCGGACAGGGCCAACCAGGCAGGATATAACCCCACCCACTTTGCCAAAGCACAGCCCCCACACCATCAAAGTGATATAAAACAAACCATTAACTTACTACCCTGAGACAAGGCCATATATAGCCCACAAAGATCTCCCCCACCGCACGAAAGCGCAAGCAAGCAAGCCAGCCAGCCAGGCAGAGACAGCAAGGGTGGTTCGTCACTCTAGTGTCAGGGCCGTGCACCTTCGCACCCTGTGCCAGACTACACTCAATCATAGGACCTACTGAAGAGATGAGTCTTCAATAAAGACTTAAAGGTTGAGACCGAGTCTGCGTCTCGCACATAGATCGGCAGACAATTCCATAAATATTGAGCTCTATAGGAGAAAGCCCTGCCTCCAGCTGTTTGCTTAGAAATTCTAGGAACAATAAAGAGTCCTGCGTCTTGTGACCATACCGTACGTGTAGGTATGTACAGCAGGAACAAATTGGTGAGATAGTTAGGAGCAAGTCCAGGTAATGCTTTGTTGGTTAGCAGTAAAACCTTGAAATCAGCCCTAGTCTTAACAGGAAGCCAGGCTAGCACTGGAGTAATATGATCACATTTTTGGGTCCTAGTCAAGATTCTAGCAGCTGTATTTTGCACTAGCTACATTTTGTGTAGTGCTTTGTCTGGGTAGCTGGGGAGTAGAGCATTGCAGTAGTCTAATCTTGAAGTGACAAAAGCATGGATTAGCTTTTCTGCATTATTGTTGGACAAAAAATAATAATACCTGATTTTTGCAATGTTACGAAGATGGAAAAAGGCTGCTTTTGAAATATTTTTGATATGTTCGTCAAAAGAGGTGTCAGGGTCCAGATGCATGCCGAGGTCCTTCAGTTTTATATGAGACGACTGTACAACCATCGAGATTCATTGTCAGATCCGACTGCCGAGCTCTTTGTTTCTTGGGAGCTGGAACCTCTGTTGCCGCCATCCACTTCCTTATGTCTGAAACACAGCCTTCCAGGATAGGCAATTTTAGGGCTTCACCATGTTTTATCGAGATGTATAGCTGTGTGTCATCTGCATAGCAGTGAAAGTTGATATTGTGTTTCTGAATGGCATCACCAAGAGGTAAAGCTAGCTCACTGGGCTAACAGTATTTTGGCATACAAAAGACCTAGGTTTAACCCCGGTCACATACATTATGTTCAAGTGCTATCAGATATGACTTGTGGTATCATCAGGAGTGTGATACACTAGTCTAGGGCCTGTCTGGCAAACCTACTGTGGATTCCCCAAAACGTAGAAGTTTCTGCAGCCCACTCTGACACCTCTCCTCATTCCAGTGCCGATGTGTCTGGCTGAAGATCTCTCTCACCTCCCCTGACCTTGGTCAACTGACCTCTGATTGGTTGCCATTTAGTCGAGAAAATATGACTCTGATCACCAGACTGATGCAGCCAATCACCATTAAGGAGTTACCTGGTATGGACCAGTTTAGGCTGCTCTAACCTCAGCCTACTCAAGCTGCACAGGGAGATTGGATACACCTGTATCTCTAAGCTGCACCCTTCACATCTGGACTTCACCATCCAAGGACTACAACTGGTGAACACCTTTCATGCTACAACCTCTGGACTACTTTAGTGTGTGTGCGCCTTCATCACTGCCCAGAGTAAATGGACTTTGCAGCCAGAGTACTTTTATAGTTACTTTCTGTATGTGATGTTACTATTCATTATTGTTATTTGATGTAACTTAGTTGGTAGCGATATCAATATCATGTTGCTGTAGTATATCATGTTACACAGCCAGTTTATCTCCTTATGGTTGCGTTATTAATCATTTTACTGTTGGGCCAATATTTACTCTGCTTGCCATTGAAACCTATAGGCCCAAGATGTCCGCAAAGTTATTTTTCCTATTCAATATGGCCTCTGGCCAACATGCGTTACCGTATCCGCCACTTCCAGTTGTTATTATCATGTGACCATTCCAAGATGCTGGCCCCTTATGATAACCAGAATTCTAACATGCTAAGCTAAATTGTTAACTGTAAAGGATGTTAAGTTGTTTACCATGTTAGCTTACATTGTTCCTGATGTTAGCTTGCGTCCTATTTCTTGCTAGATTTCATAAATTGTATAAATGTGTTATATCACATTTATAGCCTGTCATTACACATACTTATGAATATTCTCCTACTGTGCACTTGACATTTCTATTGGTATAGCCTTGTTATTGTATTCCATGTTATCTGCTAATACCCTTACTATTAATATTGGTATATCTTTAGCTATACCACTGTGTAATACATATTCCTGTCTTTTTCTATAGATATCACGTCATACTTCCTATATCACTACTTCCTGTTTCTCCTGTAATTCTGGTGTATGTTGAGGCTGGCAATAAACCTGTATTATTTTCCCCTGTTTCCACTGAGTCATCACCCCCTCTAACTGGACCGAGTAGTGAAGTTGTTCCTTTCACCAGTTACTCTATGGGTCCACCTCTTACTGAGTGGCAAAAGTTGTCAAAAATGTGAAAAGTAATGTACTTTTTACTCCATACATTTTCCCTGACACCCAAAAGTACTCGTTCAATTTTGAATGCTTAGCAGGACTGGAAAATGGTCCAATTCACACACTTATCAAGAGAACATCCCTGGTCATCCCTACTGCCTCTGATCTGGTGGACTCAAGAAACACACATGCTTAGTTTGTAAATTATGTGTTGGAGTGTGTCCATGGCTATCTGTACATTTTTTTAAAACATGAAAATTGCTTAATATGAGCAATTTCAAATGATTTATACTTTTAATTTTACTTTTGATACTTAAGTATATTTTTGCAATTACATTTACTTTTGATACTTAAGTATATTTAAAACCAAATACTTTTACTAAAGTAGGATTTTACTGGATGACTTTAAGTCATTTTCTACTAAGGTATCTTTACTTTTACTCAAGTATGATGCTGCTGCTGCTGCTGCTGCTGCTATGTGTATTGGCCATTGAGAGGCTTTGAAGACACCAGTTGGCCATATTGGTACCCTTCAGAAGAAGCAGTTTTCCATAGGAATTAATGGAATTCTACAGTATTTAAACGTTGTTGAAGTGGGGACAGTAACATTAGTAATCCAAAAAAGATATATACTTTAAGGAAAATGTTTTTATATATTTTTTATTTTTATGTTTAGCACACAATATGTAAAAGTATGCATTAATGCATTAAGGTGTTAGTAATAGAAAACACGTGGCAAAAATGAATTTAGACATTTATAAATGCATTTCTATAGCTTGTGTATATATAAATCATTAGACACACCCCCAAGAAAGATTTTATAAATGCACACATTTACTCATATTGCAAGCAGCCCTATGCAAGGACCAAGCTACCACTTAACTACAGAGTGAAACTGTCTGGTGTCACCACTATATACATACACTCAGTGGACAGTTTATTAGATACACCACCCCGTTCATGAAAATGGATCGCTCCTACAGTGAGTCATTTGGCTGTGGCTTGTTATATAAAGCAAGCAGACAGGCATCGAGGCATTCAGTTACTGTTCGATTAAACGTTTGAAGGACAGTTCGAAGGAACCTACCAGGTATAATCCTAAATCCGTAACCATGGGCACCCTCTTAGATATCATCCTGACTAACCTGCCCTCTAAATACACCTCTGCTGTCTTCAACCAGGATCTCAGCGATCACTGCCTCATTGCTTACGTGCGTACTGGGTCCACGGTCAAACGACCACCCCTCATCACTGTCAAATGCTCCCTAAAACACTTCAGCGAGCAGGCCTTTCTAAATCGACCTGGCCCGGGTATCCTGGAAGGATATTGACCTCATCCCGTCAGTAGAGGATGCCTGGTTGCTCTTCAAAAGTGCTTTCCTCTCCATCTTAAATAAGCATGCCCCATTCAAAAAATTGAGAACTAAGAACAGATTTTGCCATTGGTTCACTCCAGACTTGAGGGCCCTTGACCAGCACAAAAACATCCTGTGGCGTTCTGCATTAGCATCGAATAGCCCCCGCGATATGCAACTTTTCAGGAAAGTCAGAAGCCAAGTCATTTAGGAAAGCTAAGGCAAGCTTTTTCAAACAGAAATTTGCTTCCTGTAGCACAAATTCCAAAAAGCTTTAGGACACTGTAAAGTCCATGGAGAATAAGAGCACCTCCTCCCAGCTGCCCACTGCACTGAGGATAGGAAACACTGTAACCACCGATAAATCTATGATAATCGATAATTTCAATAAGCATTTTTCCACAGCTGGCCATGCTTTCCTCCTGGCTACCCTGGCCAACATCTCAGCACCCCCTGCAGCAACTTGCCCAACCCCCCCGCTTCTCCGTCACCCAAATCCAGACAGATGATGTTCTGAATGAACTGCAAAATTTGGATCCCTACAAATCAGCTGGGCTAGACAATCTGGACCCTCTCTTTCTAAAATGATCAGACAAAATTGTTGCAACCCCTATTACTAGCCTATTCAACCTCTTTCGTATCGTCTGAGATCGCCAAAGATCGGAAAGCTGCCGCGTTCAACCCCCTCTTCAAAGGGGGATACACTCTAGACCCAAACTGTTATAGACCTATAGCCATCTTGCCCTGCCTTTCCAAAATCTTCGAAAGCCAAGTTAATTAACAGATCATCGACCATTTCGAATCCCACCGTACCTTCTCCACTATGCAATCTGGTTTCCGAGCTGGTCATGGGTGCACCTCAGTCACGCTCAAGGTCCTAAATGATATCATAACCTCCATAGATAAAAGACAGTACTGTGCAGCTGTCTTCGTTGACCTGGCCAAGGCTTTCAACTCTGTCAATCACTGCGTTCTTATCGGCAGACTCAATAGCCTTGTCTTCTCAAATGACTGCCTCGCCTCGTTCACCAACTACTTCTCTGATAGAGTTCAGTGGGTCAAATCGGAGGGCCTGTTGTCCGGACCTCTGGCAGTCTCTATGGGGGTGCCACAGGGTTCAATTATCGGGGCGACTCTTTTCTCTGTATACATCAATGATGTCGCTCTTGCTGCTGGTGAGTCTCTGATCCACCTCTACGCAGACGACACCATTCGGCATACATCTGACCCTTCCTTGGACACTGTGCTAACAACCCACCAAACAAGCTTCAACGCCAAACACTCCTACCAACTGCTTTTAAATGCTAGTAAAACTAAATACATTCTCTTCAACCGATTGCTGCCTGCACCCTCCCGCCCGACTAGCATCACCACTCTGGACGGTTCTGACCTAAAATATGTGGACAACTACAAATACCTAGGTGTCTGGTTACACTGTAAACTCTCCTTCCAGACTAACATTAAGCATCTCCAATGCAAAATGAAATCTAGAATCGGCTTCCTATTTCGCAACAAAGCCTCATTCACTCATGCCTTCAAACATACCCTTGTAAAACTGACTATCCTACCAATCCTGGACTTCGGCGATGTCATTTACAAAATAGCCCCCAACACTCTACTAAGCAAATTGGATGCAGTCTATCACAATGCCATCCATTTTATCACCAAAGCCCAATATACTACCCACCACTGTATGCCCTCGTTGGCTGGCCCTCACTACATATCCGTCGCCAAACCCACTGGTTCCAGGTAATCTATAAGTCTTTGCTAGGTAAATCCTCGCCTTCTCAGCTCACTGGTCACCATAGCAGCACCCACCCGTAGCACGTGCCTCAGCAGGTATATTGCAATGGTCATCCCCAAAGCCAACACTTCCTTTGGCCGCCTTTCCTTCCAGTTCTCTGCTGCCAATGACTGGAACAACTTGCAAAAATCACTGAAGCTGGAGACCTATATCTCCCTCTCTAACTTTAAGCATCAGCTGTCAGATCAGCTTCCTGATCGCCGTACCTGTACACAGCCAATCTGTAAATAGCACATCCGACTACCTCTCCCAATATTATTACTTACCCTCTTGCTCTTTTGCACCCCAGTGTCTGTACTTGCACATCTATCACTCCAGTATTAATGCTAAATTGTAATTATTTTCGCCGCTATGGCCTATTTATTGCCTACTTCACTACTCTTCTACATTTGCACGCACTGTATATAGATTTTTCGATTTTTCTTTTCTCTTGTGTTATTGACTGTACTTTTGTTTATGTGTAACTCTGTGTTGTTGTTTTGGTCGCACTGCTTTGCTTTATCTTGGCCAGGTCGTAGTTGGAAATGAGAACTTGTTCTCAGCTGGCCTACCTGGTTAAATAAAGGTGAAATAAAATAAAAATAAATAAAAATGGGCAAAACGAGTGACCTAAGAGACTTTGAGCATCGTACGATTGTTAGTGCCAGGCATGCTGGATCCAGTATCTCAGAAATGGCTGCCCTCCTGGACTTTTCACGCAGGATAGTGTCTAGGGTTTAGCAAAAATGGAGTGACAAACAAAAAACATCCAGTCAGCGGCAGTCTTGTGGCCGAAAACAGCTTGTTGATGAGAGAGGTTGAAGGAGAAAGGCAAGAATCATGCAAGCTAACAAGCAGGCCACAAACAGACAAATAACGGCACAGTACAACAGTGGTGTGCAGAACCACATCTTGGAATGCACAACTCGTCTATCCTTGTCAAAGATGGGGTGTTACAGCAGACGACCACACGGGTTCCACTCTTATCAGGTAAAAACAAGAAGAAGCGGTTCCAGTGGGCACTTGATCACCAACACTGGACAATTGAGGAGTGGAAAAACATTGCAAGTTCAGTTTACTTGGGTGGCCTGTGCAGTCACCAGGCCTCAATCCAATAGAGCATCTTTGGGATAAGATGGAACAGGCTGTTCGCAGCATGAATGTACCGCTGTCCAATCTGCAGCAACTGCATTATGCCATCGCATCAGCATGGATCAACATCCCTGTGGAACGCTTCTGACACCTTGTAGAATGCCCTGAAGAATTCAAGCGGCTCTGGAGGCAAAGGGGGTCCTACCCAGTAATAGACGGATGTACCTAATAAACTAGCCAGTGAATATAAACTATATACGCAAAAGTATATGGACACACCTTCAAATTAGTGGATTTGGCTATTTCAGCCACATTGTAGCTGACAGGTGTATAAAATTGAGCACACAGCCATGCAATCTCCATAAACAAACATTGGCAGCAGAATGGCCTTACTGAAGCTCAGTGACTTTCAACCTGGCACAATCATAGGATGCCACCTTTCCAACAAGTCAGTTTGTCAAATTTCTGCCCTGCTAGAGCTGCCCCGGTCAACTGTATGTGCTGTTATTGTGAAGTAGAAACACCTAGGAGCAACAACAGCTTAACCGTGAAGTGGTAGGCCACACAAGCTCACAGAACGGGACTCCTGAAGCGCGTAGTGCATAAAAATAGTCTGTCCTTCGTGGCAGCACTCACTACCGAGTCACTACCGAGTTCCAAACTACCTCTTGAAGCAACGTCAGCACAATAACTGTTCGTCTGGAGCTTCATGAAATGGGTTTCCATGGCCGAGCAGCCGCACACAAGCCTAAGATCACCATGTGCTATGCCAAGCGTCGGCTGGAGTGGTGTAAAGCTTGCCAGCATTGGACTCTGGAGCAGTGGAAATGCGACATCTGAAGTGAAGAATCACGCTTCACCATGTAGCAGTCCGACGGACTAATCTGGGTTTAACGGATGCCAGAAGAACGCTATCTGCCCGAATGCATAATGCCAACTGTAAAGTTTGATGGAGGAGGAATAATGGTCTGGGGCTGTTTTTCATGGTTCGGGCTAGGCCCCTTAGTTCTGGTTAAGGGAAATCTTAACGCTACAGCATACAATGACATTCTAAACGATTCTGTGCTTCCAACTTTGTGGCAACAGTTTTAGGCAAGCCCTTTCCTGTTTCAGCATGACAATGTCTCTGTGCACAAAGCGAGGTCCATACAGAAATGCTTTGTCGAGATCAGTGTGGAAGAACTTGACTGGCCTGCACAGAGCCCTGACCTTAACCACATCAAACACCTTTGGAATGAATTGGAACGCCGACTGCGAGCCATGCCTAATCGCCCAACATCAGTGCCCAACCTCACTAATGCTTGTGGCTTAAATGGAAGCAAGTCCCCGCAGAAATGTTCGAGCATCTAGTGGAAAGCCTTCGCAGAAGAGTGGAGGCTGTTATAGCAGCAAAGGGGGGGACCAATGCCATATTAATGTCCACGATTTTGGAATGAGATGTTCGATGAGCAGGTGTCCACATACTTTTTGTAACACACACACAGTACAAGTCAAAAGTTTTTATTGGTCACATACACATGGTTAGCAGATGTTATTGCAAGTGTAGCGAAATGCTTGTGCTTCTAGTTCCAACAGTGCAGTAATATCTAACAAGTAATCTAACAATTCCACAACAACTACCTAATACACACAAATCTAAGTAAAGGAATGGAATAAGAATATATACAAATAAATATATGGATGAACAATGACCGAGCGGCACAGGCAAGATGTAATAGATGGTATAAAATACAGTATATACATATGAGATGAGTAATGCAAGATATGTAAACATTATTAAAGTGGCATTAAAGTGACTAATGATTTAAAGTCTGTATGTAGGCAGCAGCCTCGCTGTGATAGTGATGACTGTTTAACAGTCTTATGACCTTGAGATAGAAGCTGTTTTTCATTCTCTCGGCCCCAGCTTTGATGCACCTGTACTGACCTCACCTTCTGGATGGTAGCGGGGTGAACAGGCAGTGGCTCGGGTGGTTGTTGTCCTTGATTATCTTTTTGGCCTTCCTGTGACATCGGGTGATGTAGGTGTCCTGGAGGGCAGGTAGTTTGCCACCGGTGATGCGTTGTGCAGTCCGCACCACCCTATGGAGAGCCCTGCGGTTATGGGCAGTGCAGTTGAAGTCCACGATCATCTCATTTGTTTTGTTTGACGTTGAGTGAGAGATTGAGTGAGTGGCCCGTCAGGAAGTCCAGGACACAATTGCACAGGGTGGGGTTGAGACCCAGGGCCTCAAGCTTAATGATGAGCTTGGAGGGTACTATGGTGCTGAATGCTGAGCTGTAGTCAATGAACAGCATTCTTACATAGGTATTCCTCTTGTCCAGATGGGATAGGGCAGTGTGCAGGCAATTGTATTGTCTGTGGACCTATTGGGGCGGTACGCAAATTGAAGTGGGTCTAGGGTGACAGGTAAGGTGGAGGTGATATGATCCTTGACTAGTCTCTCAAAGCACTTCATGATGACAGAAGTGAGTCCTAAGGGGCGATAGTCATTTAGTTCAGTTACCTTTGCCTTCTTGGGTACTGGAACAATGGTGGCCATCTTGCAGCATGTGGGGACAGCAGACTGGGATATGGAGAGATTGAATATGTCCTTAAACACACCAGCCAGCTGGTCTGCGCATGCTCTGAGGATACGGCTAGGGATGCCGTCTGGGCCGGCAGCTTTGCGAGGGTTAATACGTTTAAATGTCTTATTCACGTTGGTCACGGAGAAGGAGAGTCCTTGGTAGCAGGCCGCGTTGGTGGCACTGTATTATCCTCAAAGCAGGCAAAGAAGGTGTTTAGTTTGTCTGGAAGCAAGACGTAGGGGTCTGTGAAGTGGCTGGTTTTCTTTTTGTAGTCCGTGATTGACTGTAGAACCTGCCACATACGTCTCGTGTCTGAGCTGTTGAATTGCGACTCCACTTTGTCTCTGTACTGACATTTCGCTTGTTAGATTGTATTACAGAAGGAATAACTACACGTTTTCTTTATTTATTAACCCCTCCACCACTCCCTCTCTTCGGAGGACAATAATATATTTTTACAGCTTTTCTGCTACATATACATATATATATATATATATATATATATATATATATATATATATATATACATACACACACACACACACACACACACACACACACACACACACACACACACACACACACACACATATTGCATAACTAGACTGTTTGTATTTGGCCAAATTCCCAGTCACCTTTCCATGGTTAAATGCGGTGGTTCGCACGTTCAGTTTTGCGCGACTACCGCTATCTATCCACGGTTTCAGGTTAGGGTAGGTTTTAATAGTCACAGTGGGTACAACATCTATGCACTTCCTTATAAACTCACTCAACGAATCAGCGTATAAATTGATATTATTCTCTGAGGCTACCCGGAACATGTCCCAGTCAGCGTGATCAAAACAATCTTGAAGCGTGGCTTCCGATTGGTCAGACCAGCGTTGAATAGTCCTTAGCACGGCTACATCCTGTTTGAGTTTCTGCCCATAGGAAGGGAGGAGCAAAATGGAGTCGTGGTCAGATTTTCCAAAGGGAGGGCCTTGTATGCATCGCGAAGTTAGAGTAGCAGTGATCCAGTGTTTTGCCAGCGTGAGTGCTACAATCGATATGCTGATTATTTTACTAATAATCAGCATTATAATAATCTAATAATCAGTATTACTATTTTCTACATTGTAGAATGATGAACACATCAAAACTATGAAATGTCACATATGGAATCATGTAGTAACCAAAAACAAAGTGTGAAACAAATCAAAATATATTTTATATAATGAGATTCTTCAAAGTAGACACCCTTTGCTTTGATGACATCTTTGCACACTTGGCATTCACTCAACCAGCTTCAAGGGGTAGTCACTTGGAATGCATTTCAATTAACAGGTGTGCCTGTGCGAGCTTATGTTCCGAAGCCATTGCGTTGCTATAACTGTCAAAGGTTTGGGCATGTGGTGGCGGTGTGTAAAGGCAAAAGGAGATGTGTGAATTGTGGGGGAGAACATGCATATGGGGAATGTCGAGACGTGGCCCGGTTAAAAAGTGCTGTAACTGTGGGGACGCCCATAGTGTGGCATATGGGGGTTGTGCAGTGATGAAAAGACAGGTGGAAGTGCAGCAGGTGCGGAGTGAGTGTAAAATCTTGAATGCAGAAGCAACGACGGTAGTTCACGCAGAAACAAGCGGGGCACCTAGAAGAGCAGGTATTCCAGGACAGATCGGGATGCAGGTTGGGAGTGATGTAGGGAGCAGAATATGGGAGAACACAAGACTGGTAGTAGACATGAGGAAGGTTGTTACATTTTTGACAGCAGCAATGAATTGCACAGAATAATAAACAATCTAAGACTAAGAAGACACAGATCATAGTGGAGCAGGCAGTGAAGTATCTTAAGTTCCCATAATTGACATGGGAAAATGTACAGGATGACCTCAATAAGATTGAGAGTCAGTCCTGCCAGGAATCATGTATGGGTTAATTTTCATAATAGTGTTAATCTTTCAATGGAACGCCAGAAGTTTGATGGCTAATGGGCAAGAGTTCAAATCGTTTCTTGAGGAGTTACCAGCTTAAACCTACTCTAGATTTCGTAATAAGTTGCAGTCCATAGAGATAGGGTGGCAGGTGGAGAGTGTGCTACCTTTATAGAGCAGTGGATCCCATATACACTACTGGTAAAACGTTTTAGAACACCTATTCATTCAAGGGTTTTTTTGTATTTTTTTCCCTACATTGTAGAATAATAGTGAAGACATCAAAAACTATCAAATAACACATATGGAATCATGTAATAACCAAAAAAGTGTTAAACAAATCAAAATATATTTAATATTTGAGATTCTTCTAATAGTCGCCCTTTGCCTTGATGACAGCTTTGCACACTCTTGGCATTCTCTCAACCAGCTTCATGAGGTAGTCACCTGGAATGCATTTCAATTAACAGGTGTGCCTTCTTAAAAGTTAATTTTTCAATCAGTTGTCTTGTGACAAGGTAGGTGAGGTATACTGAAGATAGCCCTAGTTGGTAAAAGACCAAGTCCATATTATGGCAAGAACAGCTCAAATAAGCAAAGGGAAACGACTGTCCATCATCACTTTAAGACATGGTCAGTCAATTCAGAAAATTTCAAGAACTTTGAAAGTTTCTTCAAGTGCAGTCACAAAAACCATCAAGCGCTATGATGAAACTGGCTCTCATGAGGACCGCCACAGGAAAGGAAGACCCAGAGTTACCTCTGCTGCAGAGGATAAGTTCATTTACCAGCCTCAGAAATTGCAGCCCAAATAAATGCTTCACAGAGTACAAGTAACAGACACATCTCAACATCAACTGTTCAGAGGAGACTGTGTGAATCAGGCCTTCGAGGTCGAATTGCTGCAAAGAAACCACTACTAAGGGACAATAATAAGAAGAGACTTGCTTGGGCCAAGAAACACGAGTAATGGACATTAGACCAGTGGAACTTTGTCCTTTGGTCTGCAGTCCAAATTTGAGATTTTTGGTTCCAAACACTGTGTCTTTGTGTGGGTGAATGGATGATCTTCGCATGTGCTTTTTCCACCGTAAAGCATGGAGGTGGTGTTATAGTGTGTGTTTTTCTGGTGACACTGTCTGTGATTTCTTTTTAAATTCAAGGCACACTTAACCAGCATGGCTACCACAGCATTCTGCAGTGATACGCCATCCCATCTGTTTTGGGCTTAGTGGGCGTCATGTATCCCCCGGTACTGCTGCTTATCCCGTTCACCAGCTCCGGAGGTCTACGTCACCGGCCTTCTCGGCGTAACTGAACTGGATCATTACCACCAACCCCGGACTGTCTCGTCTCATTATGCACACCTGGTTCCTATTCCCCCTGATTAGTATGTGTATAATTGTGCCCTCTGTTCCCCATTGTCCTTGTCGATTATTGTTCCAGGTCCGTTGGTCTTGTGAGTACCTGTGCTCTGTGGTATCGGCTTTCATGCTACGTTTACTGTACGTTGTATTACGGTTTACATACCGTGTTAGTGTGCACTTGTTATTACGGGTCTCGTCCCATGTATTTATTAGAGCTTTACACCTCACTCTTTGGTTTGGGTTACAGTCCTGTGTGACATACATGAATACATACGTTTGTTTTGGGCTTCATCCGCTATTTTTGGGTAGTGAAATAAAAAAAATGACTTTGTATTCCTGCGCCTGTTCTCAAATCAGTATACAACGTGACAGTGGGACTATCATTTGTTTTTCAACCAGACAATGACCCAACACACCTCCAGGCTGTGTAAGGACTATTTTACTAAGAAGGAGCGTGATGGAGTGCTGCATCAGATGACCTGGCATCCACAATCCTCCGACCTCAACCAAATTGACATGGTTTGGGATGAGTCGGACCGCAGAGTGAAGGAAAAGCAGCCAACAAGTGCTCAGCATATGTTGGAACTCCTTCAAGACTGTTGGAAAAGCATTCCAGGTGAAGCTGGTTGAGAGAATTCCAAGAGTGTGCAAAGCTGTCATCAAAGCAAAGGGTGGCTATTTGAAGAATCTCAAATATATTTTGATTTGTTTAACACTTTTTTTGGTTACTACATGATTCCATGTGTTATTTCATCGTTTTGATGTCTTCACCATTATTCTTGTTCAAATATTTTTTTATTGAACACACAAGAATGGTGTATAGGTATTTTGTAGAAGAGACAAGTATGCAATTCTTATATAAACATAAAAGAGCAGACAGATACAAAAAGACCCAGAGTTATAGGTACAAACTAAATAATACAAAATAAGACATAGAGAACAAGGACACGTAAATAGAAAGAGGGCAGATGTCACCCCCCATATCCAATTCCACACCAATAACCATACAAGTTAGAGCATAGAGCAAAGCGGGGAGTAGTGTACACTCCGCAGCATGACATTTATCACACATAGGGGATGTATCTGGAAATATCCTATGCAGCTTAGTTTTGGAATAGTGTAATACCTTGAATTGTATGAGACGATGTCTGGAGTTAATTGAGCAGGTGTGGAAATACTCCAAGCCATCTTCCCAGTCTGCCACAGAAATGTCAGACCCTAGCTCTTCCTCGCATTTTGCCTTAAAGGCATCTGTAGAAGGTGTGCTGACAGATTGAAAAGCGTCATACAGACGGGATATCAGTTTGCCTGAGGTGGGACAAATATTTATGCATCCGTTAAACATGGAAATCTAGCATTTCCAAATGTCGGAAGATGTTTTCCAACAGGCTCTAATCTGTAGGTATCTGAAAAAGTTACTTCTGGGAAGACTATAGGCTTCCCTCAGCAAATCAAAGGAGGCAAAGGTCCCATATATATATAGGACCTTTCCCCTATGGTATTGACCCCTAGCTCTCTCAATCACTCAAAAGATATTATCAAGGTTAGAGGCGACAAAGGAGGGATTCCTTGCAATAGGGAGCAGGAATGATGTTGGTCTAAGGTCAAAATTAACCTTAATTTGCTTCCAGATACAGACTGCGCTATCTATAATAGGATTGTTACTATAAATTGACATCTCCAAATTGACTGGAGACAAAATCGCAGGGCCAATAGAGAAGGGGTGGCAAACTCAAAAGTGAGTATTCTCGCACAGGGGTTCCTATATAGAAGCTGGGTCCATTTTTTGAAACCTTCCCCCATATAACATTTCTGTAGGACCGTAAATAGATAGGACCACTCAACTTGGTCAAAGGCCTTTTTTGGCATCAAGAAATATAACGGAAAGGTCCACGTTGGGTAACCTCTGAGAATACATAATGTTGAAAACGCCTTAGATTGAAGAATGATTTTGTTTGGGATAAAGCCGGTCTGGTCCGAATTATAAGTGAAATAATCTGTCTGTAAACAATTGTTGGAAAAATTACTTGTGTCATACACAAAGTTGATGTCCTAACCGACTTTCCAAAACTACACACACACACACACACACACACACACACACACACACACACACACACACACACACACACACACACACACACACACACACACACACACACACACACACACACACACACACACACACACACACACACGAGGCTGGTGGGAACCTACTGGGAAGAACGGGCCTGTGGCAATGACCGAAGCGGAACGGCACAAAACTCCAACATGATTTCCAGGTGTCTGATGCCACTCCATCTGCCCCGCCTCAACTATTACCACAAGCCCCCTGCAAAAAAAGAAATAAAAAGTATGACAATAATAATAATAATAATTACAATAATAATAATAAGTAAGAATTGAGAAATAATTAACGAAACAAAAATGTAATGATATAAGGATATCCATCCGAAAGTGTCAATGATCAAACCTGGCAAGCCACTCAAACAGGCATCGCTCTAAACTCCAACGACAGGTCAGTCTTCCAGCCAGTATGAAAGTGAAATGAAAGCACCGATCGCCCTCCAGTGGCCGGATCAGCATCTTACATGTCAAGGAGCAACAATAAAACTTTAGTCGGCAGCCCTTGCTGAAACAGTTAATAGGATTTCACCCACTACGGCACAGTATGGATTCGAGTCCATGAGCAGACCCTAACACGCAATGACAAGGCGCTCTAAGCCATACGGGGGACTGGTGTATATTCCCGGATAAACTTCTCTCCGTCCAAAACCGAGGAGAGCCAAATCTTTTCACCAGAAGGAGGGGTAATTCTGAGTCTGGCAGGGAAGAGCAAGGCTCGGTGAAGATGGAGTTTGGTCATGACCAGTGGCGATTTTAGCATGTAAATCTTGGTGGGCAAAAAAAAAAAAGGTTTTAGATACATGCCAGCAAAGACACTACACAATACATGAATTGCACTATAACGGCGACAAGCGGTGCCACAAACTGTTAGGGCCTACATAAAGCTGTCCCGACAGCAAAGCTTTCTTTTTAGCACCATGGAGTGAATCCTTTCCACCGCTACACCTAGCTATCAGCGGAGCCTTGTCTGGCAGCGAAACAATTCATTTACTGCCTTTTTTTAAAAAGCATAGCTGATATGGCTGACTTGCTTAACCTGTTACATCTAGGGGGCAGTAATTTCACGGCTGGATAAAAAACGTACCCGATTTAATCTGATTATTAGTCCTGCCCAGAAACTGGAATATGCATATAATTATTAGCTTTGGAGAGAAAACACTCCAAAGTTTCTGAAACTGTTTGAATGGTGTCTGTGAGTATAACAGAACTCCTATGGCAGGCAAAAACCTGAGATGCTTCTGTTCAGGAAGTACCCTGTCTGAACATTTCTTGCCCTTCTTTATTATCTCTGTCGTTTACAAAGGATCTCTGCTCTTACGTGACACTTCTCACGTCAACAATGGAGTCTCACAGCCCGGGAAAAACAGGAATGATGTCATTCAAAGCCCTGGCTGAAGCACACGAGAGCAAATGCTGAGTGGTCAGTCAATGGACTAAGCCTTAGGCGCGTGACACGCCCCGCCCCCGGCTTTTGGTTTTTTCCTCAGTTTACAGACAGGCAGATTCCCGGTCGGAATATTATCGCTTCTCTACGAGATAAATTGCATAAATATTGGTTTTAAACAGCGGTTGACATGCTTCGAAGTACGGTAATGGAATATTTCGAAATTTTTTGTCATATTTTGCGTCATGCTCGTGGCCGAGATTTAGCGTTGGGATAGTGTCTAGAACGCACGAACAAAACGTCGCTGTTTGGATATAACGATGGATTATTTGGGACCAAACCTACATTTGTTATTGAAGTAGAAGTCCTGGCAGTGTATTCTGATGAAGAACAAGCAAGGTAAGAACATTTTTCTTATAGGAAATGTGATTTTGGTGAAGGCTACACTGGGTGGGTGTCTAAATAGCTAGCCCTGTAACGCCGGGCTATGTACTTACATTATTGCAAAATGTGCTTCATCCGAAAAGCTATTTTAAAATCGGACATATCGAGTGCATAGAGGAGTTCTGTATCTATAATTCTTAAAATAATTGTTATGCTTTTTGTGAACGTTTATCGTGAGTAATTTAGTAAAATCACCGGAAGTGTTCGGTGGGAATGCTAGTTCTGAACGTCACATGCTAATGTAAAAAGCTGGTTTTTGATATAAATATGAACTTGATTGAACAGACATGCATGTATTGTATAACACAATGTCCTAGGTGTGTCATCTGATGAAGATCATCAAAGGTTAGTGCTGCATTTAGATATGGTTTGGGTTTATGTGACATGATATGCTAGCTTGAAAAATGGCTGTGTGATTATTCCTGGCTGGGTACTCTGCTGACATAATCTAATGTTTTGCTTTCGCTGTAAAGCCTTTTTGAAATCGGACAGTTTGGTTAGATAAAGGAGAGTCTTGTCTTTAAATAGCTGTAACATAGTCATATGTTTGAAAAGTGTAAGTTTTCGGATTTAGAGGAGTTTGAATTTCGCGCCCCGCCCATCATTGGATATTGGAGCAGACGTTCCGCTAGCGGAACGTGTAGATGTAAGAAGTTTTAAACAAATGTGGTTTCTACTGACAATTGAGATGTACAAACTATGGCATAAGGGAACAATGAGTGGATAAGAGGCATTACGTAATTTTTATTAAGACACTAATGAGCGAGCGATGACGGACGTAGTCAATATTACTATGTTGTCAGCACTTTTGAAATGTACAGTGACAGAATGCAGAACATGGGCTGCTCTTACAGTATTTTCCCTGTACACCAAGTCAGATAAAGGGGGCATATGAGCAGACAATGAAACCTCTTACAATATTAGATTGACATCTCAAAAACAGGTTATTGGCTACATGTGCAGCACCACCGAGTCAGAACAGTAACGTTAGGTGAAATTAATGTGAAAATAGACCAAATTATTAGTGAGGCACATGGGCTACTAACAGCTTACTACACAACATACCCTTAGTATTACTTTCTTAGCTACAGTATACATATCTTCCTTGCATATTACATAATTTATGCAGCAGCATACAATACATTTTTGGACTCACTTTGGCTTGTGATGTGCTCACTTAAACATGAAGGTGGCGCAGTGGTTTTGTCATCAAACTTTGTCATCAAAGTCTGGCATTCTCTGGATTCATAGTTAGCCACTGATTCCTTCCAAAGAACTCCTTGTTAAATTTGCGATTTCCAACTTGTGTAATCTTTATGTCCAATGGCCGATGAGCACCGATACGTTTTATCTATAATTTCTAGTCATTATTTTTCTTCATTTAACCTCTATGGGACCGGCGGGACGAATTCGTCCCACCTACGTAACAGCCAGTGTAATCCTGTGGCGCGATTTTTAAAACGTTTGAAATGCTATTACTTCAATTTCTCAAACATATGACTATTTTACAGCTATTTAAAGACAAGACTCTCGTTAATCTAAAGACACTGTCCGATTTCAAAAAGGCTTTACAACGAAAGCAAAACATTAGATTATGTCAGCAGAGTACCCAGACAGAAATAATGAGACACCCATTTTTCAAGCTAGCATATAATGTCACAAAAACCTAAACCACAGCTAAATGCAGCACTAACCTTTAATGATCTTCATCAGATGACACACCTAGGACATTATGTTATACAATACATGCATGTCTGTTCAATCAAGTTCATATTTATATCAAAAAATAGCTTTTTACATTAGCATGTGACGTTCAGAAAAAGCATACCCCCCGCAAACTTCCGGGGAATTTACTAACAATTTGCTAAATTACTCACGATAAACGTTCACAAAAAGCATAACAATTATTTTAAGAATTATAGATACATTACTCCTCTATGCACTCGATATGTCCGATTTTAAAATAGCTTTTCGGATGAAGCACATTTTGCAATATTCTGAGTACATAGCCCAGCCATCACGGGCTAGCTATTTAGACACCCGGCAAGTTTAGCCTTCACCAAAATCACATTTCCTATAAGAAAAATGGTCTTACCTTTCCTGTTCTTCGTCAGAATGCACTCCCAGGACTTCTACTTCAATAACAAATGTAGGTTTGGTCCCAAATAATCCATCGTTATATCCAAACAGCGGCGTTTTGTTCGTGCGTTCTAGACACTATCAAAATGCTAAATCACGGTCGCGCGCATGGCGCAGAACGTGACAAAACATTTCTAAATATTCCATTACCGTACTTCGAAGCATGTCAACCGCTGTTTAAAATCAATTTTTATGCAATTTATCTCGTAGAAAAGCGATAATATTCCGACCGGGAATCTGCAATTAGCTAAACAGCCGAAGGAAAATACTCCACGGGGTCAAATCGCGCACGCGCCTAATTCTATTGTCCTCTGATGGGACACTTGGAAAAGGGGATTCTGTGTTTCAGCCTGAGGCTGCCTCGTCATCGTTCAGGTTTTTCCCGGGTTCTGAGAGCCTATTGGAGCCCTAGGAATTGTCACATTACAGCTAAGATCCTGACTCTTCAATAAACAGAAGCAAGAACAACAACACCTTGTCAGACAGGGTACTTCCTGCATGAAACCTTCTCAGGTTTTTGCCTGCCATAGGAGTTCTGTTATACTCACAGACACCATTCAAACAGTTTTAGAAACTTTAGGGTGTTTTCTATCCAAACCTGAACAATAATATGCATATTCTAGCTTCTGAGTTGGTGTAGAAGGCAGTTAAAAATGGGCACATATATTTTCCAAAATTCTCAATGCTGCCCCCTAGCCCGTAGAGGATAACAAGGATTAAAAAGGATTTGTCAGTAGATTGTCGACTTGATCTATGATGACTGAATCTATGATATGGCGCTGACAGAGATGGTCGCCTCGCTTCGCCTTCTTAGGAAACTATGCAGTATTTTGTTTTTTTTTGTATTATTTCTTACATTGTTACCCCAGGAAATTTTAAGTCTTATTACATACAGCCTGGAAGAACTATTGGACATAAGAGCAGCGTCAACTTACCAACATTACGACCAGGAATATGACTTCCGAAGCGGATCCTCTGTTTGGACCACCACCCAGGACAATGGATTGGATCCCAGTAGGGCGACCCAAAATAACGGCGCTGCAGAAGGGGCAGACGGAGCGGTCTTCTGGTCAGGCTCCGTAGATGGGCACATCGCTCACCGCTTCCGAGTATACTAATTTCCAATGTCCAGTCTCTTGGCAACAAGGTAGACAAAATTTGAGCAAGGGTTGCCTTCCAGAGAGACATCAGAGATTGTAACATTAGAGTCGGTACAGCCACCCAGTTTCTTCACGCACCGTGCCGACAGAAACAAACATCTCTCTGGTAAGAAGGGCAGGGGTGTATGCCTTATGATTAACGAGTCGTAGTGTGATCATAACAACATACAGGAACTCAAGTCCTTTTGTTCACCTGACCTAGAATTCCTTACGATCAAATACTGACCGCATTATTGACAAAGAGAATTCTCTTCGATTATAATCATAGCTGTGTATATCCCCCCCCCAAGCTGACACCTCGACGGCCCTGAAAGAACTTCATTGGACTCTATGTGTCAAGGCTGGCTCAAGGAAGCAGGAGAGGTAGAGTCAAGTGCAGGAGACAGTAAATTCTTGAACACACTTTAATTCAAGAAAACTGTTATGGCCGTCAGAAAATAGGGACGCAGCCCTTAAATACTTCTGTGGTGGTAAAACACAAAAAAACCAACCACAGGCAGAGGGGGGAAAAAACACACGTTCCTCAAGCACACAAACCCGACAAGGAACATAATCACGCACAAACACAGACATACTACGCTAAACTAAATAACCCCCCCTACTAATAACTAACCCAAAACAGGTGCTTGCCTACCTAGACCTAACCAACAGAAAGTGAAACAAAAAGGATCGATGGCAGCTAGTAGGCCGGCGACAACGACCGCCGAGCCCCGCCCGGTCGAGGGGGGGTGCCACCATCCGTCGGTGTCATGACAGTACTCCCCCCCTGACGCGCGGCTCCTGCAGCGCGCCGACGCCGACCTCGAGGATGCCGGCGCAGGGCGATCCGGATGGAGGCTGTGGAACTCCCGGATGAGCGCTGGGTCCAATATGTCCTCCACCGGGACCCAACACCTCTCCTCCGGGCCGTACCCCTCCCAGTCCACGAGGTACTGCAGGCCCCTCGCCTGGCGTCTGGAGTCCAAGATGGACCGGACTGTGTACGCCGGGGGCCCCCCGATGTCCAGGGGGGGTGGAGGGACCTCCAGCACCTCATCTTCCTGCAGCGGACCAGCTACCACCGGCCTGAGGAGAGACACATGAAACGAGGGGTTAATACGATAATAAGAAGGAAGTTGAAATCTGTAACACACCTCGTTTATTCTCCTCAGGACTTTAAATGGCCCCACAAACCGCGGACCCAGCTTCCGGCAGGGCAGGCGGAGGGGCAGGTTCCGGGTCGAGAGCCAGACTCTCTCCCCTGGGGTGAACACGGGGGCCTCGCTGAGGCGCCGGTCAGCGCTCGCCTTTTGTCACTCCCTGGCTCGTTCCAGGGATTCCTGCACAGCATCCCAGGTCTCCCTTGAGCGCTGAACCCATTCCTCCACCGCAGGGGCCTCCGTCTGGCTCTGATGCCATGGCCCCAGGACCGGCTGATAACCCAACACACATTGGAATGGCGACATGTTGGTAGAGGAGTGGCGCAAAGAGTTCTGAGCCATTTCGGCCCTGGCAGTAGGACCGCAAAAACCTGCCCACCTCCTGGTTTACCCTTTCTACCTGCCCATTACTTTCGGGGTGAAACCCTGAGGTCAAACTGACCGAAACCCACAGTCGCTCCATAAACGCCCGCCACACTCGGGACGTGAACTGGGGACCTCGATCTGAGACGATATCCTCGGCACCCCGTAGTGCCGGAAGACGTGGGTGAATAAGGCCTCCGCGGTCTGCAGGGCCGTAGGAAGACCGGGTAAAGGAAGCAGACGGCAGGACTTAGAGAACCGGTCCACAACAACCAGGATCGTAGTGTTGCCCTGAGACGGCGGGAGATCGGTCAGGAAATCCACCGCCAGCTGGGACCATGGTCGCTGTGGAACCAGGAGGGGCTGTAATTTCCCTCTAGGCAGGTGCCTGGGAGCCTTACTCTGAGCACACACCGAACAGGAGGAGACATAGTGCCTCACGTCCCTCACCAAGGTGGGCCACCAGTATCTCCCACTAAGACCACACACTGTCCGCTCAACCCCTGGGTGACCCGAGGAGGGAAGCGTGTGCGCCCACCGAATCAAACGATCGCGAACACCGAGCGGAACGTACTTACGACCCACTGGACACTGCGGAGGAGTAGCCTCCGTCCGTAACGCCCGCTCGATGTCCGCGTCCACCTCCCAGACCACCGGTGCCACCAGACAGGAGGCTGGAAGTATGGGAGTGGGATCGGTGGACCGTTCCTCGGCGTCATGGAGACGAGACAGTGCGTCGGCCTTAGTGTTCCGGGAACCTGGGATATACGAGATATTAAACTGAAATCTAGTAAAGAACATCGCCCACCTGGCTTGACGCGGGTTCAGTCTCCTCGCCGCCCGGATGTACTCCAGATTGCGGTGGTCAGTCCAGATGAGAAAAGGGTGATGCGCCCCCTCAAGCCAATGTCTCCACACCTTCAGGGCTCTGACCACAGCCAACAACTCCCTGTCCCCCACATCATAGTTACGCTCCGCCGGACTCAACTTCCTAGAGAAGAAGGTGCAGGGGCGGAGCTTGGGGGGGGTGCCCGAGCGCTGGGATAGCACGGCTCCTACCCCAGCCTCGGACGCATCCACTTCCACTATGAAGGGCAAAGAGGGGTCCGGATGCGCCAGCACCGGAGCGTCGGTGAACAAAACCTTCAGACGACTAAAGGCCCTGTCCGCCTCCGCGGACCACCGCAACCGCACCGGGCCCCCCTTCATCAGTGAGGTAATGGGAGCCGCCACCTGCCCAAAGCCCCGGATAAACCTCCGGTAGTAATTGGCAAATCCCAAAAACCGCTGCACCTCCTTCACCGTGGTGGGAGTCGGCCAATTACGCACGGCTGAGATGCGGTCACATTCCATCACTACCCCTGATGTGGAAATGCGATACCCCAAGAAAGAGACGGCTGGTTTGGAAAACTCACATTTCTCAGCCTTGACGTATAGGTCATGCTCCATCAGTCGCCCAAGCCCTTTACGCACCAGAGACACATGCTCGGCGCGTGTAGCGGAGTAGACCAGAATGTCATCGATGTACACCACTACACCCTGACCGAGCAGGTCCCGGAGAATCTCGTCCACAAAGGATTGGAAGACTGCGGGAGCATTCTTTAACCCATACGGCATGACGAGGTACTCATAATTGCCAGATGAGGTACTAAATGTAGTTTTCCACTCGTCCCCTCCTCGGATACGCACCAGATTATACGCACTCCTGAGATCCAATTTGTGAAGAAGCGCGCCCCGTGAAATGACTCTATCGCCAATGCGATGAGAGGTAGTGGGTAACTGAAACCCACTGTGATGGCATTTAGACCTCTATAGTCAATGCACGGGCGCAGACCTCCCCCCTTCTTCTTCACAAAAAAGAAGCTCGAGGAGACGGGTGAGTTAGATGGCCGAATGTATCCCTGCCTCAAAGACTCAGTGAGGTATGTTTCCATAGCCACTGTTTCTTCCTGAGACAGGGGATAAACGTGACTACGAGGAAGTGCAGCGCCCACCTGGAGGTTAATCGCACAGTCTCCTCGTCGATGAGGTGGTAATTGGGTCGCCTTCGTTTTACTGAAGGCGATAGCCAAATCGGCATACTCTGAGGGAATGTGCACAGTGGAGACTTGGTCTGGACTCTCCACCGTAGTCGCACCGATGGAAACTCCTATGCACCTGCCCGAGCACTCATTTGACCACCCCTTAAGAGCCCTCTGTCCCCACGAAATCTTAGGGTTGTGAGTGGCTAGCCAGGGAATCCCTAGAACCACTGGAAACGCTGGGGAATCAATGAGGAAAAGACTAATCCGCTCCTCATGACCCCCCCGCATTACCATGACCAGTGGCACAGTGACCTCCCTGACCAGCCCTGACCCTAGCGGTCGACTATCTAGGGCGTGCATGGGGAAGGGTTGGTCCAACTGGACCAGGGGAATCCCTAACTTAGCCGCGACCCCACGGTCCATAAAACTCCCAGCCGCGCCTGAATCGACTAGCGCCTTAAACCGGGAGTGAGGGGAGAAACAAGGAAAAGACACTGACACATACATGTGACGGACAGAGACTCGTGGACTATAGAGGAGACTAATGGTTGAGACTAGTAGACTATAGAGGAGACTAATGTTGAGACTAGTGGACTATTAAACAGACTAATGGTTGAGACTAGTGGACTATTAAACAGACTACTGTTGAGACTAGTGGACTATAGAGGAGACTAGTGGACTATAGAGGAGACTAATGTTGAGACTAGTGGACTATAGAGGAGACTAATGGTTGAGACTAGTGGACTATAGAGGAGACTAATGGTTGAGACTAGTAGACTATAGAGGAGACTAATGTTGAGACTAGTGGACTATAGAACAGACTAATGGTTGAGACTAGTGGACTATAAAACAGACTAATGGTTGAGACTAGTGGACTATAGAGGAGACTAATGGTTGAGACTAGTGGACTATAGAACAGACTAATGGTTGAGACTAGTGGACTATAGAACAGACTAATGGTTGAGACTAGTGGACTATAGAACAGACTAATGGTTGAGACTAGTGGACTATAGAACAGACTAATGTTGAGACTAGTGGACTATAGAACAGACTAATGGTTGAGACTAGTGGACTATAGAACAGACTAATGGTTGAGACTAGTGGACTATAGAACAGACTAATGGTTGAGACTAGTGGACTATAGAACAGATAGAACAGACTAATGGTTGAGACTAGTGGACTATTAAACAGACTAATGGTTGAGACTAGTGGACTATAGAGGAGACTAATGGTTGAGACTAGTGGACTATAGAGGAGACTAATGGTTGAGACTAGTGGACTATTAAACAGACTAATGGTTGAGACTAGTGGACTATTAAACAGACTAATGGTTGAGACTAGTGGACTATAGAGGAGACTAATGGTTGAGGCTAGTGGACTATAAAACAGACTAATGGTTGAGACTAGTGGACTATAGAGGAGACTAATGGTTGAGACTAGTGGACTATAGAGGAGACTAATGTTGAGACTAGTGGACTATAAAACAGACTAATGGTTGAGACTAGTGGACTATTAAACAGACTAATGTTGAGACTAGTGGACTATTAAACAGACTAATGTTTGAGACTAGTGGACTATAAAACAGACTAATGTTTGAGACTAGTGGACTATAGAACAGACTAATGGTTGAGACTAGTGGACTATAGAACAGACTAATGGTTGAGACTAGTGGACTATTAAACAGACTAATGGTTGAGACTAGTGGACTATAGAGGAGACTAATGGTTGAGACTAGTGGACTATAGAACAGACTAATGGTTGAGACTAGTGGACTATTAAACAGACTAATGGTTGAGACTAGTGGACTATTAAACAGACTACTGTTGAGACTAGTGGACTATAGAACAGACTAATGGTTGAGACTAGTGGACTATAGAACAGACTAATGGTTGAGACTAGTGGACTATAAAACAGACTAATGGTTGAGACTAGTGGACTATAAAACAGACTAATGGTTGAGACTAGTGGACTACAGAGGAGACTAATGGTTGAGACTAGTGGACTATAGAACAGACTAATGTTTGAGACTAGTGGACTATTAAACAGACTAATGTTTGAGACTAGTGGACTATTAAACAGACTAATGTTTGAGACTAGTGGACTATAAAACAGACTAATGTTTGAGACTAGTGGACTATAGAACAGACTAATGGTTGAGACTAGTGGACTATAAAACAGACTAATGGTTGAGACTAGTGGACTATAAAACAGACTAATGGTTGAGACTAGTGGACTATAGAACAGACTAATGGTTGAGACTAGTGGACTATAGAACAGACTAATGGTTGAGACTAGTGGACTATAGAACAGACTAATGGTTGAGACTAGTGGACTATAGAACAGACTAATGGTTGAGACTAGTGGACTATAGAACAGACTAATGGTTGAGACTAGTGGACTATTAAACAGACTAATGTTGAGACTAGTGGACTATAAAACAGACTAATGTTTGAGACTAGTGGACTATAGAACAGACTAATGGTTGAGACTAGTGGACTTTAAAACAGACTAATGGTTGAGACTAGTGGACTATAGAACAGACTAATGGTTGAGACTAGTGGACTATAAAACAGACTAATGGTTGAGACTAGTGGACTATAAAACAGACTAATGGTTGAGACTAGTGGACTTTAAAACAGACTAATGGTTGAGACTAGTGGACTATAGAACAGACTAATGGTTGAGACTAGTGGACTATAGAACAGACTAATGGTTGAGACTAGTGGACTATAAAACAGACTAATGTTTGAGACTAGTGGACTATAGAACAGACTAATGGTTGAGACTAGTGGACTTTAAAACAGACTAATGGTTGAGACTAGTGGACTATAAAGGAGACTGATGGTTGAGACTAGTAGACTTTAAAACAGACTAATGAATGGGTAAACGCCAACGTTTGGGCACAGGGCCTTCTTCAGGGAGATATCAGCATGGTTACGGCTTCACAGGCCCTCACCTCACAGAACACACAGGCCCTCACCTCACAGAACACACAGACCCTCACCTCACAGAACACACAGACCCTCACCTCACAGAACACACAGACCCTCACAGAACACACAGACCCTCACCTCACAGAACACACAGACACTCCCCTCACAGAACACACAGACCCTCACCTCACAGAACACACAGGCCCTCACCTCACAGAACACACAGACACTCACCTCACAGAACACACAGACACTGACCTCACAGAACACACAGGCCCTCACCTCACAGAACACACAGACACTCACCTCACAGAACACACAGACACTCACCTCACAGAACACACAGACACTCACCTCACAGAACACACAGACACTCACCTCAACGCTGATCACAACCCCAACCACCACACTACAACACACCCCTCTCTCTTTCTTACTCTCTCATTCTCTCTTTCTTGCTCTCTCTCTTGTTCTCTGTTTCTCTCTCATTCTATCTCATTCTCTCGTTCTCTGTTTCTCTCATTCTATCTTGTTCTCTCATTCTCTTTCTTTCTATCTCTCTCTATCTCATTCTCTCTCTCTCTTTCTCTCATTCTCTCTTTCTCTCTTGTTCTCTCTTTCTATCTCATTCTCTCTCGTTCTCTCTCTCCCTCCCTCCCCCTCTCTTTCTCTCTCTCTCTTTCTTTCTTTCTCTCTCTTTCTCTCTTGTTCTATGTCATTCTCTCGTTCTCTCTTTCTATCTCTATCACATTCTCTCTCTCTTTCTCTCCCCCTCCCCCTCTCTCTCTCCCTCCCCCTCTCTGTCTTTCCCTCCCCCCCTTTCTCTCTCTCATTTTAATGTGGTAAAATACATTTTTCTTTCTTTGTTTCTGTTTACTTTCCTTTTCGTCCTTTACCTCTTCGTTTCCACTTTTAGCTATTTAGATTTTTTTCTGCCGTTAGAAAATTACCAGGAGTCGTGGAGGGTTGTTGAGGGTCAGAGGGGTTGTCTATAGGAGATGATGTGTTGTCGTGCTTACAATGCCAAGATGGCTGAACTCAGAGCGAGAGAGACAGAGAGACAGAGAGAGAGAGAGACAGAGAGAGAGACAGAGAGAGACGGAGAGAGACAGAGTGACATAGAGAGAGGGAGAGAGACGGAGGGAGTGACAGAGAGAGAGGGATAGAGACAGAGAGAGTGACATAGAGAGAGACAGAGAGAGTGACAGAGAGAGAGAGAGAGACAGAGAGGGTGACAGAGAGAGAGAGACAGAGAGAGTGACATGGAGAGAAAGAGAGAGACAGAGAGAGTGACACAGAGAGAAGGAGAGAGACAGAGAGAGTGACAGAGAGAGAAAGAGAGAGACAGGGAGAGTGACATAGAGAGAGACAGAGAGAGACAGAGAGAGTGACATAGAGAGAGACAGAGAGAGAGAAAGACATAGAGACAGAGAGAGAGAGAGAGTGACATAGAGAGAGAGAGAGACGGAGAGAGAGAGAGTGACAGAGAGACAGAGAGAGAGACAGAGAGAGAGACATAGAGAGAGACAGAGAGAGAGAGACATAGAGACAGAGAGAGAGAGAGAGCAGCAGGGCTGGACAGAGTGACTGTCAGACTAAAGAACAGTAATATAGTTACTCTACTAGCGTCATAGGGAACATATGTGGCCGTATAATCTCCATGTGCTCGTTTCCATGCTCCCTCTCTCCCTGTCGAGATGCACTGCACCGCTGGTTTGTGGGCCTCTAAAGTGCCCCCTGTAATGTGTGTGAGATAATACAATAGAATAAGAAAGAGATTTATGTAATGTATGGTGTTGTACTGTATAGTGATGTACTGTATAGTACTATATAGTGGTGTACTGTATAGTGATGTACTGTATAGTGTTGTACTGTAAAGTGTTGTACTGTATAGTGATGTACTGTATAGTGATGTACTGTATAGTGTTGTACTGTAAAGTGTTGTACTGTATGGGGTTGTACTGTATAGTGATGTACTGTATGGTACTATATAGTGGTGTACTGTATAGTGTTGTACTGTATGATGTTGTGCTGTATAGTACTGTATAGTGTTGTGCTGTATAGTGTTGTACTGTATAGTACTGTATAGTGTTGTACTGTATGGTACTGTATAGTGCTGTACTGTATGGTGTTGTACTGTATAGTGATGTTCTGTATAGTACTATATAGTGGTGTACTGTATAGTGTTGTGCTGTATGATGTTGTACTGTGTAGTACTGTATAGTGTTGTGCTGTGTAGTGTTGTACTGTGTAGTACTGTATAGTGTTGTACTGTATAGTACTGTATAGTGTTGTACTGTATGGTGTTGTACTGTGTGGTACTGTATAGTGTTGTACTGTATAGTACTGTATAGTGTTGTACTGTATAGTGTTGTACTGTATGGTGTTGTACTGTATGGTGTTGTACTGTATAGTGTTATACAGTATAGTGATGTACTGTATAGTACTATATAGTGGTGAACTGTATAGTGTTGTACTGTATAGTGTTGTACTGTATAGTGTTATGCTGTATAGTGATGTACTGTATAGTACTATATAGTGGTGAACTGTATAGTGTTGTACTGTATGGTGTTGTACTGTGTAGTGTTATACTGTATAGTGTTGTGCTGTATAGTACTATATAGTAGTGAACTGTATAGTGTTGTACTGTATAGTACTGTATAGTGTTGTGCTGTATAGTACTGTATAGTGTTGTACTGTATAGTGTTGTACTGTATAGTACTGTATAGTGTTGTACTGTATAGTGTTGTACTGTATAGTACTGTATAGTGTTGTGCTGTATAGTGTTGTACTGTGTAGTGCTGTATAGTGTTGTACTGTATAGTGTTGTACTGTATGGTACTGTATAGTGTTGTACTGTATAGTGTTGTACTGTATGGTGTTGTACTGTGTGGTACTGTATAGTGGTGTACTGTATAGTGTTGTACTGTATAGTGCTATATTGTTGTACTGTATGGTGTTGTACTGTATGGTACTGTATAGTGGTGTACTGTATAGTGTTGTACTGTATAGTGCTATATTGTTGTACTGTATAGTGTTGTACTGTATGGTGTTGTACTGTATAGTGATGCATTGTACTGTGTAGTACTGTATAGTTATTTATTGTACTGTATAGTGTTGTACTGTATAGTGATGCATTGTACTGCATAGTACTGTATAGTTATGTATTGTACTGTATGGTGTTGTACTGTATAGTGATGCATTGTACTGTATAGTACTATATAGTTATGTATTGTACTGTATAGTGTTGTACTGTATAGTACTGTGTAGTGTTGTACTGTATAGTGTTGCACTGTATAGTACTATATAGTTGTGTACTGTATAGTGTTGTCCAATATAGTGTTGTACAGTATAATAATGTACTGTATAGTGCTATATAGTGTTGTACTGTATAGTACTATACAGGGTTATACTGTATAGTGCTATACAGTTTTGTACTGTATAGTACTGTATAGTGTTGTACTGTATAGTTTTGCACTGTATAGTGATGTATTGTACTGTGTAGTATTGTACTATATAGTGTAGAGGTCGACCGATTAATCGGAATGGACGATTAATTAGGGCCGATTTCACGTTTTCATAACAATCGGAAATTGGTATTTTTGGATGCCGATTTGGCCGATTTCAAAATAAATAAAAAATCGTATTTTTTTTTACCTTTATTTAACTAGGCAAGTCAGTTAAGAACACATTCTTATTTTCAATGGCGGCCTAGGAACGGTGGGTTAACTGCCTTGTTCAGGGGCAGAACGACAGATTTTTACCTTGTCAGCTCAGGGATTCAATCTTGCAACCTTATGGTTAACTAGTCCAACGCTCTAACCACCTGCTTTACATTGCACTCCACGAGGTTACGCGAATGCAGTAAGAAGCTAAGGTAAGTTGCTAGCTAGCATTAAACTTATCTTATAAAAAACAATCAATCAATCATAATCACTAGTTGATGGTTGATGATATTACTAGTTTATCTAGCCTGTCCTGCGTTTCTTATAATCGCTTAGGTACACCTTGCTCCAACCATAAACATCAATGCCTTTCTTAAAATCAATACACAAGTATATATTTTTAAACCTGCATATTTAGCTAAAAGAAATCCAGGTTAGCAGGTAATATTAACCAGGTGAAATTGTGTCATTTTGCGTTCATTGCACGCAGAGTCAGTGTATATGCAACAGTTTGGCTCGGAATATTGAAGACTCATGTTAAAAGGAACCACCAGCTTTCATATGTTCTCATGTTCTGAGCAAGGAACTTAAACGTTAGCTTTTTTACATGGCACATATTGCACTTTTACTTTCTTCTCCAACACTTTGTTTTTGCATTATTTAAACCAAATTGAACATGTTTCATTATTTATTTGAGACTAAATTGATTTTATTGATGTATTATATTAAGTTAAAATAAAAGTGTTCATTCAGTATTGTTGTAATTGTCATTATTACAAATAAATAAATAAAATCGGCCGATTAATCGGTACCGGTTTTTCGGGCCCCCAATAATCGGTATCGGTATCGGCGTTGAAAAATCATAATCGGTCGACCTCAAATATAGTGTTGTACTGTGTAGTGTTGTACTGTATAATAATGTACTGTATAGTTCTATATAGTGTTGTACTGTATAGTGTTGTATAATGATGTACTGTGTAGTGTTGTACTGTATAGTACTGTATAATGATGTACTGTATAGAACTATACACTGATGTACTGTATAGTGTTGTACTGTATAGTGATGTACTGTGTAGTGGTGTACTGTGTAGTAATGTACTGTATAGTACTATATAGATTTGTACTGTATAGTGTTGTACTGTGTAGTACTATATAGTCTTGTACTATATAGTGTTGTACTGTAAAGTGTTGTACTTTACTGTATGGTGTTGTACTGTGTAGTACTAAATAGTGGTGTTCTGTATAGTGTTGTACTGTATAGTACAACACTATACAGAACTTCCCTGTGGCTCAGTTGGTAGAGCATGGTGTTTGCAACGCCAGCATGGTGTGTGCAACGCCAGGGTTGTGGGTTCGATTCCCACGGGGGGCCAGTACAATAAAAAATGTTTGAAATGTATGCATTCACTACTACTGTAAGTCGCTCTGGATAAGAGCGTCTGCTAAATGACTAAAATGTAAATGTAAAATGGACAGGGGGCTCTGGGTGAGGCTGGTGCTGACTCACCTGAGGTGTCAAAGGAGGGCTCTGCCTGCCTTCTGGACTCCCAGGTGAGTCTCTCCAGCACCGGTCCACAGTGTGCCCTCTGCGACCACATGAGGTGCAGGAGCGAACTCCCCCTCCAGTCTTCCTGGCTGCTGCCCCCCCTATCTCCATAGGTGTGGGAGCAGGAGGGCTGGAGGGTGGAATGAGCAGGGCCCGGGTCGGACGTCTGCGATCGGCCAGCAGATTGTCCGGTCGGATGGACAGTTCCACCAGTTGGTCCAGGGTGATGGTCGTGTCCCGACAGGCTAATTCCCGGCGGACGTCCTCCCTCAAACTACATCGGTAGTGATCTATAAGGGCCCTCTCATTCCACCCCGCGGCCAGGGTCCGGAACTCGAGAGCAAAATCTTGCGCGCTCCTCGTCTCCTGTCTCAGGTGAAACAGCCGCTCTCCCCTCCGGGGGATGATCAAACACTGCCCGAAAACGGCGGGTGAACTCTGGGTAGTTGTCCCTGGGCATTTGCCCAGTCCAGGGCCCTACCCGTGAGGCAGGAGACGAGGACGCTGACGCTCTCCTCCCCCGAGGGGGAGGGACGAACGGTCGCCAGGTATAACTCAAACTGGAGTAAGAAGCACTTACACCCAGTGGCCGTCCCATCGTACTCCCTGGGGGGAGCGAGTTTCACCCCACTGGTACTGGGTGCTGTGGGTGCTGGTTGGGGCACAGGCTGTTGACCTGCCGCGTTCGTGGGGCCGAGAGCGCTTCGGTCCCAGCTCTCCATGCGCGCCAACACCTGATCCATGGCGGTACCCAGACGGTGGAGCAGGGTGGAATGTTGGGCAACTCTTTCCTCCATGGACAGGGTTGGCGCTGAAGCTCCTGCTGACTCCATCAAGTAGGTGCGTGATTTCTGTCAAGGCTGGCTCAAGGAAGCAGGAGAGGTAGAGTCAAGCGCAGGAGACAGTAAATTCTTGAACACACTTTAATTCAAGAAAACTGTTATGGTCGTCAGAAAATAGGGACGCAGCCCTTAAATACTTCTGTGGTGGTAAAACACAAAAAAAACAACCACAGGCAGAGGGGGGAAAAAACACACGTTCCTCAAGCACACAAACCCGACAAGGAACATAATCACGCACAAACACAGACATACTACGCTAAACTAAATAACCCCCCCTACTAATAACTAACCCAAAACAGGTGCTTGCCTACCTAGACCTAACCAACAGAAAGTGAAACAAAAAGGATCGATGGCAGCTAGTAGGCCGGCGACAACGACCGCCGAGCCCCGCCCGGTCGAGGGGGGGTGCCACCATCCGTCGGTGTCATGACAGTGCTCCCCCCCTGACGCGCGGCTCCTGCAGCGCGCCGACGCCGGCCTCGAGGACGCCGGCGCAGGGCGATCCGGATGGAGGCTGTGGAACTCCCGGATGAGCGCTGGGTCCAATATGTCCTCCACCGGGACCCAGCACCTCTCCTCCTGGCCGTACCCCTCCCAGTCCACGAGGTACTGCAGGCCCCTCGCCTGGCGTCTGGAGTCCAAGATGGACCGGACTGTGTATGCCGGGGGCCCCCCGATGTCCAGGGGGGGTGGAGGGACCTCCAGCACCTCATCTTCCTGCAGCGGACCAGCTACCACCGGCCTGAGGAGAGACACATGAAACGAGGGGTTAATACGATAATAAGAAGGAAGTTAAAATCTGTAACACACCTCGTTTATTCTCCTCAGGACTTTAAATGGCCCCACAAACCGCGGACCCAGCTTCCGGCAGGGCAGGCGGAGGGGCAGGTTCCGGGTCGAGAGCCAGACTCTCTCAGCTAGTAGGCCGGCGACGACGACCGCCGAGCCCCACCCGGTCGAGGGGGGTGCCACCATCCGTCGGTGTCGTGACACTATGTAAACTGGAAACCACATATCCTGAGGCTGCATTTATTGTAGCTGTGGATTTTAACAAGGCTAATCTGAAAATAAGGCTCCCTAAATTTTATCAGCATATCGAATGCGCGACCCGGGCTGGCAAAATTATGGAACACTTCCGCAATGCATACAAAGCCCTCCCTCGCCCTCCTTTCATCAAATCTGACCACGACTCCATTTTGTTGCTCCCAGCCTATAGACAGAAACTAAAACAGGAAACACCCACGCTCAGGTCTGTTCAACGCTGGTCCGACCAATCTGATTCCACTCTTCAAGATTGCTTCGATCACGTCGACTGGGATATGTTCCGGATAGCCTCAGACAACAACATTGATGTATACGCCGATTCAGTGAGCGAGTTTATTAGCAAGTGCATCGGTGATGTTGTACCCACGGTGACTATTAAAACCTTCCCCAACAAAAAACCGTGGATTGATGGCAGCATTTACTCAAATCTGAAAGCGCGAACCACTGCTTTTAATCATGGCAAGGCGACCAAACATGACCGAATACAAAAAGTGTAGCTATTCCCTCCGCAAGGCAATCAAATAAGATAAGCGTCAGTATAGAGACAAAATAGAGTCGCAATTCAACGGCTCAGACACGAGACGTAGGTGGCAGGGTCTACAGTCAATCAAGGATTACAAAAGGAAAACCAGCCCCGTAGCGGACACCGACATCTTGCTCCCAGACAAACTAAACAACTTCTTTGCTCGCTTTTTAGGACATTACAGTGCCACTGACACAGCCCGCTGCCAAGACCTGCGGGCTCTCCTTCACCACAGCCAATGTGAGTAAAACATTTAAATGTGTTAACCCTCGCAAGGCTGCCAGCCCAGACGGCATCCCTAGCTGCGTCCTCAGAGCATGCGCAGACCAGCTGGCTGGTGTGTTTAAGGACATATTCAATCTCTCCCTATCCCAGTTTGCTGTTCCCACATGCTGCCACCATTGTTCCTGTTCCCAAGAAAGCTAAGAGAACAGAGCTAAATGACTATTGCCCTGCAGCACTCACTTCCTTCATCATGAAGTGCTTTGAGAGACTAGTCAAGGATCATATCACCTCCACCCTACCTGACACCCTACCCCCACTCCAATTTCCTTACCGCCCCAATAGGTCCAGAGACGACGCAATCGCAATCACACTGCACTAACCCATATGAACAAAAGGAATACCTATGTAAGAATGCTGTTCATTGACTACAGCTCAGCATTCAACACCATAGTACCCTCCAAACTCATCATGAAGCTCGAGACCCTGGGTCTCGACCCCGCCCTGTCCAACTGAGTCCTGGACTTTGACGGGCCGGCCCCAGGTGGTGAGGGTAGGAAACAACATCTCCACCCCGCTGATCTTCAACACTGGGGCCCCACAGCCCTCTACCTACACCACCCGATGTCACAGGAAGGCCAAAAAGATCATCAAGGGCAACAACCACCCGAGCCACTGCCTGTTCACCCCGCTATCATCCAGAAGGCGAGGTCAGTACAGGTTCATCAAAGCTTGGACCGAGAGACAGAAGCTGTTTTTCTATCTCAAGGACATCAGACTGTTAAACAGCCATCGCTAACATTGAGTGGCTGCTGCCAACATACTGACTAAAATATCTAGCCACTTTAATAATTAAAAATAGGATGTAATAAATGTATCACTAGTCACTTAAACAATGTCACTTTATATAATGTTTACATACCCTACATTACTCATCTCATATGTATATACTGTACTCTATACCATCTACTGCATCTTGCCTATGCCGTTCGGCCATCGCTCATCCATATATATATGTACATATTCTTATTCATTCCTTTACACTTGTGTGTATAAGGTAGTAGTTGTGAAATTGTTTGATTATTTGTTAGATACACTTGCATTAACATCTGCATGGGACCAATAACATTTGATTGCTAGCTAAGACTTTGAAAGCCCAATCAAAGCTACTGTAGATATAACATGATTTGATGTCAATCTGTGGCCAATGACCTTAGGCCTTCTTGGATGGGCACTTATAATAAAACTCTATTGCAGGACCTAAGGGGCTAAAATGTTCTAACTCTAACCTTAGACTTAGGGGATGACATATTGTCCCATGAAGTGCTCAGTTCTGTCAATCAGGCACAACGCTCTGTATTTTCTTCTGACTTGACCCACCACTACAGAAAGCACTGATCTAGGCTGAAACACCTACATTTTGGAGCTGCCTTACATACTGACCACACCGCTCGTGTCGCGTGCGTTGAAAATTAAATTTAAACATACATGTTATTACATTTTTTCACCCACACTGCTTGTGCGCGTGCCAACGAGTGCCTGTATTGCCAAGTGCTAAAATAGAAGTCAGTTCTATTTGTGACGCTGAGCGCCGTGCAAGTCCTGCCTCTCCCATCTCCTCATTGGTTTATAGAAGCAGATGCCCACGTGCCGTCTCTTCATTGGTTATACCCACGTGGGGGATTGAAAGATGAACTGAGTTTGTTCGGTCGTCGTGGCAACTATGAAAGTTAGATGCCAATCGCCATATAAAGTCCAAAGAAGAAAAAGCCTGGAAGGAGGAGAGATGACTAGAAACGATTCGGTTGACTGTTTTATGTGTGGATTAACTGTTGCAGTAGAGGACCTTGAGCATTTCAGGTAAAATAACATTTATATCCCAGGACAAATTAGCTAGCAACTGCAAGCTAGCTAGCTAAATTGCCATAATGGTTTAACGCTTTTTGACCTGTCCCCAAATTAGTATAATTGGTTCAGAGTTTGTTTTGATATTTCAACCTGAGTGTCGTGATCGGGTTTGGTGTGGATGGCACAAAATCAATATGCGCACGATGGAGCACGCGCACGGCCGGTTTGGGTTCTTTGTTACTCAAGAAAGCAAAAAAGAGACCATGTTTGTATGCGGCTTTATTAACTTTTTGAAGTTGCAAACTGATGTGTGACACGTATTAATGCCAAATTAACAAGCAAAACAGGCAAACTCCCTTCAAAAATATATTTTTTTGTTTGTTTTATTTTACCTAAAAATGTGGGGATCAAAACAGGTGGGCTCTGCCCCACTTGCCCTGAATGACGGGTCGCCACTGGTCATGACATCCCTGTAGCCGGCAAGCTGCTTTGCCACACCGGGCGCGTAATCATAGACACGGAAGGAATGTCCTTTATGTAACCGGTTACCCCCCATTCTAGCCTCATGCAGGATAAGATTCTTGGTCTTGAAACTGTGACAACAGATGATTACTGGGTGAGGACGTTGGCCCATCCAGGCACAGGGACAAGAGCACGTACAAAGCTCTCCCTCCATTAGGCAAATCTGACTGTGATTCTAGCCTCCTGATTCCTGTTTACAAGCAAGAATTAAAGCAGGAAGCACCAGTGACTCGTTCAATAACCGAGTCACCTATTTACCTCAAATAATAAAGTGGTCAGATGAAGCAGATGCTAAGCTACAGGACTGTTTTGCTATCACAGACTGGAATCTGTCCCGGGATTCTTCCGATGGCATTGAGGAGTACACCACAGTCACTGGTTTCATCAATAAGTGCATTGATGACGTCATCCCCCCAGGGACTGTACGTACATACCTGAACCAGAAGCCATAGATTACAGGAACAACCGCACTGAGCTAAAGGGTAGAGCTGCCGCTTTCAAGGAACGTGTCTCTAACCCGGAAGTTTATAAGAAATCCCGCTATGCCCTCTGACGAACAATCAAACAGGCAAAGCGTCAATACAGGACTTAGATCAAATCGTACTACACTGGCACTGAAGCTCATTGATGTGGCAGGGCTTGCAAACTATTAAAGACTATAAAGGGAAGCTTACCAGATGAGCTAAATTACTTCTACGCTCGCGTCGAGGCATGTAACACTGAAACATGCATGAGAACATCAGCTGTTCCGAACGACTGTGTGAGCATGCTCTCCGCAGCCGATGTGAGTATGACTTTTAAACAGGTCAACATTCACAAGACCGCAGGGTCAGACGGATTACCAGGACGTGTACTCCGAGCATACGCTGACCAACAGGTGTCTTCACTGACATTTTCAACCTCTCCCTGTCCGAGTCTGTAATACCAACATGTTTTAAGCAGACCATCATAGGCCATGTGCCCAAGAACACTAAGGTAACCTGCCTAAATGACTACTGACCCGTAGCACTCACGTCTGTAGCCATGAAGTGCTTTGAAAGGCTGGTCATGGTTCACATCAACACCATTATTCCAGAAACCCTAGACCCACTCCAATTTGCATACCGTCCCAACAGATCCACAGATGATGCAATCTCTATTGCACTCCACCCTGCTCTTTCACACCTGGACAAAAAGGAACACCTATGTGAGAATGCTATTCATTGACTACAGCTTAGCGTTCAACACCATAGTGCCCTCAAAGCTCATCACTAAGTTAAGGACCCTGGGACTAAACACCTCCCTCAGCAAATGGATCCTGGACTTCCTGATGGGCCACTCCCCAGGTGGTAAGCGTAGATAACAACACATCTGCCACGCCGAGCCTCAACACAGGGGCCCCCTCAGGGGTGCGTGCTCAATCCCCTCCTATACTCCCTGTTCACTCATGACGGCACAGCCAGGCACGACTCCAACACCATCATTAAGTTTGCCGATGACAGTGGTAGCCTGATCACCGACAAGACAGCCTATAGGGAGGAGGTCAGAGACCTGACCGTATGGTGCAAGGACAACAACCTCTCCCTCATCATGATGATTGTGGACTACAGGAAAAGGAGGACCAAGCACGCCCCCATTCTCATCGACGGGGCTGTAGTGGAGAAGATTGAGAGCTTCAAGTTCCTTGGCGTCCACATCACCAACAAACTAACATGGTCCAAGCACACCAAGACAATTGTGAAGAGGCACGACAACACCTTTTCCACCTCAGGAAACTGAAAAGATTTGGCATGGGTCAGATCCCAGATCCTCAAAAAGTTGCACCATCGAGAGCATCCTGACAGGTTGCATCACTGCCTGGTATGGCAACTGCTCACCTCCGACCTCAAGGCACTACAGAGGGTAGTGCGTATGGCCCAGTACATCACTGGGGCCAAGCTTCCTGCCATCCAGGACCTAAAAATTGTCAAAGAGTCTAGCCACCCTAGTCAGACCATTCTCTCTGCTAACGCACGGCAAGCGGTACCGGAGCACAAAGTCTAGGTCCAAGAGGCTACTAAACAGCTTCTACCCCCCAAGCCATAAGACTCCTGAACATCTAATCAATTGGCTGCCCAGACAATTTGCATTGACCCCACCCCTTTTACTCTGCTGCTACTTTGTTTATTATCTATGCATAGTCACTTTAATAACTCTACCTACATGTACATATTACCTCAATTACCTTGACTAACCGGTGCCGCGGCACATTGACTCTGTACCGGTACCCCTTGTATATACACTGTAGCCTCGCTATTGTTATTTTACTGCTGCTCTTTAATTAGTTGTTACTTTCGTTTTTTGGGTATTTTTCTTAAAACTGCATTGTTGGTTAAGGGCTTGTAAGTAAGCATTTCACTCTAAGGTTAAATACCTGTTGTATTCGGCGCATGTGACAAATAACATTTCATGTGCACGGTCCAGCTGTGGATCAGAAGCCAAAACTTCCGATTCCATTGTATCCCTCAGTAGGTTGGCGAAGAAGTTGGTGGGGTGAGAGCCAGCCTCCACGCCCTCTGCCAGACCAACAATGAGAAGGTTATGACTTCTGGACCAGCCCTCTAAGTCGACCACATTCACGGAAAGCCTCTGTGCACTCTCTTGCAAGGATGTGCATAGCTTCTCGAACTCGTCGATCCTACCAGAATTGAATTCAGAAGCCTTCTCAAGGTCCACAATATTCTGGCCCTGCAAAGCAACCGTTCGAATGGTGCTCTCGATTTTTAAGTCCAGTTCATCAATAGCAGCCTTGAAGTCCTCAGCTATAGCAACTCATAGTTCGCACAGAGCCAGGGTAAGTTCTGAAAGTGTCATGTTATTACCTGTGACTTCCGCCATGGCTGTCTCATTGTTTGGTGGGGAGGAGGGCTCCGATGGGGATTTCTTGTCCTTTAGTCACCTATTATTCAACATGTTGACATAAAAAGTTACACTATTGTATTAAAAAGAGACTTATGTAAAAAGTGCGATAAAGTAGGTTAAGTTAGATTGAGAGGCTCCCGCAACTTTTTACGAAACAAACACAGCCGTTCACTCCAACATGCTAGCTCCACTCCCCTTCACTATTATTCTACAATGTAGAAAATAGTAACAATTAAGAAAAACCCTTGAATGAGTAGGTGTTCTAAAACTTTCGACCGCTAGTGTCGGCGTGTGGTAGAGGGAATTGAACAGGAGTATGTAGTGGTAGAGGTGTGGTTGGGAATATGGTATAGTGAACTTTTACAACCTGTGTAAGAGAGTTGATGGCCCTTGGGAATGTAGAAGGTCAAGATAGGAGACATGATGTGGTGTGGGGATTTTAATACTCATAGTACGCTCTGGGGAGGGTTACAGACTGATGTCAATAAACAAGTGTTGGAGGAACTACTCGATGAGAAAGGGCTTGTGAGTCTTAATGATGGCATGGGAACAAGAATTGACCCAGTAACTACAAATGAATCTGCTCTGGATCTAACTCTGATCTCAAGTTCAACGGCAGGCAGATGTAGTTGGGAGGTTTGGGAGACATCTACAGTGGGTAGTGATCACTATCATATCATGTGTATTGTAGGAATGAGGGTAGGAAATGGATTGAGGAGATGGATTTTTGGAAAAGCGGAGTGGGGTCAGTTTCAGGAGTTAAGAAAACAGGAGCCGTCTCAGGTTGATCTCAATTCAGATATAGAAACAGTAAATGATCGAGTAAGAGGAGTAATAGTAGGGGCCGCAAGGCAGGTGATTCCTATGGGTATAAGGGGAGAAAGAGTAACACTTCCCTAGTGGACTGAAGAGTGTAGTGAAGCTGTGAAGAGTAGGATCAGGGCTTTCAGAATGTTGAAAAGGTCCCATAGTTACCAGTACCTGATTCAGTATTAAAAAAACACAAGCAGTAGTAAGGAGGATCATTGGCTGAGATAACCCAGCTTAAGCTACTGCACTCTATCATCTCCTGGAAATTATGAGATGTGTTACATCATGATGGCTCAGTTCAGTGACACTGCAATGGGGAAAGTATTGGGCCTTTATAATAAGGTGTGGCAGGAAGGGAAACTGCCTGGAAGTTGGAAGCAGGCTGTAGTGTCGATATGGAAACCAGGGAAAGAACCTACTAGTCCTTCAAGCGATTGGCCGATAGCGTTGACATCTCATGTATGTAAACTTATGGAAAAGATGATAATGGAAAGGCTGACTTACTTTCTGGAGAGTAGACAACTAATATCACTAAATCAAAGTGGGTGCCGGAAAGGCAGGGGAACGATGAATCATGTACTGTAGCTTGAGTCAGTAATACAGAAGGCACAGGCAAATAAGGAGGTGGTGGTAGCTGTTTTCTTTGTTTCATTGTTAAGAAGACCTATGATATGATGTGGAAGGAAGGCCTACTTATCAAGCTGGATATGATGGGGGTAGGTGGAAGGGTTTTTAACTGGATAAAGGATTTTATTTTTGGGCGATCAATACAAGTGAGGTTGGGGAGCTCTATGTCTCTACATTTCCAAGATGGCATAGCAGTCAGACGTCCGTTGTCCTCCTCTTGTGTCCCGTGTGTGTATATATACACACACACACACACACACACACACACACACACACACACACACATCTTTTCTTCGCATATCTTTTTTTTCTAAAAACTCAACCTCAAAACACTCTCCTGCAACCCGCCTCACCAATTTCAAAAAAAAGTATTATTTACCTCAAATCTGAAACAGAAGCTAGCCAGAGGTTAGCCAGAGGCTGGCCAGTTCACTGGCTAACGTTGGAGTTCAGCTAGCCACGGTTGGCGGTCATCAGCTATCCCCTAGCTCGAAAAGCTATCGCCAGTTTTGTACAGCGCGACTCAGACCAGAGCATACCGGACCTATTTTCTCCATATCCCTGGATTTCTACCGCAGGCTCTGGACATTTACACCTGGATCTTGCAGCTAGCTAGCTGCTACCCGAGTGACTATTGGCTAACGTCGGTCCCGGAGCTAACATCAATTATTCCGGAGCTAGCCAGCTGAAGAGTTCCATCAGCCACTCCTGGGCTACAATCACCTATCCGGACTCGTTTTACTGCCGATGCGGAGCCCCATTGGGCCTTCACGACTGGACTACCGACGTTATCTGTCCGAGGGAGTTATCCAACTGGCCCCTCCGTCGCGATGTAACCTGAACGCCCATCTGCTGCCCGCTAATCGTTAGCTGTCTTACCGGCTGCTATCTTAATAGGACTATCGGACAATTTTATTGGGCCACTATAACTATAACTATTTTGACAATTGGACTGGTCCCCCCTACCACACGGAACCCCACTAATCTACAGACGGAAACGCACGAGGTGGCTAAAAACAGACCTCCCTCCATCTTCTGCCAGCTTGCTACCTATAGCCTGGCTAGCTGTCTGAATCTCACTTGGACATTTATGATCACTCGGCTAAGCATGCCTCTCCTTAATGTCAATATGCCTTGTCCATTGCTCTTCTGGTTAGTGTTTATTGGCTTATTTTACTTTAGAGCCTCTAGCCCTGCTCATTATACCTTATCCAACCTTTCAGTTCCACCACCCACACATGCTAAGACATCTTCTGGTTTCAATTATGTTTCTAGAGACAATATCTCTCTCATCATCACTCAATGCCTAGGTTTACCTCCACTGTATTCACATCCTACCATACCTTTGTCTCTACATTATACCTTGAAGCTATTTTATCGCCCCCAGAAACCTGCTCCTTTTACTCTCTATTCGGGACGTCATAAACGACCAATTCTCATAGCTTTTAGCCGTACCAATATCCTACTCCTCCTCTGTTCCTCTGGTGATGTAGAGGTGAATCCAGGCCCTGCAGTGCCTAGCTCCACTCCTATTCCCCAGGCGCTCTCTTTTGATGACTTCTGTAACCGTAATAGCCTTGGTTTCATGCATGTTAAGATTAGAAGCACTGCACTGAGGATAGGAAACTCTGTCACCTCCGATAAATCCACTATAATTGAGAATTTCAATAAGCATTGTTCTACGGCTGGCCATGCTTTCCACCTGGCTACCCCTACCGCGGTCAACAGCACTGCACCCCCCACAGCTACTCACCCAAGCCTTCCCCATTTCTCCTTCTCCCAAATCCAGTCAGCTGATGTTCTGAAAGAGCTGCAAAATCTGGACCCCTACAAATCAGCTGGGCTTGACAATCTGGACCCTTTCTTTCTAAAATTATCTGCCGAAATTATTGCAACCCCTATTACTAGCCTGTTCAACCTCTCTTTCGTGTCGTCTGAGATTCCCATAGATTGGAAAGCAGCTGCTGTCATCCCCCTCTTCAAAGGAGGTGACACTCTTGACCCAAATTGCTACAGACCTATATCAATCCTACCCTGCCTTTCTAAGGTCTTTGAAAGCCAAGTCAACAAACAGATTACCGACTATTTTGAATCCCACCGCACCCTCTCCGCTATGCAATCTGGTTTCAGAGCTGGTCATGGGTGCACCTCAGCCACGCTCAAGGTCCTAAACGACATCGTAACCGCCATCGATAAGAAACAATACTGTGCTGCCGTATTCATTGACCTGGCCAAAGCTTTTGACTCTGTTAATCACCACATCCTCATCGGCAGACTCAGTAGCGTTGGTTTCTCAAACGATTGCGTCGCCTGGTTCACCAACTACTTCTCTGACAGAGTTCAGTGTGTCAAATCGGAGGGCCTACTGTCTGGACCTCTGGCAGTCTCTATGGGGGTACCACAGGGTTCAATTCTTGGGCCAACTCTTTTCTCTGTATACATAAATGATGTCGCTCTTGCTGCTGGTGAATCTCTGATCCACCTCTACGCAGACGACACCATTCTGTATACTTCTGGCCCTTCTTTGGACACTGTGTTAACAACCCTCCAGACGAGCTTCAATGCCATTCAACTCTCCTTCCGTGGTCTCCAACTGCTCCTAAACACAAGTAAAACTAAATGCATGCTCTTCAACCGATCGCTTCCTGCACCTGCCCGCCCATCCAGCATAACTTCTCTGGACGGTTCTAATTTAGAATTTGTGGACAACTACAAATACCTAGGTGTCTGGTTAGACTGTAAACTCTCCTTCCAGACTCACATCAATCATCTCCAATCCAAAGTGAAATCTAGAATTGGCTTCCTATTTCGCAACAAAGCATCCTTCACTCATGCTGCCAAACATACCCTCGTAAAACTGACCATCCTACCAATCCTCGACTTCGGCGATGTCATTTACAAAATAGCCTCCAATACCCTACTCAACAAGCTGGATGCAGTCTATCACAGTGCCTTCCGTTTTGTCACCAAAGCCCCATATACTACCCACCACTGCGACCTGTACGCTCTCGTTGGCTGGCCTTCGCTTCATAATCGTCGCCAAACACATTGGCTCCAGGTCATCTACAAGACACTGCTAGGTAAAGTCCCCCCTTATCTCCGCTCACTGGTCACCATAGCAGCACCCACCTGTACCACGCGCTCCAGCAGGTATATCTCTCTGGTCACCCCTAAAGCCAACTCCTCCTTTGGTCGTCTCTCCTTCCAGTTCTCTGCTGCCAATGACTGGAACGAACTGCAAAACTCTCTGAAACTGGAGACACTTATCTCCCTCCCTCACTAGCTTTAAGCACCAGCTGTCAGAGCAGCTCACAGATCACTGCACCTGTACATAGCTCATCTATAATTTAGCCCAAACTACTACCTCTTCCCCTACTGTATTTATTTATTTTATTTATTTTGCTCCTTTGCACCATATTATTTCTATTTTAACTTTGAACTTTCTTCAAACTACAAATCTACCATTCCAGTGTTTTTCTTGCTATACTTTATTTACTTTGCCACCATGGCATTTTTTGCCTTTACCTCCCTTATCTCACATCATTTGCTCACATTGTATATAGTCTTATTTTTTTCTACTGCATCATTGATTGTATGTTGTTTTACTCCATGTGTAACTCTGTGTTGTTGTATGTTGTCGAACTGCTTTGCTTTATCTTGGCCAGGTCGCAGTTGTAAATGAGAACTTGTTCTCAACTTGCCTACCTGGTTAAATAAAGGTGAAATAAAAATAAATAAATAAAAATTTGATGAAAAACCCTTACTGCTCATGATGACACTACTACGATTGTTTCTTCCCCGCTACTCATTCCTTCCAATCTTCGCACCGCCTCAAAAAAGGAGACACGCTGGACACTCCTTACCCTTGCCACCTCATTCTCCTTCACCCTAACGGGGCATTCCAGGAACTCAGGTGCATGTTTACCTCCACATGTCAGCATTTCACTTCATCTGGCATACAATACTCTTCCCTTCTGCACACACTTGACACATGACCAAATAATTGATATTTATGACACTGAAGGGGATTGTGCACAAAAAAATCTTACAGGACATGAATGAATCCTAACTTTATATGAGTAGGGACACTCTTCAAAGAACAGTAGTATGGATAAAGTGAATTTATTTACCATACAGGTCAGTCGACGTGCACCAACCACTCCATCAATGTCTTCAGTAATATACTCTGCCTTTATTTCTTACACAACCCCAGAAATAACCCACTTGATAGGTGCCCAGCTACGAAAATCCATACAGAAAACATTCCACTCCGATATCTTTTTGAGACTTAAAACACGCTTCTTCTGCTCCACAGACACACAAAAAATCTAAATAAGACCACTTCTCGTGTCTCTCACCGACTCCACACTTTCCTCCAACACATTCCAGATTTTCCTTGAAATGTTTCCCAAGTAGCATTGATCCAAAACCCTCACTCCGACTAAAAACGAGTCTAGTGGTTTCCTATTTTCCCACTACAGCTTTACTTCTAGTTTCTCCTTTTCTTCACCACTGTAACCCACTCATTCCTACTTTCTGTACTATTAGCTTCACCCGACTCACTAGCAGTTTCAAACAAAACTTCAGTTTCCGCCATCTACTCCCCGTCACACCCATCCTTGATCGGCTATTCTTCCCACCCTCTTTCCTAGCCAATGTCTGATTTAGCTAGATAAAATTATCTCCCCAGAGGCCACCAAAGAAAAGAACATCATTGAAAATAATAATAGAATTAGAGTTGTTATTATTTTATTTTTATAAGTCCTAAGAAGGACCTCATTGTTCCCCACTGTGTTTGAGTTAGTAATACTTTGTAGAGTGGCTCTAATTTCCCTCAGCATGCATTTTTTCACCATTCTGAATGTCTTTTCCATACGCTTTTTCTGAAATATGAACACAGAAATACTGGACATTTTGAATGCTTATTATGGTGGCGGTTTGACAAAAATTAAATCATGGTCTTAAATTGGACTCTGGCATTTTTCTGGTCTTGGTCTTGACTCGGTCTAGGGACCCCTTGCCCCCCTCCCGGACTCGGTTTTGACTCGGTCTTGTCCCCCCCCGGTCTTGGTCTTGAATCTGTCTCACTTCAGGTGTCACGTCTAGCTTAGGTATGTAACGGCTGTCTAAGGAAGAAGTGGACCAAAATGCGGCGGAATTAGGGTTCGTCATATTTAATTCACGAACACTATGCATTTACAAAAAAACAACAAAACTGACAGCCAACACAGTCCTGTCAGGTACAAGCACACTGACATGAACAATTACCCACCAAACCCAAAGGAAAAACATGCTCCTTATGTGAGACTCCCAATCAGCAGCAACGAGCTTCAGCTGTGCCTGATTGGGAGCCACACACACGGCCCAAAACAAATAAATACCAAAACATAGAAAAAGGAACATAGAACGCCCACCCAATGTAACACCCTGGCCTAACCAAATAAAGAACAAAAACCCCTCTCTACGGCCAGGGCGTTACAGTACCCTCCCCAAAGGTGCGGACTCCGGCCGCAAAACCTGACTCTGAAGGGGAGGGTCTGGGTGGGCCTTCTTACGGCGGCGGCTCAGGTGCGGGACGTGGCCTCTGCTCCACCCTTGACGTCGCCCTCTTAGGTGGCGCACCTGGCCGCGCCGAAGGTCTGGTGGGCGACGCTGACTGCGCCCGGCTGGCGGGCGGCGATGGTTGCGCCCGGCTGGCGGGCGACCCTTGTTGCGCCCGGCTGGCGGCCGGCGATGGTTGCGCCCGGCTGGCGGGCGACCCTGGCTGAGCCCTGCTGGCGGTCGGCGATGGTTGCGCCCGGCTGGCGGGCGACCCTGGCTGCTCCGACGGCACTGACCCAGGATTCACCAGGCTGGGGAGACATGACAGAGGCCTGTCCCTAGGCGTAGTCACAGGACTCACCGGGCTGGCGGGCGTCCCTGGCCACTCTGGCAGTTCAGGGCAGTCTGGCCACTCCGGCAGTTCGGGGCAGTCTGGCCACTCCGGCAGTTCGGGGCAGTCTGGCCACTCCGGCAGTTCGGGGCAGTCTGGCCACTCCGGCAGTTCGGGGCAGTCTGGCCACTCCGGCAGTTCGGGGCAGTCTGGCCACTCCGGCAGTTCAGCGCAGTCTGGCCACTCCGGCAGTTCAGCGCAGTCTGGCCACTCCGCCAGTTCAGCGCAGTCTGGCCACTCCGGCAGTTCAGCGCAGTCTGGCCACTCCGGCAGTTCAGCGCAGTCTGGCCACTCCGGCAGTTCAGCGCAGTCTGACCTCTCTGGCGACTGTTGACTGGCGGGCAGCTCTGACGACTGTTGACTGGCGGGCAGCTCTGACGACTGTTGACTGGCGGGCAGCTCTGACGACTGTTGACTGGCGGGCAGCTCTGACGACTGTTGACTGGCGGGCAGCTCTGGTGATGGTTGACTGGCGGGCAGCTCTGACGACTGTTGACTGGCGGGCAGCTCCGACGACTGTTGACTGGCGGGCAGCTCTGACGACTGCTCACTGGCAAGGCTGGGGACACGCACCTTGGGCTTGGTGCGGGGAGCAGGGACGGGCCGGACAGGACTGTGGACACGCACCTTGGGCTTGGTGCGGGGAGCAGGGACGGACCGGACAGGACTGGGGACATGCACTGTGGACTTGGTGCGGGGAGCAGGGACGGGCCAGACAGGACTGTGAACACGCACTGGTGAACTGAAGCGTGGAGCCGGTTTTGCCACTCGTCCTGGCTGGATGCCCATCCTAGCAAGGGATGTGCTGGGCATGTCCACCGGACGCACCGGGCTGTGCGGGCGCACTGGCGACACAGCGCGCAACTCCGCATACCAAGGCTCCTCCAGATCTTCCCTCTGCAGGTCCTCAATCAACTGCCTCATCATCTTCGTCTCTTCCTCCGCCGTCATCCCCCACGAGAGCAGTGGTCTGGGCTCTTCCTCTGCCCTTCCGGACCACCCCATTAGCCCCCCAAAAAAAAATTCTTGGGGGTGTCTTCCGGGCTTCCTCGACCGACGCCAGCGACCCCGTCTGCTGGCCGGCGTCTCCTCCATCGCCATGACCTCCCTCTTCCGCTGCTTGGTCCCTTGGTGGTGGGTAATTCTGTAACGGCTGTCTAAGGAAGAAGTGGACCAAAATGCGGCGGAATTAGGGTTCGTCATATTTAATTCACGAACACTATGCATTTACAAAAAAACAACAAAACTGACAGCCAACACAGTCCTGTCAGGTACAAGCACACTGACATGAACAATTACCCACCAAACCCAAAGGAAAAACATGCTCCTTATGTGTGACTCCCAATCAGCAGCAACGAGCTTCAGCTGTGCCTGATTGGGAGCCACACACACGGCCCAAAACAAAGAAATACCAAAACATAGAAAAAGGAACATAGAACGCCCACCCAATGTAACACCCTGGCCTAACCAAAATAAAGAACAAAAACCCCTCTCTATGGCCAGGGCGTTACAAGGTAGTAGGAAAGGGGCAGAGTCAAGAGCAGGAGACTGAGGTCCGGTAGCACAGAAGTTTATTCTACCATTGAATAAGGTAGCCAAAAATGCAGGGTGCGCACAACACCCAAAAGGAGAATCGCTCCAAAAAGCGAAAACGCACGGGGCGCAGCCCGGCAATACACAATGACTGATCAAAAGCACACTGTGAATACAAAGGCAGCGCAAACTACCACCTGCCCTCTTAATGACAATAAAACAATCCTGCACGAATTCCTGAACAAAAAAGGACAAACTAAATACCCCCCCCCACTAATGACAAACAAGGAACAGGTGCGGACCTAGACAGACAAAACCAAAAGACACAGAAACATAGATCGGTGACAGCTAGTAGGCCGGTGACGATAACCGCCGAGCACTGCCCGACCGGGGAGGAACGCCACCTTCTGTGGATACTGTGACAGTACCCCCCCCCAACGTGCGGCTCCCGCAGCGCGCCGCCGCCGGCCTCGGGGACGACCCGGAGGGCGAGGCGCCGGCCGATCCAGATGGAGGCGGTGGAATTCCTGCAGCAGGGCTGGATCCAGAACGTCCCCCACCGGGACCCAGCACCTCTCCTCCGGGCCGTACCCCTCCCAGTCCACGAGGTACTGCAGGCCCCCTACCCAACGTCAGGAGTCCTGGATGGCCTGGACTGTGTACGCCGGGGCCCCCCCCGATGTCCAGGGGGGGCGGAGGGACCTCCCGCACCTCAGCGTCCTGCAGCGGACCAGCTACCACCGGCCTGAGGAGAGACACATGAAACGAGGGGTTAATACGGTAATATGAAGGACGTTGTAACCTATAACACACCTCGTTTATTCTCCTCAGGACTTTGAACGGCCCCACAAATCGCGGACCCAGCTTCCGGCAGGGCAGGCGGAGGGGCAGTTTCCCGGTCGAGTGCCAGACTGGGGCCTCACTGCGGCGGCGGTCAGCGCTCTCCTTGTGCCGTCCTACCGCCCGCTTCAGACACTCCTGGACAGCACTCCAGGTCTCTTTCGAGCGCTGTACCCATTCCTCCACCGCAGGAGCTTCCGTCTGGCTCTGATGCCATGGCACCAGGACCGGCTGATACCCTAACACAACCTGGAAAGGTGACAGGTTAGTAGAGGAGTGGCGCAGAGAGTTCTGTGCCATCTCGGCCCATGGCACGAACCTCGCCCACTCCCCTGGCAATATGACCACAGAAACCTGCCCACATCCTGGTTAATGCGTTCCACCTGCCCATTACTCTCGGGGTGAAAACCCGAAGTCAGGCTGACCGAGACCCCCAGCCTCTCCATAAATGACCTCCACACCCTGGACGTGAACTGGGGACCTCGATCAGATACGATGTCCTCGGGCACCCCGTAGTGCCGGAAGACATGTGTAAATAGGGCCTCCGCGGTCTGTTGGGCCATAGGAAGACCGGGCAAAGGGAGCAGACGGCAGGACTTCGAGAACCGATCCACAACGACCAGGATCGTGGTGTTCCCCTGAGATGGCGGGAGATCCGTGAGGAAATCCACTGAGAGGTGGGACCAAGGTCGCTGTGGAACGGGGAGGGGCTGTAGTTTCCCTCGAGGCAGGTGCCTCGGAGCCTTACACTGGGCGCACACCGAACAGGAAGAGACATAGTGTCTAACATCCTTAACCAAGGTGGGCCACCAGTACTTTCCTTTCAGGCCCCCGCACTGTCCGTTCCACCCCAGGATGACCCGAGGAGGGTAGAGTGTGGGACCATCGGATCAGGCGATCTCGAACACCAAGCGGAACGTACTTCAGAACCGCAGGACATTGAGGTGGAGGGGGTTCTGACTGACCCGCACGCTCGATGTCCGCATCCACCTCCCATACCACCAGTGCCACCAGACAGGAGGCGGGGAGTATGGGAGTAGGATCAATGGTCCGCTCCTCGGTGTCGTAGAGACGCGACAGTGCGTCGGCCTTCCGGTTCCGGGAACCTGGAATGTATGAGAGGGTAAATTGAAACCTCGTAAAGAACATGGCCCACCTGGCTTGACGAGGGTTAAGTCTCCTCGCTGCCCGGATGTACTCCAGGTTACGGTGGTCAGTCCAGATGAGAAAAGGGTGTCGTGCCCCCTCAAGCCAATGTCTCCACACCGTCAAAGCCTTGACCACGGCTAACAACTCCCTGTCCCCCACATCATAGTTGCGCTCCGCCGGGCTCAGCTTCTTAGTAAAGAATGCGTAGGGGCGAAGCTTCGGAGGAGCGCCCGAACGCTGCGACAGCACCGCTCCTACCCCAGCCTCGGACGTGTCCACCTCCACTATAAATGGCAAAGAGGGGTCCGGATGCGCCAGCACCGACCACCGCAGCCGCACCGGACCCCCCTTCATCAGTGAGGTAATGGGAGCCGCCACCTGGCCAAAACCCCGGATAAACCTCCGGTAATAATGGGCAAACCCCAAGAACCGCTGCACCTCCTTCACCGTGGTTGAGGTCGGCCAATTACGCACAGCCTTAACGCGGTCACATTCCATCACCACCCCAGTGGTGGAAATGCGATATCCCAGAGAGACGGCTCGTTTGGAGAACTCACATTTCTCAGCCTTGACGTATAGGTTATGCTCCAAGCACTTTACGCACCAGAGCCACATGCATGGCGCGTGTGGCGGAGTAGATCAAGATGTCATCGATGTACACCACCACACCCTGCCCGAGCATGTCTCTGAGAACCTCGTCCACAAAGGATTGGAAGACGGCAGGAGCATTTTTTAACCCATACGGCATGACGAGGTACTCATATGGCCCGATGTGGTACTAAATGCGGTTTTCCACTCGTCTCCGTCTCGGATTCGCACCAGGTTATACGCGCTCCTGAGATCTAGTTTTGTGAAGAAGCGCGCCCCGTGAAATGATTCCACGGCCATAGAAATGAGAGGTAGCGGGTAACTGAAACCCACCGTGATAGAATTTAGACCTCTATAGTCAATGCACGGGCGCAGACCTCCATCCTTCTTCTTCACAAAAAAGATGCTTGATGAGACGGGTGACTTGGATGGCCGAATGTATCCCTGTCTCAAGGACTCAGCGACATATGTCTCCATAGCCGCTGTCTCCTCCTGATGCAGAGGATACACGTGACTCCTAGGAAGGGCCGCGTCAGCCTGGAGGTTTTAATGAAAATGCACGGGGCGCAGCCCGGCAATACACAATGACTGATCAAAAGCACGCTGTGAATACAAAGGCAACGCAAACTACCACCTGCCCTCTTAATGACAATAAAACAATCCCGCACGAATTCCTGAACAAAAAAGGACAAACTAAATACACCCCCCACTAATGACAAACAAGGAACAGACAAAACCAAAAGACACAGAAACATAGATCGGTGGCAGCTAGTAGGCCGGCGACGACAACCGCCGAGCACCGCCCGACCAGGGAGGGGCGCCACCTTCTGTGGATACTGTGACATCAGGTGAATCGAACACAACACTGCTGATATCTTTCCGACAGATAAGATCTAAACCAGGCAAGAACTTGTCCATTTAGACCAATTAGGGTTTCCAATCTCTCCAAAAGAATGTGGTGATCGATGTTGTCAAAGGCGGCAATAAGGTCTAGGAGCTCGAGGGCAGATACAGAACCTTGGTCTGATGCCATTTAAAGGTAATTTACCATCTTCACGAGTGCCGTCTCAGTACTATGATGGAGTCTAAAACCAGTTTCAAGTTTTTGATTTTTCAGGAGAGACTTTATTACTGCCACTATTAGTGAGTTTGGTACAGATCCGGAGGATAGGGAGGCAATTATTATGTTCAACATAGGAGGGCAAAGCACAGGAAGTAGCTCTTTCAGTAGTTTCATTGGAATAGGGTCCAGTAGGCAGCTGGAAGGTTTAGAGGTCATTACTATTTTCGTGAATGTGTCGAGAGATACAGGATTAAAAAACTTGAGGGACTCCATTGATCTTAGGTCCTGGCAGTTCTGTGCAGACTCAGGACAACAGAGTTTTGGAGAAATATGCAGATTCAAAGAGGAGTCCGTAATTTGCTATATATAATGATCATGATCTTTTCGGCGAAGATGTTCATGAATTCACCACTGCTGAAGTGAAGGCCATCCTCTCTTGGGAATGCTACTTTTTAGTTAGCTATGCGACAGTAAAAAAAAAAGAAAAATTGGGGATGGTACTGTCTTTCCAAGCTACTCGGAAAACTTCCAGTTTGGTGGAGCACCGTTTCCGTTTCAATTTTCTGGAAGCTTGCTTTAGGGCTTGGGAATTTTCTGTATATCAGGGAGCTAATTTCTTCTGACAAATGTTTTTTGTTTTTAGAGGTGTGACTTCATCTAGGGTATTACGCAAGGTTACATTTAGCTCCTTGGTTAAGTGGTTAACAGATTTTTATACTCCAACATCCTTTGGTGGGTGGTAGGAGTCTGGAAGGGACCGTTGCAGTGTCTTGAATTTAAAAAGTTGGGCCTTGTGGCAAGTGTGTGCAGACGGAATAAATATGCTGTGGAAGAGTCAGTGGATACACAGTACTGCAATTGTGGTGGAAACCACGTTCCAGGAATGCCCTGTAAGGGTGAAGGAGGTCGAAGTAGCAAGAATCCGGGCTTTCCACCAGGTGTCCTATACAGAGGCAGGCAAATGGTGGAAGGAGCAAGTGCAAATGAGTAAGAAATGGCAATGGATGCCCCGCAGCCTGCAGAAAGTGTTGTTCATCAGTTGAGGGATACTGAAGTGCTGAAAGTTTAGAATATGGAGTTTGTTGTGTTTATTGTGCAGGTGATACATTGTACAAGTCAAACTAGCAAGAAATCGAAGAAACTTGACATAATTGTGAATGCAACAAAAAGGCTTTTGGATCTCCAGGACTTTACGGCTGAAACAATGCATTATGTTTTCTTTTTTTCCCCTGTGTTTTTCTGCGTTAAAGTTCCCCAGTTTTCACCCCACACATTAGGTGGCGGCATGCACCTCTAAATACTATAGAAGAAGAAGAATCATCACAACAACAACAACAACAACAACAACAAAACCTAGAAAATCGTGGCGCTCTGCACGAGGACTGACCTCGTAAATGCCTACTTAGACAACACACATCAGGTGCAGTTATAGGGGAAAAGGCTATTTAATGTACATATAATTCAATTAGTACATGTTTTAACCACAACGGTGTGATAAAATCACCCCCAACAAATATCTATTTCGTTTTGTGAATTTGAGATTTTGGTCAGGCGCGTTGGTGGCCATCTCACATATATTGGGGTCTTAACAGACGTAGGCGCTGTTTTGTTCTGTACAGCAATTCAAATCGATTGTTTATCTAACGTTTGTTTACAATTTTACTAGCTAGCCATCATATGGCTTCCACTTTACTGTCACCGATGGTAGATTATTACAATGATGAAGAAGAACTTGATAGTGTGGACGAGGACGATGATCGAAGCTTCAGGGGAATAGACTCGGAAGAAGGTAATGTTAGCTAAACTACCTAGGTTCACGCAAAGCTGGCTAACGCGTTACACTTGTTATATTTAATAAGGAACATTAACGTTAGATTTTTTACATTTTATATTAACATTTAAAAAATCTAAAATAAACTCATCCCCATTGAACTGTAAAGGCAGTACGTTTGAGCTGACGTTAGCTTGGGCAACGATGTCGTAACGATAGCTACAGTATTGTAGTTAACTAACTAGCTAACCACACATTATGGAAGATAGCTTTACTTTATTTGTACACTTTTACAAGGCTTTTGATACAGTTGAACATTTTCTTTTTGAGACTTAGATTTTGGGGTTTTGGTCTATTTTCAAAGTGTAATTAAGACACTTTACAATAATAGTAACATCTCTGTTAAATTATCCCATTGAACTTCACAGAGAATCGACATTAGGCGCGGAATTTAACATGAATGCCAAACTTTTATTTTTTGGGATCCCACAAGTTATGGCAAAATATCAATATGTATAGTTTTAGGGGTATTCAGATACAAGATAAAGAGAACATTCACAATTTGTTGACGACACCACCATTTTTTTTAAAGAACATGAAGTCAGGAAAGCTATTGAATGTATTAATGCCTTCTCACATGTATCTGGTTTATCCCTGAATATTAGGACATGTGAATTATTTGTGTTGAAAAAATGTGATTTAAACTCATGTAATATCCTTGTAAAAGATGTGATCACATATCTTCGTATTAAAGTTAGCAACGAGCAGAAAGAAAGGGACAACTTAAATTTCTCTCCTATTGTAGAGAAAATTGTAGAGATTTAACTGCTGGTTATTAAGAGATATTCCTTTATCTGGACGTGTAGTTTTGTCAAAATCTGAAGGTCTGTCAAGGTTAGTGTATACCTCCCTTGCCTTGGATGTTCCTCTGTCAGTAACTATTTAACTTCATATGGTGGAATAAACCTCAATATTTAAGAAAAGCGGTAATATGTAGAACCCAAAGTGAGGGAGGGTTGAATGCTCTGGATTTTAAAACCTCTAATATAATCTAAGATAAAATGGATACAAAACTATTTAAGAAATAAGGATTGCATTTGGAATATAGTCCCTAATTTAATATTCCAACAAATTGGTGGTCTAGAATTCTTGCTCAAATGCAACTCTGTGGGTAAGATCTCTATTAAGTTTTCTAACTTTCATAAACAAGGACTTCTAACTTGGAACCTCATGTACAAACACAATTTTTTCCCCGCATAGATATTACAATCTTGAATAATAAAGACATGAGATAGAAAAACAAGTCTTTGTTTTTCCATAACTGGTTTGACAACAGCATTATCTGGGTTAAACAATGATTGAATAATGATGGACAACTATATGATTATCCAGAATTCATGAGAACACACAAATCCTGAGGAGTTTCAAATAGTTGTTAGAGCGGTCCCTAAAAGTGCTATTCTTCTTTTATGAGAATATAACAGTACTCCAAGTGCTACTGTTGAGGATTTTGTAGCCTCAGTACAGCTAGAAGGAATTGACATTTTAAACTATAAATGTAATAACGTGTATAAAAGAAAACTGTCATGATGTTACTATTCCCTCTGCTAGAATATACTGGACAAGTGAACTGGAACAAAGTCTTGTTGTTGTCTGGGAAATACTATATCTAAAAAGGCGAAAGAAGTATCATACAAACTAATTCAAAGAATCTACCCTGTAAAGACCTTTATCATACACAGTTTTAAAATAGCTATTGATAACGTGTATTTTGTGGTTGTGACCCAGAGACTCTCGACCACTTATTTTGGGATTGTCAGAAGATTTTGGGTTGAGTTAAAATATTTTATTTTAAAATAAACTAGCTACTATTAATGTTCATTTGAAAGACTCTGATATTATGTTTTAATTTGATCCAAATGATATGGACCCTGATTTAACTTTAATTGTTAATTTGTTTATTTTTCATGGCAGATAATTTATCCATGAAATGAAGTGGGCGGAGAACAAACCCCTCTTCACATTTTGTCTAAGAAAATTTCAAAATTACATTTAAATTCAGTAAGTGTAAAAACCAAAAAGCAATTCGTATCATAAACCTTTTTGACAAATTGAAAATGTATCTCGATATGTAACACCCCTGTCTGTTAGGTTTATGTACTCTTGTTTGTATATTTCTGTGATTGTATTTGTTTTGTTACTTAGTAGAAAAAGACTAATCAAAAAAAGATGACTGGCTAGCTTAATCAACAACACAGTAGTGATGGGCAATCCGGCTCTTTTCAGTGAGCTGGCTCTTTTGGCTTCCAAACGGGTCTTTAAAAAAAATACAAAACATTTTTTTTCAAGTCAAACAGTATGCGATAGTTTGACTATAATTGATGTTAAAACAATTCTAATTAAATTAAATCCTATTCTACCTTAACCACAATGTATTTAAAAAATGTATTGGTTTGTTATGAAAAAGAATGCTACTAAACATTTGCATTTAAAGTATAACTTTTTTAATGTATATAAACAAAGTGCATATAAATCTAACCATTCAAAACGAATACAATCTGAACAACATAATAATAGAATATTGCACCATATCAAAGAAAAATAAATAACAATATGCAAAACTGCAGCATCCCACTTAACATTAAACTGATCCCTCTTTTCTCTCTCTTCTTTAGTGCCATGTTATAACCAGCAGCACACAGCAATGCTGACCATATTTTGCTTTTATGAGAGATTGGCATTCAGAAATGCAAGCTACCTCACTTCAGGGGCTGATGTTGTTTCTTCTCTCAGTAATTATTTGTCGCATTTTGAGAAGACCCTCTCAGAGGGAACGGATGTGGCCACTATGCAGAGTCTCCCTGTCATGACTTTAGTAAGACGTAGGTAGACAGAGGCCTTGTTCTTCCACCAGCTCAGAGGATCTGCAGACCTTTGGAGGAGGGGCTCCTCTAAATAGGATCGGACCTCCATTATGGCATCTGCTGAGGGATTCCTTCGTGCTGCATCCCCGGTTGCTCTCTCGTCAAACGGCAGATGTTTGTGGCACTACTGCTGGTGCTTCTGCTCCATCTGATCCCTCTTCTTCCTGTTGCCCTGGTGCCTGAGCCAGCTGACTGCTGGGGCTGTCCCTCCCTGCTGCTGAGGTTATTCTTTGAAGAGCCTCATCAATCGCTCTGGCATCACTGAAGGCTAACTTGTTAAACCTGGGGTCAAGTGCAGCGGTATCTGATAGCACGTGATTATATTCCATTCTGTGGAACTTTCTGTCCATTGATGAACATAGGGTGTCCATCAACTCTGTCACATGTCCTGTGGTTACATTTGCTTATCTCTGGCGGCTGGCTGTGATTCGCTGCAGACCCTTACACAGGAGTATAATTTTTGAGGCTGTCACATAGCTGAAAAGAGAGAACAGTAACTTGTTGGTTCATGTTTTGTCTACTGATACTACATTCTCATCTACTGCTAATATACATATATAATACTGGATTAAATAATGTAGTAATAACTGCACCTCTCTCCACTGATCTCCACAGTGACCTGCTCAAAGGGTTCCAGGACTCTGCACACCTCCTCCACCACCTCCCATTCCTCTTGGGTCAGAGCATCAACAGGTGCATTGACGATGGCATCCTTTGATTCAAGAAACCACTTCAACATATAAAATGCTGAATTCCTTGTAGTCCAGTCTTGTTTAGGCCTCAGCTCAGGTATCCCCATCTGGCGTTGTGTAGACTTTAGTTTTTCAGCACCTACTGTGCTCCTGTGGAAGTATTCCACAGCTGATTTCACTTTGTCCACAGTGGGCTTCATCACCTACCTTCAGAGCATCTCTTACAATTAGGTTGATTGTGTGGGCAAGACATGGATGATGGGTCTATTTAAACATTTTCATGGCTTTGGTTATGTTAGCTGCATTGTCGCTAATACAACAGACCACTTTTCCATCTACTTGCCACTCTCAACAGTTCCTCTGCCAAGTTTTCTGAGGTGTTTGTCGCTGAACTCAAAGCAGTTCAGAAGACAGCTAGACATCGAAAAATCTGCAATGAAGTGACATGTAACCAACATGTAAGAAGTGGTTACCCTTGATGTCTAGCAGTCAGTGTTAAGGCAAACTGCAGTAGCATTTTGGACTCCTTCCCACACTGAAGCCTGTGTGCTCGTACAGTCGTGGAATAAGTGATTTTGAAAGGGTTTTCCTGCTTAGAAATTATAGCAATAGTCTAAATCCAATGTACACAATTCCAAAACCTCTGTCATCCACGATCGAAAATGGTTGGAAATCAGTGGCAATCCTTTTAGCCAATGCAATAACAATTTGGCCTTGTTTTGCTACAGACAGACTGGCATAAACCGGTCCATAGAAGACTGCGTTGCTGTGGGTTGCGGAGTAGGCCTACTTGACTGAGTGGATACATCTCCATGTGTGGAGGTGCTGGCTCCACCACTATCACAAGCAGGCCCGCTAGTTTCTCGAAGCTCTGCTACAGCTAGCTTCACAGTTGGGTGCACAGTTTGCATATGCCGGTGTAGGTTGTGCATAAACTCATAAAGCCAGTTCTTTGTTTTGTCAAATTCTACACTGCTCTAACATTGTCTACATTATTCAAATGCTACTGTGCTTCCGACTCATTTTCCAGCTGTTGTTTCACTGCTGTCCTTCCTCTCTCCTCGGCTGCTGAGTGTGTGACTGAGTGAGTTGGCTCGGCCCTCCCTCACGCATCTTTGGTTCATTGGTTGACACTGCGTGTCTGATTTGACAGGAACAACAGGTGAGGCTGTTAGTCTGAGCAGACGGTCAGAACGAATGTGCGCTTGAGCATTTAGGCCTATTTTATTTTATTCGTTCTTTGAATTAGTTAATTCTATTCATTAATCTTTTGATTATTCATATCTTAATTTGTTTATATATGTATAAATAGATTCGTCTCTTCTGAGACTCGTTCGCGAACGACCCATCACTACAACATTCATGGGGGGGATCTGGCACCACGACGAGTGAACCAGAATCAGGCAGGATTTACAGGAGACGTTGAATATGGCGATTCTCCTTTTAAACGCCATATTCTGGTTCACACGAGGAGTAACGTTAGTAGCTTGCTGGCAAGAAAGCTACCTGTCACGGGGAGGAGTTCATGTATTTTTCAACTTTCATGGTTTGCATCCAAGCCTGGTTGTAAGTCTTCTAACGAGTTAACGTTACAGCAAACCATGTTCTGGTCTGATGGTGGACAGATTGCTAAAGTTAACGAAGAAAGTCTTCATCTTGTTACCCCTGTGCACTGGAGTCTCGATTCTGCCATATGGCTCATTTAATGTTAAAATATTAGTAGTAAAGTTAGGAACAAGTCAGGGCAGGCAGTAATTCTCAGTAACGTTAGAACATTGACATGTGGCAAGAAACGCTCCAAATGGCTTTACCACCTGCGATTTAATAGATTGGCCTGTTCTGACACGGTCTTGGTGTGAAGTATATGAAACGTGTTTTATTTTTGTAATTATCTTTGCATGTCGATGGTGGTTGGATAGTTGGATTGAGGCCCGGCCAAGCTCATTAAAACTTTCAGGAATGACGCTAGCCAACAACGTTAACTGACTTTGATGGATAGTTGTTTTATCAAAGGTAAGGTCATCCATTTTTAAACTGTCTAGCTAGCGTAATTTTGTCGACTAGTAGATATCTGGCTAACGTTACAGTACAATTCGCTGACAGGTAATCGGTAAAACCTTTGCGCTGGCAAGCTCAGTAGCAAGGCAACAAACGTTACCTAGTTGACAAACGAGCTAGTCAGGGTAGCTAGGTAAGTAATGTAACGTTCGGCAAAACATTGGTGAAGATCACGAGATTGAATCTAAGAAACTCGCTTAATTAGCTAGCTATCCAAGTCTTCTGAGTGAGTCGTTGCTAAGCTAGCTAACGTCAGCTTGCCACATCACACCGCACGCCTGGAACTTGGCTCCATCAGCTACGCAATAGCAACTGTGCTAGCAAGTCAACATGCGGCAAACGTTCGGCAATCAAGGTAAACCGTTCGCTATTGAGAATTAGTTGGATAGTCAAATGAGAAACGACTAATTACTTGAGTCGATTTCTTTCTGCCGTGGTACGTTTCTTTCTGCGACGTTTCAACGAGAAGTTGTTGATACAAACGGGACAGCCTCTTCGCGGAATGTCTAGCGTGCTAGTTTACCACTTTGCTTGTGACGGTAGTAGCCTGCTAAGTCAGTTAAGTAGCGAACTACCTAGTTTATCCTACGACACAAACTAATTTAGCTACCCAAGCTATATTTGAATGTATCGATGGGGGAAAACCTGTGCCTTTATCAGCCTCCGCACCTCGTTTTTCCTGTGTTTTGGTATACGTTTATGTAAGTTTAAACATAAATGGCTGGTAACCGAGTCATGGGTGACGCAAATAATGGTAACTTTACTGAGTTCATTTGATTTTACTAGTCTAACGTTACTAAGATTTCCGGACTTTTTTTTTATGGAGGACCGCATGTCCTAAAAGTATTCATATCATTGATTTGGGAATGGTATTGACCAACGTGTTCTGAAAATGTAGTCTTGACATGCCATATGATATTGCCTAATTTGGTACCTTAAACCTAAGGTGTATAGCTAGTATACTTTAATAACTGACATCAGGCTTTTTTGCCTTTTTTCAGACACTGAAGATGCCAGTGAAACTGACCTAGCGAAACACAACGAGGATGATTATGTGGAAATTAAAGAACAGTGAGTTTTCCCCAAATGCATGGTTACGCTGGATAGATTAATCAGGGCTCTCCAACCCTGTTCCTGGAGCTCTACCGTCCAACTCTAATGTAGCGCACTTGATTCTAATAATTCACTTGTTGATAAGCTGAATCAGGTTAGTTACAACTGGGGTAGGAGGGAAAACCTACAGGAGGGTAGCTGTACAGGAACAGGGTTGGAGAGCCCTGGAATAGATGATGACATGGACCAAATGGGATGTTCAAAATGTAGCCTGATCTTGAAGGACTAAATGTACAGATACAGTAGTTGTTTGTGATAATCATGTTTGTTTTGTTGCAGGATGTACCAAGACAAGTTGGCATCATTGAAAAGGCAGTTGACGCAACTCCAAGAAGGTAATGTCACTGTTTCTAATTATCCCCACAGCATTTATTTTATTGTATTTTTATTTAACTAGGCAAGTCCGTTAAGAACAGGTTCTTATTTACAATGACCCCCTACCCCGGCCAAACCTGGAAGAAGCTGGGCCGATTGTGCGCCACTCTATGGGACTCCCAATCACGGCTGGTTGTGATACAGCCTGGAATCGAACCAGGGTCTGTAGTGACGCCTCTACCACTGAGATGCAGTGCCTTAGACCGCTGCCTCTCTCGGGAGCCCTTTAATTTATGAATTCAACCGACTCCGTGGCCTTGTGGTTAGTGTCCGCCCTGAGATTGGAAGGTTGGGAGTTTGAGTCCCAGCTGAGTCATAACCAATACTGTAAAAATGGGAACCGATGCATCTCTTCTTGGCACTCGGCATCAAGGAGATAGATTGGCAGTAAAGCCCTGTGATAGACTAGTGTCCTGTCCATGGGGTATATTTGTACATCAAGCTGCCTTACTCTACAGAAATAGGCTCCTGCTCCTATGAGCTGTTCTGTCTCGCGCAAGCTAAGGCATGTGCAAGGCTACTTTATTTATGAATTTGGCCTATCCTATAATCTATTAATCATCCTCACTGTAATAACAGTCTATTTGATTAGCAATGTCATAAATCCCTCAACATGCTGAAGTAGGAGCTTAGCAGACCTTTATCATTTGACACAACTGTTACGATGACACCTCAGAGGTAGTGTTGTTCCTTGCAAAAATTGGTTGAATATGGACGTTACATGCTTTTTTTTTCATCCCTGCAGGAACACTTCAGGAGTACCAGAAGAGAATGAAGAAGCTGGACCAGCAATATAAAGAGAGACTTCGCAATGCTGGTAAGATCACTGTGCACTGTTTTTGAACTAGATGGGTGTTTCAGTAGTTGTTTTCCACGTGTAGAGGCCATATTCTTTATCATTTGATCTTGAACTCACCCAAGGGTGTGCAGGTTTTGTGATAAGTCAATGTGACAGACAGGGAGGGAGTAACTGACGTTTCAGTCAACGTGAGCGTTACCGTTGTGTTTTCTGTTTCCTACAGATCTCTTCCTCCAACTCGAGGTAAGACATGTTTGATATTATTACTTAACATTGTAATTCCGTTGAATAATTAGCCTGCCATGATGTCCTTTTGACACAGTGAACATCCCCGGGCCTCTCCTCCTCTTTTTCTGTCTTTCACAGACAGAACAGGTGGAGAGGAACCACATCAAAGAGAAAAAAGCGGCGGTGAAGGAGTTTGACGATAAGAAGGTTGAGCTGAAGGAAAATTTAATTGCGGAGCTGGAGGAGAAGAAGAAGATGATAGAGAATGAGAAATTAACAATGGAGTTGACTGGCGGTAGGAGAATCACTGAAAAAGATAAGATAACAGAGAAATCTCCCCCCATGTGGGGATTAAAAAAAATGAGAGAAAGAGATAAAAAAAACTTGAAGACTTTGTAGGCTAATTTATTTCTGTCAGTGCAGCGGAAGTGTTTTAGAGATGAGAGGGAAAGCTTTTAAGCCCATCTCAGATCTCACAGCCTTGGTATTAACATGGGTGCCAATTAAAATGGTCTAGTCTTACATGCATTGTGTTCTTACTCAAAATTTGCATCTTTCATGCTAATCACTCAGCTGATGATCTTGTTACTGTGCAGTAATGTTATTAAAACCTGTAAGGTCATGTAACTTTATGTAATGAGAATACATTACATATATTATAGTTATCAATATACTGATATACATTTAATCTGTTTTAGTTATTTCTTTGTGTCAGCTGCAGTGAACTCATGGTTTGTTTCCCTCTAGATTCTATGGAGGTGAAACCCATCATGACCCGGAAGTTGAGGAGGCGGCCCAACGATCCAGTCCCCATTCCAGACAAACGAAGGAAACCTGCACCTGATATCCTTTACAACTCTCTGCTTGTTTATATAAGGGTTGACCCGAGCTATGTGCTGTGCAGAATCCATCTGTCTTCAATAACAATCTGGTCTTTACTGATTTTTAGTTACAGTACATATCCCATTTCTAATTTGCACAGATCGTATAACAAACTCCAAATAATATTTCTGTAAATAACAGTATCTGGGTACAAATTATGATTTTATTATGATGAGTTGTCCTTAACTAGGCACACCTCAGTTAAACTATTTGCTAACAGACGAACAGATAATGGAAGATCTGCAAACACTGAACAAGCAGCTGAAGTCCCCTAAGCGTCCAGGTTTTACTACTCTTACGATTGTTTCAGTTAGTCTAAAGACCTATTCAGCTAAAATGATAAAATACATCAAGTTATTAAAGGATTTTAGTTCAGAAAATATTATATTCATTTTAGATACCATTTGTTAAATATAAAAACCTGCCCAGGCCACGCTATAGTAAGTTAACTATTTACATTGAAATGACTAGACAGATTTTTTTTGTTTTGTTCTCATGCCATGTTTTCTCCCCCAGTGTCTCCGTCTTCTCCAGACCATATGCCCACCACTCCAGTAGAGGCCCCTTCACAGCGCTATGAAGCCCGCATCGAAGAAGGAAAGCTCTACTATGACAAGAGATGGTACATACAGTGCATTCGGAAAGTATTCAGACCTCTTGACTTTTTCCACATTTTGTTACGTTATAGCCTTATTTTAAAATGGATTAAATTGTTTTTTTCCCCCCAATCTACACACACTACCCCATAATGACAAAGCAAAAACGGATCTCCCCAGAGATGTTCGATCGGGTTCAAGTTTGCGCTCTGGTTCGGCCACTCAAGGACATTCAGAGACTTGTCCAGAAGCCACTCCTGTGTTGTCTTGGCTGTGTGCTTAGGGTTGTTGTCCTGTTGAAAGGTGAACCTTCGCCGCAGTCTGAGGTCCTGAGTGCTCTGGAGCAGGTTTTCATCAAGGATCTCTCTGCTCCGTTCATCTTTCCCTCGATCCTGACTAGTCTCCCAGTCCCTGCTGCTGAAAAACATCCCCACAGCATGATGCTGCCACCACCATGCTTCACCGTAGGGATGGTGCCAGGTTTTAATCTTGGTTTCATCAGACCAGAGAATCTTGTTTCTCATGGTCTGAGAGGCCTTTAGGTGCCTTTTTGCAAACTAAGCGGCTGTCATTTGCCTTTTACTGAGGAGTGGCTTCCGTCTGGCCACTCTATCATAAAGGCCGGATTAGTGGAGTGCTGCGGAGATGGTTGTCCTTCTGGAAGGTTCTCCCATCTCCACAGAGGAGCTCTGTCAGTGACCATCGTGTTCTTGATCACCTCCCCGACCAAGGCCTTTTTCCTCCGATTGCTCAGTTTGGTTGGGCGGCCAGCTCTAGCAAGAGCCTCGGTGGTTCCAAATTTCTTCCATTTAGGAATGATGGAGGCCACGGTGTTCTTGAGGACCTTCATTGCTGGAGAAATGTTTTGTTACCCTTCCCCAGATCTGTGCCTTGACACAATCCTGTCTCGGAGCTCTACAGACAATTCCTTCAACCTCATGGCTTGGTCTTTGCTCTGACATGCACTGTCAACTGTGGGACAATATGTAGGCAGGTATGTGTTTCCAAATCATGTCCAATCAATTGAATTTACCACAGGTGGACTCCAATCAAGTTGTAGAAACATCTCAAGGATGATCAATGGAAACAGGATGCACCTGAGCTCAATGTTGAGTCTCACGGCCAAGGGTCTGAATAGTAAAGGTATTTATTTTTTATATTTAATACATTTGCTAAAATAAAATAAAAAACCGTGTTTTGTCTTTGTCATTATGGGGTATTGTGTGTAGATTGAGGGAATTAAATGTCGTCAATCAATTTTAGAATAAGGCTGTAACATCAGAACATTTGGAAAATGTGAAGGGCTCTGAATACTTTCTGAATGCACTGTACATACATACTGTATGTACAGTATGTATGTACAATTAATAGCCAGTAGTTCTTTCACTTTTTTCAGTCACTGAAAACAACAGTGGTTATTAGAGACAGGCTTCTATTTAAGCCAGGCGTCTATTTCCTTAATGCACACAGCTTTTGCTTAATACAATTTTGAAAACTCAATACTACCACACATTGTAATAACAAATCCATCAAAATCAGACTTGGAGCTTCAGCACCATTCTCAGGCCGTGTGCCTTGTGCCTTGAATCCCATGTAATTGCAGTGAAATGTGTGCCAGATGCCCGGCTATTTATTTTTTAAATATTTTTTTATTTAACTAGGCAAGTCGGTTAAAAACAAATTCATATTTACAATGATGGCCTAGGAACAGTGGGTTAACTGCCTTGTTCAGGGGCAGAACGACAGATTTTTACCTTGTCAGCTCGGGGATTCGATCTAGCAACCTTTCGGTTACTGGTCCAACAATCTAACCACTAGGCTACCTGCTGCCCCTATTAAAAGTCACCGGCGGCTATCTGAGACTGCTTTTAATTTAAGTTTAATGTTCAATCACAATGGCCTCTGTTTATCTTCACTTTAATTTGTTTTATTAGACTATTTTAAAAACAGAAGAAAAATGGGATTTTCATTTAAGTTGATAAAGTCAAACTTAGTTCCACTGTGGTCCTTTTTATTGACAGCTGTGGTTTAACACTGTTTAAAAACAAAAACAAATGGGGCAAAACATGTGATCTACTAAACTGGTTTATTATAGAATATTGAGTGTTTTTAATCCATGATGCAGTTGACTTTTATTAGCCACTAGATGGCAACACACCCTTATAAATACTATACAACAGGAATTGTAGCCTTTACTGGCTGTATTTCTGGCATGTCTGCAAAGGATTTTCAAACAAGATCTTAATGCATTTTAATATTTGGTAGTTAAGATCACTATCTGCCCTCTGGTCAGTAGAGAAAGGTTATGTCTTATTTACCAACATTCCCACCATTGATTGGATATCTGCCACCATGGATTTACATTTCACTGTCATGGGGCTAGAACATGCCTTTGGCCATTCTGACAGAAAGGACTGAATGTTGGCTTTACTTGGATAATCCGTCCTCTCAGGCCCCTTGGGTAGAGAGGGAGAGTCTAGCGCTCCCTGCATAGGACAGATGTCAATGAATAATTACTTTTGAAGAGTGGACATTTTAAATGTGTTCCTTTCCATGATTTTCATGTAGCCTCTGATACATTTTGAAATGAGAGAGGGCTCAGGTGAGGGACCACTAAGTAGTGCTTGCTGCTATCTGTCTCACTCTGTTGTTAACCGTGAAACTATATGGCTTTGGTGAGGGTACTGGATATACCACGTCCATGGGGAAATGTACTATCCACATCTACTCCTTTCAAAGTGATTACTGTCTGTTCCACCTGCTACTGCTCTTACCTCAGGATGACTCTCCCCAGACAGAGTATATGATAATCCAAGATTACCTGGCTGGCTGTCATACAGGAGAACCAGATTCTGTTAGATTACCTTTAAAAAGACTTTAAATAGTGTGTGTGTGCAGTACCAGTCAAAAGTTTGGACACACCTACTCATTCCAGGGTTTTTCTTTATTTTTACTATTTTCTACATTGTTGAATAATAGTGAAGACATCAAATCTATGAAATAACACATGGAATCATGTAGTAAGTGTTAAACAAATCAAAATATATTTGAGATTCTTCAAATAGCCACCCTTTGCCTTGACAGCTTTGCACACGTTTGGAATTCTCAACCAACTTCATGAGGTAGTCACCTAGAATGCATTTCATTCAACAGGTGTGCCTTAAGTTAATTTGTGGAATTTGTTTACTTAGTGTGTTTGAGCCAATCAATTGTGTTGACAGCCCTATTTGGTAAAAAACCAAGTCCATATTTGGGCAAGAACAGCTTGAACAAGCAAAACAAAATGACAGTCCATTACTTTAAGACATGGTCAGTCAATCCGAAGATTTCAACTTTTTAAAGTTTCTTCAAGCACCGTTGCAAAAAACAAGCGCTACGATAAACTGGCTCTCGTGAGGACCGCCACAGGAAAGGAAGACCCAGCGTTAACTATGCTGCAGGGGATATGTTCATTAGTTACCAGCCTCAGAAATTGCAGCTCAATAAGTGTGTCAGAGTTCAATTAACAGACACATCTCAACATCAACTGTTCAGTGGAGACTGCATGAATCAGGCCTTCATGGTTGAGTTGCTGCAAAGAAACCACTACTAAAGGTCACCAATAAGAAGACACTTGCTTGGGCCAAGAAACACGAGCAATGTACATTAGACCAGTGGAAATCTGTCCTTTGGTCTGAGTCCAAATTTGACATTTTTGGTTCCAACTACTGTGTCTTTGTGAGAAGCAGAGTAAGTGAACGGATGATCTCCACATGTGTGCTTCCCACCGTGAAGCATGGTGGAGGTCTGATGGTGCTTTGCTGGTGACACTGATTTTTATTTAGAATTCAAGGCACACTTAACCAGCATGGTTACCACAGCATTCTGTAGCTATACGCCATCCCATCTGGTTTGTGCTTAGTCCCACTATCATTTGTTTTTCAACAGGACAATGACCCAACACACCTCCAGGCTGTGTAAGGGTTATTTGACCAAGAAGGAGTGATGGAGGGCAGCATCAGATGACTATGCCTCCACAATCATCCGACCTCAGCCTTATTTTATTTATTTCACCTTTATTTAAGCAGGTATGCAAGTTGAGGACAAGTTCTCATTTATAATTGCGACCTGGCCAAGATAAAGCAAAGCAGTTTGACACATACAACAACACAGAGTTACACATGGAGTAAAACAAACATACAGTAGAAAAATAAGTATATACGATGTGAGCAAATGAGGTGAGATAAGGGAGGTAAAGGCAAAAAAGGCCATGGTGGCAAAGTAAATGCAATATAGCAAGTAAAACACTGGAATGGTAGATTTGTAGTGGAAGAAAGTGCAAAGTAGAAATATAAATAATGGGGTGCAAAGGAGCTAAATAAATAAATACAGTAGGGGAAGAGGTAGTTGTTTGGGCTAAATTATAGATGGGCTATGTACCGGTGCAGTGATCTGTGAGCTGCTCTGACAGATGGTGCTTAAAGCTAGTGAGGGAGATAAGTGTTTCCAGTTTCAGAGATTTTTGTAGTTCGTTCCAGGCATTAGCAGCAGAGAACTGGAAAGAGAGACGGCCAAAGGAGGAATTGGCTTTGGGGGTGACCAGAGATATACCTGCTGGAGCGCGTACTACAGGTGGGTGCTGCTACGGTGACCAGTGAGCGGAGATAAAGGGGGACTTTACCTAGCAGGGTCTTGTAGATGACCTGGAGCCAGTGGGTTTGGCGACGAGTATGAAGCGAGGGCCAGCCAATGAGAGCGTACAGGTCGCGGTGGTGGGTAGTATATGGGGCTTTGATGACAAAACGGATGGCACTGATAGACTGCATCCAGTTTATTAAGTAGGGTATTGGAGGCTATTTTGTAAATGACATCGTCGAGGATCGGTAGGATGGTCAGTTTTACGAGGGTTATGTTTGGTAGCATGAGTGAAGGATACTTTGTTGCGAAATAGGAAGCCAATTCTAGATTTAACTTTGGATTGGGGATGTTTGATGTGAGTCTGGAAGGAGAGCTTACAGTCTAACCAGACACCTAGGTATTTGTAGTTGTCCACATATTCTAAGTCACAACCGTCCAGAGTAGTGATGCTGGACGGGCGGGCAGGTGCAGGTAGCGATCGGTTGAAGAGCATGCATTTAGTTTTACTTGTATTTAAGAGCAGTTGGAGACCACGGAAGGAGAGTTGTATGGAATTAAAGCTCGTCTGGAGGGTTGTTAACGCAGTGTCCAAAGAAGGGCCAGAAGTATACAGAATGGTGTCGTCTGCATAGAGGTGGATCAGAGGCTCACCAGCAGCAAGAGCGACATCATTGATGTATACAGAGAAGAGTTGGCCCAAGAATTGAACCCTGTGGCACCCCTATAGAGACTACCAGAGGCCCGGACAACAGGCCATCTGATTTGACACATTGAACTCTATCAGAGAAGTAGTTGGTGAACCAGGCGAGGCAATCATTTGAGAAACCAAGGCTATTGACTCTGCATACGAGGATGTGGTGATTGACAGCGTCGAAAGCCTTGGCCAGGTCAATGAATACGGCAGCACAGTATTGTTTCTTATCGATGGCGGTTACGATACCGTTTAGGACCTTGAGCGTGGCTGAGGTGCACCCATGACCAGCTCTGAAACCAGATTGCATAGCGGAGAAGGTGCGATGGGATGCGAAAGGGTCGGTAATCTGTTTGTTGACTTGGCTTTCGAAGACCTTAGAAAGGCAGGGTAGGATAGATTTATAGGTCTGTAGCAGTTTGGGTCAAGAGTGTCCCCCTCCTTTGAAGAGGGGGATGACAGCAGCTGCTTTCCGATCTTTGGGAATCTCAGATGACACGAAAGTAAGATTGAACAGGCTAGTAATAGGGGTTGCAACAATTTCGGCAGATAATTTTAGAAAGAAAGGGTCCAGATTGTCTAGCCCGGCTGATTTGTAGGGGTCAAGATTTTGCAGCTCTTTCTGAAATTGAGATGAGTAGGACCGCGGAGTGGCGGAAAAGCAGCCAACAAGTGCTCAGTATATTTGGGTACTCCTTCAAGACTGTTGGAAAAGCATTCCAGGTGAAGCTGGTTGTGAGAATGCCAAGAGTGCAAAGCTGCCATCAAGGCAAAGGGTGGCTACTTTGAAGAATCTTAAACAAATCAAAATATATTTTATATTTAACACTTTTCTGGTTACTACATGATTCCATATGTTTTGATGACATCACTATTATTCTATAATGTAGAAAATAGTAATAATAAAGGAAAAACCCTTGAATGGAGTAGGTGTCCAAACCTTTGACTGGTACTGTATGACATTCTTACCTGAATAGACTGATCCCTGCTCTTACCCCCTCACTCAATGTCAGTCGATTAAACATTAGAGGAGCGACATTTAAATATTTTTCCGTTTAATTTAAATGTGCTCGTGTTTTTTTTAAGGACACTGCTTAGAAATGTCTGAAATGGCTACAAGGTAAGATAATGATCATGCATTCATTTCCAGCATGAGAAGTGTTTAATTGCTAATGTTTTTTGGCTCATGTTTTTTGTTCTTGTCTTGACCCTGTCAGGTACCATAAGGGCCAAGCCATCTACCTGGAGTCAAAGGAGAACACCAAGATCAGCTGTGTCATCAGCTCTGTGGGAACAAACGAGGTGAGTGTCAGACCCTTATAGCCACTAGCCTGGTCTAAGATATTTGTGCTGTCTTTAGTCATTGCATACTACCCTGAACAAAAATATAAACGCAACATGTAAAGTGTTAGTCCCATGTTTTATGAGATGAAGTAAAAGATCCCAGAAATGTTCCATATTCACTAAAAGCTTATTTCTCTCAAATTTTGTTTACAAATTTGTTGACATCTCTGTTAGTGAGCATTTCTCCTTTGCCAAGATAATCCATCCACATGACAGGTGTGGCATATCAAGAAGCTGATTAAACAGCACAATCATTACACAGATGCACCTTTTGCTGGGGTCAATGAAAAGCCTCTCTAAAATGTGCAGTTTTGTCACAGAACACAATGCCACAAATGTCTCAAGTTTTGAGGGTGTCTGCAATTGTCATGCTGACTGCAGGAATGTCTACCAGAGTTGTTGCCAGAGAATGTAATGTTCATTTCTCTACCATAAGCCGCCTCCAATGTCATTTTACAAAGTTTGGCAGTATGTCCAACCGGCCTCACAACTGTAGACCATGTGTAACCACGTTAACCCAGGACCTCCACATTTGGCTTCTTCAGCTGCGGGATCGTCTGAGACCAGCCATCTGGACAGCTGATAAAACTGTGGGTTTGCAAAACCAAATAATTTCTGCACGAACCGTCTCAGTGAAGCTCATCTGCGTATTCGTCGTCCTCACCAGGGTCTTGACCTAAAAGACTTCAGTGGGCAAATGCTCACCTTCGATGGCCACTGGCACGCTGGGGAAGTGTGCTCTTCACGGATGAATCCCGGTTCAACTGTACCGGGCAGGTGGCAGACAGCTTGTATGGAATTGTGTGGGTGAGAGGTTTGCTGATGTCAACAACGTGAACAGAGTACCCCATGGTTATGGTATGTCCAGGCATAAGCTACAGACAATGAACCAAATAGCATTTTATCAATGGCAATTTTAATGCACAGAGATACTGTGACGAGATCCTGAGGCCCATGTCGTACCATTCATCCTCCGCCATCACCTCATGGGGCCGTACATATTTCAGCATAAATATGTACGGCCCCATGTCGCAAGGGTCTGTGCACATTTCCTGGAAGCTGAAAATGTCCCAGTTCTTCCATGGCCTGCATACTCACCAGACATGTCACCCGTTGAGCATGTTTGGGATGCTCTGGATCGATGTATGACAGCGTGTTCCAGTTACCGCCAATATCCAGCAACTAAGCACAGCCATTGAAGAGGAGCGGGACAACATTCCACAGGCCTCGATCAACTCTATTTGAAGGAGATGTTGCATGAGGCAAGAGCTGGTAACACCAGATTCTGACTGGTTTTGGATCCACGGCCCTACATTTTTAAGATATCTGTATTCCCAGTCATATGAAATCCATAGGTCAGTGCCTAATTGATTAAAATTGACCTATTTTTATTTTAATTTTTACTTTTTTTTAATTACATTTTTTATATATATTTTTTAAATTATATATATATATATTTTTTTATAAAAAAAAATATATTTAAAAAAATATATAATAATAAATATATATATATATATATATATATATATATATATATATATATATATGTATTTATTATATATTTTTTTAAATATATATATATTTTTTTATTAAAAAATAAAAAAAAATATATATAATAAAAAAAATATATATAAAAAGTAATTAAAAAAAAGTAAAAATTAAAAAATTATTATATATATTTTTTTAAATATATATTTTTTTTATAAAAAAATTGAAAGAAAAAAATAATAATAAAAAAAAATATATATATATATATATTTAAAAAAAAAAAAAACTTTTTTCTCCTTATGAACTGTAACACAGTAAAATCTTTGAAATTGTTGCGTTTAGTTTGCTAGACGGCACAAACTGATCTGGTGCCAGGCTACACAGCAACAGCTATGCGTTTTAGCCGTATGTCTTCTACAGTTTAGGAATCTTGGACTGCATGACTTAAAACACTGTGGAATGTTAGAAATTGTGTGACATTTAGATTTTTGCTGCTTTTTCATCCACTAAACTTGTGATTTCCCCTACAGATGCTCTTTCTTATTGCATGGAGAGCTAATGAGTAATTTGTTCTGTTTCCCCCTCACAGATCTGGGTGAGGAAGACCAGTGACAGCACAAAGATGAGGATCTACCTGGGACAACTGCAGAGAGGAGCGTTTGTCATCCGACGGCGGTCGGCGGCATAGAACACATGCCCCTTCTGTTTATCCATCCATCTCTATAGCATCTTCCTCGTTCTATCCCTTTTTGTAAGTATAGTACGTGGCTTCCCTCATGTTGATCCCCTGCCCTACTGTGTGCCTGAGGAAGTTTTCTCAATGACTTCCTGACGTTTCAACTAGGGATGCACCGATATAAAATCTTTGCCCAATATCGATATTTTCCTTGCCAAATAAACCGATACCCGATATTTAAATTTTTTGCGGCCTTTTTAACCTCTAGGGTATGTGGGACGAAATCGTCCCACCTACTCAACAGCCAGTGGAATCCCGTGGCGCGATATTCAAATACCTTAGAAATGCTATTACTTCAATTTCCCAAACATATGACTATTTTACACCATTTTAAAGACAAGACTCTCATTAATCTAACCACACTGTCCGATTTCAAAAAGGCTTTACAACGAAAGCAAAACATTAGATTATGTCAGCAGAGTACCCAGCCAGAAATAATCAGACACCCATTTTTCAAGCTATCATATAATGTCACAAAAACCAAAACCACAGCTAAATGCAGCACTAACCTTTGATGATCTTCATCAGATGACACTCCTAGGACATTATGTTATACAATACATGCATGTTTTGTTCAATCAAGTTCATATTTATATCAAAAACAGCTTTTTACATTAGCATGTGACGTTCAGAACTAGCATACCCACCGCAAACTTCCGGTGAATTTACTAAATTACTCACGATAAACGTTCACAAAAAACATAACAATTATTTTAAGAATTATAGATACAGAACTCCTTTATGCAATCGAGGTGTCCGATTTTAAAATAGCTTTTCGGCAAAAGCACATTTTGCAATATTCTAAGTAGATAGCTCGCCATCACGGGCTACCTATTTTGACACCCACCAAGTTTGGCACTCACCAAACTCAGATTTACTATAAGAAAAATTGGATTACCTTTGCTGTTCTTCGTCAGAATGCACTCCCAGGACTTCTACTTCATCCACAAATGTTGGTTTGGTTCAAAATAATCCATAGTTATGTTCAAATATCCTCTGTTTTCTTCTTACGTTCAAGACACTATCCGAACGGTGACGCGCGGACGCGTATCGTGACCAAAAAATTCTAAATATTCCATTACCGTACTTCGAAGCATGTCAAACGCTGTTTAAAATCAATTTTTATGTGATTTTTCTCGTAAAAAAGCGCTAATATTCCGACCGGGAAACCCTGTTTTCGTTCAAAGACTCAAAGTTGAAAATGGCCTCTTCACGTGCATGCGCGCACCCGTGTCATTGTTCTCAGATCGACCACTTACCAAATGCGCTACTGTTTTTCAGCCTGGGGCTGCAAAGTCATCATTCAACTTTCTGGCGCCTTCTGAGAGCCTATGGGAGCGTTAGAAAGTGTCACGTTACAGCAGAGATCCTCAGTTTTCAATAAAGAGAGTGTAGAAGGCCAAGAAATGGTCAGACAGGCCACTTCCTGCCTGGAATTTTCTCAGGTTTTTGCCTGCCATATGAGTTCTGTTATACTCAGACACCAAACAGTTTTAGAAACTTTAAAGTGTTTTCTATCCAAATATACTAATTATATGCATATTCTAGTTTCTAGGCAAGAGTAGTAACCGGATTAAATCGGGTACGTTTTTTTTATCCGGCCCTGAAAATACTGCCCCTATCCACAACAGGTTTTAAGGTAGCGTTTGACAGTGATGAGGGGTGGTCGTTTGACAGCGGTCCCATTACGCATGCAGGCAATGAGGCAGTTATCGCTGAGATCCTGGTTGAAGACAGCAGAGGTGTATTTAGAGAGCGAGTTGGTTAGGATGATATCTAAGAGGGTGCCCATGGTTATGGATTTAGGGTTGTACTGGTAGGTTCCTTGATAATTTGTGTGAGATAGATGACCTCAATCTTAGATTGTAGGACCGCCGTGGTGTTAAGCATGTCCCAGTTTAGGTCACCTAACAGTACGAACTCTGAAGATAGATGGGGGGCGATCAATTCACATATGGTGTCCAGGGCACAGCTCGGGGCTGAAGGGGGTCTATAACAAGCGGCAATGGTGAGAGACTTGTTTCTGGAAAGGGGGGTTTTTAAAAGTAGAAGCTCGAATTGTTTGGGCACAGACCTGGATAGTATGGCAGAACTCTGCAGGCTATCTGCAGTAGAATGCAACTCCGCCCCCTTTGGCAGTTCTATCTTGTTGGAAAATGTTATAGTTAGTGATGGAAATTTCTCGATTTTTTTGGTGGCCTTCCTAAGCCAGGATTCCGACAAGGCTTGTACATCCGGGTTGGCGGAATGTGCTAAAGCAGTGGAAAAAACGAACCTAGGGTGGAGGCTTCTAATGTTAACATGCATGAAACCAAGGCTTTTATGGTTACAGAAGTCAACAAATGAGAGTGCCTGGGGAATGGGAGTGATGCTGGGGGCTGTAGGGCCTGGGTTAACCTCTACATCACCAGAGGAATAGAGGAAGAGTAGGGTAAGAGTACGCCTAAAGGCAATAACTGGTCGTTTAGTGCATTCGGAACAGAGTAAAAGGAGCAGATTTCTGGGCGCGGAAGTATAGATTCAAGGCATAATGTACAGACAAGGGTATGGTAGGATGTGAGTACAGTGGAGATGAACCTAGGCATTGAGTGAGGATGAGCGAGGTTTTGGCGCTAGAGGCACCATTTAAGCCAGGTGAGGTCACCGCATGTGTTGGGGGTGGAACAAAAGGACTAGATAAGGCTTATTGGGCTGGGCTGGAGGCTCTACAGTGAAATAAGACAATCACTAACCAAAACGGCAGTAGACAAGGCATATTGACATTAGGGATTGGCATGTGTCGCCAGTGAGTAGCTAGGCGAGTGAGTAGCTAGTGTCCAGTGACTAGCTAGGCGAGCTGGAGACATGGCGATTCAGACAGCTTGCAGGCCGGGGTAAGCAGATGGGGGACGTAGCAACGGAAGAGCCTGTTGAAACCCCCTCGGGCAGTTATGTCGGCAGACCGGTCGTGATGGATCGGCGGTGCTCCGTGTCGGCAGTAAAAGGGTCCAGGCCAATTGGCAAAAGAGGTATTGAAGCCCAGGAATTGGCTGATGGATCTCTTCAGCTAGCCGGGAGATGGGCCTAGCTCGAGGCTAGCTCCAGGTTAACTGGTGCTTGCTTCGGGACAGACGTTAGCCAGGAGTAACCACTCGGATAGCAGCTAGCTAGCTGTGATGATCTGGTGTAAAGGTTCAGAGCTTGTTGTATGAATCCGGAGATGTGGTAGAGAAAAGCAGTCCAATATGCTCTGGGTTGATATCGTGATGTGCAGACTGGCAGGATTTGACCGGGTTGAGGCTGGCTTATGTCCAAGCTAACTGACTACTTGCTAGTTAGCTGGCTAGCTTCTGATTGGGGTTCCAGTTCTGAAGTATAAAAAAAATCTGATCCATTCCAAATTGGGTGAGGCGGTTTGCAGGAGAGTATGTTCAGTCTGTAGATGGAAATTGAGATTTATAAATATATATGATGATAGATTTATCCGGTACAAGACAAAAACAGAAGTCCGACTGCTACGCCATCTTGGAACAGATGTTTTGTTGTCGGAAGTGTGCCTACATTATATAGGTATGCACGTCAGCTTTGAAATCGGTTTTACACAGCGTCGTTAAACTAGACATCGGGCCAGTTCCGAAGTTGGCATTTTTAATTAATATCAGCCAATTTCCGATATGCTCACAGATCTATCTTGCATCCCTAGTTGCAACCGATCAGGACCACTGGAAGGGAAGAGCGAGACTGTAACCAAGCATTCTGTCAATTGTTTTATTTTTTGGGGCCATCTTCCAGCACAGGTGGAAACCATTTTACCTAGAAGGTTTTTGTTCTATTGTCATGATTCAAGCCCTGTTACAAATAGCCTGTAGGCTTTGTGTAGGGCTGAAAGGGATGGATAGCCCAGGTTTAAGACATTTTGTAATAGCTCCACCATGCCTGAGAGACTTTTGAATTATTTCCATTTTGCTTACACTATCTACTCCTCTCAGATCTACACAAGTTTATAGGGGCTCAAAGCTGATGGATAGGACTTACATGTCTTTCTACACTTAACATATTTCTGTAACAGTTTCCTTGATCTGCCGTTCAGCCGGAATCATGCCATGTTTTCTAAGAGCGAAGCTTGTCTGAACTGCACCATGAATACGTGGAGGAGGGGGAAATTTTCATGTCTTCTTTTCATCTGGTACATTGTCTGTTTTAATTATTTTTTGCTCCTGTTATATTGACCTTTTTATTGCTTATAAAAAAATATAATATATTGAATTGATTTAAGGTTTTAATTTTGTATCTGTGATATTGACATTAAATGAGTCTAATTCACTCGTGGAATAGCTATCGGACTTGGCTGGACTCTATTTGCACATGGGAAGATGAAACCTAACAATTTCTATTTGTACATTTTTGTGCGTTCCATTTATTAAAGATGTTATTGCCTTTGAGTTGACAAATCTACAAACAATACCCAATAATGACAAAGTGAAAAAGTTTTTATAATTGTTTGCAATTTTATTAAAAAAAAGAAACACCTTATTTACAAAAGTATTCAGACCCTTTGCTATGAGACCAGAAATTGAGCTCAGGTTCATACTGTTTCCATTGATCATCCTTGATGTTTCTACATCTTGATTGGATTTACCTGTGGTACATTTAATTGATTTGGAAAGGCACACACTTGTCTAGGAAAGGGGGGCAGTATTGAGTAGCTTGGATGAAAAGCATGCCCAAAGTAAAATGCCTGCTACTCAGGCCCAAAAGCTAGAATATGCATAGTATTAGTAGATTTGGATAGAAAACACTCTGAAGTTTCTAAAACGGTTTGAATGATGTCTGTGAGTATAACAGAACTCATATGGCAGGCAAAAACCTGAGAAAAAATCCAACCAGGAAGTGAGAAATCTGAGGTTTGTAGTTTTTCAAGTGATTGCCTATCCAAAATACAGTGTCTGTGGGGTCATATTTCACTTCCTAAGGCTTCCACTAGATGTCAACAGTCTTTAGAACGTTGTTTCAGGCTTCTACTGTGAATGGGGAGAGAATAAGAGCTGATTCAGTCAGGTGTCTGGAAAATTGGCATAAGCTCAATGATGCGCGTGACCGTGAGAGCGAGCTGCCTTTTCCTTTAAATTCTAAAGACAGGAATTGTCCGGTTGGAATATTATTGAAGATTTATGATAAAAACATCCTAAAGATTGATTCTGTACATCGTTTGACATGTTTCTACGAACTGTAATGTAACTATTTTGACTTTTCGTCTGGACTAAACCCACGCGCTTAGTGAATTTGGAGTGCTGGACTAAATGCGCAAACAAAATGGAGGTATTTGGACATAAAGATGAACTTTATCGAACAAAACGAACATTTATGTGGAATTGGGATTCCTGGGAGTGCATTCCGATGAAGATCAAAGGTAAGTGAATATTTATAATGCTATTTCTGACTTCTCTTGACTCCACAACATGGCAGGTATCTGTATGGCTTGTTTTGATGTCTGAGCGCTGTACTCAGATTATTGCAAAGTTTGCTTTCGCCGTAAAGCTTTTTTGAAATCTGACACAGCGGTTGCATTAAGGAGAAGTGTATCTGTAATTCTGTGCATAACACTTGTATCTTTTATCAAAGTTTATGATGAGTATTTCTGAAAATTGATGTGCTCATTCACCGGGAGTTCTGAACATTACACGTCAATGTAAAATGGGGTTTTTGGATATAAATATGAACTTTATCGAGCAAAACATACATGTATTGTGTAATATGAAGTCCTATGAGTGCCATCTGATGAAGATCATCAAAGGTTAGTGATTAATTTTAGCTGTATTTCTGGCTTTTGTGACGCCTCTCCTTGCTTGGAAAATGGCTGTGGTTTTTCTTGTCTAGGTGCTGTCCTAACATAATCTAATGCTATGCTTTCGCCGTAAAGCCTTTTTGAAATCGGACACTGTGGTTGGATTAACGAGAAGTCTATCTTTAAAATGGTGTATAATACTTGTATGTGTGAGAAATTGGAATTATGAGAATTTTGTTGTTTTGAATTTGGTGCTCTGCTATTTCACTGGCTGTTGGCGTCCCACATTTCCCAGAGAGGTTAAATGGAAGATGTTTGGATCCAGCAAGACTCTTCCTAAAGCTGCCCCCCCCCAGGCCAAACTAAGCAATTGGGGGAGAATGGCCTTGGTCAGGGAGGTGACCAAGAACCCAATGGTCACTGACAGAGCTCCAGAGTTCCTCTGTGGAGGTGGGAGAACCTTCCAGAAGGAAGCCACTTCTCAGTAAAAGGCACTTGACTCTTTTTTTTTTGGCCTGAATGCCAAGCGTCACGTCTGGCGGAAACCTGGCACCATCCCTACGGTAAAGCATGGTGGTGTCGTGTCTTTGGGTACCATTAAACTGAAGATAGGTTTATCAATTAACTCCCTGTAATTATTATCACGCGATTAAACTGATTAATCGTTTAATTGTAATTAACTAGGAGATCGGGGCACCAAGAAAAATATTCAGATTACAAAGTTATAATTTTCCTAATATAACTTAACCTATATTAATATAGGCCGATTATCTTCTGGTTTGAATGGCGTATTTTACCTCTAGTCCAGTCTCATTCCAAACGTCGTAAATTGTTGTATCTGCACGAACCCAGTCTTTACTAAAATCATCCATACATCAATTGTCTTAATCATTTATTTACTACACTAAGTAATTAACAGAAAACATACAAACAGTAATTATCGTCACAAAGGATTGGTATGGTAATGTGCCCTAATGGGCTAACAAGCATGGCTGGTCTGTTAGACAATGGGTCATAAACGGTCAGCTGAGAAGTTACACAGAGTTCATTAATATTGACAATTGAAGGCTCACTCATTCGGGAACAATTGCAATCAATATATATTTACGCTCGTGTCGTCGTGATCCTTGTTCGAGAGTTCTGTTCTGTTGGAGTTTTGTCCGCTTCTCTCTCTCTCGGTTAGAATGGATCTTTCAGAGCGACATTCATTAATGTCGTCATAGAATGGATGTTTCGTTGGTCTTCGCGTTCGATGATATAATTTACTTAGCTGCAGACTAATAATTAATATCAAAGACTTGTTCTTATTCTGTCGATATCGATAGTCTAAAAGTTAACCACGTGGTATAGTTCACTTTCAGTAGAGTACTTGGATGGTCAAACCTATGGGCCAACTCGCAATGGAGTGGAGGCCTGGTCTTAAGAAATGTAAATCAGGGGGTGTTTTATAGTGCCCATAGAACAGGCTTGCCAAATGACGCCTGGTCCTGTCTGTGTCCCTGGGGGGTGTGCCTATGACTGAGTTAGACTTGGTTACAGAAATACAATTCTATCACATTAACATCAGTACATAGCATCTCAATGTATTACAAATAGCTTTATCCTTATTAATACATTTTATACAACCATGTGGATTCAAGTTTCATCGCTGAGGCTATCATATAAACAGTTTTATGGTAATATGGCTATATTGTCTCTTCTGAGTATCACAAAATTGTACCAAGCGGACCAGTTCGTAGCTGGAGTCTTCACCAATCTTCCATATCTTCTCCAGAACACACATGTCGCTCGGTTCTCCAATTCTATGAGTTGGAAGAATTTCCTTTGTCTCTCTATGAAACATGGGGTAGGAGATTCTCCTCAGAGTTTTTACAACCCTGGGTTGGGGGGAAGGTAGGTTGGGTGATGGTACAAAGGGGAGGGGGTCAACTGTCCTTCCTGTACCCAAAGAGGCCAACGTCATGACAGTGGTGGCAGCATCATGCTGTGGGGATGTTTTTCAGTGGCAGGCACTCGGAGACTAGTCAGGATCGAGGGAAAGCTGAATGGAGCAAAGTACAGAGCAATCCTTGGTGAAAACCTGCTCCAGAGCGCTCCGGACCTCAGATTGGGGTGAAGGTTCACCTTCCAACAGGAAGACATCCCTAAGCACACAGCCAAGACAACGCAGGAGTGGCTTCAAGACAAGTCTTTGAATATCCTTGAGTGGCCAAGCCAGAGCCCGGACTTGAACCCGATCGAACATCTCTGAAGAGACCTGAAAATAGCTGTGCAGCGACGCTCCCCATCCAACTTGAGAGTATGAGAGGATCTTCAGAGAAGAATGGGAGAAACTCCTCATACAGGTGTGCCAAGCTTGTAGTATCAAACTCGAGGCTGTAATCGCTGCCGAAAGGTGCTTCAACAAAGTACTGAGTAAAGGGTCTGAATACTTACAGTACCAGTCAAAAGTTTGGACATCTCATTAAAGGTATTTTCCTTAATTTTTTACTATTTTCCACATTGAAGAATAATAGTGAAGATATAAACTATGAAATAACCCATATGAAATCATGTAACCAAAAAAGTATTAAACATATCAAAATATATATTTTAGATTCTTCATAATAGCCACCCTTTGCCTTGATGACAGCTTTGGACACTCTTGGCATTCTCTCAACAAGCTTCACCAGGATTGCTTTTCCAAGAGTCTTGAAGGAGTTCCAGCATATGCTGAGCACTTGTTGGCTGCTTTTCCTTCACTCTGCAGTCCAACTCATCCCACACCATCTCAATTGGGTTGAGGTTGGGTGATTGTGGAGGCCAGGTCATCTGATACAGCACTCCATCACTCTCCTTCTTGGTCAAATAGCCCTTACACAGCCTGGAGGTGTGTTGGGTCATTGTCCTGTTGAAAAACAAATGATAGTCCAGCTAAGCGCATGCCAGATGGATGGCTTATAGCTGAAAAATGCTGGGGTAGCCATGCTGGTTAAGTGTGCCTTGAATTCTAAATAAATCAGACCGTGTCACAAGCAAAGCACCACCACCTCCATGCTTCACGGTGGGAACCACACATGTAGAGTTAATCTGTTCATCTATTCGGCGTCTCACAAAGACAGTGGTTTGAACAGAAAATCTCAAATTTGGACAGATTTCCACCATCTAATGTCCATTGCTTGTTTCTTGGCCAAAACAAGTCTGTTCTTATTGGTGTCCTTTTTAGTAGTGGTTTCTTTGCAGCAATTTGACCCTGAAGGCCTGATTTCACGCAGTCTCCTCTGAACAATTGATGTTGTGGTGTTACTTGAACACTCCGAAGCATTTATTTGGGCTGCAATTTCTGAAGCTGGTAACAATAATGAACTTATCCTCTGCAGCAGAGGTAACTCTGGTTCTTCCTTTCCTGTGGTGGTCCTCATGAGTGTACTGAAGTATAATTACAAGCATTTCATAAGTGTCAAAGGCTTTTATTGACAATTACATGAAGTTGATGCAAAAAGTCAATATTTGCAGTGTTGACCCTTTTACAAGACCTCTGCAATCCGCCCTGGCATGCTGTCAATTAACTTCTGGGCCACATCCTGACTGATGGCAGCCCATTCTTGCATAATCAATGCTTGAAGTTTGTCAGAATTTGTGGGTTTTTCTTTGTCCACCTGCCTCTTGAGGATTGACCAAGTTCTCAATGGGATTAAGGTCTGGGGAGTTTCCTGTCCATGGACCCAAAATATCGATGTTTTGTACCCCGAGCCACTTATCACTTTTGCCTTTTGGCAAGGTGCTCCATCATGCTGGAAAAGGCATTGTTCGTCACCAAACTGTTCCTGGATGATTGGGAGAAGATGCTCTCGGAGGATGTGTTGGCACCATTCTTTTTTCATGGCTGTGTTCTTAGGCAAAATTGTGAGTGAGCCCACTCCCTTGGCTGAGAAGCAACCCCACACATGAATGGTCTCAGGATGCTTTACTGTTGGCAAGACACAGGACTGATGGTAGCGCTCACCTTGTCCTCTCCGGACAAGCTTTTTTCCGGACGCCCCAAACAATCGGAAAGGGGATTCATAAGAGAAAATGACTTTACCCCAGTCCTCAGCAGTCCAATCCCTGTACCTTTTGCAGAATATTAGTCTGTCCCTGATGTTTTTCCTGGAGAGAAGTGGCTTCTTTGCTGCCCTTCTTGACACCAGGCCATCCTCCAAGTCTTCGCCTCACTGTGCGTGCAGATGCACTCACACCTGCCTGCTGCCATTCCTGAGCAAGCTCTGTACTGGTGGTGCCCTGATCCCGCAGCTGAATCAACTTTAGGAGAGGGTCCTGGCGCTTGCTGGACTTTCTTGGGCGCCCTGAAGCCGCCTTCACAACAATTGAACCACTCCCCTTGAAGTTTTTGATGATCCGATAAATGGTTGATTTAGGTGCAATCTTACTGGCAGCAATATCCTTGCATGTGAAGCCTTTTTTTGTGCAAAGCAATGATGACGGCACGTGTTTCCTTGCAGGTAACCATGGTCGACAGAGGAAGAACAATGATTCCAAGCACCACCCTCCTTTTGAAGCTTCCAGTCTGTTATTCGAACGCAATCAGCATTACAGGGTGATCTCCAGCCTCGTCCTCTTCAACACGCACACCTGTGTTAACGAGAGAGTCACTGACATGTTAGCTAGTCCTTTTGTGGCAGGGCTGAAATGCAGTGGAAATGTTTTTGGGGGATTCAGTTCATTTGCATGGCAAAGAGGGACTTTGCAATTTAATTTTAATTAATCTGATCACTCTTCATAACATTCTGGAGTATGTGCAAATTGCCATCATACAAACTGAGGCAGCTGGCTTTGTGAAAATGTATATTTGTATCATTCTCAAAACTTTTGGCCACTACTGTAAATGACTTGTCCTGTAGCACTCACTTGTCATCATGAAGTGCTTTGAGAGGCTAGTCAAGGATCATATCAACTCCACCTTACTTGTCACCCTATACCCACTGCATTTTGCATACTGCCCCAGTAGGTCCACAGACGATGCAATCGCCATCACACTGCCCTATCCCATCTGGATAAAAGGAATAACTGTAAGAATGCTGTTCATTGACTACAGCTCAGCATTCAACACCATAGTACCCTCCAAGCTCATCATTAAGCTTGAGGCCCTGGGTCTCAACCCCGCCCTGTGCAGTTGGGTCCTGGACTTTCTGACAGGCCGCCCCAGGAAAGCTCTCCACTTGGCTGATCCTCAACACTGGGGCCCCACAAGGGTGCGTGCTCAGCCCCCTCCTGTACTCCCTGTTCACCCATGACTGCGTGGACAAGCACGCCTTCAACTCAATCATCAAGTTTGCAGACGACATAATAGTAGTATGCTTGATCACCAACAATGACGAGATAGGCTATAAGCAGGAGGTGAGGGCACTGGGAGTGGGGTGTCAGCACCCAATGTCACAGGAAGGCCAAAAAGATCAGCAAGGACAACAACCACCCGAGCCGCTGCCTGTTCACCCCGCTAACATCCAGAAGGCGAGGTCCGTACATGTGCATCAAAGCTGGGACCGAGAGATTGGAAAACAGCTATCTCAAGGCCATCAGATTGTTAACAGCCATCACTATCACGGTGAGGCTGCTGCCTACATACATACTTGAAAAAATTGGCCACTAATAAATGGATCACTAGTCACTTCATTAATGACATTTTTAATAATGTTAACCTCTCTGGGCCAGTAGGACGTTAGCGTCCCACCCTATTCAACAGCCAGTGGAATCGCGTGGCGCGAAATACAAATACCTCAAAAATGCTATAACTTCAATTTCTCAAACATATGACTATTTTACACCATTTGAAAGATAAGACTCTCATTAATCCAACCACGTTGTCCGATTTCAAAAAGGCTTTACAGCGAAAGCAAAACATTAGATTGTCAGGAGAGTACCCTGCCAAAAATAATCACACATCCATTTTCAAAGCAAGCATATATGTCACAAAAACCAAAACCACAGCTAAATGCAGCACTAACCTTTGATGATCTTCATCAGATGACACTCCTAGGACATTGTTATACAATACATTATGTATATGTTTTGTTCAATCAAGTTCATACTTATATCAAAAACCAGCTTTTTACATTAGCGTGTGATGTTCAGAACTAGCATACCCACCGCAAACTCCCGGTGAATTTACTCAATTACTCATGATAAACGTTGACAAAATACATAATTATTTTAAGAATTATGGATACAGAACTCCTTTATGCAAACGCTATGTCAGATTTTAAAATGGCTTTTCGGCGAAAGCACATTTTGCAATATTCTGAGTACATAGCTCAGCCATCACGGCTAGCTAATTTGACACCCACCAAGTTTGGGACAACCTAAACTCAGAATTACTATTAGAAAAATTGGATTACCTTTGCTGTTCTTCGTCAGAATGCACTCCCAGGACTTCTACTTCAACAACAAATGTTGTTTTGGTTCCAAATAATACATAGTTATATCCAAATACCTCCGTTTTGTTCGTGCGTTCAGGTCACTATCCGAAGGGTAACGCGCGAGCGCATTTCCTCACAAATAATTTCAAAATATTCCATTACCGTACTTAGAAGCATGTGAAATGCTGTTTAAAATCAATTTTTATGCTATTTTTCTCGTAAAATAGCGATAATATTCCAATCGGACAACGTTGTAGTCATTCAAAGAGAGAAAGAAAAATATGGCGAAGTCTCGTGAACGCGCACTGTCTCCAGTGTCACTGTCCCCAGGCAGGCCACTTACAAACTCTGCTGCTGTACTTTGCCAGAGACAGGAGACGTGTCATTTCGCTTTCTAAAGGCTTTATGAGAGCCAATGGAAGCCTTAGAAAGTGTCACGTAACAGCACAGATGCTGTAATTTCGAGAGCGATGCAACAGAAGGACAACAAATTGTCAGACAGGGCACTTCCTGCATGGATTTTTCTCAGGTTTTTGCCTGCCTTATGAGTTCTGTTATACTCACAGACATCATTCAAACAGTTTTAGAAACTTCAGAGTGTTTTCTATCCAAATCTACTAATAATATGCATATTCTAGTTCCTGGGCCCGAGTAATAGGCCGTTTAACCTGTTAGGGTATAGGGGGCAGTATTGAGAATTTTTGAAAAAATATGTGCCCATTTTTAACTGCCTATTACACCAACTCAGAAGCTAGAATATGCATATTATTCTTCAGGTTTGGATAGAAAACACCCTAAAGTTTCAAAAACTGTTTGAATGGTGTCTGTGAGTATAACAGAACTCATTTGGCAGGCAAAACCCTGAGACAGATTCTGACAGGAAGTGGATACCTGATGTGTTGAATTGACTTTAAGCCTATACCATTGAAAAACAAAGGGAAGGAGGAATATTTTGGCACTTCCTATTGCTTCCACAAGATGTCCCCAGCCTTTACAAAGTGTTTTGAGTGTTCTACAGTGAGATCTGACTGAAGAAGAGCGTTGGAACGGCGATGGCCCATTAGACACCTGGCGCGCGATTTGATGGTGGGTACTCTCATTCCGAAACGTTTTAAAAGAGAACCCAATGGTCCGCCTTGAATTTTATTCATGTTCTGGTTAAAAAAGGCCCTAATGATTTATGCGATACAACGTTTGACATGTTTGAACGAACGAAAATATATTTTTTCCGTTCTTGAAGTGAAGTGAAGTCCGGCTGGCTTAGATCATGTGCTACAACACGGAGGTTTTTGGACATAAATGATGAGCTTTTTTGAACAAAACTACATTCGTTATGGACCTGGGATTCTTTTGAAGTGACATCTGATGAAGAGAATCAAAGGTAATGGATTATTTACATAGTATTTTCGATTTTAGATCTCTCCAACATGGCGGTTAGTCTGTATCGCAATGCGTATTTTTCTGGCGCAGTGCTCAGATTATTGCAAAGTGTGATTTCCCAGTAAGGTTAATTTTAAATCTGGCAAGTCCATTGCGTTCAAGAGATGTAAATCTATAATTCTTTGAATGACAATATAATATTTTACCAATGTTTTCTAATATTAATTAATTATTTTGTTGTCATGACTTGACTGCCGGTATTGGAGGGAAACGATTTCCTGAACATCAACGCCATAGTAAAACACTGTTTTTAGATATAAATATGAACTTGATAGAACTAAAAATGCATGCATTGTCTAACATAATGTCCTAGGAGTGTCATCTGATGGAGATTGTAAAAGGTTAGTGCATAATTTTAGCTGATTTTATGGTTTTGGTGACGCCTGTCTTTGAATCGACAATACACTACACACAGCTATTGTCAATGTACTCTCCTAACATAACCTAACTTTATGCTTTCCCCGTAAAACCTTTTTGAAATCGGTAAACGTGGTTAGATTAAGAAGATGTTTATCTTTCAAAGGCTGTAAGTTAGTTGTATGTTTGAGAAATTTGAATTTTGACATTTATTTGGTTTCAAATTTGCCGCTCTTGAAATGCACCTTCTGTTGATAGGGTGCGCCACAGGTGGCACGCTAACGTCCCACATAGCCCCAAGAAGTTAATTTGGGTACGTTTTTCATCCGGCCGTGAAAATACTGCCCCCTACCCAAGAGTTAAGTAGTGCTTGAAAGTATTTTTACTTAAGTATTTTACAACACTGCTGTTGAGGATACATTTTTATATATCAGTTCACCTGTCAGTCACCACCAATCTAGCATTCTGTACTGGTATGTTAACAACTCTTCATATCCACTGTAACTTAGCCAACAGGTCAGTTTTTACCTTACCTGTTGCCTCACCATCTCAATTCTATGACCCTGATTGTTGAGATAGATATGACCAACAAGTCCTTCCCCACTAGAATCCAATTTCTCCCAACCTTTACACTCTGAATCAATTGGCCCTGCGCATTAGTCTCCCCTTGCCAGGAGTAATATTCATCAATGTCTTCAGTGCCTTTTTGTTGTTTGTCTCTCATGTCTCCGTTACACCCCTCATCTGAATTAAACTCGATGAGAGGTTTCAGTTTGCCTCATATAATGGAGCATCCTTTCAAGGATCGGCAATTAATGCGTTTTTGCTGCTTAGTCGGTGCTAAATGCAAGGCCCTGACCTCTGTTTGTGGTAGCCCCATATGTGATCAGAGTGCTCAGTTTCTCTGTCCTTTTTTAAATGAGCCTGTAACATGGCTTTCTCCTATCTCATTGGTTTTAATCAAGAATTGCCTTCTTTGTGGATTGCGATGGGGTAGCAATGCTAATGGCAGAGCATTTACTTGATGTCCACAGTAATAATGGCTATCTTTCTGCTGGCTGGGCCTTTCTCTGTGCGTGTCATCAGTCATAAATCTACTGTTGGCGTGTGTCTGCAGTCACAAATCTAACTACCGCATGTCCGCTTTCACCCAAGCCATTTTAATTGATCCTGGATCAGTTGCTCATCTCTGTGATTTGCAGATATTTCAGAGCAAAGTGTAATGGGGGTTTTGAGCAGGAGTGTGAATATTGACATTCCCCTGCTGTACTACCGACGTCAGTCTTCTCTAAATGAATGTTCTTACCTGTTCAGAACCTGTACAGGTAAGTGTGGCTCAGTTGGTAGAGCATGGTGTTTGCAACGCCAGGGTTGTGGGTTTGATTCCCACGGGGGACCAGTACGAATTATTTATTTTTTTATAAAAATAAAAAAAAGAAATCTATGCACTCAGCTTTGCACTCTGGATAAGAGCGTCTGCTAAATGACTAAACTGTACATATTGTCTCAAAGTAGAAGTGCTGATCAAGGATCAGGTTCCCTCCTGTCGTATTCATGATCTGAAGGGCAAAGCTGGTCCTAAATCAGTACTCCTACTCTGAGACACTTTGTTGAATACAGAGCTCTACCCCACACGGTTCCTAAAACCGGAGTGATGTGTTCACAAAATGATTGTTTCCCAGATGGCAACCTTTTATAGTGCACAGCTTTTGACGAGCCCTATGGACCCAGTGTCTCTAAGGGAATAGGGTGCCATTTCAGACAGTCTATGTCCTACTGTTATCTCCTCTTACATCTAAGTACTCCACATGCTCTCCTCCACCTCAACACCTTTCCAGTCAGATCTGTGTGTAAACGTCTGATTAAATTCTGTAGCCTAATCTCAGCGAGCTATCTGACCAAACCTGCATGCGACTGCTGCTGTTAACACGTACACAAACACACACTCGCCTGGCTCAGAGGGAAACCGACATGGACACTTTGGTTGAGGACAATAGAATCTGCTACGTGGGCAGACAGTGAGTGTAAAAATCAACATGTCTTGATTTTCTTTGAGTACAGGACCATTGTTTTAGTCCAGAGCCATATATTTACATATAGCTCTGCAGGACTTAAAGCTCTCATGGATGATGATGATTTAAGGAGCTGGCTGTTAAAAATGCATCTTGACCACGCTATCACCAAATGGCCTATAAATGGGATAGTAAATGAAAATCAGCATCACTTCCACCCACTGTGTATGTTGGGAAACTCTCACTGGAGTCATTTTGCACTGTGGTTATTGCTTGTGTGCATAAAGACCCACCCAAAGCATCATTAAAATCCACCAGCTTCACCCCCCTACCCCAGCAGCCTTCTGTGTGTCTGTATGTGGCAGCATCTTCCTCTCAAACTGCATTCGCTCCACCCTGTGTGTGTGTGTGTGTGTGTGTGTGTGTGTGCGCAGCGCATCAGCCTAAAGCTCTCTTGCTCAGTGCTATCTGCTAGACTTAGACTTGCCTTTGGTGGTGGTAATAAGAGAGGTTTTGTTCTTAATATCCCTCCCCATCAAGGCCCTGTGCATAGATGTGTTGAGAAGTATGGAAGTACTCGTTTTGCTCCACTATCTCTCCCTTGCAGCCTCCACTCACTCACTCACTCACTCACTCACTCACTCACTCACTCACTCACTCACTCACTCACTCACTCTAGTTTGGAGTGGAAAAGGGTAGTGTTTGGTGCTTACTTTATGAAGATCGCTGTCTGTAGGACATTAACATTTTATATCACCTGTTGCCTTAGTATGAGTGGCACAGAATTAACTTTGTTAAAGGTCCAAAGGTCCTAAAGGTTATTTCTGGGTAACAATTAAGTACCTTACTGTGACTGTTTTCAATTAAAATAGTAAAAAAGAACCAAAAATACCATTTTAGCCAAGAGCAATTTCCTTAGCAAGAATTCTGCAAGAGTAGGGCCCAATAAAATCAGATTTAAGTATTTTGGGGGGGAAATTCATTCTGTTTTCTCCGTTTTTTTTTTGTTATCGTTTAATTGAGAAGGTTTTTGGGAGTGCCTTTCCATCTACCAGCAGACAGTTATCATTAGCATTATCGTTAACGGCTACAGTGTAGACTAGACATAGGCGCACAACGTGCACACGGGCATTCTTGTTTACATTTTGTTCATGTCTTATGATTAACATGGGCAAATAATGAAGTTCACTACATTTACATAACATATTTTTGAATGTTTGACTCAACGATGTCATAGGGCCCATGCCACGTAGCCAGGAATTTGCTCTCCGTTGTGGGGATCAGCACCAAGACCACCTCACCCGGGTGGAACTCTCGTGGTTGGGCCCCCTGGTTGTATACGTGCTCCTGGGCGTGTTGCGCTTGGGCCATGTGTTCCCTCGCCACTGGCCAAATCGCCATCATCCTCTCCCTCATCTCCACCACACTGCGCAGGGGGATTGGTTGCTCTTCTCAGACCTCCTTGGATAGGCCCAGCTGTCCACAGGGCTGATGGCCATACAGGAGCTCAAAGGGGGAGAACCCAGTGGATGCTTGGGGTACCATCGCGCACCGAGAACATCAGGTGGGGTAGCAGTTGGTCGCAGTTCCTCCCTTCTCTCGATGACCTTCAGCATCTGCTTTAGGGTCTTATTGAAGCGTTCGACTAGCCCGTCTGTTTGTGGATGGTACACACTGGTCCTCACCTGTTTGATTCGTAATAGATTGCAGACTTTCATTACAGGCGACATGAATGCAGTGCCCTGGTCAGTCAGAATTTCCCGCGGAATACCCACCCGGCTAAATAAATGGAAGAGCTCCCGCGCGATACCTTTCCCTGCCGCCATGCGTAACGGGATCGCTTCAGGATACCGCGTGGCGTAATCCACAATTACCAGGATGTATTGGTGTCCCCTTGTGGTCTTCACCAACGGACCCACCAAATCTATATCGCCACCCGCTCAAATGGCACCAATATAATGGGCAAGGGAACCGAAGGGTTTCTGTAATGTGCCCTCGGAGCTGTGATCTGGCACTCCGGGCAGGTATGGCAGTAGTCCTCCAAGGCGTGCTTGACTCTGGGCCAGTGGAACCGATTCCCGATCTGCTTCCTGGTTTTCTCCATCCCCTGGTATGCTCCAAGCAGGTGGGTGTGGGCAAGCTGCTAGACAGTCCTAACATACAGGCTGGGTATGAGTAACAACTATTTTGTCTCCCCTTTGTGCTTTACTACCTGTTACAATAAATGATGCTTGATGGCGAAGTTGGGGTAGCGTCACTCACTTACCCCAGATAACAGCATGCCACCCCAATCACCTGGCCCCTCACATTCTGGAGGTTGGGGTCTTCTAACGGGGCCATCCCGAACTGACCGGTGAGACTTTCCCGTTTCAGGAGGTTCGTCTGGTGCCTCCACTTCCGTAAAGTGGAGCCTGAGGTCCTCCTCAGACGATGGCTCACTTCCCGGCGCATTCTCGTCTCCCTCATCCGGGTGCAACTCGGGCCCAGTGGACACCTCTCGCTGCGGGGCGTGGGTTGCGCAGGCGACCGTCCTTTTTCCTCTCCTTCCTACCTCACGTGCGCGCCTCCCCTTGGGGTGGTTATCCGCACCGGCACAGTTGGGTACCTCTTCGTGTCCCCGTGTACACAGGACACTCATCTCCTCGTCCCCCTGTTTGTCTTTCCCCTCTCATGTGAGCCACTGCGGGTGGGCCAGGGTCACCATGCTGCCAGAGTCCAGTAGAGCACTGGTGTTGACGCCATCGATTCATACAAGAATCATTGGAGGGGCTGTCTCGGTGTGCGCCCAACAGGTGACAAAACTCACCATCCGGGTTACCCCAGAGCTGGGGGATGCGGAACTGATTCGGGCTAGACTCCTGAGCCATCCCAGCCTTCAACTGCGCTACCTCCTCTACCAGTCTGAGGTTTTGTTGGTGCTGCTCCTCCAGTGCTTGCTCCTGGAGAGCCTGTTGCTTCTGCTGGCTAAGGATAAACTGAGCCACCAGTTCCTCTGTATGCTTGACCCTACGGCACCCAAAGCTACTGCGTTGCCTGCATTCTCCACCGTATGTGGTAAACCGTGGGGTGTTGGGTTGAGCGTGCAGAGATTAACACAGAGGGGGAGGTTCTACTGAGCAAACACAACTTTACTAGACAATACAATAAACATAACGAAATCACGTAGCTTTGGCTCGGTCCTTCTCAGCTTCTGCTCTGTGTCTGTCTCTCTGTTCTCTCCTGCAGTGTGCCACGGTGCTCCCTTTAAGTGGCCTCCACGGCTGGTTGGCACTCTCCCCTAATTACCTCTACTTGGAGCCATCCGTGTCAGGGTGCCCAGCCTATGTACTCCCAGCAGAGGGAGCCAACGTCAATACCACATAGTGGTATCCCGGGAGGTCTACCCCGGAGGTTGGTGATAGAGGGGAGGTATGTGCCACAACGTTGGCTCCCTCTGCTGGGAGTACACGGGCTGGGAACCTGTGTACTCCCTGCATAAATATTAGAATATTTTTTTCCCCAGAGGTTACTGTGATTGCAGCAAATCATGAAGCTTGTTCCATTTATGATGACACTTTCTTAATGATTTGTTTGTAAACAGACCGCTTGAAAACTCTTCTTTATTAGCAACTCTGTCATGCCTCGCATTGCCAAGTCACTGACACATACCTGAAAACCTTTGTACCACACAGTACAAAATCAGGCATCCTTGATAGAGTGATGATCATTGCACTTGTCATTTGCGGTGACTGATTTTCCCCTCACATGATTTTCCTGCACATCAAGAGTCATCTTTGTGTCCCAAATGGTAACCTATTCCCTATGTAGTTCACTACTTTTGATAAGGGACCATTGGGCTCTGGTCAAAAGTAGTTCACTATATAGGAAATGGGGTACCATTTGAGAAGCAGATTTCTCTCTGTGAATCACAAGGGCCTTGGTTATTATGCGACAAGCAATTGTCAAGAAGGCAGACAGTATAGATGCTTTCTGTGACAAAGGAATTACAAAGCAGTGCCAATCCAGCTGTCACCAAAACCAAAATATGTCTACTACCAATTGAAGAAAACAGCGCTCTGTAGGTGTCATGTAACCAAATTAAGAAAAGATATCTATATATATATATATATATATATATATATATTTATTTTATTTATTTATTTATTACTGCTCAAAAAAATAAAGGGAACACTTAAACAACACATCCTAGATCTGAATGAAATAAATAATCTTATTAAATACTTTTTTCTTTACATAGTTGAATGTGCCGACAACAAAAATAATCAATGGAAATCCAATTTATCAACCCATGGAGGTCTGGATTTGGAGTCACACTCAAAATTAAAGTGGAAAACCACACTACAGGCTGATCCAACTTTGATTTAATGTCCTTAAAACAAGTAAAAATGAGGCTCAGTAGTGTGTGTGTGGCCTCCACGTGCCTGTATGACCTCCCTACAACGCCAGGGCATGCTCCTGAGGAGGTGGCGGATGGTCTCCTGAGGGATCTCCTCCCAGACCTGGACTAAAGCATCCGCCAACTCCTGGACAGTCTGTGGTGCAACGTGGCGTTGGTGGATGGAGCGAGACATGATGTCCCAGATGTGCTCAATTGGATTCAGGTCTGGGGAACAGGCGGGCCAGTCCATAGCATCAATGCCTTCCTCTTGCAGGAACTGCTGACACACTCCAGCCACATGAGGTCTAGCATTGTCTTGCATTAGGAGGAACCCAGGGCCAACCGCACCAGCATATGGTCTCACAAGGGGTCTGAGATCTCATCTCGGTACCTAATGGCAGTCAGGCTACCTCGGGCGAGCACATGGAGGGCTCTGCGGCCCCCCAAAGAAATGCTACCCCACACCATGACTGACCCACCGCCAAACCGGTCATGCTGGAGGATGTTGCAGGCAGCAGAACGTTCTCCACGGCATCTCCAGACTCTGTCACGTCTGTCACATGTGCTCAGTGTGAACCTGCTTTCATCTGTGAAGAGCACAGGGCGCCAGTGGCGAATTTGCCAATCTTGGTGTTCTCTGGCAAATGCCAAACGTCCTGCACTGTGTTGGGCTGTAAGCACAACCCCCACCTGTGGACGTCGGGCCCTCATACCACCCTCATGGAGTCTGTTTCTGACCGTTTGAGCAGACACATGCACATTTGTGGCCTGCTGGAGGTCATTTTGCAGGGCTCTGGCAGTGCTTCTCCTGCTTTTCCTTGCACAAAGGAGGTGGTAGCGGTCCTGCTGCTGGGTTGTTGCCCTCCTACGGCCTCCTCCACGTCTCCTGATGTACTGGCCTGTCTCCTGGTAGCACCTCCATGCTCTGGACACTATGCTGACAGACACAGCAAACCTTCTTGCCACAGCTCGCATTGATGTGCCATCCTGGATGAGCTGCACTACCTGAGCCACTTGTGTGGGTTGTAGACTCCGTCTCATGCTACCAATAGAGTGAAAGCACCGCCAACATTCAAAAGTGACCAAAACATCAGCCAGGAAGCATAGGAACTGAGAAGTGGTCTGGGGTCCCCACCTGCAGAACCACTCTTTTATTGGGGGTGTCTTGCTAATTGCCTATAATTTCCACCTGTTGTCTATTCCATTTGCACAACAGCATGTGAAATGTATTGTCAATCAGTGTTGCTTCCTAAGTGGACAGTTTGATTTCACAGAAGTGTGATTGACTTGGAGTTACATTGTGTTGTTTAAGTGTTCCCTATATTTGTTTGAGCAGTGTATATATAAAAATAAAAACAGGTTGTTAGAAGCATTTGATTAGAAAAATGAGAGGGGGAGATTATTTTTTTTATTTTTTTTTTATTAGCTGTTTTTTCCATCCATGGCCTAGTGGACCATTTTGTAAACGTGACGGACCATATTTTCCTCTTGTTAAAGTAACACAGTGGCACCTCTTTCCAATATGCTGCTAGGGTTCAGATGGAAGATATCAACAGATGCAGGTCAACAGGCACAGCGATAAAGCCAGATTTGAGAATATCTATGGTTACATGTCAGTTCTGATAGCTTCCAACATTCCAGAGAAAATGTCTCCCTCCCTCACCACTCCCTGTTCTCCATCCTCCTCTCTGTCTCCGCCTCTTTCTAGGTAGCTGTGCGTCGGTAATGTTTCTGACATTTTCGGACTACTAAACAACTCTTGATTTAGAGCCATGGAGAGTTAACGCAAGTCGCAAAGAAAACATGAGTTGCCTCCACTATTCCAGCACCATTTCAACATCATCAAATCACCTATGCTTAGTCTAATGCAGTGACATCTAAAAGATGCCAAAAGTACTTTTGTCCAACATAAGCTAAATATGATGTGGCTGGCCATGGTTCTGATTTCTGTGTGCGTTCGTGCAAATAGAAAAAACATGTTGACTCACCCTACTTGCAGAGAAACGCCAATGCCATCTTCTTTCATGTTGGCAAAACAGTCTGACTGTCATACAGTGCCCGCTTTTAGTTTTTGTTGTCCTAGGCTACCTGGCTAAAGTGCCTGCTCGCTAGCTTAACTTCCTTTTCATGGGCAACAATAAGACAGCTAGTTAACATTAACCTACTACATCTAGCTACATATTGAACTTCCATCTCAGGCCAGGGGCACAACAATGTGTGAATTTATGGTTGGATCAAAATCGCCATTATCATTGACCAGTACGGAGAATTAAGTATACCACATGTCCAAATCTGTATCTCCATCCATGGCTAATTTAGGAAGGGACAAATTTTAACTAGCTAGCTAGCCACCGGAGGACAACGACACAACGAGATGTGTCGTTGTTTCCCTTGACACTTTATCTTGGTGCGCCAGGACCATTCAAAATTGAGTTCATTCAATTTAGCCCAACACTGATTGGATATTATTTGATACATTTTATCAATGGACACCAAATGCTCACTGGCTTCCCTTGCATTCAATGCTACAGGGGGCAACAATGTCCTCCTAATTTTGACCAGACAGAATTAGATAGATGGGCTACACATACAGAGGGGTGCTGTTTCGCTCGCTCGGATGCTTTCTCCGGTGAAATACATTCAGCCTCTTTTGAATTGAAGGGAAATTATGAAACACAGAGAGACGAACAATTTAAAAAAAATCTCTCTTGGTACATTTTTTGGGGGGGAAGCCTGGCTTCCCTTGGCATCCATGAATACACACCACTGCTCTCTCTCCCTCTCTCTGTCTGTGTGTGTCTCTCTAACCCTATTCTCACTACGAGATATGAAGGAGAGTCTGAGGAGCTAGGTGGCGAAAAATAATTCAACTTTTCAATTCACATTAAAACCTTGCCTTACCTTTCGTTGTGACTGGAAACGAAACATTCTTGGTCCAAATCTCAAATTGACCATAAATATCACAGTAGCCTCGTAAGCACAAACTATTCAACAAACGTTTCATATTACATATGAAACATAACAAATTACACTCTTGACTAATGCAACAATTCACAAGCATGTATGTGCTAACAATTACAGGCTTTATTTTCTCGTATGTAGGCTACACATTACATTTCAGCTTCAAGACAAAAGCACAGAGGCTATAACAGCATGTCTTCATCAAGTAACGTTAGCCTATCAAAAATGAACGATCCGCCACCCAAAACATTAAATAAAATTCCTCATGATTTGTCAACATGCACAATTGCTCTGTGCTTCTAATCCAAACTAAGCTAGCAGTGTTATTAAAATACTTATTGAAGCATGTTCTCAGAACCTTATTTAATTACCTTCAAATAACCTATAATTGATGTTCTCAGAATGTTAAAACCTCCTAGGAAAACATTCAGGGAACCATAGTAAAACATTCACAGTACTGATGGGGTCAAATTGGGTTCATGATAGGGGCTGCACCAAATGTTTGATGTATTATAATAATGTATTATTCTTATGTTGTATTAATAGAAGGGGAGGGGCTATGGGACCCCTCTACATTTATAGGGTCCTAAACTACAGATTAACAAATATATATTCATTCTAAGGTTTTAGAATTGTTCCAATCTTTTCTAAGTCTCTGCCTCTTATAAAGAAATGGGGTCTGTGAGAAAGCATTACAAAGATGAACAAAGAGCCCTGCAGGGGAGTAGAAGAGATAAGAGGCTAGTCAGACATACCTCTATAAATCAACTTGAGGGGGGGGGGGACATTTACTGCTGAGGCCTTAGAAAACATTAACTATTTTATCTCTTGCAAGTTAGTATAGCTGTGTATGCATGGGCTTGGTCTGAGGAGTAGCAGGTAATGAAGTATGCAATGACATCACAGGGGGTTGACTACAAGTATGATAAAAGCAACTTGGACTTTTCCTATGGGGCAGAACTCATGAGAGACATCAGTTGTATGTGTGATGTTTGATCTTTGACTTCTGTCTACAGCTGTATTTTGATTAAAATTATGATTTATAAGTGCACATTTTGAGTGTTTCTTATTTGTTAAGTAAATGAAACGGAGCACAGAAAAACGGAACCAACAGTACCTACCTACAATCTAAAAAAAAAATTCCCAGAACAAGCGATGTTCACTTTTGTTCTCAGAATGTTTAAAAAAACTTTTTTTTACCGGTCAGGAAATGTACAGTGGGGGAAAAAAGTATTTGATCCCCTGCTGATTTTGTACGTTTGCCCACTTACAAAGAAATGATCAGTCTATAATTTTGAACAGTGAGAGACAGAATAACAACAAAAACATTCAGAAAATGCATGTCAAAAATGTTATGAAATGATTTGCACTTTAATAGGGAAAATAAGTATTTGACCCCTCTGCAAAACATGACTTAGTACTTGGTGGCAAAACCCTTGTTGGCAATCACAGAGGTCAGACGTTTCTTGTAGTCGGCCACCAGGTTTGCACACATCTTGGGAGGGATTTTGTCCCACTCCTCTTTGCAGATCTTCTCCAAGTCATTAAAGTTTCGAGGCTGACGTTTGGCAACTCGAACCTTCAGCTCCCTCCACAGATTTTCTATGGGATTAAGGTCTGGAGACTGGCTAGGCCACTCCAGGACCTTAATGTGCTTCTTCTTGAGCCACTCCTTTGTTGCCTTGGCCGTGTGTTTTGGATCATTGTCATGCTGGAATACCCGGCCATGACCCATTTTCAATGCCCTGGCTGAGGGAAGGAGGTTCTCACCCAAGATTAGACGGTACATGGCCCTGTCCATCGTCCCTTTGATGCGGTGAAGTTGTCCTGTCCCCATAGCAGAAAAACACCCTCAAAGCATAATGTTTCCACCTCCATGTTTGACGGCGGAGATGGTGTTCTTGGGGTCATAGGCAGCATTACGCCTCTTCCAAACACGGCGAGTTGAGTTGATGCCAAAGAGCTCCATTTTGGTCTCATCTGACCACAATACTTTCACCAGTTGTCCTCTGAATCATTCAGATGTTCATTGGCAAACTTCAGACGGGCATGTATATGTATTCTTGAGCAGGGGGACCTTGCGGGCACTGCAGGATTTCAGTCCTTCACAGCGTAGTGTGTTACCAATTGTTTTCTTGGTGACTATGGTCCCAGCTGCCTTGAGATCATTGACAAGATCCCCCCGTGTAGTTCTGGGCTGATTCCTCACCATTCTCATGATCATTGCAACCCACGAGGTGAGATCTTGCATGGAGCCCCAGGCCGAGGGATATTGACAGTTCTTTTGTGTTTCTTCCATTTGCGAATAATCGCACCAAATGTTGTCACCTTCTCACCAAGCTGCTTGGCGATGGTCTAGTAGCCCATTCCAGCCTTGTGTAGGTCTACAATCTTGTCCCTGACATCCTTGGAGAGCTCTTTGGTCTTGGCCATGGTGGAGAGTTTGGAATCTGATTGATTGATTGCTTCTGTGGACAGGTGTCTTTTTTACAGGTAACAAGCTGCGTTTAGGACAGTCCTTCTCAAATAGTGGGGCGCGCCCCCCTGGGGGGGCTCGGAGCGATGCCAGGGGGGGCGCGTGTCCCCGGGGAACACGCTTTTTTTTGCCGCGTAGTAGTTTTTTTTTTAACCGAACAAGAGCACACAGCACAGAGCAGGAGATATGAAGTGCAGATAACAAACCCTTAAGAGACACCATGGAAAAATATTTAACAGGGATGAAAAGAAAGGCGGAGAGAGACGGAGATAATGAGACAAACGTAAGTCTCCCGAAAGCTAAGACGAGGAAATATGACGTAGCGTATGTAGCGCTTGGCTTCACTGTGACTACGGTGGGAGACGAGGAAAGACCGGTATGTTTACTGTGTCTAAAAATGTTGGCAGCAGACAGCGTGAAGCCAAATAAATTAAGGCGTCACTTAAAGACATTACACCCCAATCACGCTGATAAGCCGCTTGAGTTTTTTCAGCGAAAACGTGCCGAATATTGTCAACAATCGTCCCGCTTTGTGAATGCTACTTCAGTAAACCAGCGAGCACTGTTAGCATCATATAAGGTGGCGTACCAAATTGCTCAGTGCAAAAAACCCCACTCCATAGCAGAGGAGCTGATACTGCCTGCAGCATTAGACATGGTCTCTGTCATGCTGGATGACGCAAGTGCTGCAAAAATAAAAACTATCCCTCTGTCCAATGACACTGTCGCCAGACGTATAAATGACATTGCTAACGATATTAAAGAACAGCTGGTAGATAAACTCAAAGACAAACGTTTTGCCTTACAGTTCGATGAAGCAACTGACAGCAACAAAGACTGTTTGTTTATCGCTTATGTACGTTTTGACATGACTGCTTCCTGACTGAGAATTGGCTAAAGTGGGAGAACTGCATTGGTGTTTGCAGTGATGGTGCACAGACCATGGCAGGGATGAGAAAAGGACTTTGGGCACTCATCAAGAAGGCCTCACCTAATGCTGAGTGGACACACTGTGTTATACACAGAAGTACTGTCTGAATTAAGTGAGGTTATGACTGACATTGTAGGTGTAGTCAATTTTATAAAGACCAGACCACTAAAAACAAGAGTCTTCTCTGCTATTTGTGAGGAGATGGGAGCTGAACATCAAGCTGTGCTGTTTCACAGTGAAGCAAGGTGGCTGTCACGAGGAAAAGTCTTGTCCCGAGTTTTTGAGCTCAGAGAGCAGATAAGAATGTTATTGGAGCAGGAGCACAAGTATGACATCACAGAAAAATTTAGTGATGAGAACTTCCTGGCAAAACTGGCCTACCTGAGTGACATATTTGGAAAGCTAAATTAACTAAATCTACAGCTTCAAGGGAAAGATAAACACCTCCCTCAGGTCACAGACAAGATCAGCTCTTTCACTCGAAAGCTTGCAATGTGGGGCAGGCGACTTGATGAAGGAAATACTGATTCATTCCAGAACCTGCATGAATTTGTTGACACTACTGACTATGATGCCACCTCAGTGATTCCATATATTAAGGAGCATATTTCATCACTGATGGGATTTTTTAAAAAGTACTTCCCTGAAAACAGTTCCCAATATGACTGGGTGAGAGATCCTTTCAATGCACCAGCTCCAACTGGTTTCAGCTCTGCAGAGGAGGACCAGTTCATTGATATGACGTCTGACTCCACATTGAGACTGAGGTTCACATCACAGACACTGAGTGAATTCTGAATTCTGAGTGTAGAGAGGCAGTATCCACTCTTAGGGCAGAGGGCCATTCTTCTTCCTTTTGCAACATCTTATCTTTGTGAGACTGGCTTCTCTGCTGTTGCTGCACTGAAGACCAAGTACAGGTCCCAGCTAAACATTGAGCAGGAGCTGAGAGTTGCAGTATGATGCTTCAAACCCCGCTTGGAAAAGCTGTGCTCTGCAAAACGTGCTCATTGTAGCCATTAATCCTGACTTCCTCATTTTGATAAAAAAAAAAAAAATCAGCACAAATTGTTTTATTCATTTTTGTTTTATAGGTCAAAATGTTTCATATATTGTGCTCCTGAGTTAATGTTGCTGATCAATTTGAATTTATTATTATTTATTGATTATATTTAATTTTATTTTTCAGTATCAAATGGTCAAAAAATGTTTACAGTTTAAATAAGGGTTTAATTTTGTTTTAAATTTCAGGCAAATTGATGCACTTGAAGTCTTTTCTGTTACAAACTAAAAAAAACAATGTTAATAAAGTTATTCTTTGTTGTAAGTTGATCTATATTTCTTTATTTTTATTTAATGTTAATAAGCATACAATGTTATGCAGAGGTGTACTTATAACAATTTTATAGACAAATGATACAATTTACAGTCGCGGCGGAGAGTTGGGGGGGCGCGAAATGTTTACTTCTTCCTAGGGGGGGCGTAACAGAAAATAATTGAGAAGCACTGGGTTAGGAGCACTCCCTTTCGGAGCACACTCTTAATCCCAGCTCGTTACCTGTATAAAAGACACCTGGGAGCCAGAAATCTTTCTGATTGAGAGGGGGTCAAATACTTATTTCCCTCATTAAAATGCAAATCAATTTATAACATTTTTGACATGCGTTTTTCTCTATTTTTATTGTTATTCTGTCTCTCACTGTTCAAATAAACCTACCATTAAAATGATAGGCTGATCCTTTCTTTATCAGTGGGCAAACGTACAAAATCGGCAGGGGATCAAATACTTTTTCCCCCCACTGTATGGCTTCGTTCCCAGAACCAATGGGAAATCAAAAACATACTATCCCACAACTTCCAAGGAACCAAATGTGCTGGCTGGGAAGGCATACACAATGCAACCCTGCATACTGCGAGAAGTCTGGAACCAACAGCTTCTACCCCCAAGCCTTAAGACTTCTAAATAAGACTGCTAAATAGTTAATCAAATGGCTACCCGGACTACCTGCATTGAGCCTTTTTTGCACTAACTCTCTTGCACTGACTCTATGCACACAAATTGGACTACCCACACACTCACACATAATTACGCTGACACCCTGACGCACACACAACATGCAGACATACAGTATGCCTACTGACGACACACACACTTTCACCCACATGCTGCTACTGTCTTATCTATCCTGTTGCCTAGTCACTTTACCGATGCCTATATGTACAGTACATGGCTACCGCAATTACCTTGTACCCCTCAACATCGACTCGGTGCTGGTACTCCCTGTATATAGCCATGCTATTTTCTACTCCCTATATATAGCCATGTTATTCATTGTGTATTTATTTTTCATGTCACTATTTTAATGTTTTAATTAATACAACTCTGCATTGTTGGAAAAGTAAGCGTTTCAGTGTTAGTCTACACCTCTACAAAGCATGTGACAATTTAATTTTGATTTGATTTGTCTGTGTAAACGGTTTTAATGTTTTCATCCTCCCTCGGGCCAGAAGTTTTTCCAGGAGTTTTTTTTTTAACCATATGACCTGATTTAGAAAAAAAATCTGGTCCCATCATAGCCCATATAAAACAGTTTTTTACAGCTGATGTATTACTATGGCCCTAGGAAAACCATATCCTATTTGTACAATCTACATTTGACATGTTTTTGGTGGTGGGGATGGGCTTCCATAGTTTAAGTGGCTCAGTCCAGCAGGCAGCTACTGCAACAATTTCAGAATATAACAGGCTGTTACTGCAATTTCAGTTAACTCAATAAAACAAGTCTTAAATATCAGGAAAATATCTACACATTTCAGCTGTTTCAAAAACATTGCTCTGCTATTACCATTTATACTCCACTGGCTTCCAGTTGAAGCTCGCATCTGCTACAAGACCATGGTGCTTGCCTACGGAGCTGTGAGGGGAACGGCACCTCCATACCTTCAGGCTCTGATCAGGCCCTACACCCAAACAAGGGCACTGCGTTCATCCACCTCTGGCCTGCTCGCCTCCCTACCTCTGCGGAAGCACAGTTCCCGCTCAGCCCTGTCAAAACTGTTCGCTGCTCTGGCACCCCAATGGTGGAACAAGCTCCCTTACGACGCCAGGACAGCGAAGTCAATCACCACCTTCCGGAGACACCTGAAACCCCACCTCTTTAAGGAATACCTGGGATAGGATTAAGTAATCCTTCTAACCCTCGCCCCTACCCTCCCCCCCAAAAAAATATATAGATGTACTATTGTAAAGTGGTTGTTCCACTTGATATCATAAGGTGAATGCACCAATTTGTAAGTCGCTCTGGATAAGAGCGTCTGCTAAATGACGTAAATGTAATACTGTAGGAGTATTGGCTCAACGAGACAAATTCTGTTTACACTGCCCTGCTTTAAGGAGAGCAACTGTTGGGGCGAGTGTCATGTGCTACTTCCAGAGGTAGTGGTCGAGACGTAGCAAGTACGCAAGTTTCCATTTGAGTAATAGAAAAGCTGACGGTATTTTCACAAAAAGTTTAAGTGTGAAGAGGCTCTAAATCAAAGAGAAATGCCTAATGATAATCAACAAGTTTAATATCTACTATCAAGTACTATGCCTTGCACCTTGTCTGAGTCAATACATGTGCAGTGTTTTCACACTCGCAACCTATTTTGAGACTGTTTTTTAATCTAACAAAAAAAACAATCATCTTTAGATTCTAATGGAAGTTGGTGGTATGTTGTGCGAAACACAAGCATTACATTTCTGTAGCGTCCATTGAGTGGGAGTCTTCTCTTAGTGTGACTATATTAATTTGCATATTTTCTTTTATATTTAAAGCATGCTCAAGAGCTTGGCTTGGTTTAAATAACATGTCACCATGTAATAATCAAAACAAAGACAACTCATTGAGGAGAGAATAGAGAGCTAAGAAAAGTCAAGAGGACAGAGTTCACATTTGGTTGCTTGGCAGCAGAATAGAATGTTGGTGCCTGTATACAGTATTCTTTTAAAATAAATGCATGTAGAAAATTCTGCCACAGTACATGGTACATGTTGTGGCATTTAGATTGCCATTCAGAATAGTTCCATTTGAGAGGAAAATAAGGGTCTTTTGAACAAGGTTTTTGTCATTTCAAGGTTAGTACGTTTTCTAGAAAGCTATTTGTAAGATTTATGTTTGCAGGATATAGTAGGTAACTATTTTGTTGTCCTCATACTTTCATTTATTCAGAACTGTCTTAAACTGGGCATAAATTGACCAGTGATTTTACTAGTTAACCTCTACTCAGACAGAGTTTTCCCTGACTCCCGCCCTAGACATACTTCAGCTCGAAGCGGTCCGGAGCATGCATGCCACTTTAAGAAATAACCTTAGCAATGACTTTGGGTCCTGTTGGAGAAAGTGAGATCACTATTGTTCTGGTTTGATCTGATGGGACAGGGAGGGATATCTGGACAGCTATCTTGTCACCAGGAACCCTGTGCACCCAAATGGAATCAGAATACCAACTCCTTTCCTCACCCTACCCCTCAGCGGCCACATCTCAGCTTCCTCCATATATTATTCAGTAAGGCCAGGGGTGAGAGCAGGAGAGAGACTGTGGTAGTGTCCCAAATGGCACCCTATTCCCTATATTACACTACTTTTGACCAGAGCCCCTGTCAAAAGTAATGTACTAAATAGGAAATAGGGTGCCATTGGGACATAGACACTGTCATAGTGTTGAGGGATAGATGTTAGGTGGGTACAGATGTCTTTGATGACAGCCTCTCTCATGGAGTCATCAGTCTGAATGAGCTTGTACGCACACACACACACACACACACTTGCAGCACTGCAGAAACCACAGGGGTCTTCAGAGGCCCTTCAGTAAAGGTCTCTCGCTTTTTGAAGACAGATTAGGTCTGGCCTTTTGGGAGGCGCGGGCATATGGAGTATGTTCTCTATAAATGTCCCTCAAAAGCCTGCGTCTGCTTCAACATAGTGACAGACAGACAGGAAATCTGCCCTCTCACTCATTTTTTAATATTATAAAAGCAAGCTGATGACATAGGGCTTGATTCAGTTGAACCCATACAATTGTGTCATATTAAAAAAGTAGCTATTTTTCACCAAAGTCACAGAGGGGTATTGGGCTAACCTACTACTGCTACTACCATGTACACTCCCTCTTTCTTTTTTTAAGATGGCATGTCGGATTGAATTCCAGCCTCAGGAATTTTAGGTTATAAATGATAGTGTCATCATTTGAGATCATAGTACTGCATGACAGACAGGACTCTTTGTCGTTGTTTACCATTAATCTCATAAATACGACCCTAGGCAACAGCAGTGACTAGGGTCTGGTGGATATGACATACTCTTTTGGTAACTTTGAGGAAAAGGTGGGTCCTCTTCAGACAGACAACTGTCCCAACAAATCATGAGGCAGACATGCCACAAGGTCGCAATTCGAAACCAAAGTTTGTAGGCAAAGCATTGGCAGTGATTTTAGTGAAGGTAATTGATGCAAACTATCGGCAGGTAGCCTAGTGGTTTGAGCGTTGGGCCAGTAACTGGAAGGTTGCTGGATCGAATTCCCGAGCTGACAAGGTGAAAATCTGTTGTTCTGCCTCTGAACAAGGCAGTTAACCCACTGTTCCCCCGGTAGGCTGTCATTTTAAATAAGAATTTGCTCTTAACTGACTTGCCAAGTTAAAGATTGAATAATAAAAATGTGGTGTGGGGATACACACAGATACGGCAGTGACATAGTTCCTCTTATGCCAAACTGATGTTCTATTATGTGCATACATGTATGCTGAAACATTTGGATACTTTGTGGGAGCCAACCCGTCTGCCTATGGAGACTAGTTTACCATAGGGTCAAACGCCTCTCTGAATGTCTCAAGCCTCTCTCGCTGAATGTCTCTGTGAGGGATGGCAGCGTCAAGGATAATCGATACACTCCTACACACTCTTATGTCAATGTCAACACCACCCTCCTTTACTAACAATGGATAGTAAAGGAGGGAGGGGTGGGTGAAAGTAAAACGTAAACCACATCCTGCTCCAACTCTGGCTCCTAAACATTTCAACACTGGTGCTACTGACTGGAATAAAGTCCAACAGGATTTAAAACTCAACCAATTCATCTCCATCCCCAGTTTCATTAACAGTTTACATGACCTGGTTATCTAGCCTTGTGACTGCTTTTAGAGTCAGTAGCAATTAGTTGTGTCCCCTGTGTTTTAATGATATGTGTTGTAAATATGTATTTAGCTTTTTATGGAGTTTTTAAGAAATGGCTGCTTTGTAATGTCGCCACCTTTCTGCTTTGCGGCACAGGTTATTGCCTTGTCTTGGTCAGGTCGTTATTGTAAAAGAGAATGTGTTCTCAATGACTTACTTAAATAAAATACCATGTAATTAAGTCTATAAATTGAGAGAAGTCTGCTAAATACAGTTAAACCCCGGCCCTAGAAGACGTATTTAGGGACAATCTACACCCTCTCATGGCTATTATATAGCTAATAGACGAGTGTGACACCAAACTAACGACACTCTTCCTTCTTCAATGCTCCCCAGACACTGCATGAAACATTTCCCTCTCACATACCGCTATTAGCAGCTATTGACCTGGGGACATTTTCCTGGCTTTATTGAAGGGGAAAGAGGGAAAATGGACGTCATTAAAGCCCATTGATTGGGAGAATGTCTGCCTGTGTGAATGTGAGAGCAGGGTGTTGTTTGTCGGGGGCTGGTTGCTGACGCTGAATTTCCTCAACCCTGATAGGTGATAATGGTTCCAGAACCCTCGTGACAGACAGGCTGAATGTCATCAGTTTGTTGCTTCCGTCCTGGCGGGGCGGGGTGAGATGTGGCTCTTCTCCTCCTCTGTTTGCTGTGACTGTCCTCTGTCTCTGGTTGGTGCTACTGCTCCTCCTAGGTACCCATCCATCCCTGTGTCTCTCTTCCTCCTCCACCACCTCCTCCTTCTTCCCGCCTCCTCTTCCTCCTCCTCCCTCCCTGTACGCACTAATCTCTGCTCTGTCTCTCTGGCTGGTGGTCCTATAGGGGCCAACTCCCTCCCTGTGACTCTTATCATCCTCCCCTTCCTCCTTCCTCCTCGTCCCTCCCTGTACACCCTAGTGTCCGCTCCTTCTCTGGCTGGTGTTGCTCGACTCCTAGGGCCTTGCCCCCTTACTGATGGTCCCCATTGGAGTCATATGTAAACGGCTCTGCTCCCTGCAGTTGCATGCTCCCCGTATTCAGCATGTCACTCCCACCCTACCCCAGTCCTAATGACTGTGTTTGTGTGTGTGTGTGTGTGTGTGTCCTCGTCTGTCACTCCTGTCCCATTCCTAATGACTACATGTGACACTCACTCTCTCTCCTACATCAAATCAACATGCTGCATCATCCAGACACCGCCATCCTGCGCGCCCACACACACACGCACACACCGCTGCCATCCCGCTGCTATGGTTACCAGATAATGTGAAGAGAAGTGTTGTGTGATGCGACAACACTGCTCCTTTCATTAGCTTTATTAAAATTGAGAGCGAAATTAACTCCAATTAGGTTTTCCAAGACCACACGCCAACCGTTTAATGATATTATATGTCTCCCTCCTTTCCTTCACTTGTCAGGTAATTGTTTTTGCCTCTCCTCTCGGCTGTTCAAAGGCAATTTGGTGCACAGTTATGTCAGGGCCATCGCAGAAGGCAGTGTGTGTGCGTTTGTGTGCCTGCTTGTGAATGTGTGTGTTATACATTACAGGACCTCACTTGTTGTGCACATCCCCTCTGTTATCAATGAGAGGTATTATTTCCTGCTTTGTTCAGGAAATGCATCTATTTGTTGTGGAATCAGGATGGAGGGCAGTTGTTACTTATTTGAAGCAGCAAGACAATGTCTCTCCTCTCCCATCACGCCCTGTTATAGACTGGCAGTCTGTGGTAGATGTTAGAAATGTAATGTCTTATGGAACACCACATCTGTTGCCATTACAGTCTATTTTACAACCAATCTGCTCTGCCTCAGAATACAGTGCATTTATAAAGTATTCAGACCCCTTGACTTTTTTTTCATATTTTGTTACGATACAGCCTTATTCTAAAATAGATTAAATTGTATTTTTTCCCCTCATCTAATACCTAATTTAATTTATGCAGCATTTAAAGTCCCCAAGAACACAGGGGCCTCCATCATTCATAAATGGAAGAAGTTTGGAACTTCCTAGAGCTGGCCGCCCGGCCAAACTGAGCAATTGGGGGAGATGGGCTATTGTCAGGGAGGTGGCCAAGAACCCGATGGTCACTCTGACAGAGCTTTAGAGTTCTGCTGTGGAGATGGGATGACCTTCCAGAAGGACAACCATCTCTGCAGCACTCCATCAATCAGGCCTTTATGGTAAAGTGGCCAGACGGAAGCCACTCTTCAATAAAAGGCACATGACAGCCTGCTTGGAGTTTGCCAAAAGGCACCTAAACACTCTCAGACCATGAACTCTTTGTCCTGAATGCCAAGCGTCACGTCTGGAGGAAACCTAGCACCATCCCTACGTTGAAGCACGGTGGTGGCAGCATCATGCTGTTGGGATGTTTTTCAGCGGCATGGAATGGGAGACTAGTCAGGATCGAGGCAAAGATGAACGGAGCAAAGTACAGAGAGATCCTCAATGAAAACCTGCTCTAGAGTGCTCAGGACCTCAGACTGGGGCGAAGTTTCACTTTCCAACAGGACAACGACCCTAAGCACACAGCCAAGTCAATGTAGGAATTGCTTCGGTACAAGTCTCTGAATGTTCTTGAGTGGCCCAGCCAGAGCCCGGACTTGAAGCCGATCAAACATCTCTGGAGAGACCTGAAAATAGCTGTGCAGCAATGCTCTGCTCCTCAGCCAACCTGACAGAGCTTGAGAGGATGTGCCGAGAAGAATGGGAGAAACTCCCCAAATACAGGGTTGCCAAGCTTGTAGCATCATACCCAAGAAGATTAGAGGCTGTAATCGTTGCCAAAGGTGCTTCAACAAAGTACTGAGTAAAGGGTCTGAATGCTTACACTACCGTTCAAAAGTTTGGGGTCACTTAGAAATGTCTTTGTTTTTGAAAGAGAACACATCAGAAATACAGTATGGACATGGTTAATGTTGTAAATGACTATTGTAGCTGGATACGGCAGATTTTTTTATGGAATATCTACATATGCGCACAGAGGCCCATTATCAGCAAGCATTACTCCTGTGTTCCAATGGCACGTTTTGTTAGCTAATCCAAGTTTATCATTTTAAAAGGCTAATTAATCATTTGAAAACCCTTTTGTTAGCACAGCTGAAAACTGTTGTTCTGATTAAAGAAGCAAAGGCACTTTTAGACTAGTTGAGTATCTGGAGCATCAGCATTTGTGGGTTCGATTACAGGCTCAAAATGGCCAGAAACAAAGACCTTTCTTCTGAAACTCCTCAGTCTCTATTCTTGTTCTGAGAAATGAAGGCTATTCCATGCGAGAAATTGCCAAGAAACAGAAGATCTTGTTCAACGCTGTGTACTACTCCCTTCACAGAACAGCGCAAACTGGCTCTAACCAGAATAGAAAGAGGAGTGGGAGGCCCCGGTGCACAACTGAGCAAGAGGACAAGTACATTAGAGTGTCTAGTTTGAGAAACAGACACCTCACAAGTCCTCAACTGGCAGCTTCATTAAATAGTACCCGCAAAACAACAGTCTGAACTTCAACAGTGAAGAGGTGACTCCAGGATGCTGGCCTTCTAGGCAGAGTTGCAAAGAAAAAGCCATATTTTTTTATTTCACCTTTATTTAACCAGGTAGGCCAGTTGAGAACAAGTTCTCATTTACATCTGCGACCTGGCCAAGATAAAGCAAAGCAGTGCTACAAAAACAACAACACAGAGTTACACATGAACAAACGTAAAGTCAATAACACATTAGAAAAAAATACAAATCTATGTACAGTGTGTGCAGAGTGGTGATGCTAGTCGGGCGGGAGGGTGCAGGCAGCAATCGGTTGAAGAGCATGCACTTAGTTTTACTAGCGTTTAAAAGCAGTTGGAGGCCACAGAAGGATTGTTGTATGGCGTTGAAGCTCGTTTGGAGATTTTTTAGCATAGTGTCCAAAGAAGGGCCAGATGTATACAGAATGATGTCGTCTGCGTAGAGGTGGATCAGAGAATTACCAGCAGCAAGAGCGACATCATTGATATATACAGAGAAAAGAGTCGGCCCGAGAATTGAACCCTGTTGGACCCCCATAGAGACTGCCAGAGGTCCGGACAACAGGCCCTCCGATTTGACACACTGAACTCTATCTGAGAAGTAGTTGGTGAACCAGGTGAGGCAATCATTTGAGAAGCCAAGGCTATTGAGTCTGCCGATAAGAATGTGGTGATTGACAGAGTCGAAAGCCTTGGCCAGGTCGATGAAGACGGCTGCACAGTACTGTCTTTTATCGATGGCGGTTATGATATCATTTAGGACCTTGAGTGGCTGAGGTGCACCCATGACCAGCTCGGAAACCAGATTCCATAGTGAAGGTACGGTGGGATTCAAAATCGTTGGTGATCTGTTTGTTAACTTGGCTTTTGAAGATTTTAGAAAGGCAGGGCAGGATGGATATAGGTCTATAACGGTTTGGGTCTAGCGTGTCTCCCCATTTGAAGAGGGTTATGACCGCGGCAGCTTTCCAATCTTTGGGGGATCTCAAACGATACGAAAGAGAGGTTGAATAGGCTAGTAATAGGGGTTGCAACAATTTCGGCAGATAATTTTAGAAAGAGAGGGCCCAGATTGTCTAGCCCAGCTGATTTGTAGGGATCCAGATTTTGCAGCTCTTTTAGAACATCAGCTGTCTGGATTTGGGTGAAGGAGAAGCGGGGGGCTTGGGCAAGTTGCTGCAGGGAGTGCTGAGATGTTGGCCGGGGTAGGGGTAGCCAGGAGGAAAGCATGGCCAGCCGTAGAAAAATGCTTATTGAAATGATCGATTATCATAGATTTTTCAGCGGTAACAATGTTTCCTATCCTCGGTGCAGTGGGCAGATGGGAGAAGGTGCTCTTATTCTCCTTGGACTTTAGTGTCCCAAAACCTTTTGGAATTAGTGCTACAGGATGCACATTTCTGTTTGACAAAGCTAGCCTTAGCTTTCCTAACTGATTGAGTATATTGGTTCCTGACTTCAATGCTAATGCAGAACGCCACAGGATGTTTTTGTGCTGGTCAAGGGCAGTCAAGTCTGGGGTGAACCAAGGGCTATATGCTTATTTAAGATGGTGAGGAAAGCACTTTTGAAGAGCAACCAGGCATCCAATAATGACGGGATGAGGTCAATATCTTTCCAGGATACCCGGACCAGGTCGATTAGAAAGGCCTGTTCGCTGAAGTGTTTTAGGGAGCGTTTGACAGTGATGAGAGGTGGTTGTTTGACCGCGGACCCATTACGCATGCAGGCAATGAGGTAGTGATTGCTGAGATCCTTAGATTGTAGGACGGCCGCGGTGTTAAGCATGTCCCAGTTTAGGTCACCTAACAGTACGAACTCTGAAGATCGATGGGGGCCATCAATTCACATATGGTGTCCAGGGTACAGCTGGGGGCTGAAGGGGGTCTATAACAAGCAGCAATGGTGAGAGACTTGTTTCTGGAATGGTGGATTTTTAAAAGTAGAATATCAAATTTTGGGGCCACAGACCTGGATAGTATGACAGAACTCTGCAGGCTATCTCTGCAGGAGATTACAACTCCGCCCCCTTTGGCAGTTCTATCTTGTCGGAAAATGTTATAGTTAGGGATGGAAATTTCAGGATTCTTTGGTGGCCTTCCTAAGCCAGGATTCAGACATGGCTAGGACATGAACATTCATGAACATTCATGAAACCAAGGCATTTACAGTTACAGAAGTCAACAAATGAGAGTGCCTGGGGAATGGGAGTGATGCTGGAGGCTGCAGGGCCTGGGTTAACCTCTACATCACCAGAGTAACAGAGGAGGAGTAGGGTAAGAGTACGGCTGAAGATAATAAGAACTGGTCGTCTAGTGCATTCGGAACAGAGAGTAAAAGGAGCAGATTTCTGGGCGCGGAAGTATAGATTCAAGGCATAATGTACAGACAAGGGTATGGTAGGATGTGAGTACAGTGGAGATAAACCTAGGCATTGAGTGAGGATGAGCGAGGTTTTGTCTCTAGAGGCACCATTTAAGCCAGGTGAGGTCACCGCATGTGTTGGGGGTGGAACAAAAACGTCTAGCTAAGGCATATTGAGCAGTGCTGGAGGCTCTACTGTGAAATAAGACAATCACTAAACAAAACGGCAGTAGACAAGGCATATTGACATTAGGGAGAGGCATGTGTAGCCGAGTGATCATAGGGTCCAGTGACTAGCTAGGCGAGCTGTAGACACGGCAATTCAGACAGCTAGCAGGTGGGCCTCAGGGGGACGTTGCAACGGAAGAGCCTGTTGAAACCCCCTCGGGCAGTAATGTCGGCAGACCGGTCGTGATGGATCGGCGGGGCTCTGTGATGCAGCAAAGGGTCCAGGCCAATTTGCAAAAGAGGTATTGACGCCCAGGAATTGTCTGATGGATCTCATCGGCTAGCCAGGAGATGGGCCTAGCTCGAGGCTAGCTCCAGGCTAACTGGTGCTTGCTTCGGGACAGAGACGTTAGCCAGGAGTAGCCACTCGGATAGCAGCTAGCTAGCTGTGATGATCCGGTGTAAAAGTTTAGAGCTTGTTGTAGGAATCCGGAGATGTGGTAGAGAAAAGTAGTCCGATATGCTCTGGGTTGATATCGCGATGTGCAGACTGGCAGGGATTGACCGAGCTGAGGCTGGCTTATGTCCAAGCTGACTGACTACTAGCTAGTTAGCTGGCTAGCTTCTGATTGGGGTTCCTGCGATGATCTGGAGTAAAGGTTCAGAGCTGGTGGTAGAGAAAAAGCAGTCCGATATGCCCTGGGTTGATATCCTGCTGTGCAGACTGGCAGGAATTGACCGGGCTGAGGCTGGCTGATGTCCGAGTTAATGGTGATGACCGCTAGCAGTGGCTAACTGACTACTAGCTAGTAGCTAGTTAGTTAGCTGGCTAGCTTCTCATGGGGGTTCCGGTTCTAAAGTATTAGAAATAGCAGATCCATACCACATTGGGTGAGGCCGGTTGCAGGAGAGTATGTTCAGTTCGTATATGGAAATTGTGATTAAAAAATATATACAAAGAAAACAATATATACATGGGACGGGACAAGACACACAAAACAGACGTCCTACTGCTACGCCATCTTGAAATACAATATCTCAGATTGGCCAATAAAAATGAAAGATTAAGATGGGCAAAAGAACACAGACACTGGACAGAGTAACTCTGCCTAGATGGCCAGCATCCCGGAGTCGCCTCTTCACTGTTGACGTTGAGACTGGTGTTTTGCGGGTACTATTTAATGAAGCTGCCAGTTGAGGACTTGTGAGGCGTCTGTTTCTGGCACCATCCCCCTGTTGAATCTATTGATTGAGGCTGTTTTAATGATAATGCTGTGTAATTATTGTTGACATGGTTGCAAAATTGTTCTGTTTATATGCAGTGTAAGCACTTGGATGAGTTTACTCTGGGAAATTTCACTGGTGTTTGTGTTCTCAACAACCAGCTTGTCTGCTGCACTGGCTGTGAACAAAGCTCTTCAAACAAGCATATTGCCATATATTTATAGGCAGAGCATATGCCATGTCTTAATTCCTAGCCAAATGTCCTAGTTTTTTTATATTTTGTATATAAAGATGATACAATAGACGCTCTGTCTTTTTAGGCAGCTGATGATTATTTTTGGTAAACGTGGTAGATTATGTTGAAGATATCTCAGCAAACTCATGCTGAGACATAATGTTGGTAAAATTGAGGAGAAAGCCACTGTTCTTGCATAGATGTAAAATAAGTTGATTGTGCAGTGCACACTTAATGTTTCACCTTCAGACACGTCTGAAAAAACAAAAACCATAATAATTAGAAATAAATTGGTTGTCATTGTAGTGTGCTATGAAAACACTCCCTATGGAAGCCTCTGTCTGAAGTGGGAATGTTATAGCACAGACAGATATACTAATATGTTTAGCCCCTCTCTTTTTTGACCTCCTTCACCCTTTACACCTGGTTACTGTGCTAGCCTAGTGGTCCAGTCTATTTATGATTCAGTCTACAACTCTCATTCACAGAAAAGTTGACTACAGTATATGGTATGGAACCAGCAGGCTACCTGTTTTGTCTCATTTTCCTTCTCTCTCCTTCTCTTAAACCACCAGTGTTTGTGTCCCCTCCCTCCGGTTCTCCCATGTGAATACACCCGAGGCCTGTAAGCATCCCAGACTGGACATTAGCAGGACTGATGGCATGGCAGAGAGACTCCCAGGGCCTCCTAATCACACACAGAACATTATTGGCCCATTTCTCAACTATCCGTGAAAAGAAAAGCTAGCGTCAGCATCATTATCGTTTGTCACTAACTCACCAGACTAAAGAGTGTGTGTGTGTGTGTGTGTGTGTGTGTGTGTGTGTGTGTGTGTGTGTGTGTGTGTGTGTGTGTGTGTGTGTGTGTGTGTGTGTGTGTGTGTGTGTGTGTGTGTGTGTGTGTGTGTGTGTGTGTGTGTGTGTGTGTGTGTGTGTAAGTAACAGAAGAGCAAGATTATTAATTTAAGGATCTTTGCTGTGCAGCAGAATTAGACTGCTTTGTTTGAATGCTTAAACTAAGGGAAACACATAGACTCTGACTTCATTGATTTCAAAGTTATGTTAAATCATGTTGTCTTTTGTAATTCATCATGCCTTATACCTTTCCTTGATGATGGTTCTAGCTCTGTTTGTTGGACATGTTTAGCTAGTTTTTCCTGTATTAGCTCCATAGGTATGGAGTGATTTCAGTACCAACAGAAATTGTATTTGAATTCAATCATTTTGAATTTGTATTAGGATATTGAATTTAATATTTGTATTATTAAATTTGTAATGCACTCATTTTATAATTTAATTCGTAAATGTATTTCATTATTTGAAACTGATTTGAATTACTATTGCATTCAGTTTTTAAATTGAATTTAATTGTAATGGAATAGTCAAGTTCAATATTTAAATATTCAGTTTCAATATGGTAGATATTGCTTTCATTGTCTGTGTATCAAGTTTACAAACTATAATTTCAAGTTTATCAAAGTTTCAAATTCAACTTCTCAGGTGCATTCAAATTCAGTTCTCTAAATTCAGATTCAAAGCCAGAGACAACGTCCTGGTACTTTGCAAGCCAGGACAGGTAGAGGAGAACAGATAGATTCAAACGCTCACTCCTCATTCCAGTTACATCATAGGGGTTATTCATATGGGCACAGAGGACATCAAACACATTTTTAAAGCTGTCCAGAGAGGACGTTGTTTTTATAGGCAGAGGCAACTCATAACATTCTGAGGCTCCAGTATACAAGAAAATACCTTTCCCAGCATTACTCCTGAACCTGTATAAGCACACATCGGCAACACCTGATCTGGTGCTGTGATTGTATGCATCCCTAACACGAGGAAAGTAATCACTTAGATATCTGGGCGCAGGACCATAAATACTCCTGTAAACCAAACCTAGTCTAATCTGGGACACCCTAGCCTCAACAGGCAGCCAGTTTAGTTCCTGAAAGCAGCTCCTGCCTATGTGAGTACGTGGATTCACCTTCAATACTACCCTGATCAACTTATTCTGGGCTATCTGGAGCTTCCCCTTCATAAGTTTAGATAAGCCCCCAAACCAGGAAGTACTAGCATAGTCAAAATGGCATTGCATGAGGGCAGTAGCTAGCACTTTCATGGAGTCCTTATCAAGCAGCTTGGACTTTCTAGACAAAAACTTAGTCCTGGCATTAACCTTCCCTAGCACCTTATTGGTCATGCGCACACCTCCCAAGCTTCCATCAAAGATACATCCCAAGTAGGTAACAGAGGTTTTAGTAGTCAGCGCCTCACCCCTAACTCTACTCTGTTTTCAGACAACCTACACAATTTAGGTCTGAATCCAAAAATAATTGCTTCAGTTTTCCCTAAGTGCTTATTATCTCCAAGCCATTTGCTAATGTTAGTAAGCTCAATGCTAAGTATGCTCTCCAACATAGTTTTACTTTTGTGAGACACCAGAAGTGTAGAGTCATCCGCATAAAGAAAAAGACGGCAAGAACAAGCATCTTTCATATCATTAATATACAATAAAAACAGCAGAGGCCCAAGCACGCTCCCCTGCGGAACGCCACAACTCATTGGTTTTGCCTGAGACAGTGAACCATTAACCTCTACTACTTGCTCCCTTCCTGATAAATAGGACTTTACCCAGCCTAGAGGGATACTGCTTAACCCTAGTACCTCCAGTTTGGAGATTAGGAGACCGTGGTTAACTGTATCAAAGGCTTTCTGTAGGTCAAGCAGTACCATTCCACACAGATTTCCCTCATCAATCCCTTTCCTGATGAAGTCAGTCAAGTAAAGTAGACATGAATCAGTGGAGAAAGTTTTTCTATAACCCGACTGAAAATCATACATTAGACAGTGTTTGTTAACATATTCATACATTTGCTCATGTACAATTCTCTCCAGGACCTTTGATGTTACACAGAGGATAGATACAGGCCTATAATTCCCAGGGTCAGACTTTATCCCCTTCTTATACAGAGGTATAACTTCAGCTTGTTTCATGTCCCTGGGAAAGGTGCCTTGTTCAAGAGAGAGATTAACAATATGCGTAATACAAGGGCCAATTTGCTCAGCAGAGTCTATTAGAAACCTTGCAGGAATATTAGCCAGGCCTGTGGCTTTGGAGCATTTAAGCTCTGCCAGCATACTGACTATTTTCGCTGTTGCTACCTTTGAAAAAGAGTTTGGCTGAACCCCTAACTCTACATAATACTTCTTGACTTGGTTGCTTCCATACAAACCAGAACTGGTGGGCAGCTTGCTAACCAGCTTGCTGGCAACAGAAGTGAAAAAAAGAGTTGAATTCATTGGCAACCTCTGCTTTTTCATATACCATCTCCCATGTGATGTTCAGTCCAATACTGTTTATTTTGTTTTTGGTAGTACTACTACAGCCTAGTTCCTTAAATGATTTCCAAAGCTTTTTAGGGTCATTTTTGTTTTCAATTATTTTCTCAGCAAAGTAACCCCTCTTAGCTTCATCCATCCTGCTCTGTGCTTCATTTCTGTGACGTTTATATAGGACAAAATCATGCTGCTCTTGAGAGTTCTTAAATTTCTTAAAGGCCTCATTCCTTGCTTGGATAGATTCTAGAATCTCATGATTAAACCAAGGGCTAGATCTCTGCTTTACCCTGACCCGTCTAATGGGAGCCATCACATTCACCACATCAAGGAATCTACATTTAAAGGCTTCAAGGATTGACTGGGTTCTCCTGCATGTCACTAGGCTGTGTTAGCCCCATGATGGTTTGTAAACAATGAATGCAATAATTACCATATTGAAACTGAATATATAAATATCAAATTTGAATATTCAATTAAATATAGATTTTATTTGAAAACTGAATGCAATATTAATTCAATTCATTCTCAAATGATGAAATGCTAGTAAAATGTATGAATTGAATGATTCAATTTGTGCATTAAACATAAAAAAAAAAAATTATAAAAATTAAATATCCTAATACAAATTCAAAATTATACAATTCAAATATATATTTGTCTCTAAACTAGCATTTAGCAGTATGCAGTTAGACCTTACTGTTTGTTTGTATAATTCTTTGATCTTTAAAAATACATGCAAGATGTATTCAAACACCACCTCATGTATGTCTATGGCAGCATATAGATCAATGTAGCGTATAATGTAATCAACATTGAACACTGGCATGATAGTTTTACTGAAATTATGCCATTAAGAATAACAAGATCAAGGTAAATAATCTCTCATATTTGATAACTGCAATTATCACTTCGGAAAAAAACCCACCATGCACAACCCCGAGGGAAAGAATATATTCATGTGTAATATTTCAGATTAGTCTTTTATCATTGAAAGTGTAGAATGAAATATTTGATTAAGATCTGAAGCTTAGCATTACTTGAATATAAGCAGAACCACATCTTCATACATTTTCTGACAACTCGATTGAAAGCTCAAGTTTCAGAAATATATTTGTTGTTGCAGACAATGCGAGTAAACAGCAATGTTAAATTGACAACAATTTCATAGTCCATTTAGCTACTCTGTAAGTGTGGGGTAGCTAAATGTGTAGATATACACAAATTTGCCACGCATTTTAGCTGAATTCGTTATTTGTTTTAGGTCGGAAATTGGTGTGTTTTTGTAGCCTCTTTAGAAACCAGAGCAACAGTTTCAACAACTGCATATTCCTTGAAAATAAAAAAAGTGCTCCCTGATAACCCTAAAATCATAGTTAACACCCTTGAAGTGCTGTGTGGTGATAGATAAACGCAGATCTCTCGCTGCCAAAGTCTGAGCGGCATTTCAGCACCAAGGACAATGGTGCTGTTGCAATCAGCTTGCGTTGTTTTTTTCCCTTGAGTGCTTATACACAACATATGGATCAACTTTATGACCCGGCACCAGCTGTTGCTCCCGAGTCCCGAGACACTCAAGGCATGTAGGAGATGTAACTAGAGTTCCTCCCATCTGCATGGTCTTATAAATGACTATAACATCTATAATGTGTTGTGTACTGTAGGCCTATATATCGCTATGTTTTCTACAAACAGGTCGCTGCATTTTTCATCCTTCAAATAATAGCACGTTATACAGAGAGTAAATCACTGAGAAATGTTGTTTTTATTACATTATTAATGACTGAATATATAATTCTTCCCCCACACCTCTCGCACTCTCTGTCTATCTCTCTCTCTCCCTCTCTCTCTCTTTCTGTGTCTCTCGCTCTCTTTGTCAGCAGCTGTTCCCATTCACTTGTGCAGTGATTTTTAGTCGACATTTAGAAAGTTCCCATAGAAAATAGATGCAACAATTTCCTGCTAGGATGCGTTTCAAATGTAACTATCTTGTGTCGACCAAAACAGCTGGTGTCACGACACCGACGGATGGTGGCGCCCCTCCTCGACCGGGCGGCGCTCGGCGGTCGTCGTCGCCGGCCTACTAGTTGCCATCGATCCTTTTTGTTTCACTTTCTGTTGGTTAGGTCTAGGTAGGCACGCACCTGTTTTGGTTTAGTTATTAGTAGGGGGGGTTATTTAGTTTAGCGAGGTATGTCTGTGTTTGTGCGTGATTATGTTCCTTGTCAGGTTTGTGGAATCTTGAGGAACGTGTGTTTTTTTCCCTCTTCCTGTGGTTGTTTTGTGTTTTATCACCGCAGAGGTATTTATGGGCTGCGTCCCTATTTTGGACGTCTATAAGGGTTTTGGAGCGTGGTATCTGTTTGGTGCCCTGCCCTGCCGTGTTTGGACTGTCTTTATTTTTTGTGCATACGGATTAAAGTGTGTTCAAGAATTTACTGTCTCCTGCGCTTGACTCTACCTCTCCTGCTTCCTTGAGCCAGCCCTGACAGCTGGACATAATGGCGTCACACCTAAAAAAAAAAGAAGACACCTACAGTGTCGAATAGAAATGTAGTAGTTGAGGAGTTTCCATGACCCATTTAGGCAAATTACGCATAATTTGCTTTGGTCCATAGCCTGTATGTCCTCCCATCTATGTTTCATGTCTCAGGTAGCCTGCGAAAGCCAGCAAGGATAGAATGCAATAATTGACAAATATTTGCCATATTCTAATAATTCTCATGTGCCAAAGAATCGCCATAGTCCATGCCATGGCAAAACTTGCACTCCTGTAGAAACGTTATTTTTTTATAGCTGAAAACATTTATTTCGCAAGCAGTAGGCATTTAGAATTAATTGTGGAATGGGGCTTTATAGTTACGTGTGACATCATGTGACCCACTTCAAATGTATTCAGCAACAACAAAAAAATCAATAAACACCATTCCATCATAATTTGTCACAATAAAGAAACAAAAATTAAAATCCACCCCTGTCAACGGATAAACATTTTGTCGACCTGTAGAAAAATTGCTTTTGTAGAATAAACCTGGGTCAATGGAAACCTGCCTACTGTCTCTGTCCCCCCCTCTACCTCTCTCTCTCAAGAGATACAATGCTTATGCAATAACAGACTCGAACTTAGTTGAGATAAGTAAACCATGCTGTCAAATGTAGATTTTGTGTTTTGTTTAGAGCACTCTACTCCCTGCTTAACAATAGCCTAAAGATGCATGATGGGTTATGGTGTCTAGCTAGTTTACAAGGGCACAAGGTGAGACCCAGATGCAGACACAGGAGGCAGATGGTTAGAGTCCAAGATGTTTATTAACAATCCAAAAGGGGTAGGCAAGAGAATGGTCGTGGACAGGCAAAAGGTCAAAACCAGTTCAGAGGTACAGAATGGCTGGCAGGCTCGAGGTCAGGGCAGGCAGAATGGTCAGGCAGGTGGGAATGGAGTCCAGAAAAACAGGCAAAGGTCAAAACCGGGAGGACTAGTAAAAGAGAATAGAAAAGGAGCATGGGTTGACTTGAACATACAAGACAAACTGGCACAGAGAGACAGGAAACACAGGGATAAATACACCGGGGAAACTATGCGACACCTGGAGGGTATGGAGACAATCACAAGGGCAGGTGAAACAGATCAGGGCGTGACATAGTCAAGTATTTTGCTCTGCTACCAAGAATGAGAACTGCAATCGTTCGTGGACACGAGCTAAGCTTTCTTTTTCGCCTACAGGGACAAAAACATAAATCTCAAGTTAGATTGCCATTTGAAGTCATTGCCCCCTCCCTGCTCCCTGCTTCCTAACTCACTGCAGCGACTTCAAAACATTATCAGCAATCGCAGCCGAGTGTGTCTTCGCACGGTTCCAACGGGAGTTTTAATCAGTGCAAGATAAAAGGGGAAACGCTTGACAAAGTAACAGGCTCTTATAATTTGATTTGTTTGCTCTGGAGATGAGTGGGAACACTTTGTCTCTTTCTGCTCATAAATGAGAGAGCTTTTATCTCCCCGCCAGAGATGGGGACAGAAAACAGCACAAAGCAACAAAATAACAATCGGACCACTCAGTGTATTAGTGATAGCAGTGGCGGCTGCCCAAACATGTTAGGGACTTGTGTTTTTGCCACACAACACAGCAAGCGATTAGCTGTAGTCTCTCCAGATTAGTTTAGTGTGTTTCATATCTCTAATGTTCAGGCTAATCACTTGAATGACCAAAATGTTTTATTTTGTTTACAGCAAAGAGAGGGCATTTTCAGTTTACAATAGAATGACAAACCAACAAATGGGGCTCATCCCACGATGATACTGTATGAAGTAACTATAGGCCAATAGCTACATAAGCTGTTTGAGCTATGCTGTGATTTAAGGAATTACAGCATTTTGCAATAGAAAACAAACAGAAAACAATCATCCCACATGATCATATGAAGCAGCTAGAAGCCTACATATTGTCTTTAATCTTGTTGTCCCCTCCAATGTTCAAGTGAAACCTCCATTTATATCTCTCAGATCAAGCTTCTCTTTGGCACAGTGATCAAAATGTACTGCAAATTGAGAAATCGTGTGACTAAAACTGAATAAAATAACAAACTATAATATGAAACAAAGATAAATTATATAGATAATGGTAGTAAAAAGCTTTGGAGCACCTTAAATGAAATTGCCAACTACTTTAATGATTTTTTTATTGCTAATATTAGCAAACTTAGGCATGACATGCCAGCAACAAACGCCGACCCTACACATCCAAGAATAACTGACCAAATTATGAAAGACAAGCATTGTAATTTTGAATTACGTAAAGTGAGTGTGGAAGAGGTGAAAAAATGATTGTTGTCGAGAAACAATGATAAGCACTTCCCTGTGGCTCAGTTGGTAGAGCATGGTGGTTGCAATGCCAGCATGGTGTTTGCAACGTCAGGGTTGTGGGTTCGATTCCCATGGGGGGCCAGTACATAGGAAAAAAAAAAAATGCATGAAATTAAATGTATGAAATGTATGCATTCACTACTGTAAGTTGCTCTTGATAAGAGCGTCTGCTAAATGACTAAAATGTACAACTGGTTCTGACAACTTGGATGGAAAATTACTGAGGATAATAGTGGACAATATTGCCACTTCTGTTTGCCATATCTTCAATCTAAGCATACAAGAAAGTGTGTGCCCTCAGGCCTGGAGGGAAGCAAAAGTCATTCCACTACCCAAGAATAGTAAAGTCCCCTTTACTGACTCAAGTAGCCAACCAATTAGGCTGCAACCCTTAATAAACATTTGGGGGAAAAAGTGTTTGACCAGATACAATGTTATTTTACAGTAAACAAATTCACAACAGTCTTTCAGCACGGTTATAGGGAAGGGCATTCAACATGCACAGCACTTAAACTTTTGACTGATGATTGGCTGAGAGAAATTCATGATAAAAAGATTGTGGTGCCTGTTTTGTTAGACTTCAGTGTGGCTTTTGACATTATCCATCATAGTCTGCTGCTGGAAAAACGTATGTGTTATGGCTTTACACCCCCTGCTATATTGTGGATAAAGAGTTACCTGTCTAACAGAACACAGAGGTAGAATCAAGCAGAGGTAGAATACAGGTAGAATCAGGCATTCCCCAGGGCAGCTGTCTAGACCCCTTACCTTTTAAAATATTTACTAATGACATGCCACTGGCTTTGAGTAAAGCCAGTGTGTCTATACAAGTCAGCTACTACAGAAAGTTAAATCACTGCAACACTTAACAAAGAGCTGCAGTCAGTTTCAGAATGGATGGCAAGAAATAAGTTAGTCCTAAATATTTAAACAAAAAGCTTTGAATTCGGGACAAATCATTCACTAAAGGCTAAATCTCATCTAAATCTTGTAATGAATAATGTGGAAATTGAGCAAGTTGAGGTGACTGCTTGGAGTAACCCTGGATTGTAAACTACCCTGGATTGTAAACTAAAGAAAACATGTTTGTTTAAAAATATATATATATATTTCACCTTTATTTAATCAGGTAGGCCAGTTGAGAACAAGTTCTAATTTACAACTGCGACCTGGCCAAGATAAAGCAAAGCAGTGCGACAAAAACAACACAGAGTTACACATAAACAAACGTACAGTCAATAACACAAAGAAAATAAAAATATATGTACAGTGTGTGCAAATGTAGAAGAGTAGGGAGGTAGGCAATAAATTGGCCCTAGCGGCGAAAACACGTTGATGCAACAATAGCAACGATGAGAAGTCTGTCCATAATAAAGAACTGCTCTGTCTTCTTAACAACACTGGACTACTGTCCAGTCGTGTGGTCAGGTGCCACAAGAGGGACATAGAAACATTTCAATTTCATATTTTTTTACCCAACTTTTATCCTAAATCCAAACTAAATGTTGAAATGATGTCTGTGCCCAGTGGGGAGAGACTGCAGTGACTAAAGACTCTATCCCACAAAAAAGCATGTTTGGGGATGGGCAATATTGGATTAAAAAGTTCATCAAACCTAGTCCCTACAACAACAACATCTGTTCCCAACTCTCCTAATCATTCATTCTGATTTTTCAATACCGAATAGATTAATAGTTGTTTTGTTCTCTTATTTAAGTAATAACTATGAAGTTCAAATATTAGAGAACAAACTTTGTCCCGTTTGTTGTTATCTGATCCCAGATCAGTTGTTCCTGTCCATCAGAGCAGCTTAAAACTGCTCCTGGGGTACTCTGTCTGAATCCCAATTGACACACTATTCCCAATATACTTTGAAGAGAGTCCATACTATATAGGGAATAGGGTGCAATTTGGCACACACTTGGCACACACATTAGGGCTCAGAGTAGCCCTCATTGATGCAAGAAATAGGAATGGCCAATGGCTGTTTTTAAGTATTTGCTTCTGTTGTCTGCTACGTTCTCGACCTCTTATACCTCAAGGCATGGAAGGAAAATAGCAGGATCTTTAATGGAATTTGTGAAACCATAAATAGCACAGGGGCGGCTGTAACTCTTGCTTTCTTTCTTTCTTTCTTTCTGGACATACTTTGTCTTTCGCTTCCACTTAAGTAGTCCAAAATAGCTCAGTTAAAGCCCATCAAAGACGAGTCTGGGATTTGCCAGGGTATAGTTCTTAAGAGGGGCCATGAGCAATCATTCCCATTCTTAAAGCAGCATTTTCTCCTCGTAATGTGTTTCCTAAGGACAAATCCAGCTGAGCAATTGATTCCCCACCATGAGTAGGGTTATGGGTTTCTACTGTAGCTGGCTATACCCACCTTGGTGACTGCTCTGCTGGTTATGTAAGCAGCTCCCTCTCTATTGATCCAAGTTCTCGCCCTCGAGGTCAGTCCCACAGAACATACCACTCTTTAAAACCTCACTCACTCTCTCTTTCTCTCTTTTTCATCAGGCTGTGTGGGTTGTGTTGATGTGCCATTGAAGGGCCCAGTCTAGAGGTCATAGGCACCAGAAGAGAATTTCTCTCTCCAATGAAATGGCCTCTTATGAAACAGTTTTCCGCTAATGACAATATACACAGAGATCAGGCTAGTTCCACCAGGTTAACATACTGTACATTTGCGTCACAGGACCAGGTTAATAATTACTTATGTAACTAGATTGCTCTCATAAGGGGCATGAATGTTGAGTGCTTTGTATATAATTTTCTACCTACATGAAGGAAGTAGTGCTGTGGGAATGTAACTGTAGAAGTAGTCTCGTCCACCAGCTGGCTTACTTTTAATGCACGCAGCAATTAGGTTGAGGTTACTATACAAGTACTGTATTTCAGTTCTGTACTCAGGTACTCAATTAAAATGAGAAAAACACAACATTACCAGCTGGAGTGCTTGCGTCCATCTCGATATTGCAGGTTATATTTTATCCTCTATTGTACCGTCTCTGTCATACTCTGAACATCTGCAGTTTCCAGTCAATAGTTTGGACACCTCATTCAATGGTTTTTATTTATTTTTTACTATTTTCTACATTGTAGAATTGTGAAGACATCAAAACTATGAAAGTGTGTTAAACAAATCAAAATATATTTAACATTTTTGATTCTTCAAAGTAGCCACCCTTTGCCCTGATGACAGCTTTGCACACTCTTGGCATTTTCTCCACCAGCTTCATGAGGAATGCTTTTCCAACCGTCTTGAAGGAGTTCCACATATGCTGAGCACTTGTTGGTTCCTTTTCCTTCGCGCTGCTTTTCCTTCACTCTCTCACATAACAGTACCGTCTACGCATAAACACAGGAACAATACTGACTGAGGAAAGAACCAGGGAGTGACAGATATAGGGGAGGTAATCAGGAAGGGGATGGAGTCCAGGTGAGTATCATGATAACGTGCAGGTGTGCGTAACGATTGATGCCAGGTGTGCGTAATGATGAATCCCAGGACCGGTAGTTAATTTGTGTTGCTCGTGTTTCTTGGCCCAAGCAAGTCTCTTGTTCTTATTGGTGTCCTTTAGTAGTGGTTTCTTTGTAGCAATTTGACCATGAAGGCCTGGCTCACACAGTCTCCTCTGAACAGTTGATGTTGAGATGTGTCTGCTACTTGTACTCTGTGAAGCATTTATTTGGCCTGCAATCTGAGATGCAGTTAACTCTAATGAACTTATCCTCTGCAGCAGAGGTAACTCTGGGTCTTCCGTTCCTGTGGTGGTCTTCAAATTAACTTTTAAGAGGGCACACCTGTTAATTGAAATGCATTCCAGGTGACTACCTCATGATGCTCGTTAAGATAATGTGCAAACCTGTCATCAAGGCAAAGGGTAGCTACTTTGAAGAATCTCAAATCTCAAATATATTTTGATTTGTTTAACACTTTTTTTGGTTACTACATGATTCCATATGTGTTATTTCATAGTTTTGATGTCTTCACTGTAATTTTAGAATGTAGAAAATAGTAAAAATAAATAAAAACCCTGGAATGAGTAGATGTGTCCAAACTTTTGACTGGTACTGTATTTCTGTTTGTTAAAGCCAAGTAGCTCCCATATAACTCAACTTTTAATTTCAGAGGCATATGAGAGGAGGCTCAATGTCGATACCGGGTGAATTGTAGTCATAACTAGCTGGGTGAGGCGGAGGGAGAGAAGAGGGGCAGGGAGGGAGGAGGGAAGGGGCACAATCCATGTTCTCTTCTGAGTGAAGGAATCGAGGGGGAAAGAACAGAATCTTACCGTCACGGCATGAAATTCTAATGAGAGAACAAGTGAAGAGAGACGATGGTTGAGGATGTGCACGGCATGCCATCAGGCTGCATTATGCTTTTGAGCTATTTCAATTCTATAAAGTCATGGTAGGGAATGGGTTCGACAACCCAATCAAATTACCTTTAATAAGAATTTGACAAAGCAGTATGTTGAGAAATTGAAAGGGATGAGTTATATCCTGCTGGTTTACAAGGAACAAAGAACAGAGGGGGGATTTCGTGTTTTTATTTCAATTTATCTGTAACACTTTTGATTGTGGGATGTGTTGGTGGTTTTGCCGCAGTGTGTGTGTGTGTGTGAGTGAGTGAGAGAGAGAGAGAGAGCGAGAATTAGATTGAGCCAATAGAGAACACTTAGAAACATTGATGGGAACTCAATGCACCCTCCTCCATCACCTACAGCATAGATTGATAATTTCTTCACAATATCCTAAAACACAATTACTAACATTCAAGCATTCCATTTCAGACAGAAGGGTGGCCTTTAACATATTCAGATTGACAACTGTAAACGGCATCTTTAAGGAGCTGTGAGAGCGAGTGAGAGAAAAAGAGAGACTGAATTCTGTAATGTAGTACTCCAACAAACGCCTCAAAGATTTGTCCTTGGGCGGCAGCTTTCCAGCGTTCCACTACCTATCAGGTATGAATCGTGTGAGGATGAGAGAGCAACAGGCACAGTTGTGGTTCTGGGAGACAGGAAGCTACATAAAATTCCTTGAGAAAAGCAGTTTACAAAAAGCCATGGAATATAATGGAAGGAAATTATGATAGTTGAGGAAAATGCTTGAGAAAAGCAGTTTTGTTGAATATTACATGTTAGAGTCCCACTATCAACCAACCAACAAACATTGTAGAGTAACGGAATGCACATGTATTCTTAACAATAGCAATATATTAAAACATGAGGATGATGGTATTCTCAAGTAGTACTGAAGTATTTCCGTGGGCCGTCTCTGGTACTTGATTCTTTTTCACAGTGGTCATTCGATTTTCCCTTCCATCTGGAGGATAGTTGAATGGTAACGTAGGAAAATGCCTGAGAAATTCTGCTCAGTTTTATATTTTGTCAAGAATTTCCATGTTACCTGAATGTTGGATGTTCCTTTTCCTGTACTTGATTTAGCAAGCAGAGAAAGCCATGAACGCTTTGTCCTTGACCTCTGTGTGATTTCTATGATTGGCAGGTTTCCCCCTCACACTAAATGACTGTATTTCCCCTCTGGGAAGGATTAGAGAGGACGACTTAAGCTCGAGGTATAAGCTTGCTCTGTCATTCTGTACCTGAGAGGGACAGACACGTTCACACACGTGCATGCACATACACACACACGCACACACATACACACACAAGTGTACACACACACACCTTTTACTTGACAGCACGTGTCCAACTCTGCCAATCAAGGTGTCCCAATTTGGCAGTTCTGGAAAGCACCTTTTCTGAAAGTGTCCCACTTTACCAATACTCACCCTACACACAAGCAGTCACAAATGCACACACACACACACACACACACACACACACACACACACACACACACACACACACACACACACACACACACACACACACACACACACACACACACACACACACACACTTACCTTTTACTTGACAGCATGAACACTGTATAATATATTGCCAGGCATTGTGTAATTACTTACTTAACCTTTGCTTAAGCCAAAAGCAAGCAGGTGTACATGTGTTGCCTGTTGTGGTTAAATAATATACAGGAGTGAATAAAACCACTTTCTTACTATTAGTTCCTGTTATATCACAACTCAAACATGTCAGTCCTCTTCCATTACACTTGACAGGTAAATATACTCATAACCCAAAATCTACATCGATATTTATAGTACAATTATTACAGTCGTTGGTATATAAGGCTGCTTATGGCTCTAGAGGATGTAAATTATTCATTATTTTAGCCCTACATTTTGGTGTCCAATTGCCCTGGTTGGCACATAAAGACTATCCTAAATGGCACCCTATTCATTACACAGTGCACTGGACAAAATGAGTGCACTATATAGGGCATAGGGTACCATTTGGGATGCACCCAAAGATACATTTTATTATGAACTAGCTTTTACATCTCCTGTGCAGCAAAGAAGCAGGGCGATCAGAGATGCTTCATGTCGACTATCATTGGAGATGAGTGCTTTCTCCATTGTTCTGAACTGGCTTTTTGGTACGCATGTAGGCAATGGCATTCACCTTTTGTATTTATTACATCTAAATCCCTATCCTTCCTGGAGAGAGAGATAGACAGAGAGAAAGCAAGAAAGTGAGAAAGAGAGAGAGAGAGAGAAAGAGAGTGAAAGAGAAAGAGAGAGAGAGTCAGAGATAGTCAGTATGTTCCACCAGACAGAGGTAGAGGTGGCTGACCTGAGATAGGTCCGCTGGTGAGGTATACTTTTGGCTCCTGCTGATGTACTTTATTTACTTCATCTGAAGTTCATGTCTCTTAGAAAGGACTATTCTACTGAAGTAAATAACAGAATCTAACAGGGCTGTTACGCTCGTTGTTGGAAGGATTGGACCAAGGTGCAGCGTGGTAGGCGTACATCTTTGTTTATTAAATGAACACCGAAATAAAAACTACAGAATACAAACGAAACGTAAAGTTCTGGGCTGCTCACAGGCAGCTAACCAAAAACAAGATCCCACAAACAGGTGGGAAAAGGCTGCCTAAATATGATCCCCAATCAGAGACAACGATAGACAGCTGCCTCTGATTGGGAACCATATCAGGCCAACCTAGAAATAAAGAAACTAGAATGCCCACCCTAGTCACACCTCGACCTAAACAAAATAGAGAATAAAGGATCTCCAAGGTCAGGGCGTGACAGTGCCCCCCCCAAAGGTGCGGACTCCGGCCTCAAAACCTGACTCTATAAGGGAGGGTCCGGGTGGGCATCTAGCCTCGGTGGTGGCTCCGGTTCGGGACGTAGACCCCGCTCCGCTTGTGGATCCCTCCGCTTCCGTGGAACCGGACTGTGGATCGTTGCCGGAGGCTCCGGACCGTGGATCGTTGCCGGAAGAACCGGACCGTGGATTGTCGCCAGGGACTCCAGACCGTGGATCGTCGCCGGGGACTCCGGACCGTGGACCTTCGCAGGGGGCTCCGGACTGTGGACCGTCTCCGGAGGCTCCGGACCGTGGATTGTCGCCTGAGGCTCCGGACGTGGATCGTCGCCGGAGGAACCGGACAGTGGATCGTCGCCGGGGACTCCGGACCGTGGACCGTCGCAGGAGGCTCCGGACCGTGGACCGTCGCTGGAGGCTCCGGACCGTGGACCGTCGCTGGAGGTCCCCGGACCGTGGACCGTCGCTGGAGGCTCCGGACCGTGGACCGTCGCTGGAGGCTCCGGACCGTGGACCGTCGCTGGATGCTCCGGACCGTGGACCGTCGCTGGATGCTCCGGACCGTGGACCGTCGCTGGAGGTTCCGGACCGTGGACCGTCTCTGGAGGTTCCGGACCTTGGCCCGTCTCTGGAGGCTCCGGACCGTGGACCGTCGCAGGAGGCTCCGGGCCGTGGACCGTCGCTGGAGGTTCCGGACCGTGGACCGTCTCTGGAGGTTCCGGACCGTGGGCCGTCTCTGGAGGTTCCGGACCGTGGGCCGTCCCTGGAGGTTCCGGACCGTGGGCCGTCTCTGGAGATTCCGGACCGTGGACCGTTGTAGGAAGCCCTGGACCGTGAAACGTCGCCAGAAGCCCTGGACCGTGAAACGTCGCCGGAAGCCCTGGACTGAGAACCGTCGCCGGAAGCTCTGGACTGGGAACCGTCGCCGGAAGCTCTGGACTGGGAACCGTCGCCGGTGGACAGGGAACCATCGCCGGAAGCTCTGGACTGGGAACCATCTCTGGAGGCCTGGTGCGTGGAGCTGGCACATGGCGTACCGGGCTGTGGAGGCGCACTGGAGGTCTGGAGTGTAGAGCTGGCACAATGTGTCCTGGACAGATAACAACCTTTGCACGGCAAGTGCGGGGGGCTGGCACAGGCAACACTGGGCTGTGGAAGTGCACTGGAGATACAGCGCGTAGAGCCAGTGCAGGATGTACTGGACCGTGGAGGCGCACTGGAGGTCTGGAGCGTAGAGCTGGCACAACATGTCCTGGACAGATGACCACCCTCGCACGGCAAGTGCGGGGAGCTGGCACAGGATGCACTGGGCTGTGAAAGCGCACTGGAGGTCTGGAGTGTAGAGCTGGCACAATGTGTCCTGGACAGATAACAACCTTCGCACGGCAAGTGCGGGGGGCTGGCACAGGACACACTGGGCTGTGGAAGCGTACTGGAGATACAGCGCGTAGAGCCGGTGCAGGATGTACTGGACCGTGGAGGCGCACTGGAGGTCTGGACCGTAGAGCTGACACAACATGTCCTGGACAGATGTGTGCCCCCCCCCCCCAAAAAAACATTTTGGGGCTGCCTCTCGGGCTTCCCTCGTGGTCACGAACCCCGGTGTCATCGTTGTTCCTCCCTCGCTGCCTCCATCTGCTCCCATGGAAGGCGATCCATTCGTGCCCGGATCTCTTCCCACGTCCAGGATCCCTTACCGTCCAAGATATCCTCCCATGTCCAGGATGTCTGCTCCTCCTGGCCACGCTGCTTGGTCCGTTTGTGGTGGGATCTTCTGTTACTCTCGTTGTTGGAAGGATTGGACCAAGGTGCAGCGTGGTAGGCGTACATCTTTCTTTATTAAATGAACACCGAAAAAACAGAATACAAGCGAAACGTAAAGTTCTGGGTTGCTCACAGGCAGCTAACCAAAAACAAGATCCCACAAACAACAGGTGGGAAAAGGCTGCCTAAATATGATCCCCAATCAGAGACAATGATAGACAGCTGCCTCTGATTGGGAACCATATCAGGCCAACCTAGAAATAAATAAACTAGAATGCCCACCCTAGTCACACCCCGACCTAACCAAAATAGAGAATAAAGGATCTCCAAGGTCAGGGCGTGACAAGGGCCTTCTGTTCTGACTGGTACATTAGCGAATGTGGCTATGCTGTTTGCAATACGCTCTTAGAAAAAAGGGTTCTACCAAGAACATTTTTCACCAGAATAACTTGTTTTTGGAAGAAGAGGGTTCTTTGTAAGGCAAAGGGTTCTACCTAGAATCTTTCACATCCTAACAATCGTTTTTGGAAGAAAGGGTTCTTTGTTGATTTTTTGAAAGGCCAGAAGGGTTCAACATAGAACTCTTCTGAATCTGAAGAAGCTTTTTTTTATTGTATTGGTTTTCCTTTCTTTTTATAGTGCCTGAGCATGAGTGTTTACCTCAGTGTTCAAACTTTAACATCAGGAGGTTGAGTAATCTGTTTTAAAAGACAGGTGTGAGAATGTTTTCAACTGTACCTAAATAGGAATATTTGTGCATGTATCTGGTATTCCCTTCATCATTTTATATACAGTTAATTCGGAAAGTATTCAGACCCCTTGACTTTTTCACATTTTGATACGTTACAGCCTTATTCTAAAATTGATTACATAGTTTTTTCCCCCTCTTCAATCTCTACATAAAACCCATAATGACAAAGCAAAAACAGGTTTTTAGACATTTTTGCTGATTTATAAAAAATACAAACTGAAATATCACATTTGAATAAATATTCAGACCCTTTACTCAGTACTTTGTTGAAGCACCTTTGGCAGTGATTACAGCATCAAGTCTTCTTAGGTATGACACTGCAAGCTTGGGACATTTGTATTTGTGGAGTTTCTCCTATTCTTCTCTGCAGATCCTCTCAAGCTCTGTCGGGTTGGATGGGGAGTGTTGCTGCACAGCTATTTTCAGGTCTCTCCAGAGATGTTCGATCAGGTTCAAGTCCGGGCTCTGGCTGGGCCACTCAAGGACATTCAGAGACTTGTACCAAAGCCCCTTCTGCGTTGTCTTCGCTGTGTGCTTAGGGTTGTTGTCCTGTTGGAAGTTGAACCTTCGCCCCTGTCTGAGGTTCGGAGCACTCTGGAACAGGTTTTCATTAAGGATCTCTCTGTACTTTGCTCCGTTAATATTTTCCTCGATCCTGACTAGTCTCCCAGTCCCTGCCGCTGAAAAATAGCCCCACATCATCATGATGCTGCCACCACCATGCTTCGCCATAGGGATGGTGCCAGGTTTCCTTCAGCATGAATGCTTGGCATTCATACCAAAGTACCAGGTATGAAGGTAAGACCCAGATGCAGGCAACGTCGAATTAACAATGGTTTAATAATCCAGGTCAGGGTGTGACACAAAGAGTTCCGTCTTGGTTTCATCAGAAAAGAGAATCTTGTTTCTTATAGTATAAGAGTCTTTAGGTGCCTTTTGACAAACTCCAAGCGGGCTATCGTGCCTTTTATTGAGGAGTGGCTTCTGTCTGGCCACTCTACCATAAAGGCCTGATTGGTGGAGTGCTGCAGAGATGGTTGTCCTTCCGGAAGTTTCTCCAGAGGAACTCTGGAGCTCTGTCAGAGTGACCATTGTTTTCTTGGTCACCTCCCTTCCCCCGATTGCTCAGTTTGGCCGGGAGGCCAGCTCTAGGAAGAGTCTTGGTGTTTCCAAACTTCTTCCATTTAAGAATTATGGAGGCCACTGTGTTCTTGGGGACCTTCAATGCTGCAGAAATGTTATTGGTACCCTTCCCCAGATCTGTGCCTCCACACAATCCTGTCTCGGAGCTCTACGGACAGTTCCTTCAACCTCATGGCTTGGTTTTTGCTCTGACATGCACTGTCAACTGTGGGATCTCATATAGACAGGTGTGTGCCTTTCCAAATCATGTCCAATCAATTGAATTTACCACAGGTGGACTCCAATACATTTGTAGAAACATCTCAAAGATGATCAATGGAAACAGGATGAACCTGAGCTCAATTACGAGTCTCATAGCAAAGGGTCTGAATACTTATGTAAATAAGGTATTTCTTACTTAAACTTTTTTTAACATCCACTTTAGAATAAGGCTGTAACGTAACACAATGTGGAAAAAGTCAAGGGGTCTGAATTCTTTCTGAAGGCACTCTATACAGTACTGACATGGAAATCATGGCAAAGATATAAACTGTCTTTCAAATCAGTATTTTCTGTGATTTTATTGAGCAGAGTAGGATAGTATAAAGGAGTATGAGTGAACCAGTAGTGTATTGTATGGTACACAGCAAATTGGCCAGTTTTACCTGGTGTTGATTTTTCAGTGTAACATTTTAATTGTTGATTCAGGAAAGGAAAGGAATACCTATAAAAAAGATGGCGCCAGAGGGGAAGGCTGACGTTTTATGGGCTCTTAACCAACCGTGCTGTTTTGTTCGTTTTTTTCGCATTGTTTGTAACTTATTTTGTACATAATGTTGCTGCTACCATCTCTTATGACCGAAAAGAGCTTCTGGACATCAGAACAGTGATTACTCACCTTGAACTGGACAATAATTTTTACCTTTGCTGTTCTTTGTCAGAATGCACTCCCAGGGCTTCTACTTCAACAACAAATGTTGTTTTGGTTCCAAATAATCCATAGTTATATTGAAATAGCTCCGTTTTGTTCGTGCGTTCAGGTCACAATCCAAAGGGTGACGCGCGAGCGCATTTCGTGACAAAAAATTCAAAATATTCCATTACCGTACTTCGAAGCATGTCAAACGCTGTTTAAAATCAATTTTTATGCAATTTTTCTCGTAAAATAGCGATAATATTCCAACCGGGCGACGTTGTATTCATTCAAAGACTGAAAGAACAAAATGGAGTAGTCTCGTGGACGCACATCTCCAGTGTCACTGTCCCCAGGCAGGCCAGTAACAAACAGAGCTGCTGTACTTAGAAAATGTCACGTTACAGCACAGATGCTGTATTTTCGATAGAGAGGCTACAGAAGGACAATAAATTGTCAGACAGGGCACTTCCTGTATGGAATCTTCTCAGGTTTTGGCCTGCCATATGAGTTCTGTTATACTCACAGACACCATTCAAACAGGTTTAGAAACTTTAGAGTGTTTTCTATCCAAATCTACTAATTCTAAGCATATTCTCGTTTCTGGGCAAGAGTAGTAACCAGTTTAAATCGGGTACGTTTTTTATCCGGCCGTGCAAATACTGCCCCCTAGCCCCAACAGTTACATGGTCAACACATACAGTGGGGGAAAAAAGTATATGATCCCCTGCTGATTTTGTACGTATGCCCACTGACAAAGAAAGGATCAGTCTATAATTTTAATGATAGGTTTATTTGAACAGTGAGAGACAGAATAACAACAAAAATATCCGGAAAAGCACATGTCAGAAATGTTATACATTTATTTGCATTTTAATGAGGGAATTAAATATTTGACCCCTCTGCAAAACATGACTTAGTAGAATGTTCCATAGAATGTTCTCTCAGCCTTATTCTAAAATGGATTACATAATCTTTTTCCCTCATCAATCTACACACAATACCCCACAATGACAAAGCAAAAACAGGTTGTTAGAAATGTTTGCACATTTATTAAACTAGAAACAGACCCTTTGCTATGAGACTCGTAATTGAGCTCAGGTGCATCCTGTTTCCATTGATCATCATTGAGATGTTTCTACAACTTTATTGGAGTCCACCTGTGGTAAATTCATTTGATTGGACATGATTTGGAAAGGCACACACCTGTCTATATGAGGTCCCACAGTTGATAGTGAATGTCAGAGCAAACACCAAGCCATGAGGTCGAAGGAATTGTCCATAGAGCTCTGAGACAGATTTGTGTTGAGGCACAGATCTGGGGAAGGGAACCAAAACATTTCTGCAGCGTTGAAGGTCCCTAAGAACACAGTGGCCTCCATCATTCTTAAGTGGAAGAAGTTTGGAAACACCAAGACTTCCTAGAGCTGGCTTCCCGGCCAAACTGAGCAATCGGGAGAGAAGGGCCTTGGTCAGGGAGGTGACCAAGAACACGATGGTCATTCTGACAGAGCTCGAGTTCCTCTGTGGAGCACTCCACCAATCAGGCCTTTATGGTAGAGTGGCCAGATGGAAACCACTCCTCAATAAAAGGCACATGCCCGCTTAAAGGACTCATCAGACAAGATTCTCTGGTCTGATGAAACCAAGATTGAACTCTTTGACCTGAATGCCAAGCACCACATCTGGAGGAAACCCCAGCACCATCCCTACGGTGAAGCATGGTGGTGGCAGCATCATGCTGTGGGAATTTCAGCGGCAGGGACTGGGAGACTAGTCAGGATCGAGGGAAAGATGAATGGAGCAAAGTACAGAGAGATCCTTGGTGAAAACCTGCTCCAGAGTGGTCAGGATCTTAGACAGGGGCGAAGGTTTACCTTCCAAAAGGACAATGACCCTAAGCACACAGCCAAGACTACGCAGGGGTGGCTTGAGTGGCCTAGCCAGAGCCCAGACTTGAAACCGATCAAACATCACTGGAGAGAACTGAAAATAACTGTGCAGCAATAAACCCCATCCAACCTGACAGAGTTTGAGAGGATCTGCAGAGAAGAATGGAAACAACTCCCCAAATACAGGTGTGCCAAGCTTGTAGTGTCATACCCAAGGAGACTTGAGGCTGTAATCACTGCCAAAGGTTTTTCAACAAAGTACTGACTACATAATAATGGCGCCGGAGGGGATGGCTGCCGTTTAATAGGCTCCTAACCACCTGGGCTATTTTGTTTGTTTTTTCGCAACTTATTTTGTACATAAAGTTGCTGCTACCGTCTCTTAGGACCGAAAACAGCTTCTGGACATCTGAACAGCTATTACTTACCTCAAACTGGACAAAGATTTTTTTCCCCCTCAGGAGACTGAAAAGATTTGGCATGGGTCCCCAGATCCTCAAAATGTTATACAGCTGCACCATCGAGATCATTCTGACCAGTTGCATCACCGCCTGGCATTGCAACTGCTCGACATCCGACCATAAGGTGCTACAGAGGGTAGTGCGTGCGGCCTAATACATCACTGCGGCCAAGCGTTCTGCCATCCAGAACCTATATACTAGGCAGTGTCAGAGGAAGGCCCAAAACATTTTCAAAGACTCCAGTCACCCAAGTCATAGACTGTTCTCTCTGCTACCGCACGGCAAGCAGTACCGGAGTGCCATGTCTATGTCCAAAAGGCTCCTTAACAGTTTCTACCCCCAAACTATACGACTGCTGAACAATTAATCAAATGGCCACCCGGACTATTTACATTGACCCTCCCCCTTTGTTTTTGAACTGCTGCTACTCGTTGTTTATTATCTTTGCATATTCACTTTACCCCCTACCTACATGTACAAATGACCTTGACTAACCTGTACCCCCACACATTGACTCGGTACCTGTACCCCCGGTATATAGCCTCGTTATTCTTATGTAATTTTGTTTTACTTTTTATACATTTTTTACATTAGTTTATTTAGTAAATATTTTCTTAACTCTATTTATTTAACTGCATTGTTGGTTAAGGGCTTGTAAAGTAAGCATTTCATATTTCCCAGCATGCTCTATTGCAGGTTGATTTTCAAAATTGTTTGTTTCATTATCTGTGTTTTTCCCTGTACATTGATTGGTTGATTTTATGTTATGTTACACAAAGATAAATAACATAAATTTCTCTAAACTAATCCAATCTGTTACTAGTTGGACTTATTTTTTAAAACCTTTATTTAACTAGGCAAGCCAGTTAGTGGGTTAACTGCCTTGTTCAGGGGCAGAACAACAGATGTTTTATACTTTGTCATGTTGGGGATTCGATCAAGGAACCTTTCAGTTACTGGCCCAATACTCTAACCACTAGGCTGCCTGCCACTACTTCTTTGCACCCATTACTGAAATGGTTGTTCCAGTTTAGATGATTTCACCTATAAATCCACCGTACTCTGGGTGTCATTGAAAGTGACAAGAGTGTAGAGGGAAGCGGTGTGGTGGGGAAGGTTGGCGTCAATTGCAAAAAGAGGGATACGTGCTCCACTAGCTCAGAGATGGAACCTGACGAGAGTGAAGATGAAGTACCTCTAGTGAGGACTGCCGAGTTTGGACATGATAAAGAAGAACATGGCCCAGTAGGATTGACATTATTGGAGAAAGTGGACCCTTGCCTTTTGGCAGATCCATTTGTGGTTTCAGGGTGGGTGAGAAAGGAGTTGGGTGCAGTTGAGTCAGTGAAGGTTACCTGTAGTGGACTTGTGATATTTGTTTGTGTCTCCTCTGATCAGAGGGAGCAGGTGCTTCATGTCATGCAACTTGGGTCAAGATCTGTTTCTTGCTTTGCTCTTAGGAACAAGGCACCATTGAAAGGAGTGATTTCTGGAGTAGCGTTGTGTGGAGATGGAGAAATTGAAGTTGAAGATTCCTGGTGTTTGTGACGCCCGCCGTTTGGTGCGTCGCAGACCCGGTGGAGAGTTTGGTGAAACAGAGGAGTCACTGTCAGTCCTTTTGAGTTTTCAGTCAGAATCTCTACCCGACAAAGTCATGTTCGGATATATCAGTTATCCTGTTAGAGCTTTTGTGCAGAATCCACTGCGCTGTTTCAGGTGCAATGTTTATGGTCATGTCGCAGCAGTGTGTAGGAAGGAGAATCCAAGATGTGGGAAGTGTGCAGGAGGGCATGGGACAGAGGAATGTGTAGTTTTGGTGGATAAAGTTGTGTGTTAACTGTACGGATGCCCATGTTGCTGGGGGTCGGAAGTGTCCGGTGCCAGAGAGGCAGGTTGAAGTGGCAAGAGTCAGAGTATTGCAGACAGTGTCGTATGCTGAGGCAGCGAAGAGAGTAGAGGAGGATGGGCCAAGGGTGAGGGATCCTGAGAGGATTCCAGTGTGTAGTATATTTGTGCCAGCACAGAGGGATGGGCCAACAAGGGATTTATGCTTCAGTAAGGTTGGCTTATTAGCGTTCATTGCAATGGTTATCAACTGTACCGCAGAAATGAAATGTAAATCACAGAAAATAGATGTTGTGGTAGCAGCTACAGAGATGTATTTGGGTATACGAGATTTGACTTACAGGGTGTGGTGAGGGGGGGTGTCCTGTCCTCCCAGACCGTTGGCATGGTGCAGGAGCAGATAGGGTCAAAGTAGTGGAATCGGGTAGTGTAGGGGGTGGTGTCTAGGTCTATATTTCACTTTCTTTGGTAGGTCATGACTGGCCTGTGGCTCAGTTGGTAGAGTATGGTGTTTGCAACGCCAGCATGGTGTGTGCAACGCCAGGGTTGTGGGTTTGATTCCCATGGGGAGCCAGTACAAAAACAAAAAAAATGCATGAAATGAAATGTATGCATTCACTACTGTAAGTCGCTCTGGATAAGAGTGTCTGCTAAATGACTAAAATGGAAATGTAATGTAAATGCCTCACTGCAGTAGGTGGTGGTGTATACACCTAAAAGTTGGATGTGATCCACCAGGCAAATCCCAAAGAAGAAGAAGTCATTCTGAATGTAGGTTGCTGGTGATTAAAAGTTCCAGTTGTTGGATATCCTCACTCTGTCTGGATTCCAATAGGAATTACATATCACTTTGGAAGCCAGTATAATGTGACTTGCAGGTCTGATGTGGCCTGTAAACCAGAGGTGCGTTCAACAAGGAAAATAGTTTGTGAACGTTAGCTAACACTAGCTAACATATTCTATTTGACTTGTGTTAGCCACAACTGTTCGCTAACTTTAGGGGCCGTGTAGGCTTTCTATTACATGTAGTAGGAATAGCAAAGCCATTTACAGTTTGATTATTGCCGCTAAAAGGCCACAGTAATCTTTAAAAAAAAGTTGCTGTTTGATGTTTCACCGTAGAAGTAACATGTTCGCCGCAAACGGAAGCCTTGTTGAACTCACCTCTGGAATTTCCTAACACGGCTGTTATAGGGTATAACTAGGCCCTCAAAGAAAGGCCTTGTAATGTATTGTCATAAAGATTTACATTTTAAAGACTAACAAGGCAGGAGGAACCATTCATAGAGGGTTCTAGGAAGTACCCTTCAAAGAAAAAAAGGGTTCTTGGTAGAACTATTTATAAAGGATTTTTAGAAAGAACCCGTTAAAGGTAAAAGGGTTCTCGGTAGAACCGTTCATACAGATTTCTAGGAAGAATCTTTAGATGATAAAGGAGTTATAGTAGAACCATTTATAGAGGAAAAATAATAATATAGGGAGGTGGCATCACAGAAAGGCTTTGGATCCACTGCTGCATGTCTTTGTGTATTGGTCAAAGTGTATTGGCGTCTGATGTGTACTTTGTCTGTCATGTTCCATTTAGCTTGTCCGTGAAAAGCTAGTTGAAATAATAATTGGTACAGTAAGTTTTGAGAAGTTGGATGTAGATAATGGAGATTTGAAAGGCTGTCTAGCCTCTAAACAGCTCTGAAGGGTTATGCAGCCTTGATGGGCCTAAATGACCCAGCTTGAAGTTCAAATCTGCTCCCGAGTGGCGCAGCGGTCTAAGGAACTGCATCTCCGTGCTAGAGGCGTCACTACAGACCCTGGTTTGATTCCAGGCTGTATCACAACCGGCCGTGATTGGGAGTCCCATAGGGCGGTGCACAATTGGCCCAGTGTCGTCTGGGTTAGGGTTTGGCTGGGGTAGGCCGTCATTGTAAATAAGAATTTGTTCTTAACTGACTTGCCTAGTTAAATAAAGGTTAAGTAAAAAAAAAAAAACATTTCATGAAGAACAAAGTGGAGGTTTTGGAAAAATACTTCACAATTGTCCTTGTCATTCAGGAACAATTCAGATGTATAAGTACAAAGCATATTGTTCTGCTTTTTGTTGTCATCAACAAGTGTAAAATCAATGGTGTAAAATTCTTAAAATAATTTTCCAAAGCTTTTGTGATTGTGTATGTGTGCATGTGTTTGTGATTGTGTGCATTGCATCCGCATGTGGGTCTGTGCGTGCAACTGATGTGGGTGGCTTCACAAGAACTTTGAGATTATGGTTCAATAAAACCGGGGCTTGCTACTCCATGTTTGGCTTGCTACTCCATGTTGCAGGGCTTGCTACGCCATGTTGCTCCCATCCAAAATAGATGGTGACGGAGGAGTTAAGTTTATAGTGTGACAGTTGGTTTTGTTTACCTGGGTAAACACATATCCAAGCTTGCGTCCCAAATGGCACCCTATTTCCTGATAGTGCACTACTTTTGACCAGGGCACACAGGACTCTGGTCAAAAGTAGTGCACTATATAGGGAATAGGGTGCCATTTGGGACGCAAACCACACTGGAATGACCTCAAACCATTTGTATGTCTCTTTGTGTGCCATCCACTCAGTGTAAAGTATCTTTTCTAGCAGCTCTACAATATACAATGCCGCCATCCAATACACAAACCATGGCCTTAACAGACTAGAGATCATTATTAAACGTGAATGGAGAGACACAATGCATGGAGATTGAGCAGGTTCTTTTCAGTGTAATGAGGTTGTTTATGTACAAAGCCTAAGAGGATCCCTCCATATGTACAGAAACAATGTACCAGAAACAATCTCAAGGTCTCTGTACTGTGAAAAGAGCTTGGAGCATCTGTAAAAGCACTATATAAATAAGATGTGTTATTATAATATACAGGTGAATCCCTCTGGCATAGATTTGTTATTATAATATAACGGTTTAGCCCTATGACATAGATTTGTTATTACAATATGAAGGGTTTAGACCTATGACATACATTTGTTATTACAATATGAAGGGTTTAGCCCTCTGACATAGATTTGTTATTATAATATGACGGTTTAGCCCTATGACATAGATTTGTTATTATAATATGAAGGGTTTAGCCCTATGACATAGATTTGTTATTACAATATGAAGGGTTTAGCCCTCTGACATAGATTTGTTATTATAATATGACGGTTTAGCCCTATGACATAGATTTGTTATTACAATATGAAGGGTTTAGCCCTATGACATAGATTTGTTATTATAATATGACAGTTTAGCCCTATGACATAGATTTGTTATTACAATATGAAGGGTTTAGCCCTATGACATAGATTTGTTATTATAATATGACAGTTTAGCCCTATGACATAGATTTGTTATTATAATATGACGGTTTAGCCCTATGACATAGATTTGTTATTACAATATGAAGGGTTTAGCCCTCTGACATAGATTTGTTATTACAATATGAAGGGTTTAGCCCTATGACATAGATTTGTTATTATAATATGAAGGGTTTAGCCCTCTGACATAGATTTGTTATTACAATATGAAGGGTTTAGCCCTCTGACATAGATTTGTTATTACAATATGAAGGGTTTAGCCCTATGACATAGATTTGTTATTACAATATGAAGGGTTTAGCCCTATGACATAGATTTGTTATTACAATATGAAGGGTTTAGCCCTATGACATAGATTTGTTATTACAATATGAAGGGTTTAGCCCTATGACATAGATTTGTTATTATAATATACAGGTTTAATCCTCTGACATAGATTTGTTATTATAATATACAGGTTTAGTCCTCCGACATAGATTTGTTATTATAATATACAGGTTTAGCCCTCTGACAAAGATTTGTTATTATAATATACAGGTTTAGCCCTCTGACATAGATGTGTTTTTATAATATACAGGTTTAGCCCTATGACATAGCATACTACCGAATGACAACCTTGTTCTGGATATTTTCCAAACCTGTTTTTATAGCGCTACAACCAATATCATCACAAATAAAAGTCACATTGTACATTTCTAGTGAGTCAGTGGAGATTCACTCTGATTTGAACCTTTCACTCGTATTTACAGACTGTATTTCACTGTATTTTACTCACTATTTCAGATCTGGGGTACTGATAGAAGATACGTTTTCCCTTTTAGATCATATATAAGATTGGATAGGGAACCTTGATCCTAGATAAGCACTCCTACTCTAAAATGCTTTTTCAATACGGGCCCTGAGACACATTTGACAACTTCTGGCTTTATTTGAATTTCACACTGTTGACAGTTAGTTTGCATCGGTGACAATCACAGTGTTTAATTAAAAAGTTCCACAGGTATCTATAGCAATAGCGTCATGCAATTAGACATGGAAGAATGAATTGTTCTGGTAAGTGGTAACCATATGCTTGTCCTCATTTACAGTTTCTATGTATGTCTGCTGCCGTGCTGGATGGGATGTGGTGCTAAAATGTAGCTTACACTTCCAGCTCTTAGACGTTTGTGAAGGCAAAGAGGAAGCTAGGGTGTCTTAAACACATTTATGCTAAATAAGGATGTGCAATTTACCCACCAGTTTGAAAAAAACTGTAGATACAGTGGGGGGAAAAAGTATTTGATCCCCTGCTGATTTTGTACGTTTGCCCACTTACAAAGAAATGATCAGTCTATAATTTTAATAGTAGGTTAATTTGAATAGTGAGAGACAGAATAACAACAAAAAAATCCAGAAAAACGCATCTCAAAAATGTTATAAAATGATTAGCATTTTAATGAGGGAAATAAGTATTTGACCCCTCTGAAAAACATGACTTAGTACTTGGTGGCAAAACCCTTGTTGGCAATCACAGAGGTCAGACGTTTCTTGTAGTTGGCCACCAGGTTTGCACACATCTCCGGAGGGATTTTGTCCCGCTCCTCTTTGCAGATCTTCTCCAAGTCATTAAGGTTTTGAGGCTGACGTTTGGCAACTCGAGCCTTCAGCTCCCTCCACAGATTTTCTATGGGATTAAGGTCTGGAGACTGGCTAAGCCACTCCAGGACCTTAATGTGCTTCTTCTTGAGCCACTCCTTTGTTGCCTTGGCCGTGTGTTTTGGGTCATTGTCATGCTGGAATACCCATCCACGACCCCTTTTCAATGCCCTGGCTGAGGGAAGGAGGTTTTCACCCAAGATTTGACGGTACATGGCCCCGTCCATCGTCCCTTTGATGCGGTGAAGTTGTCCTGTCCCCTTAGCAGAAAAACACCCCCAAAGCATAATGTTTCCACCTCCATGTTTGACGGTGGAGATGGTGTTCTTGGGGTCATAGGCAGCATTCCTCCTCCTCCAAACACGGCGAGTTGAGTTGATGTCAAAGAGCTCCATTTTGGTCTCATCTGACCACAACACTTTCATCAGTTGTCCTCTGAGTCATTCAGATGTTCAGTGGCAGACTTCAGACGGGCCTGTGTGTGTATTCTTGAGCAGGGGGACCTTGCGGGCGCTGCAGGGTTTCAGTCCTTCACGGCGTAGTGTGTTACCAATTGTTTTCTTGGTGACTATGGTCCCAGCTGCTTTGAGGTCATTGACAAGATCCTCCCGTGTAGTTCTGGGCTGATTCCTCACCGTTCTCATGATCATTGCAACTCCACGAGGTGAGATCTTGCATGGAGCCCCAGGTCGAGGGATATTGACAGTTCTATTGTATTTCTTCCATTTGTGAATAATCGCAACAAATGTTGTCACCTTCTCACCATGCTGCTTGGCGATGGTCTTGTAGCCCATTCCAGCCTTGTGTAGGTCTACAATCTTGTCCCTGACATCCTTGGAGAGCTCTTTGGTCTTGGCCATGGTGGAGATTTTGGAATCTGATTGATTGATTGCTTCTGTGGACAGGTGACTTTTTTACAGGTAACAAGCTGCGGTTAGGAGCACTCCCTTTAGGAGCACACTCTTAATCTCAGCTCGTTACCTGTATAAAAGACACCTGGGAGCCAGAAATCTTTCTGATTGAGAGGGGGTCAAATACTTATTTCCCTCATTAAAATGCAAATCAATTTATAACATTTTTGACATGCATTTTTCTAGATATTTTTGTCTCTCACGGTTCAAATAAACCTATCATTAAAATTCTAGACTGATCCTTTCTTTGTCAGTGGGCAAACGTACAAAATCAGCAGGGGATCAAATACTTTTTCCCCCACTGTAACAACTTATCAAGTGTCTCACAAAATCCATGTCAACAACATCTCCATGGGTGCCAAAAAAACAACAACCGAAATCTCCCTTTCTTTCTTTGAAGGTCAATTGCAACTGTCTGAAATCCTAACATGCTGACCACACCGCTCGAGTCGCAAAATAAATGTACACATACATGTTATTCAGTCATTGCACCCACACTGCTCGGGCGAGAGAGCGAGTGTCTGCGTGGCCAGGCACTAAAATAGAAATTCTATTTGTGACGCTCAACGCGCAGCAAGTACGGCTTCTCCCATCTCATCTTTGGTTTTTAGGAGCATATACCCACGTGCCATCTCCTCATTGTTTTTTAGGAGCATATACCCACGTAGGTGATTGATGAACTTAGGTCCACTCTCCGGTTGGTTGTAATAATGCTGTAAAGTTGGTTGCCATATAAAGTCCAAAGAAGAAAAAAAAGGCTGACGGAAGGAGAGATGATGAGAAACAAATTCGGTTCATCGTTTTATCTGTGGATTATTTGTCGGAGTAGAGGACCTTGTGCATTTCAGGTAAAATAACAACCCAATATTTATATACCGTAATTTCCGGACTATTAAGCGCACCTGAATATAAGCCGCACCCACTGAATTAAAAAAAATAATTATTTTGAACATAAATAAGCCGCACATGTCTATAAGCCGCAGGTGCCTACCGGTACATTGAAACAAATTAACTTTACACAAGCTTTAACGAAACACGGCTTGTAACAAAAATAAATAGGCTTTAACGAAACACGGCTTGTAACAAAAATAAATAGGCTTTAATGAAACACGGCTTGTAACAAAAAATAAAAAATTAGCAGTAAGCTTTAGTTGTCTTTTTGCACTGAGTCAATTCCTCACGCTGCTGTTTCCAACGTCTTATCATCGACTCCTTAAATCTAGACGTTCCGCTAGCGGAACACCTGCTCCAATATCCAATGATAGGCGTGGCGCGAATTACAAATTCCTCAAAAATACAAAAACTTCAATTTTTCAAACATATGACTATTTTACAGCATTTTAAAGACAAGACTCTCCTTTATCTAACCACACTGTCCGATTTCAAAAAGGCTTTACAGCGAAAGCAAAACATTAGATTATGTCAGCAGAGTACCCAGCCAGAAATAATCAGACACCCATTTTTCAAGCTAGCATATAATGTCACAAAAAACAAAACCACAGCTAAATGCAGCACTAACCTTTGATGATCTTCATCAGATGACACGCCTAGGACATTATGTTATACAATACATGCATGTTTTGTTCAATCAAGTTCATATTTATATCAAAAACCAGCTTTTTACATTAGCATGTGACGTTCAGAACTAGCATTCCCACCGAACACTTCCGGTGAATTTACTAAATTACTCACGATAAACGTTCACAAAAAACATAACAATTATTTTAAGAATTATAGATACAGAACTCCTCTATGCACTCGCTATGTCCGATTTTAAAATAGCTTTTCGGTGAAAGCACATTTTGCAATATTCTAAGTAGATAGCCCGGCGTCACAGGGCTAGCCATTTAGACACCCACCAAGTTTAGCCCTCACCAAAGTCAGATTTACTATAAGAAAAATGTTATTACCTTTGCTGTTCTTTGTCAGAATGCACTCCCAGGACTTCTACTTCAATAACAAATGTTGGTTTGGTTCAAAATAATCCATAGTTATATCCAAATAGCGGCGTTTTGTTCGTGCGTTCAAGACACTATCCAAGGGTGACGAAGGGTTACGCGCCCGACGCGTTTCGTGACAAAATATTCTAAATATTCCATTACCGTACTTCGAAGCATGTCAACCGCTGTTTAAAATCAATTTTTAAGCCATTTTTCTCGTAAAAAAGTGATAATATTCCGATTGGGAAATCGTGTTTTAGTACAAAGAGAGAGAAAATAAAAACATGGTGTCCCGTCGTGCACGAGCCTCAGTCTCATAGTACTCTGACTGGCCACTATCCAAACGCGCTAATGTTTTTCAGCCAGGGCCTGCAAAGCCACCATTCAGCTTTTTGCCGCCTTCTGAGAGCCCATGGGAGCCGTAGGAAGTGTCACGTAACAGCAGAGATCCCCTGTTTTGGATAGAGATGATCAAGGAGGCGAAGAAATGGTCAGACAGGGTACTTCCTGTACAGAATCTCCTCAGGTTTTGGCCTGCCAAAGGAGTTCTGTTATACTCACAGACACCATTCAAACAGTTTTAGAAACTTTGGAGTGTTTTCTATCCAAAGCTAATAATTATATGCATATTCTAGTTTCTGGGCAGGAGTAATAATCAGATTAAATCGGGTACGTTTTTTATCCGGCCGTGAAAATACTGCCCCCTATCCATAACTTAAGACCAAGCTCCCGTGCAGCAGCTCTATTTCCTTTTCCAACAGCCAGATCAATCGCCTTCAACTTGAAAGCTGCATCATATGCATTTCTCCGTGTCTTTGCCATGATGAGGGTGACAAAATGACTACCGTAATCAGAATAATGGGAAGTTTGAGAGCGCTCGATTTAATCTAAACAGTAAACAAAAAAGTAGTTTGACCTTAACCCGTTCGGCAATTTCATTGGTCTAATGAAAGCTTCATGCTGCCAAAAAACTGAGCACGTCACAGAATGTGTTTCTTTGGAGAAAAAAACATTTTAAGCGGGATAAATCCATATATTAGCCGCGTCATTGTTTAAGCCACGGGGTTCAAAGCGTGGGAAAAAAGTTGCGGCTTATAGTCCGGAATTTACGGTACCAGAAAAATTAGCTAGCAACAGCAAGCTAGCAAGCTAAATTGCCATAAATGTTTAACGTTTTTTGACCTGTCCCCAAATTAATATAATTGGTTCAGAGTTTGTTTTGATATTTCAACCTGTGTGTCCTGATTGTTTCTGGTGTGGGTGTACAAAATCACACATGCGCTCGTGCGGTCTGGTCAGCATGTAACCAGCATGTAGGTAGTTTAAAACCATACACTTGCTGGATAAGTCCTTTGAATCTCTGTGCTCTCTAGCTGTGCCCAGGGATAGTGCTGGGGATTTTGAAGGAAGGGTGTTTTGGGGGGGGGGGGGGATTGGTCATGATGAGTCATGGCTGCCTGGATGTGGCGAAAGAGGATAAATACGCTGAACAGCTTTCTTAGGCTGCGTTTAAATTGGCAACCTATTCCCTAAATGGGCTCTGGTCAAAAGTAGTGCACTATATAGAGAATAGGGTGCCATTTGGGATGCAACCAGAGACTCTTAATGTCAGATGTAATACCCCAGCAGACACGCAGGACATAATCAAGATTGGCACTTTACACAACACCAGTTTATTTAAAACGCAAACAAAGGGCTACAGAACCAATTAATAAATTCCTCATTTGTTTATTTACACATATTTACTCAGGGACTTGGCAAGAAAATTGACCTCTGACATCATAACTTGACAACATGGCTGCCCTCAAATGAAACTGCTTTTGTTCCAAACTCTGAGAGACATCTTTGTCCTTTTTGCAAAGATCTTTGGTAACATGTAATGAAGATTAACTAGTTCAGAGAGAAGATGACATGTTATCTTTAGCAAGACTCAGACAGTTTTTACCCCCAAGCCATAAGACTCCTGAACAGGTAACCAAATGGTTACCCGGACTATTTGCATTGTGTGCCCCCCCAACCCCTCTTTTATGCTGCTGCTACTCTCTGATTATCTTATGTGCACAGTCACTTTAACTATACATTCATGTACATACTACCTCAATTGGCCCGACCAACCAGTGCTCCCGCACATTGGCTAACCGGGCTATCTGCATTGTGTCCCACCCACCACCCGCCAACCCCTCTTTTTACGCTACTGCTGCTCTCTGTTCATCATATATGCATAGTTACTTTAAGCATACCCACATGTACATACTACCTGACTGTATATAGCCTTGCTACTCTTATTTTCAAATGTCTTTTTACTGTTGTTTTATTTCTATACTTACCTGCACACACACACACACACACACATACCTTTTTTCCCGCACTATTGGTTAGAGCCTGTAAGTAAGCATTTCACTGTAAGGTCTACACCTGTTGTATTCGGCGCACGTGACAAATAAACTTTGATTTGATTTGACTTCCCACTTCAATGTGATTCACAGCCTATGGACATAACCTATATTTCTCCATCACTATGTGAGAGTAAAAACCCAGCCAGGCATGAGGAGGGCCGTCGTCTTTTTATCAAGTCCAGTGACATCATGCTGATTCATAGCCCTACATATTTTCTCTGAGTTTTCTATTAGCCTGCCAGACATGGGTTCAAATACTATTTGAAATCCTTTCAAATACTGTGCTAGATTAAGCTTGCCTGTTGCAATGGAACTAATAGAAAAGTCGCAAAGTGCAGTACACCTGGCACTTCAGGCAGGCTAAAGCAAAAGCTCAAAGTATTTTAAAGATTTAAAATTATATTTGAACCCAGTTCTGGACCCTGGTCCAACATGCCATGAGAGTGCAGTGAAAACAGAAAATGTAGCCACTCCAGGGCAAAAAGAATTGAGAGGAACAGAAAGAAAGCGTGAAAAGTATGTTTTGTTCAAACCAGGTCATGCGATGGCGATGCTAGTCAGATATACAGTGGGAGGAGAGGCAGGTTTTATCTTTCACCACTGCTTACAGTACCTTTCATGCATTCTTTGGATTCACTGAGCATGTAGTGAGGACTACAGGTTGTTTAAATAGGGAAGGCAAAAGACAGTTTGGAGGTGTGAGATTACAGTTACAGATGTCTATATATATTTTACTATTATAAGCAGAATGCATGTTTTATTAATTAATATTTTATAATATAACATGTTTACATGTTTTTTTTAAATTGCCTTAAGCACTAAGTTGATGTCTCTGAAATGACTCATCGGGTCGGTGTATAGCTGTAACTAGATGCAGTGTCATTGAGAAGGACACCACAGCAGATAAAAATGGATTGACTGATGGTTTCTACCATGGATTAAGTTGAATGACTTTTACTCCTAGCTGGCTCCATATCTCTCCCCCCTCGCTCTCTCGCACTCTCTCTCTCTCTCTCTCTCTCTCTCTCTCTCTCTCTCTCTCTCTCTCTCTCTCTTTCGCTCTCTCTCTATCGTCTTTCTCAGCCCTGTTGTCAACATAGAGAATCTCTGTCCTATCACAGTTCTCTCAAAAATCAATGGAGTGATTTTCTCTCTTGGCTTTATAATTTTGCCAATGCATATACTTACTGTGACATTCCATCACCCTCTCAGAGAGAAAAACTTTTAAGAACGTAATTATTGGCATCTGAGAAAATGGTGGCAGCAGAAGAAGAATCTGTGCAGTAATCAGTTTTAAACGTATTTCCTAATCCTCTCCCAGTCAGTTCCAGCTTTTAAATGTGTTTGAAGTGAAACATCATAAAACCACCATTCATCTACTGTAGCTTCTATTGCTCAAGTCTCCTTCTTTTCATTGTGAAAAATGGGAAAACTTCAGGGGTAGTTAAAAAAAAACAGAAACCTCCCAGAAACTTGGACTCAAAAGTATAACTCAAAGTCAAAAATGTTCGAACCATTTATAAACTTCGCTCTGCATCGACAATACTTCTGAACTTCAAACAAACATAGTACACAACCATAATCACATAGATATGATCTGTGATTTGGAGTTATGTTTCATCTTGCTGATTCTAATTGCTTTAGTTGTTTGACTTTAATGGTTTGACACGCACGGTAATATGTACCATTACTGTAAACAACGCCAACCCCTCTTTTCAACCTACCTTTACTTTTTCTCTCTCTCTCTCTCTTTACATCACATTCTCCTAAGGGTGGATGTGAACATATGCAATTACATGTACATTTAGAGTGTGAAGACATCTCTGCAGTGAAATATATAGATGGTCAGGATTTACAAAAAATCACAGGTAAATTACCCTGTCTGAATCCTTGTATCTAATCAACACAAAAGCACTGGGCTCCATTATCAATGTTGTGTATTTTCAAATGTTATACAGGAACGCTTTTGTTTTAGCCCCACTCTTAGAACTTTAAGAAAATCCATTCCAAAAATAAATATGGGCTGCAGTAAATAGATAGCAAATGTATTTTTAAGGAGAAAAACAAGCACCAGAAATGCTATGTTATGAGGCAAAAGTATGGTCATTTTAATCTATATTCAAATTGTTTTCCCTCCGCAAAACACTATTTGAGAATCCAGTAGCCTTCATTATCAGCATGGACCTAAATCATACCAGAAACATTTCTTAGGTTTAGATAAGGCCAGGAGGGTAAATACAACGTTCATACTCTTTCCACCACCACTTCCCCCTCTCTGTGACCTCTTATTGTTGCCTTCAATCTCAGTGGAAATGATTTTTTTCTATTCTTCACCTGCCCCTGGGCCTTGTTCGTGCTCCTGCTGTTTTTAAACTAAAGCAGTATTGAAGATTGTATTTTGTTCAATGTCCCTTCTCGTATTCGAGAGGCATAGAACATTTTAATCAGCTGCTCTTCTCATCACAGTTTTTTGTTGCTAATTAAATTCCCACTGACTACTAAAGGAGGTGACCCTGTTTTATCAGCTAACCTGAATATTGTCAATCATCCAAAAGCCTTCTTACCCAAGGGCTGCTGGATGGAGCATATTACTTGAACAAAGAGAAAGTGAGATGCAATATTTTATTTATCTATTTATCAAGGTATTTTCCTTTGGAAAAAGCAGGCTAAGAGAACGAAGCATAAATATGTAAAGGCACGGTAACACCACTATGGAACACTAATAGGCAATGGGAAAGAAAAACAGAAAGGCAGTCCGATATAATCATCATCACTCTTGTAAGCATACATTGGTACTCTATAGGTGTGTGCCACTTCTCAGCAACTTGAACATACACTCTTAGAAAAAAAGATGCTATCTAGATCCTAAAACAGTTAGTTGGCTGTCCCCAAAGGAGAACCCTTTGAATAACCCTTTTTGGTTCCAGGTAGAACCCTTTTGGTTCCAGGTAGAGCACTTTTGGGTTCCATGTAAAACCCTTTTCTACATTGAACCCAAAATATTTTTTTACATTTACATTTTTGTCATTTAGCAGACGCTCTTATCCAGAGCGACTTACAGTAGTGAATGCATACATTTCATACATTTTTTTCCCATACTGGTCCCCCGTGGGAATAGTTTTACCTGGAACCAAAAAGGGTTTTCCTATAGAGACAGCACAAGAACCCTTTTGGAAACCTTTTATCTAAGAGTGTACAGTATGAGACAGGTAAACGAGAGACAGCTTCTCTGATAGAACTATGGGAATTTCATGTACTGTCTCTATCTTATTATTGGATGAAATGTAATAAATAGAAAACAACATTGTAGTGGTTGTTGACAGTCACCAGTAAATGTAGGATTATGGGTAGTCTCCACATAACAGAGGGCATCCATACAATGGTAAGCAGGTCCCTGTGTCTGTAGGACTTACCCAAGGTGCCTGCCTCCCTCTCCCAAGGTGCAGTGACTTTGTTCAAAATGTACTTTTGGGTGTCAGGGAAAATGTATGGAGTAAAAAGTACATTATTTTCTTTAGGAATATAGTGAAGTAAAAGTAAAAGTTGTCAAATATATAAATAGTAAGGTAAAGTATAGATACAGAAAAAAACGCATAAGTAGTACTTTAAAGTGTTTTTACTTAAGTACTTTACACCACTGGTACTATTTACAAAATATTATTCTCATAACCATGAAATGTTTGGTCAAACATCCATCTTTTTTATGCTATAGGTTAGGGTTTTGATGGAATACTGTCTGTCTGTTTGTCCGTCCGTCCGTCTGTCCGTCTGTCTGTCTGTCTGTCTGTGTGTCTGTCTGTGTGTGTGTGTGTGTGTGTGTGTGTGTGTGTGTGTGTGTGTGCGCAAACGAGAGAGATGAAAGTCTAGCCCGATTTCAAGGTAGACTGCCCCTGATAAATTTAGGAGCTGTAATTCATTCATCACCCAGTTAGTGAATGCATCAGAGATGCCCATTCTTCTTCCCAGGTGATGGATCTGTCCTTCAGGGTCTTTGGCCATGACTTTGAAACAAGTCTGCTGAACATGATTTCCTCAACAAATCTACAGGCTGGCAGACATCTTGTGATCTTCTTGAGTGTATCCCAAATGGCCGCCTATTACCTATATAGTACACTACTTTTGACCAAAGCCCTATCAAAAGTAGTTCACTATATAGGGGATAGGGGGCCATTTTGGATGCAAACAGGGTAATTACAAGTTGGCTGTGTTAGTTGTTCACATGAATCATAATCAAATGAAGGAAACGATGGTCTTGAAAAAAAGATACTGCCACTCTTTCTACTAAAGAGAGAGGGTTCTTATATACCTATTTCCTTTCTGAAAGGAGACTATAATAAAAATGTATAAAAACCAAATGATGCATTCACGCTCAATGCTAAGTATTGATCCTGGACTTTTGTGGAAGAAATCTTATTGACGCTTGTAAATCTAGCATGGATGCGTACGTGACCACAGGCTCTCAAGTTCACATCAATGACCCCTCCACTAGCTAAGTACATCACTGTCATGGGACCAAAACAATCTAAGAAAATTGATATTTAATTACGAAGGAAAAACTAGACTGAAATTGCATTGGTTGAAGCAATGAAACCCCAGTGTTTGTCCCAAATGGCACCCTAGTCCCTATATAGTGCACTACTTTTGACCAGCGCCATATGGGCCCTGGGCAAAAATAGTGTACTAAATAGGTAGCAGGGAACTATTTGGGAACCACCTCAGGTAAAGGAATGTAACATGTTGCCTTGAAGGGTGAGTGAGTGAGTGGGTGTCGGTCGGTCGGTCGGAATTGAAGGCAGGTGCCGCGGACCAACCAACCAAGTATCATTAAGAGTAGAACCATCTGCCATAAATTCAATTTCTCCAACCTTCGATCTGTCCTTCCCTCCATCCATCAAGGAGTGGGAAGGAGGAGAAGGAGTGAGGGATGAGAAGGAGTGTGGGAAGAAGGGAAGGGTGAGTGGTATGCCCTTCAAGCAAAAGGCATGACACGTTGTTTTAGCTCTACACATGCATGTCACCTCTGGAATAGAAAGATAGACAGCTGAGAATTCTATATATTGTTCTGATAGCAACACATAACTAACCAACAACATTCAACAGCAACAGGCTGTCTGTGACAGATAAATAACCCAATGTTTTAGGCCAATTGGAGACAATATTCTTTTGACAGAAGACAGATAAAGAGGGCCATTTGTGTAGACATAAAGGTTGCACTCCAAATGACACCCTATTCCCTACATAGTCCACTATATTTGACCAAAGCCCTATGGGCCCTGGTTAAAAGTACTGCACTTTATAGGGAATAGGGTGCAGTTTGGGACGGAGACATAGTCTGCTATTGATTGGAATACCACTTGTAAATAGCTTAGAAAATACAGCAATACCAGCCAAGCCACTAACTGCCAGTGAGTGCAGAATGTGCATACAGGATGATTGGTTCAGGAATTAAAGTGGTTGTTAGTTACAATTGCCCTGAAATCCAAACTGGTATACTCCCTTTCACAATTGTTAACAGAGTAAATGGATCCCAAGCTTAGTTACAATGGCACTGTGACCTGGTTCAACAACTTTCCTCTGCATTTCATCCAGCAGGTTTAATATGCTTACACAATGCAGTAGCCAAACGCGTTAGCTAATAGATGCACTAGCTAATACTTAATTTATGTTAACTAATGCATTGATTAATGTTTATTAATGTACGCATATTTAAAAGTTTTACCTTGATCAGTGTCTCTTCTAATACACGTGTGGTTCCTGGTTCCTGGATCTAGATTTATATGCATATATCCAATTATAAATTATAATCCCCTAATGGTCATGGAATGAAAGCAATATGGTCTGCTGTGTTTGCATAACACTAAATAAATGATCCTAGTTCCCCCTCAATGGTATTAATTGATGTGAAATTAGCGTCCACGCCTCTCGCTCTGAGCCTATCATTATCAGACGATTACATTCCAGAAAAAAAATGAGACTCCATTTATTTGAGCGATTTCACACCCCAGAAAGCACAGAAAACATATTTGGTGAAAAATGACTAAGCATGGAGCTACTGAGTGATGATAATAAGCTCCTTATTCCATGTCTCATTGGCATCCTGCAGGATTGTATGGAAAGCCGTAAGTTACCTACTCGAAGTCTAAAGTCCAAAGTTTGTTGATTTGCAACTGCTGCGTTTTATCATTAAGTAGTTTAATACATTTTATAATGCTTAACACAATCTGACTTTGAAGAACATTTCACGGTCCCCACACCCTCGTCAAACTATTACACCTCATTATTATCAATCTAATCCAAACATGACTAAGATTTCACTCTTTCATCAAGTCGAACAGGGTCAACACACTGAACAAGGCTGTAAATGACAGAGAAGAGACGCCATCACATCAGCCATTTAATAATGTGCTCATATCAACTGTGATTGTTTTTCCCTGAGGGAAGGGCAGTAGCCTCATCACACTCCCCAGCGGCGTATCCCATATCCGTCCCCTTACCCCATCCACTCCTGTCCAGTGGACATGATGTTGCTAATGAGAGGTCAGCTGCGGTGGTGTAATAATGGACGGGCGGGCAGTACACGTTCAGTACCCCTGGAGGATATATTACTCACAGCTTTAATCATCAAAGCGATAATCATCTGTGGCAGAAACTGCAGGGAGGCAGTTAGCAGTTACAGCCTATTTTCAAGTCAGATCACGCTCTCTCTCTCTCTCTCGCTCTGATTAATGATCTTTGTCGGTATCTAAAGAGGAAGTTGATGGGGGAGGAGAAAGGATCAAGGGAGGATATAAAATGGAGGGAGGAGAGGGATCGACAGTCTCAAGATCTGTCTGGGAGTTCCTATATTTTCTCACTGGTCCCCCGTGGGAATCGAACCCACCATGCTCGACCAACTGAGCCACGTAGTTCAGTATGAGAGACATTTGTATGTTGCCTTTGCGATGTACTTTGTATGATTATGTTGTCTTACTTTTTTAATAAGGTGCACAGATGCCAAGTGAATTTCCCCGTGAGGGATAGTAATATTGTACTGAATTGATTGAATTGAGTTCACATGCTGGTTTGCCTTCGAATTCAACTCATTCCACCTCATTATCATGAAGATCTCACCCCAATGTCTAATTTTAATGTAGATCTATAAGAATCTGTTTCACACCTGGAAAACTTGATAGATGACTTCCTTCCATTCAATATTAATATCTTGGTATTGGTATTTTTTGGTATTTTATTAGAATCCTGATTTGCAGTTGCGAAAGCAGCAGCTACTCTTCCTGGCGTCCACACAAAATATGAAACATTACATATTACAGAACATTAATAGACAAGAACAGAACTACATGAATGTAAAAACGGCACACATAGCCTACATATCAATACACACTAAAAATGTAGGTCAAATAGGGGAGAGGCGTTGTGCCGTGAGATGTTGCTTGATCTGTTTTTTTAAACCAGGTTTGCTGTTCACTTGCGCTATATGATTTGGGAGTTCCATGCACACTTTCTTGAATTCTTTCTGGATTGTTGGACTGTGAAAATAACCCTGGTGGCATGTCTGGTGGGGTAAGAGTGCGTGCCAGAGCTGTGTGTAAGTTGACTATGTAAACAATTAGGAATTTTCAAAACAATGTTTCTTAGAAAAAGAAGAAGTGATGCAGTCAGTCTCTCCTCAACTGTTAGCCAAGAGAGACTGGCATGCATAGTATTTATATTAACCCTCTGATTACAAGGAAGAGCAAGATGTACCACTCTGTTCTGGGCCAGCTGCAGCTTAACTAGGTCTTTCTTTGCGCACTTGACCATATGACAGGACAATAATCAAGATAAGACTAAACTAGAGCCTGCAGGACTTGCTTTTTTGAGTGGGATGTCAAAAAAGCAGAGCATCTCTGTATTATGAACAGACATCTCCGCTTCTTTACAACCATTTAATCTATAGGTTTTGACCATGACAGTTTACAATCTAAGGTATCACTAAGTAATTTAGTCTCCTCAACAGCCACACCATGTATTATCAGATTCAGAGGTCTATATCTTCATTAACCAAATGTAGAGCTATGATTAAAACCAGGAGCTTTAGTTGCCACTCCAGATAAATAGATTCTCAGAACAACAACACTCTGTCTTCTACATTCTTTAGAACAAATGCACACATTCTTTACCAGAGTAATTCCAAACTGATCCATTATCCTCATACAAATTTCTGATTTATTTCAACATGTGTGTTGAATCTCAGATGGGATCTCAGATGGAGCATTGAATCAATAACTGTCATTCTCAGGCAGGAAATTAATTGTGGTGTCAGAGATTTTCTAAATTAATTTATATCACAGGGGAGATGGATGGAGATTATGCTTAATTATGGAAAAACTGTAATAAAATGAAAATAGAATGAGAATAAAATAGAATAGAGTAATATAGAAGGGTCGGAGCTCATCAGCGGAACTTAGAGAACTGTAGAATCTATGATGAGTTCTAACATCTAATCAGACAAAGCCATGAGTCATCATTCCTTATTTTATTCCTCTTCCTCAGCGCTTTACCAGTAGTAAACACAAATTCACTCCTCCTTAATAAACAGTCTGCATCGGACCCCGAAGCTAATCATTCTCAATTTGTCCCATGAACTTCCGACAAGTTAAAAAGAGCTGAGAGCTAGATGCAGAGGAATGCGTCCCAAATGGCACCCTATTATCTATGCAGTGCACTATTTTGACCAGCTTTCTATGAGCCCTAGTCAAAAATAGTGCACTACATAGGGAATATGGTGCCGTTTGGGATGCAGACAGGGGCTTCCTTCATGATATCAAGATTAATGTTTGATGGTTTACAGTCAACACTGCAATTAGCGTACGGGTTCTTTAGGTCTCTAACATATGTCCTCCTCTCCCCACCGGCTTTTGTTTTAGTGTTGCAGGTATTTGAGGTGGTAAAAGTAGACTACAGTATAGGATCTTGGAGGTTTTCATATGGTATCCCAGATTACATTTTCAACACCTTGTGGCCTTACGGTAATAAGCAATAAATATTATCTCCGGTGAACTTCATTACATTACCTATATCCGTATAAAAAATTCAAAACAACAGAGAAGAAAACTATGAGTTTACAACAAGATTGTTCTTCTAGGCACCGAATAGGTACAGTATAATTGAAGGTTACCAAGAGTGCTATAAGTGCACTAATGGATTTGATGTAATGGTAGTGAGGCAATCAAGTAAATATATAATACCTTATTATATAACTTATTACATAATTTTATAATAGGCTTCAAATTATAATTCACATTTGACCTGTTCCTGAGGTGGTGTCAAATGATTATATAAATCAACATCTAATTTAGAGCAGAGTTCTGTTCTGTACTTTACTGTACTGTATTGTAATGTACTATACTGTATTGTATGTTGATGTGCTGTGCTATACTGTACTGTGCTATACTGTACTGTGCTAGACTGTACTGTGCTATGCTGTACTGTACTGTGCTATGCTGTACTCTACTGTACTGTGCTATACTGTACTCTACTGTACTGTGCATTACTGTACTGTGCTATGCTATGCTATGCTGTACTCTACTGTACTGTGCTATACTGTGCTATACTGTCCTACATGCTCAGTAAAATAGTACACATGCTACTGCACCTGTGCTGGTATCATATAATAATAATGGTTCTAAGCAGAAGCAGACTGACCATTTACACGTTTTTGACTGTGAGGTGTTGAGGGTGTAAGCTATGCTAGACTGTGCATGATCTGTGTACGCACACAAAAATATGTAAACATTTTAGTCCATTACGCATTTTTTCCATATTCCTTTCCTCTAGTTGTTAGGAAGAATGTAAGCCAACCATGAAGGCTTTGAGGATGCCATATTGCAAAATGAATCTCTTTCAACTAGAGGTCAACCGATTATGATTTTTCAACGCCGATACCGATTATTGGAGGACCAAAAACCCGATGCCGATTAATCAGGCTATTTTTTTTTCTTTATTTGTAATAATGACAATTACAACAATACCAAATGAACACTTATTTAACTTAATATAATACATCAATAAAATCAATTTAGCCTCAAATAAATAATGAAAGATGTTCAATTTGGTTTAAATAATGCAAAAACAAAGTGTTGGAGAAGAAAGTAAAAGTGCAATATGTGCCATGTAAGAAAGCTAACGTTTAATTTCCTTGCTCAGAACATGAGAACATATGAAAGCTGGTGGTTCCTTTTAACATGAGTCTTCAATATTCCCAGGTAAGAAGTTTTAGGTTGTAGTTATTATAGGAATTATAGGACTATTTCTCTCTATACGATTTGTATTTCATATACTTTTGACTATTGGATGTTCTTATAGGCACTTTAGTATTGCCAGTGTAACAGTATAGCTTCCGTCCCTCTCCTCGCCCCTACCTGGGCCCGAACCAGGAACACATCGACAACAGCCACCCTCGAAGCAGTGTTACCCATGCAGAGCAAGGGAACAACTACTCCAAGTCTCAGAGCGAGTGATGTTTGAAACGCTATTAGTGCGCACCCAGCTAACTAGCTAGCCATTTCACATCGGTTACACCAGCCTAATCTTGGGAGTTGATAGGCTTGAAGTCATAAACAGCGCAATGCTTCAAGCATTGCGAAGAGCTGCTGGCAAAACGCACGAAAGTGCTGTTTGAATGAATGCTTACGAGCCTGCTGGTGCCTACCACCGCTCAGTCAGACTGCTCTATCAAATCATAGACTTAATTATAATATAATAAACACACAGAAATACGAGCCTTAGGTCATTAATATGGTCGAATCCGGAAACTATCATCTCGAAAACAAAACGTTTTTCCTTTCAGTGAAATACGGAACCGTTCCGTATTTTATCTAACGGGTGGCATCCCTAAGTCTAAATATTCCTGTTACATTGCACAACCTTCAATGTTATGTCATAATTACATAAAATTCTGGCAAATTAGTTCGCAACGAGCCAGGCGGTCCAAACTGTTGCATATACCCTGACTCTGCGTGCAATGAACGCAAGAGAAATGACACAATTTCACCTGGTTAATATTGCCTGCTAACCTGGATTTCTTTTAGCTAAATATGCAGGTTTAAAAATATATACTTCTGTGTATTGATTTTAAGAAAGGCATTGATGTTTATGGTTAGGTACAGTCGTGCAACGATTGTGCTTTTTTCGCAAATGCGCTTTTGTTAAATCATCCCCCGTTTGGCGAAGTTGGCTGTCTTTGTTAGGAAGAAATAGTCTTCACACAGTTCACAACGAGCCAGGTGGCCCAAACTGCTGCATATACCCTGACTCTGTTGCAAGAGGTGACACATTTTCCCTAGTTAAAAGAAATTCATGTTAGCAGGCAATATTAACTAAATATGCAGGTTTAAAATATATACTTGTGTATTGATTTTAAGAAAGACATTAATGTTTATGGTTAGGTACATGTTGGAGCAATGACAGTCCTTTTTCGCAAATGCGCACCGCATCGATTATATGCAACGCAGGACAGGCTAGATAAACTAGTAATATCATCAACCATGTGTAGTTAACTAGTGATTATGATTGATTGATTGATTGGTTTTTATAAGATAAGTTTAATGCTAGCTAGCAACTTACCTTGGCTTCTTACTGCATTCGGGTAACAGGCAGGCTCCTCGTGGAGTGCAATGTAAAGCAGGTGGTTAGAGCATTGGACTAGTTAACCGTAAGGTTGCAAGATTGAATCCCTGAGCTGACAAGGTAAAAATCTGTCATTCTGCCCCTGAACAAGGTAGTTAACCCACCGTTCCTAGGCCGTCATTGAAAATAAGAATGTGTTCTTAACTGACTTGCCTCGTTAAATAAAGGTGTAAAAAAAATTACATAAATAAATAAATAAAATCGGCAAATCGGTGTCCAAAAATACCGATTACCGATTGTTATGAAAACTTGAAATCAGCCCTAATTAATCGCCCATTCCGATTAATCGGTCGACCTCTACTTTCAACGGTGTGAAAAGTGTGCCTGTACTTTACTCTGCATAGTTTTTGAACTCCATAAATGTTTAATTTCAGAGTTTTTAAGCAAGTTAGATTAGAAACTAATAAAACAATGGCATTTACCTTTTTATTCCACTGTAGATCAAAGGAACATTATGTAATTAATAATTTAAACAGGTTGACAATGTCTTTCTATCAGTGGAATATACACTACCCAGTGCTGCTAGATTACAAAATTCATTCAAACTTTTACCACCTTAGATGATTTGTTCCTGCTCTCTGTACCGTCATAATATTGTTCTACTGTGCAGGGAAAATTGCACCAGGAGTGTCAAACTGCACCAGGAGCATCTAAATTATGACTCGACTCAATATCTTAATACAAAATATGTCAGGCTAATTGGTCTCCCAGTGGATTAAAACATAAAACCGCAGGGAGGACGCTGTTTCCAGTCTGTCTCCAACTGTGCTCTCTAACGCGACGCTGCTACACCACTTCATGACTTATTAGGTCATTAAGATGATAATATACAGGATACAGACTATACCCTCAATACACAAACCTGTGCTCAACTCCCCTCTAAAGAAATGCATGCACAAGCAAGCAAGCAAGCAGGCAAGCAGGCATCCACGCACGCACGCATGCATGTGTTACGCCCCTGAAAAAGGGGGGAAATAATCACGAGAGTGATACGGTATTGTTTCCTCACTGAGAACTTTTACTGTAATGAGGAAAAGACTGCGATTTCCCTCGCGAACTTGGGTGGAGACCAGAGCAATCGATCTCAGGCTCATGGATTAAAGAGCATTTAGTAGATCACAGATTAACACTTTTCCCCTTCAATTAGGCACCACAAAATAAAGTAATCAATATAACGTTTACACATTCCTTTTACAATTCTTACCTTTTGTACACTTGATGGATTTTAACTTAACACAATTATATGAATGTTATCCATCTCTATCAACTAATACAGAATGTATGATCTTTTTAACCTTAGATGTTTTAAGATCCTCACATACTATGAACTTACTAATACTTTTTAATGTATAACAGGCTATGAGTATTTCCTTTAACCTGTCACACATGCACTCACACACACACACAAACCCTAACCCTAACCCCAAAAACCCTAACCTTAACCCAAAACCAAACCCTAACTCTAACCTTAACCTTAAACCTAAATCAAATGTTCTCCCACCCTCTCCAGACCGGTAGGATGCACAATATAGAAACAGGGAAGAAAGTTGCAATAGGCTCGTGCAACCCAAGGTTTGATACCAGCAGAAACAGAAACCTCTTAAGGATCGGATCCTTTTTTTACATTTTCGCCTAAAATAATATTTCCAAATCTAACTGCCTGTAGCTCAGGACCTGAAGCAACGATATGCATATTCTTGATACCATTTGAAAGGAAACAGTTTGAAGTTTGTGGAAATGTGAAATTTATGTAGGAGAATATAACACATTAAATCTGGTAAAAGAGAATTTAAAAAAAAATAAAAAACGTGTTTAAAAAAAAATTCTAATAATCATCATCTTTGAAATACAAGAGAAAGGCCACACTGTATTATTCCAGCTTAGGCACAATTTACATTTTGGCTAGATGGCAGCAGTGTATGAGCAACGTTTTAGACTGATCCAATAAACCATTGCATTTCTGTTCAACATGTTGTATCAAGACTGCCCAAATTTGCCTAATTGGTTTATTAATATATTTTCAAGTTCATAACTGTGCATTCTTCTCAAACAATACCATGGTATTCTTTCACTGTAATAGCTACTTTAAATTGGAGAGTGCAGTTAGATTAACAAGAATGTAAGCTTTCTGCCCATATCAGATATGTCTATGTCCTGGGAAATTTTCTTGTTACTTAAAACATCATACTTATCACATTAGCGCACGTTAGCTCAACCAACATCGATCTTAAAACAAACCAAACAATACCCAGTGGATAGCAAAACTTAAGACCTTGGCTCCACTCTGTTTGAGTGGTAAAGAGTAGGATAAAGCATGGACTGTGGGAGTTAGTGAGGGCTTAATTAAGAGAACTAAAGGGGCCACTGACACGAGGAGGAAGTTCAATATAAAATAATGCATTTATTTGCTCAGTCTGGTTTTGTCTTTTTTATATTTTATATTGAATTTTATTATGTCAAGCACTTTAACATAGCACTTATCTTTGTAGCACTTAATCCCTTCATCCCTTGGTGGGATTTCCAATTATGTAACTAATTATTTATCTATTTATTTAATTGATCCAGTTTGCATGTTTTATTATGATTTTATTATATAAAATTTGTTTTAAAATTAAACTTTTTTACCCTCAGCACTTTATCAATAATTATCTTCCTCTTGTTGTTGTACTGTTATGGGTGACCCCTCGGAGCTCTTGGCCTTTCATGTTCTCTCACCCTTACACATCACACACATCACATCATCTTTCTTATTACCTGTGCCACCATTATGGCACGCAGCCTGTGGCTGCCCTACCCTTCCAGGTTACAGAAACAAATGCCCCAGGCAGGGTGTTTGTTTGTGTGAAACTATAAGCCGCAGGACAGATGTGCTCCCCACCGTCACCCCTGGCATCGGCCACACAGCCCAGCAAATCAAATCAAATGTATTTATATAGCCCTTCTTACATCAGCTGATATCTCAAAGTGCTGTACAGAAACCCAGCCTAAAACCCCAAACAGCAAGCAATGCAGGTGTAGAAGCATGGTGGCTAGGAAAAACTCCCTAGAAAGGCCACTTGTAAGCACTGTCCGTGTGTGTGTGTCTGACCGCCACCCTCCTTATGGAGCTGAGTGCAGCAGGAAGCTCTTTGCTGTTCTGTTCTAATCTGCATATTTGCTCTGGAGCAGGCATGCATGCACATACTTACGCACACGCACACACAAACAAACAATTATGAAGCCCTTTGAAAGGCTGGTCATGACACACATCAACACCATCACCCTGGACCCACTCCAATTCAGATATTGCCCCAACAGATCCACAGATGACGCAATCTTAATTGCACTTCACACTGCCCTCTCCCACATGGACAAGAGGGGAATGAACTATGTGAGGATGCTGTTCATAGACTACAGCTCAGCGTTCAACACCATAGTCCCCTCCAAGCTCATCACCAAGCTGGGGACCCTGGTACTGAATACCTCCCTCTGCAACTGAATCCTTGACTTCCTGATGGGCCAGTCCCAGGTAATGAGGGTAGGCAACAACACCTCCACCACGCTTTCCGTATGCACTGTATACACACTATATACACGCTCACTCATGCACACTACACTGACACTGTCACACAAACCCCACACGCATACTGACACAACATTTACACACATACACATACAGACACACACATACACACACACTTTTACACTCATCATATGCTGCTGCTAATCTGTTCTTTATTTTAATTGTATTATTATCTATCCTGATGCTTATTCACTTTACCGTGCCTTCATGTACATACAATGCCTTCAGAAAGTATAACAAACATGTATTTAACAAGTCACATAATAAGTTGCATGAACTCACTCTGTGTGCATTAATAGTGTTTAACATGATTTTTGAAAGACTACCTCATCTCTGTTCCCCACACATACAATTATCTGTAAGGACCCTCAGTCGAGCAGTGAATTTCAAACACAGATTCAATCACAAAAAGCAGGGAGGTTTTCCAATGCCACGCAAAAAATGCATACATTGAATATGTATTTGGTTATTACTTACACTTTGGATGGTGTATCAATGTATCCAGTCACTACAAAGATACAGGCGTCCTTCCTAACTCAGTTGCGGGAAAGGAAGGAAACCACTTTCCACCATGAGGCAAAACTAATCGCTGGTGAATAGCATGTTAAGTTCAAGGTCAGAATAGCTACAGAATTAACCATTTCTTTCAGTAAAATTATACACCAAATGTACATTTTGACTCGGGAACCGGAGTGTAGAAGTATAATTTATTATTTTAGCATCTTGAGAGAATGAATGCGTGGTTAGGGACTGTCTGGAAAGATGCCACCTGTACTGACCTCACCTTCTGGATGGTAGTGGGGTGAACAGGCTATGGCTCGGGTGGTTGATGTCCTTGAGGATCTTTTTGGCCTTCCTGTGATATCGGGTGCTGTAGGTGTCCTGGAGGGCAGGCAGTGTACCCCCGGTGATGCGTTGGCCCTGAGGTTGCGGGCGGTGCAGTTGCCATACCAGACGGTGATTCAGCCCGAAAGGATGCTCTCAATTGTACATCTGTAAAAGTTTGTGAGGGTCTTAGGGACCAAGCCAAATTTCTTCAGCCTCCTGAGGTTGAAGAGACATCCTTTCGGGCTGGTCGCTGTTGCACCTTCTTCACCATCCTCTGTGTGGGTGGACCATTTCAGATTGTCAGTGATGTGTACACTGAGGAACTTGAAGCTTTTCACCTTCTCCACTGTGTTCCCCTCGATGCGGATAGAGCCGTGCTCCTTCTGCTGTTTCCTGAAGTCCACGATCAGCTCCTTTGTTTTGTTGACGTTGAGGGAGAGATTATTTTCCTGGCACCACTCCGCCAGGGCCCTCACCTCCTCCTTGTAGGCTGTCTCGTCATTGTTGGTAATCAGGCCTACTACTGTTGTGTCATCTGCAAACTTGATGATTGAGTTGGAGGCGTGCGTGGCCAAGCAATCATGAGTAAACAGAGAGTACAGGAGGGGGCTGAGCATGCACCTTTGTGGGGCCCCTGTGTTGAGGATCAGCGAAGTGGAGGTGTTGTTTCCTACCTTCACCACCCGGGGGTGGCCCATCAGGAAGTCCAGGACCGAGTTGCACAGGACGGGGTTCAGAGCTAGGGTCCCGAGCTTAATAATGATCTTGGAGGGTACTATGGTGTTGAAGGGTGAGCTATAGTCAATGAACAGCATTCTTACATAGGTATTCCTCGTGTCTAAATGGGATAGGGTAGTGTGCAGTGTTATGGCGATTGCATCGTCTGTGGACCTATTGGGGAGGTAAGCAATTTGATGTGGGTCTAGGGTGACAGGTAAGGTAGAAGTGATATGATCCTTGACTAGTCTCTCAAAGCACTTCATGATGACAGAAGTGAGTGCTATGGGGCGATAGTCATTTAGTTCAGTTACCTTTGCCTTCTTGGGTACAGGAACAATGGTGGCCATCTTGAAACATGTGGGGACAGTAGACTGGGATAGGGAGAGATTGAATATGTCCGAAAAACACTCCAGCCAACTGGTCTGCGCATTCTCTGAGGACGCAGCTAGGGCAGCCTTGCGAGGTATAAAACGCTTAAATGTCTTACTTACATTGGCCACGGAGAACGAGAGCCCACAGTCCTTGGGAGCAGGCCGCTTTGGTGGCACTGTGTTATCCCAAAAGCGGGCGAAGGTGTTTAGCTTGTCTGGGAGCAAGATGTTGTTGTCCGCGACGTGGCTGGTTTACCCTTTGTAATCCATGATTGTCTGTAGACCCTGCCACATACGTCTTGTGTCTGTGCCGTTGAATTGTAATTCCACATTGTCTCTGTACTGCCGTTTTGCCTGTTTGATTGTATTACAGAAGGAATAACTACACTGTTTGTATTCAACCATATTCCCAGTCACCTTGCCCTGGTTAACTGCGGTGGTTCGCTCTTTCAGTTTTGCACGAATGCTGCCATCTGTCCATGGTTTCTGGTTTGGGTAGGTTTTAATAGTCACATTGGGAACAACACCCCCTATACACTTACTGATGAACTCAGTCCCCTTGTCCGTTTACACGGCAATGTTATTCACAGAGACACCCGAAAAATATCCCAGTCCGCGTGATCAAACAATTTTGAAACATGGATTCTGATTGGTCAGACCAGCATTGAATAGACCTTAGCACAGGTATTCTTGTTTGAGTTTCTGCCTATAGGAAGGGAAGAGCAAAATGCAGTCGTGATCTGATTTGCCAAAGGGAGGGCGGGGGAGGGCCTTGTAGGCATCCTGGAAGGGGAAGTAGCAGTGGTCGAGCATTTTACCAGCGAGTACTACAGTCAATGTGCTCATAGAACTTTGGTAGAGTTCTCCTCAAATTTGCTTTGTTAAAATACCCAGCTAGAATAAATGCGGCCTCAGGATAAGTGGTTTCTAGTTTGCACAAAATCCAGTGTAGTTCTCTGAGGGCAGTTGTGGTATTGGCTTGAGGGGGAATATACACGGCTGTGACTATAAACGAAAATAATTCTCTTGGGAGGTAATATGGTCTGCATTTGATTTTGAAGTATTCTAGGTCGGGTGAATAAAAGGACTTGAGTTTCTGTACATTATCACAATCACACCATGAGTAGTTAATCATTAAACATACACCACCACCTTTCTTCTTCCTGGAGAGTTCTTTATTCCTGTGTTTGATACCGTTCCATTTATTCCATTCCAGATATTACAATGAGCCCGTCCTCGTATAGCTCCTCCCACCAGCCTCCTCTGGTGTCAGCGTATATTGAAACCTCCAAAACACGGTAAACAACATGAGAGAAAATTCATCTCTTAGGGTGTATTAAAGTCAAATGTAATTTTGCCTAGATTTCCCCCTGGCTTTCTCCTGCCCTGTTCGTCTGTGTTTCTGTGCAACTTTCATTATTGTTTGCTCATATCCTTCCTCCACGGTGAATATGCATTTGACATTTTGTATCTAAAGGTCTTGATGACAAATTAATACTTGAACAAGTCCCTTGGTCTCTTTTTTTTCTTTCACCTCGCTGTCTCAGCTCAACCCAGATCACAAAAACCCATATCCACTTGGTAGCAAGGAACCGCACCTCTATTGAAAGGTGGCTTCGTTCCATAAACTGATCAATGCATGTTCTACTTGACATGCAGTCGAAAACACGTGAAATTAGTCTTTTCATTGCATTCGTCTTTGAAGTTTTATGGAAAGAAAGAGAGCGCGACGATTCAACAGGCTATGAATCATAAAGATTCTGAATAGGACACTCACTTTCTTTGTGCAGCAATGCATTTCCATATGTCTCCCATCAATATCTATGTTATGATTGGCAGCCAACTTAGAAAAACATTTGAGAGAGAGAGAGAGAGAGAGAGAGAGAGAGGGACCAACGCAGGCTGTCCCGTGAGAGACAACAGACACAGGCAGGACGATGGGCTGGCTCCTAACCACTAGAGCAAGCAGATGGAAACCTTGCAAGACATCCCAGAAGATTAGAGAGGGACAGCTGCACCGCTTTTGATGCAGTCCCTGGTTGCATACCAAATGGCATATTATTCCCTATATGAGTGATTCTACAAAAGGGGGTATAAATTGCTGTCCCTCCCCCCAAAAAACAGTTAAGTCTCCAAACTTAGAACATGTATTTACATCATGATATCTTCTAAGTCTATCTAAGGCAATAACAAACATATTGTTAAATTTATATAGTACAATATTTAGACACCTATTTCTATTGAGGTGGCTGTCCAAAACGCTTTAACACTTATTTCAATAGAATATCTTGAGTTGTTCTATTATTACATTGAAAGATGCTGATCTAATCATTCATTGTATATTTTTTTTTAAATTCAGAAAAATGCTGTCCCCACTTTTGTTGTCAGTACCAAAACTCACACTTTAAAAGACTGTAGAATGGAGACATTTTTGAAAATGAGTGAGCAAGTTGGTAAATCTTCATGTATTTTTAAGAGGTATCACTACCGATCTCTAATATATCACAAAGTATGTAAAGTATGGTTTTGGGACTAAAATACAGTATATGATTGCTGGGATGTATATCTGTCCAAATGAAAGACAGCTAGCCATATTGTTAGCTATGAGAATTCATTAAGTCTAAAATAAGTCAAAATGGTCCAAACCGAAACGGTCACAACCAAAACAATTGACACCATAGAGATACAGAGGTCTCATCTTTGTATCTGTGCCATTATGGAGTCTGTGACAGCAAGGGCAGCGCCAGTGAGGCCATCTCCAATTTAAGGTTACATGCATCATGCTTAACCAACAGAGCTACAGAGGACCACCATGTTGGGTAGTGGACAAGTGCACACTTCAGGAAAAGTATTTAGATGCATAGCCAGCAGAGGGCTCCAAACCTTCAAAAGCCCAAACATTGATATCTATTTGGCCAAAACATAGATGTCTACAGTATAATGAGCTATATTGTACTGTACTCAAGTTTACTCTACTTGAGTTTCTTACAATTAAAGGACCAATAGAATCTTGATCTAGTGGTCTTGGTATTGAGACCACTCGAGACCATATAAATGATGTCTTTAAATTGTCATGGTCTCAGCTCACTGGGTCTGGATCTTGTGACCAATGTCCTGGTATAAATCTTTGTCTTGGCTCCTGGATTACCTTAGTATTTCGTTTACATACCATAGTCAAACTAATCTGAAGAAGTCAATGCTCTCGGATCATTGGCTGAACACTCCCAACCCATAGGAATCACCACCCAGTTGACTACTTTTAAATGGTGGAAGCCCTCAATGGCAATGCCTACACCAAAACGAGTTATTTGCAACTAAAGTCCTCTATCTCTATGATTGACACCAAAGTGCCTATTATTTTGCCAAAATAAAGATAGGTGTTTAAATGATCAATTAAATTATCATCTAATAATTATCATTATTAGATGCATAAGTAATTAAAATCAACAAGTTTCAGATTCATACAATCAACATTGAACATTTTACAGAGAATAGAGATGATATTATCTAAATAAACTGTCACAAACTGGCTCTTAGATGGTGACAAACAAGGGAGTCCATATGTTGGCAGTTAAGGAGTAACAAAATAATTGATTAAATAACTAAAAGTATGCAACTACAAAGGAAAACTAACCTGTGAAGTGTGAAAGTAGGCCTGTAATGGAGATGCATGGATGAAGGTAAAATGTGTGTTAGTGTTGACAGGTACACCTAATCCAAAAAACATAATCAACCAGATCACAAAACAAAATGGTGCTTGTGGAAAGAGAGAGCGAGGACTGGGCACCAGGAACTTTTATACCTTAGTTGATCCCAAACCCAGGTGCAACTTGTCACCTTAACGACCCAATCAGCTCCACCTGTCCCCAACCTGCAAATAAAAGCATGAACACGGAGAAAGCGGCAGGAAGAGTGTAACAGAATTCAATTGAAAGGTTTTGAATATCAGGTTAAAAATCATGTTTTTACAATTTTGTGAATTTACTATGCAAATACAATTTCTAAAATGTATCTGTAATAGGAAGTTAATCAAAATGATCATTGCTGTGCATGGTTCTCGCTTTATTGCTACTTCTTCCAACATGTTTCAGTAGTGACACATTTTGTGAGGTGGTAAGGAATTTAGGTAAACATTTCAAATATGCAATAAACAAAGTGTGTGAAGTACACTGAACAAAAATATAAACGCAACATGTAAAGTGTTGGTCCCATGTTTCATGAGCTGAAATAAAAGATCCCACAAATTTGTTTATATCCCTGTTAGTGAGCATTCCTCCTTTGTCAAGATAATCCATCCACCTGACAGGTGTGGCATATCAAGAAGCTGATTAAACAGCATGATCATTACACAGGTGCACCTTTTGCTGGGGACAATGAAAGGTCACTCTAAAATGTGCAGTTTTGTCACACAACACAATGCCACAGATGTCTCACGTTTTGAGGAGGGTGCAATTGGCATGCTGACTGCAGGAATGTCCACCAGAGCTGTTGCCAGATAATTACATTTTCATTTTTCAATGTTGTTTTAGGAAATGTAGCAGTATGTCCAACCGGCTTCACAACCTCAGACCATGTGTATGGCGTCGTGTGGGTGAGGTTTTCTGATGACAATGTTTTGAACAGAGTGCCCCATGGTGGCAGTGGGGTTATGGTATAGGTAGGTATAAGCTACGGACAACAAACACAATTGCATTTTAGCGATTGCAATTTGAATGCACAGAGATCCCATGACGAGATCCAGATGATTGGCCCATTGTTGTGCCAATCATCCGCCACCATCACCTCATGTTTCAGCATTGTAACACACAGCCCTATGTCGCAAGAATCTGTACACAATACCTGGAAGCTGAAAATGTCCTAGTTCTTCCATGGCCTGTATACTCACCAGACATGTCACCCTTTCAGCATGTTTGGGATGCTCTGGATCGACGTGTACGACAGCATGTTCCAGTTCCCGTGAATATCCAGCAACTTCGCACAGCAATTGAATAGGAGTGGGACAACATTCAACAGGCCACAATCAACAGCCTGATCAACTCTATGCGAAGGAGATGTGTCGCACTGCATGAGGCAGATGGTGGTCACACAAGATTTTTTATTTATTTATTTATTTCACCTTTATTTAACCAGGTAGGCAAGTTGAGAACAAGTTCTCATTTACAATTGCGACCTGGCCAAGATAAAGCAAAGCAGTTCGACAACATACAACAACACAGAGTTACACATGGAATAAAACAACATACAATCAATGATGCAGTAGAAAAAAAATAAGACTATATACAATGTGAGCAAATGATGTGAGATAAGGGAGGTAAAGGCAAAAAATGCCATGGTGGCAAAGTAAATAAAGTTTAGCAAGAAAAACACTGGAATGGTAGATTTGTAGTTTGAAGAAAGTTCAAAGTTAAAATATAAATAATATGGTGCAAAGGAGCAAAATAAATAAAATAAATAAATACAGTAGGGGAAGAGGTAGTAGTTTGGGCTAAATTATAGATGGGCTATGTACAGGTGCAGTGATCTATGAGCTGCTCTGACAGCTGGTGCTTAAAGCTAGGGAGGGAGATAAGTGTTTCCAGTTTCATAGATTTTTGTAGTTCGTTCCAGTCATTGGCAGCAGAGAACTGGAAGGAGAGACGACCAAAGGAGGAGTTGGCTTTAGGGGTGACCAGAGAGATATACCTGCTGGAGCGCGTGCTACAGGTGGGTGCTGCTATGGTGACCAGTGAGCGGAGATAAGGAGGGACTTTACCTAGCAGGGTCTTGTAGATGACCTGGAGCCAATGTGTTTGGCGACGATTATGAAGCGAAGGCCAGCCAACGAGAGTGTACAGGTCGCAGTGGTGGGTAGTATATGGGGCTTTGGTGACAAAACGGATGGCACTGTGATAGACTGCATCCAGCTTGTTGAGTAGGGTATTGGAGGCTATTTTGTAAATGACATCGCCGAAGTCGAGGATTGGTAGGATGGTCAGTTTTACGAGGGTATGTTTGGCAGTATGAGTGAAGGATGCATTGTTGCGAAATAGGAAGCCAATTCTAGATTTAACTTTGGATTGGAGATGATTGATGTGAGTCTGGAAGGAGAGTTTACAGTCTAACCAGACACCTAGGTATTTGTAGTTGTCCACAAATTCTAAGTTAGAACCGTCCAGAGAAGTTATGCTGGACGGGCGGGCAGGTGCAGGCAGCGATCGGTTGAAGAGCATGCATTTAGTTTTACTTGTGTTTAGGAGCAGTTGGAGACCACGGAAGGAGAGTTGAATGGCATTAAAGCTCGTCTGGAGGGTTGTTAACACAGTGTCCAAAGAAGGGCCAGAAGTATACAGAATGGTGTCGTCTGCGTAGAGGTGGATCAGAGATTCACCAGCAGCAAGAGCGACATCATTTATGTATACAGAGAAGAAGATACTGACTGGTTTTCTGACCTATGCCCCTACCTTTTTTTTAAGGTATCTGTGACCAACAGATACATATCTGTATTCCCAGTCATTTGAAATCCATAGATTAGGGTCTAATTAATTTATTTCAATTGACTGATTTCCTTATATGAACTGTAAATCTTTGAAATTGTTGCATGTTGCATATATAGATATACTGGGCTCCCAAGTGGCTCTGTGGTCTAAGACACTGCATCTCAGTGTAAGTGGTGTCACTGCAGTACCTGGTTCAATTCCAGGCTGCATCACATCCAGCTGTGATTGGGTGTGCCATAGGGCGGTGCACAATTGGCCCAGTGTTGTCTGGGGTAGTCTGTCATTGAAAATAACAATTTGTTCTTACCTGACTTGCCTAGTTAAATAAAAAATAATAATAAATGTTTCTACCTGACATATGTTTGAAGATGTGTGCTATAGAATGACCCATATAGTGCACTACTTTTGACCAGATCAATATGGGCGTTGATCAAAAGTAGTGCACTGTATATGGAACAGGGTACCATTAGGGATGCACACCCTTTCTGGCTCTGCTCTCTGGTCACTGGAGCAGGGGTCCAGGGAGGGAGCAGGGCCTGCATAGCTGCCCAGTGTGTGTGCCTCTCTCTCTGACTACACACCACACCATGATTCAACCATCCTTATCCTCTCACAGAGGGAGATACTGGCAGCAGAGACAAGCTTTTCTGATTCCGCATCCTCACGCATCTCGAGCCAGAGGGACACAAATCAACACTATACATATGGCGTATTGTCTTACAGCACAACATCCTGGCATGTGCATCTTAAGCTGTCAGAATCCCAGATCATTTCTTGAGTCGTGACACAAATGGGGATTTTCTCTCTGTTGCCTCCGCAAAGTAGTTGGTTGAATGTCTGTCAGTGTCAGAGATGTGCATGTTTAGATGAGGTGGAATTCAGTGAATATTTTATAGTCACCATTTTGTTATTTGTGTTTTCCATTTCCTTGTTGCTGGCTGATGATTATGGGGTGTTTGAATCTTGTCTCTAAATGAGGGCTATCCAGGAGCTTGTCATGCAGAGAGAGTAATTGCTAAATTCTTTACATCAGGGGGTAATGACCATTATCGTTTGTCATCCACAGATATGTGCAGCGGAGACAGAGAGAGAGTGAAAGAGGGGGGGAGAGAGGGATAGCACAAGCACAGTGGATAAATAAGTAAAGGGAAGAGAGATATACAAAGATAGAGAGGAGAAACGAGCCAAGAGGAGAGAGATACAGAGAAAGAACGCAAGGAGACAAAGAATAGAAAAGAGAAAGAGAGAGAAAAAAGAAGGGTGAGGAGGTGGTGAGAGAATGAGGAGGAGCGCTATCGATCTTCCTCTCTGTTACCTGTCATACTAAAAGCAGCAGCCAAAATCAAATGTCATAATTTGGAAAGAAGAAAATCAGAGCTCTCTCTCTCTTTCTGTCTGTCTGTCTCTCTGTCTGTCTGTCTCTCGTCTGTCTGTCTCTTTCCCTCTCTATTCCCTCTCCCTCCCTCCCTCTCATCTCTCTCTCTTTCTGTCTGTCTCTCTGTCTGTCTGTCTCTCGTCTGTCTGTCTCTTTCCCTCTCTATTCCCTCTCCCTCCCTCCCTCTCATCTTTCTCTCTTGTCTCTCTCTTTCTGTCTCTCTGTCTGTCCCCCCCCCCCTCTGGCTGGTTTTTCTGAAGGACCTTTTCACCTGTCATTCGTTATTCCCTCCTACATTTATCAAAGCTCCTCTGAGTGACTTTCATTTTCAGCAAACAGATGTAAGAGAATCAATACAGTGGTCGAGTCCCAAATGGCACCCTATTCCCTATATAGTGCACTACTTTTGACCAGGGCCCATAGGGTATGTAAGGAATAGGGTGCCATTCGGGACGCAACCTCTGACTTACATGCTCTGGCATAAATCAACCATTCCATGTACGCAGCAGAAAACACTGCCTAATACATTTTCAAAGCGTAGTTAGTACGAAAATGGCTTTTGATGTCTGTAAGTGAGTGAGTGTTGTGGTACTGGCACTACAGTACTATGAACAGACTGAGATAGCAGTGTGTTAGAAAGAGAGAGAGAGAGAAAGAGAGAATGCTCTGCCTTTCAAATGTCTCTATTCTCTATTCCGCCCGGTGCTGCAGTGTTAACTGGACCAAAACATGACATAGACTCATACCTCACGTACAGTACATAGAGCACTAAATCCTTGTACATTAAGCCGAAGTGCGAGGTTCTCACATGCCTGGTGTGATTAATATTTTTATCTAGTCTCTGACTCTCACCACTCTGTCTTGTATGGCAACTGAGCTTTTTGTTTTTGTCTGAATGGCCTGTCTGAAGGGCAGTGTGCTGGGGTTGGCAGATAAGCAGCGTTGAAAGTAGGGAGAGTGAACACAGGTTACGTCCCAAATGGCACTCTATTCCTATTTATTGCACTACTTTTGACCAGAGCCATACACAGTAGGGTGCTATTTGGGACCGAGCTAGAGACACTCCTGTCTCATGTCCTGCCTGACTTTCTGTCTGGCGTCCTGACTTGATTTCATTTCGGCAGCAGCTACTATACACTGAGTGTACAAAACATTTGCTCTTTCCACAACATAGACTGAACAGATGACTCCAGGTGAAAGCTATGATCCTTTATTGATGTCACTTGTTAAATCCGTTGGAGTCAGAGTCAACATGGGCCAGCATCCCTGTGGAACGGGGGGGGGGGCTTGGTTGTGTTTTGTCACCAAACCAAGTCCTAGACTGTTGTATGGTGAGCATGCTTTTGTTCTAGCACTTCAGCTTAATTTAAACCTTCTGCTTCCATGCCGTCCGCTCAAACGAAAACCTTGTGCTGACGGAGCGGATGTTCGATTGAAGCAGAGGGTATAAATTAGACATTAAGCTACACACCTGGTTCAACCAATAAACATCAAGACCTTGATTTGTTGAATCAGGTGTCAGCTGTAGATGGTTATTCAGTCGCTCATTTTATAACCAGACCAAAGTTCAAAATAGTTGTGTATTCCACACTGGCTATGTCATAATAGAAAATAAATGACGTGTCAATTTAATAGAAAGTTTGGAAGGGCAGGTTGGATAATTTAGCATTATAATGAGGCAGGGGTTTTTTTCAGTGTAAAAGAGGTGAAATGTTCTAATAATCCACAAGCACCATCTTTTCTGAGGACTCACATTCTATTTCAACGATATGTCAGGACACTGTGGTGTCTTTTCAGTAACTGAAAACATAATTTTTATTGTGCTTTACAAATGCATGTTTGACTTCGTGTAGACCTACTTCTCTAAATCAAACATGCTTTCTCTACTCATTCCAGGAAACTGATTACTGTTTTTTGATTGAGTTTGTCTCTGAGTTGTGGTTGTCCTTGTGGATGTTGTTGTTATTGTGGGTTCCACTGTGACTGTAGTGCTGTTTATTTACATGGACTTGAGGTTGTTTCAGAGGACAATGAGGTATGTGACTTTTCAGGCCACCTTGACACCAGGTCAAGCTGTATCGCATTAGTAGCAACCAAGATTGTTCTCAGGGCAGGTCTGCCTGTTTTGACTAGCAGAAGTGACTTTTCGCAGCAGGTTGGAGAATTTACGCAGCAGGTTAGGAGAATTAACGTGGCAGGTTAGGAGAGTTAGGCTAAGGTTAGGAAAAGGGTTAGAGTTAGCCAACATGCAGAAATTTGCCCTGATGTGACTCGAACACATCTTGATACAACCAGGCCTGCCCTGAGAACAGTCTTGGTTTCCACTAATGCGATGCTGCCCAGGTCAATATACAGCAGTAGTGAATACTGGCAAGCTGCTGTTGGTCCATTTCCAGCTGACCCTACATGACCTGTGACATGTGACCTCTGACCTGTGATGCTAATCTACCAAGCATCTGACCTGGGCCTTGGGAGAAACACACCCACCTTGGGAGGGTCAGGGACAGTGCTGGGACATTACCCTCAGGTCACCATTCTCTATGTAATATTCATTAGGATGCAATGCATCCCATAGTAATAGAACTACTAGACCCTCAGCCCAAGGCAATTTGAATGGGAACGACCGTTCTAGTAATTCAAATTCTATGCTGCACCCATAGAGAGGCCTTGATTAAAAACACACTGTAGCTGACATGGTCATCTCTCAAGGGTTAATGAAGGGTTAATGACTCTGCATACAGAACATCACAAAACATGTGATCTTAAGATGCATCCCAAGTGGCACCATATTCCCAATATTGTGCACTACTTTTGACCAGAGCTCTATGGGCCCTGGTCAACAGTAGTGCACTTTAAAGGCCCCACTAGGCACCAGTTGTACACCATTAGGGACACATCCCTATTCTCCCTCAACTCTTCCTGTCACAGATTTGGTCTGTCAGTCGGTGGCCTGCATTGTGAAAGAGACCGAGAAGAGAGCATCAGTTATGACGGCTTTGATTGACACATGTCATGCCTCCTGTCGGCATGGCGATGTAATGGCCACCACTGATGCGTCAAACCACAAACGCACACAGGCCCGCGAAGAGTCACACACACGCAGAGATTCATACACACACACACAGGCATGCACGCTTACAAGCACACGTTCACATGCATGCACGCACACACACTCCCCTTACACACGCTATTGTAGCCGAGTCACCCGAGGTAACAGCAGAGAGCCGCCTGCCCGCCTGCGTGAATCCGCTCAAGGCCTGAGAGTGGAATCAAAGTGATTTAGTGAAAGATCCTTCACTCCCTTGGGGGCCAGGGGGCTGACTCTGGGCAGGGATTGATAAGAATGTCCACTGACGAATATAAAAAAAACAATATTCCTCTTCTGCACTTTGAGGCAAAATCATCAATGATGTAATCATAGGACATGTGTTTCCCCACGTCATGATTTATGCTCATAGCCAGACCACTCAAACGTTCCTGTGACATGGAAGACCTCAGATAGCTTTCGATGAGCTTTAATTTTGAAAAGCTCCTCTTTGCCGATGCTACTGTTACTGGTAGGGTGACTGCAATTCTTAGTGCTATCCAAAGGTTAGGATAGAGTTCCTCCAGGTTTTTCTCCCAGAGAAAGGAAAGCAGCTCAAAGGCAGTCATCTTATCTGATGGCAGATCAGCTAAATTCTGAATCTCGTGTGCCAGATCCATTCCACTGATGTCACAGTCATCTCTGAAAGTTAGTGTTTTCAACTTCCCTGCAGTGAGCCTTTAAAGATTCAGTGGACATCTGAGAGCCAGTGCTGAAGTTCAGCAGCACTCCATATTTGGTTTTCACCTGGTTGAGTGTTTCAAATCTCTCATCCATGGATGTCACAGCAGAGTCAACCACAATGTTGAAGTAATTGACTACAAGGTTTTTCAGTGCATCAGTCACTGGTTCATCAGGAGCCTCATAGGTGAAATGCCTCTTGCTGTTTCTAAGTCTCTTCTCTTCCAGAACAGCCTCCACATAAATTTTTTCACAAATGCTTTTGGCTGTTGTCTGGGCCTCAGAGAATCCAGTTTCCCGGTATGTAGTGAGGGAGGCCTTTGCATTTGAGATTAAATTCACTGTGATATCCAACTGCATTGAGGCAGATTGGAGGAGCTTGTTCACCTTGTTTGTCATTGTCAGTATCTCACACCATACGACACAGAAAATCAAGAAGCGGTAGGACCCAACTTCCTCTGCAAGTGCTTGTGCCTCCACTTTGGCCACAGGATCGTTGATTGTCTGTCTGGCTTCCAGTAACACCTCTCGAACACCAGAAGTCTGATACCTGATTGCATGAACTCTTTGGAGCCTACTCTCCCATCTTGTCACTCCATGCAATGACAAGGTTTAGAGTGTGTGCTCCACATGGGACGAACACGGCTCTGGGATTTTTTTGTTGTTGCAGTTTGGCTTGTACTCCTTGGTGCTTGCCCTTCATGTTGGCCCCATTCGTGTTGCCCTCCATTCATGTTGCCCTCCATTCATGTTGCCTTCTGCAATCTTCAAATGGAATCTTAAGCTCATTCAGCTTATCTAAGATGACAGTGGACATATTCAACCATGTTGTAACCTCAACATTCACAAAGCCGAGGAAGTGCTCATTGATCTCTGGCTTTCCCTTTAAAGCCCCGCTTCTCAGAATAATGGACATTTGCTCCTGGTGACTAATGTCAGGTGTACATTCCAAGATAATGGAGAAGTACTTTGAGTCTCTTTCTTGAGTCACTATTTCTACCAGAATCGTGTCACTCACAATTTGTATCAGCTCATTCTGTGTGCGCTTCCCAAGGTAATGAGCATGTATCTCTCATCTTTCATTTTGCTGAGATGATTTTCCATAACGGGGTCAAATTTGGCCAGTAATTAAACCTCTTTTAGGAAGTTTCCATTATCTGGTTGGAAGAGTTTGTTTGATGAACCCCTGAATGCAAGGTTTCTTTCAGCCAGAGACTGGGAGATACTTATTAAACGTGTAAGGACATCCCGCCATCTCTTTCTTACTGTCACACGGAGCGGAACAGGTGGACTCAAGAACAGACTCAGATGAGGAGACTAGGCTGAGGTAACCAAGGTATTTATTTAAACACAGGGGGAAGATGGGGTGCAGGCCAGGGGAAGCTCAGGGGGAATGCAGGAAGCCAGGTGCGAAGGCTGAGGCTGGAGCGAGGGGAGTTGGGACTGGGTAAGCAGGTCCGGAGAGGATTCCAAGGACGCAGTGGAGTTGGGGGTCCAGTATACAGTAGCAGGACTGACGAGACGTGGGACTGGAGACAGGGGCCAAAGTCAGAGCGGGCAGTAGCGGAGAGGAAAACAGCGTCAGGCAAGGGAGAATGTATTTACTGTACATACACAGAGTGTACAAAACATTACAAAACAGCTCTTTCCATGACATAGACTGACCAGGTGAATCCAGGTGAAAGCTATGATCCTTTATTGATGTCAGTTGTTAAATCCACTTGAATCAGTATAGATGAATGGGAGGAGGCAGGTTAAAGAAGGATTTTTAAACCTAGAGACAATTGAGACATGGATTGTGTATGTGTGCCATTCAGATGGTGAATGGGCAAAACAAAATATTTAATTGCCTTTGAACGGGATATGGTAGTAGGTGCCAAGCACACTGGTTTGTGTCAAGAACTGCAACGCTGCTGGGTTTTTCACGCTCAACGGTTTCCAATGTGTATCAAGAATGGTCCACCACCCAAAGGACATCCAGCCAATTAGACACAACTGTGGGTAACATTGGAGTCAACATTGGCCGGCATCCCTGTGGAACACTTTCAATACCTTGTAGAGTCCATGACCCGACAAATTGAGGCTGTTCTAAGGGCAAAAGGGGGAGGGGGGGGTTGTGTATGTGCTGAATGAGGTTCGACTCCAACGGTAGACAGAGCAGACACGGTCTTCGCCCCCCCTGGGGGATGGGGAAGGTGTCTGGAAGGCCTTTCCATGTTTTGCTCATCTTGTGGGACCTCAACTTTAAGAGCCTCATGAAGATATTGCTTACTTACTCTCTAAATCACACAGCCCACACACACACACACACACACACACACACACACACACACACACACACACACACACACACACACACACACGCATTGAGGCTGTTCTGAGGGCAAAAGAGGGGAGGGGGTGTATGTGCGTATGTGCGTGTCTGTGTGGCTACCTGGTTCTAAGCCATCTCTTTACCTTTACACGTCACAAAGCGTGAGAACATTTTCGAATTTAGGTCACAAAGCGTGAGAACATTTTCGAATTTAGGTAGAAAGTCTGTGAACCCTCTGATTGGCTGGGTTTTGTTGCATCGTCTCCCTGCATCACTACACTGACTTTTCATCCCAAATGGCACCCTAATCCCCATATACTGCACTACTTTTGACTAGGGCCCACAGGGCCCACCCTGTGATGTTGATGTTGATGTTGATGTCGATGTTGATGTTGATGAAACGGCTAAGGACCATGACCATCCGGTGGCACCGTCATGCCTGGCTTCAGCTGCTGTTGTGTTCACTGGAACGATGACAGCAGTTTGAATCATGGCTCAGGAATGGAATGCAATTCAGGTTTTTATTGCTTCTAACACCCAGAGATAAAAACAAGAACAGGGAATTCTGGGAGATGGAACACTGGTTTCCAACAGCTGTGGCCAAAATGGAACAGGAACCGAGAGAGAGACAAACTCTTTCAGTGGATTATGACCTTGCTTAGAACACTGATGATGCCCTAGCAGTAGAAACCTTTGTTTTTGCTCTTGTTGCCTCTCAATTAATAAAAAAGTACAAAATTACTTTTAAAAAAAATATTTTTTAGTACGGACCCTCTGCAAATGAATCTTGCTTATAATGTGGCCACGGCACTCCATTATAAAATGTATATGATACTATTTTCTTCATACCGTACTGTAGTTATACAGGTACATCTATGGGAAGACACATCTTAAAGACACCAGACATAACACTACTCAAATATATACAGTATCTCTCTGAAATGTATTTGTGTCTATTATGACATGATAGAGATCAAATGAAAAACCCAGAAAATGTCAGTCAGAAGAAACCTATTGTGGGTTGTCTTTTTTTCTTCCCTGAAATTTCCCAAAAGGCTGTTGGCTGAATGAGATTCGACTCCAGCGGTAGACAGAGCAGATACGGTCTTCGCCCCCCAGGGGATGGGGAAGGTGTCCGGAAGACGAGGGGGGAGGAGGAGAGGAGGGGAGGAGGGTTAAGGAAGGCCTTTCCGTGTTTTGCTCGTCTTGTGGGACCTTATCTCAGCTTTAAGAGCCTCATGAAGATATTGCTTACTTATTCTCTAAATCACACACACACACACACACACACACACACGCACACACACACACACACACACACACACACACACACACACACACACACACACACACACACACACACACACACACACACACACATATACACACACACACACAGGGAACTGAGTCACACACACGCACACATGCGCACACACGGGCACACACACACACACACACAAGGCCACACACACACACAAGGCCACACACACACACACCCAAGGGCACTGTCGCATAACCACCACCACAGCATTTTCAGTTTCACTCCACTAACTCCCTTCCCCCGCTGCATGGGCCATATTGAATTGTCTGTAGTGGGTACACACTGTGTAATGTAGTAGCAGACTGAATACAAGTACTGTCAGAGAGCGAGCGAGGAAATCAAGGAGAGTTTGTTGTGTGCCAAGAGGTTTGTCAATCTAGCACATCGTCTCTCACTCTTCTTAGGCAAAGTCAGTCCTGAGACCTGGTGTGAGATACACTGTATATGGTCAACTTTATAATTTCCAGCTAATCATTTATACTGAACAAAAATATGAACGCAAAATGCAACGATTTCAGTTACAGTTCATATAAGGAAATCAGTCAATTTAAATAAATTCATTAGGCCCTAATTTATGGATTTCACATGACTGGGCAGGGGCGCAGCTTGGCCAACTGGGCAGCCAGGCCCAGGCAATCAGAATGAGATTTTACCCACAACAGGGCTTTATTACAGACAGAAATACTCCTCAGTACCCTCTCCCCCCTCTAACGATCCTGCAGGTCAAGAAGCTGGTTGTGGAGGTCCTGGGCTGGCATGGTTACACGTGGTCTGCGGTTGTGAGGCAGGTTGAACGTACTGCCAAATTCTCTAAAATGACGATGCTTATGGCGGCTTTTGGTAGAGAAATGAACAGTAAATATGGATTATCTTGACAAAGGATAAAATTCTCACCAACAGGGATGTAAACACATTTCTCCACAACATTTAAGAGAAATAATAGTTTTGTGCATATGGAACATTTCTGGGACCAGCAGTTTACATGAAGTATATATATATTTTTTCAGTTTATTGATAGTTTGTTTATAGAAGTGTTGTGCTGGTTTCGGCCAACAGAGGGGACCGCTCGCTCTAGTGTTTACTTCACAAGCTCTCACTGCTGTAGTTCTCGCGCTAAGAGGAGCAACCATATATAAACTCATTGTTTTAAACATGATTTTCAAGGTGAGTGACTTGTAAAGCACATCATTCTGAAACACTAAGAGGAGCGTAGTTATGTTATTGTTGTATTGTTTTCATTGTTAAATTAGTTTGTTAGATGTCCGCTAGCATTGAAGCTAACAATAGCTAACGGCAGCTCCAGTGGCAGCGCCATCGTCATCAAGGGGCCAGGGCTCCGGTCTGGAAGCACAGTTTCGATTGCTCCTACAGTTTTCTCCAGTACTGCAGTTTAGCTGACACCCGGCCCAGAAAGCCAATTTTCATAGATGGCCACATAGAAAAGTCAGATTTGTAAATTCCTAATAAGACATCACCTTTGTGCACAAAACATCCTTTGAATTATTAAAATAATTGTCACTGAGACAATTTTTTACCATCACTCAAAGCCGAAGATATTAACATTTTATATTCATCCAATGTCTGCCATGTTTTTGGTTAGTGATGACGTCGTCGTTGCTTGCTCTGCTCCCTGTGCGCACTGAGTGCTAGTGCACATGTGATGTTGGTCTGTATAACCCGGATGCAACTTGGATATAGAAGGTCCATGAATCGGGGGAGATTACCTTGAAAACAATGGTCATACATCTTGGACGCAGTCTCCAGTTCTTATTATACCTCAGTGGTTGTAATGGTAATGGAGGCTCAGTCCGAGTTGGGCAGAGGATATAAACAAAAGGGGAAACATTGTTTCTTGCTGTGTATTGAGCCCTAGCTGAAGAATGAAATTATGAAATGTATTTGTGAGATGATGAAATGTATTTATGAAACTAGATAATTGTATTAGTTGTTTATTCATTGTTTTAATATGTGGGCTGGTTATTTAGTAATTCTATAAGAATAGAGAAGTCAGTTGAATGAGTGATAAGCCAACAATAGCTGTACTACTGACAGAGCAACTAGATATAAACTCATTGTTTTAAACTTGATTCCCAAGGTGTCAGGCTCAATCATTCTACTCACCACACCCGATTACAAAAGGGCAACATTGGGATGCAGCCAAAATGTCTCCTGATCCACAGAGCTCTAATCAATCAATCAATGCTTCCACACATTATAGCCTACCACACACCCACAAATCCTTGTCCTGGCAGTTTATCTACACTCACCAGCCAGTACATTAGGTACATCCATCTAGTATCGAGTCAGACCCCCCTTTGCCTCCATAACAGCCTGAATTCTCGTGGAAATGGATTCTACAAGTCGGAAATGTTCCACAGGGATGTTGGTCCATGCTGACGCGATGGCATCACACAGTTGCTGCAGATTGGACCAGCCTGTCCCGTTGCCACCTGGCAGGATGAACTCCATCTGCTTACTCCAAATCCTGACTCTGCCATCAGCATGAAGGGAGAGGAACTGGGACTCTTCAGACTGTGCAATATTTTTCCACTCCTCACTTGTACAGTGTTGGTGATCGCATGCCTACTGAGGCTGCTTTCTCTTGTTTTTAGCAGATAGAAGTGAAACCTGGTGTGGTTGTCTGCTGCAGTAGCCCATCCGTGACAAGGATCGATGAATTGTGCATTCTGAGATGCTGTTCTGCACACCACTGTTGTACTGCACCATTATTGGTCTGTTTGTGCCCCGCCTGTTAGCTTGCACGATTCTTGGCATTCTCCTTCGACCTCTCTCATCAACGAACTGTTTTCGCCCACAGGACTGCCGCTGAATAGACGTTTTTGTTTGTTGCACAATTCTCTATAAACCCTAGACACTGGTGTGCATGAAAAGCCCAGGAGGGCGGCCATCCTGAGATACTGGATCGGGCGCACTTGGCACCGATGATCATGCCACACTCAAAGTCATTTAGGTCACTCATTTTGCCCCTTCTAACGTTCAATCGAACAGTTACTGAATGCCTCGATGCCTGTCTGCCTGCTTTATATAGCAAGCCTCGGCCACGTGACTCACTGTCTGTAGGAGCGATCCATTTTCATGAATGGATTGGTGTACCTAATAAACTGTCCGTTGAGTGTATAACCGTATATAAGTTATTTTGTCTCTTGTGATGGAGAGATATGTCAATTTATGTTCTGTGATTGATTTTTTAAGTTGACCCCATCAACACTGCCCTTCACTGAGGCTGCTCTGGTGTGAAGGGCAAAACTCACTGTTTGCAGTTCCTGGTGCTTATGAATGATTTAGGATCAGTTTTATATATAAATTATATTACATGGACAGGGAGGACCTGATCCTAGACCAGCACTCCTACTCTGAGACCATACAGCTCCTGAACAGACTGTATTATACATCGTTACAAAGCCTCTGTGGCCATTTGTTTACATACTTACTGAGTACATAGAGTACCACAGTATGAGTCATAATACCCATAAAACCTAGCAGTCAAACAGGGAAATGTTTCCAATTGATTTTCCACCATTCCTTTTCCCCATAGGGGATTTTAGAAACACTTAAAATAATGGCTGTGTTTTGTGTAGGCTTACTCTGACGTGATGTTTTAATAACCGTGTAAATCTCTCAAGGACAAGGTGGGTTTTATCAATATATTTGCCTGTATTTAACCCCCCCCCAAAATGAAATTCTAATTAGCTACAAATGCCATGATGATCTGGATGAGACTGTGAATCAAGGCAAAGCTAAGAATCTCTGTATGAACTATCTAACCTTAGCTAAATGTAGTAATGAATAAATTGGCAATATTTCTTTAAATGGACAATTCTGTGTCGTGCAAGTTTTAAATTGAAACAATACATGTTAGCAAAGGTGTCAGCTAGAGATGATGTGCAGGAGCTTGCAGGGATTTGTAGTTTTGCATGATCTACTTTGAGGTTAATGTTCATTTTTGAATCTGAGAGTAAATAGAGCCGAATATATTGATAAAAGTCCCCTTGTTCGAGAGAGATTTACATGGTTATGAAAACATCTCGCCAAGGTAAGCCTACACAAAACACAGCCATTATTTGAAATTTTTCTAAAATCCTCTATGTGAAAAATGAATGCCGGAAAAACGATTGGAACCATTTCCCTGCTTGACCGCTAAGTTTTATAGGTAATGTGACTCCTCCTCTGTGGGGCTCTATACTGAGCAGCCGGCAAATTGGACTCACCATGAGTTTGGACAAGGAATAGAATAAGACGGAAGGAGAGAGAGAGCAGAAGAGAGAGAGCGAGAGAGAGACAGAGAGAGAGACAGACAGAGACAGAGACAGAGAGATGAAGAGAAACTGCACTGGCAGAGTGTGTGAAAGAAAGAAAGAAAGAAAGAAAGAAAGAAAGAGAGGGAGGGAGGGAAGGAAGGAAGGAAGGAAGGAAGGAAGGAAGGAAGGAAGGAAGGAAGGAAGGAAGGAAGGAAGGAAGGAAGGAAGGAAGGAGAGAGAGAGAGAGAAAAAAGAGAGCAAGTATCCCAGGGTGAGGAGCATCATTAGATCCTCTTCTTATTCCAATCCCTGTGTGTCTGTACACTACACCACAAAGAGATTGAAATGTGACTCAAGCCAGGCCTGAGCACCACTGAAAGCCCATCCCCACACAGTGACAAAGACAATTACTTATTGGTGTTGACTTTATCCCCTCCCACAGGCTCAAATATGGTTGTGAAACAAAAAAAAGCTCTCTCTTACATTCCCAAGAGTGTCCGCTCTCACTATTCGCTACGAACACTGTTGAGTGCTCTCCATCATTTTTATATGTTTTATTTATTTCACCTTTATTTAACCAGGTAGGCAAGTTGAGAACAAGTTCTCATTTACAATTGCGACCTGGCCAAGATAAAGCAAAGCGGTTCGACACATACAACAACACAGAGTTACACATGGAGTAAAACAAACATACAGTCAATAATACAGTAGAAAAATAAGTCTATATACAATGTGAGCAAATGAGGTGAGATAAGGGAGGTAAAGGCAAAAAAGGCCATGGTGGCAAAGTAAATACCATATTGCAAGTAAAACACTGGAATGGTAGATTTGTAGTGGAAGAAAGTGCAAAGTAGAAATATAAATAATTGGGTGCAAAGGAGCAAAATAAATAAGTAAATAAATACAGTAGGGGAAGAGGTAGTTGTATGGGCTAAATTATAGATGGGCTATGTACAGGTGCGTGTGAGCCGCTATCTGTGAGCCGCTCTGACAGATGGTGCTTAAAGCTAGTGAGGGAGATGTGTTTCCAGTTTCAGAGATTTTTGTAGTTCGTTCCAGTCATTGGCAGCAGAGAACTGGAAGGAGAGACAGCCAAAGGAGGAATTGGCTTTGGGGGTGACCAGAGATATACCTGCTGGAGCGCGTGCTACAGGTGGGTGCTGCTACGGTGACCAGTGAGCGGAGATAAGGGGGGACTTTACCAAGCAAGGTCTTGTAGATGACCTGGAGCCAGTGGGTTTGGCGACGAGTATGAAGTGAGGGCCAGCCAACGAGAGCGTACAGGTCGCAGTGGTGGGTAGTATATGGGGCTTTGGTGACAAAACGGATGGCACTGTGATAGACTGCATCCAGTTTATTGAGTAGGGCATTGGAGGCTATTTTGTAAATGACATCGCCGAAGTCGAGGATCGGTAGGATGGTCAGTTTTACGAGGGTATGTTTGGCAGCATGAGTGAAGGATGCTTTGTTGTGAAATAGGAAGCCAATTCTAGATTTAACTTTGGATTGGAGATGTTTGATGTGAGTCTGGAAGGAGAGTTTACAGTCTAACCAGACATCTAGGTATTTGTAGTTGTCCACATATTCTAAGTCAGAACCGTCCAGAGTAGTGATCATGAGAACATCTCATATTCAGATCACAGTAGAGCAACAGGACAGAGCTAATGTTTTGCGCATATAATACAAAATACAATATTCGATTATTTTTGTCCCCACATTGTTTTGAAGTGGTGTTAAAACCACACACAACTCAGATATGAACATGTTATATTTGATTATGATTCATGCCTACACTATGTACAATTTAGAGTCGCCACAACCTTGTGTTTTGGTATGATATAATAAAGAGCTAGCACTGTCCCTTCATGACTCACACAAGTCCCCTTTGGCAAGATGGAAGCATTATGCTGTCAGACGTGCACACGTCATCTCTCAGTGTGTGCGTGTGTGTGTGAGATAATAGACATCCTTCAAGCATGAAGGAGATGGCTTTTTCTCTTTAATAACTGTACCTGTCATATGAAAGGTGATGGTAAATAAGACGAGAGTGATTACTCAATACCTATCAAATCAAATGAAATGTTATTTAGCAGATGTTATTGTGGGTGTAGCGAAATTCTTTCCTCTCCTACCATTAGTCACTCAGTCCTTTGTCTAGTATCATCCAATCTAATCATCTGGGTGAAAAAACATTTGTGACTGCCAAGGAATAATTTGACTGCACCCCATCTTAATTTCATTTTTTGGATACTGGATTCTAATTTTGTCAGGAGTTTTGCCAGGAGTTTAAGTCTGTTCAAAAATGCCAACCGGGCCCTCTGTGGAAATGGAAAAGTACTCTCTGCATGTTGTGGTGGGATAGTCCAGCTTGATGAGCATGTGACTAGGGCTTATAGGCTATAAGATATTTATGGTAAGAAAGTTAATTTAAGTTCATGATTTACGACATTAGTGAACTTTAGAAAATGTTTAGATCTGTCTGTGTGTCTGTGTGTCTGTGTGTGTGTGTGTGTTTGTGTGTGTGTGTGTGTGTGTGTGTGCGTGTGTGTGTGTGTGTATGTGTGCAATATACTGTGAATTAATCCAGCTCTAAAATAAAAGTTTTCCTGAATACTCGTTAGATATGTTCCAAATGGCATGCTATTACCTTTATGGTGCACTACATATAATGCCCAATCATGTTTGTACCATGTTTTTGTGCTGCTACCATGTTGTGTTGCTACCATGCTTTATTGTCATGGGTTGCTGCCTTTTTATGTTGTTGTCTTAGGTCTCTCTTTATGTAGTGTTGTGTCTCTCTTGTTGTGATGTGTGTTTTGTCCTATATTTATATTGTATTAATTTTCTTTTTTTTTAAATCCCAGGCCCCGGTCCCCACAGGAGGCCTTTTGCCTTCTGGTATTCCGTCATCGTCATCTAATTTCAGAACCTTGTGGTCATTTTTCAAAACTCTAGACACAAAACTCAAAATGGTCATCACTTGTAACACAGGCTGTCCAATGTTCAAAACATTGCATTGTGCATTCATATCTTCAAGGAAACCTTGCACTTGCAGAATCATTGGTTCAAATAACTAATTTATCATGAAATACCATAGGAACATTCATTTAGATCACCCACACACAAGATACCGATAGTTTCATTGTGTAGTTGTTCGTACAATCATTAAATATTGTAGTACAAAATATGTGATACATGTTTCATTATGCTACTACACGTAAATACATCACTGTAAAAGGACTAGTAAAGAGAATACTACAGACACAGTGGAATCATTGAACAAAATCTGAAATGTATTGATGAAATACAATAAAATCACTCATAGGTTTCTTTGAATCAAAGCAAAAATAATTAGCTACAAAAAAAGAAATAAACTACTGTACTTCTATATTTCCCTCAACCCTGTCTTGTGGATTTGGCCATAGGTTCTCATCCACATCACAATGGATGTTTTCATTAGCCAAACATCTTGGGAAGAATCTTTGGGCATGGCGAATCCAGGCCTGACACTGGTCTGCCGTGATGTCATTGAATGCGTCATCCATGGCCTGGAGAAGGGTGGCTTGTTCATGAGGGCGCCTATCATATACCTTCCACCTCCATGTGGAGAAAAATCCTCAATCAGGTTTTAAGAAAGGAGAATACAAGGGCAGGTACAGGGTGGTAAATTGTGGATGGGCCTGAAACCATGCTTGCACCATTTGAGCATGGTGGAACCTGACATTATCCCACACAATGACATAGGTCATGCCATCAGCTCTACAAACCTGATTTAGCCCATCAAGGAAGGTTACATTCGAACAGCGAATCATGTGGCTGCCTGCAACTCAATATATAGAGTGGCTTCCAGTTGAAGCTCGCATCTGCTACAAGACCATGGTGCTTGCCTACGGAGCTGTGAGGGGAACGGCACCTCCGTACCTTCAGGCTCTGATCAGTCCCTAAACCCAAAAAAGGGCACTGCGTTCGTCCACCTCTGGCCTGCTGGCCCCCTTACCTCTGCGGAAGCACAGTTCCCGCTCAGCCCAGTCAAAACTGTTCGCTGCTCTGGCACCCCAATGGTGGAACAAGCTCCCTCACGACGCCAGGACAGCGGAGTCAATCACCACCTTCCGGAGACACCTGAAACCCCACCTCTTTAAGGAATACCTGGGATAGGATGAGTAATCCTTCTAACCCCCCCCCCCAAAAAAAGATATAGATGTACTATTGTAAAGTGGTTGTTCCACTGGATATCATAAGGTGAATGCACCAATTTGTAAGTCGCTCTGGATAAGAGCGTCTGCTAAATGACGTAAATGTAATGTAAATATAAATATAGAGTAGAGAGCTTTAGTTGTTGTTCGACCTAACATTAGAACGGGCAAGATGTGTAATCTAAGCAACTTTGACCGTGGTATGATTGTTGATGCCACACATGGGGATTCCAGCATCTCAGAAACAGCTGCCTTCCTGGGATTTTTATGCACTACAGTCTCTAGAGTTTACAGAGAATGGTACGGTAAACAAAACACATTCAGTGAGCGGCAGTTCTGTGGGCGAAAACACCTTGTTAATGAGAGAGGTCAGAGGAGAATATCCAGACTTATTCAAGCTAACAGAAAGGCCACAAATGCTCAAATAACAGCTGTTTAAAACAGTGGTGTGCAGAAGGGCATCTCTTCACGTACAACACCGTGAATAATTCAGGCTGTTGTGGAGGCAAAAGGGGGTCCTACCCAGTACTAGATAGCTGAACCTAATAAAGTGGCCAGTGAGTGTACAGTAATGTCGAATCTGAAAACATGGTCTGGGAAAGTGGTACATGGGACCATAGAAACAGTGTCTGATAAAAAATTATGATGAAATATTACATCCATAGATAATGTACCACGGTAAGTGGTGTCAATGGATCTCGTTATCCTGAAACTTACAAGATCTTAACATGGAATATTGTTCGTCAGTTTCCATAAAACTATGCATGAAGAGTAATGCAACAGTTACTTATCATTTTGATCAGTTGTATCAATTGATAGTTAGATCATTGTAATGAAATGAATAGGCAGTCATCTCAGATGTAATGTGTGAATTGCATTTTGAAATGGTAATACTTTGATGTTAAGTTGTGTCATTTTGAACAGGTGATTTTAGTTCAGTGAACAAATTATCTTAGCTTTATGTGTATTGTATCCAAGCAATTGGAAAAAGTGTTAGCGTTTTGAAAAATTTGCATTTTGATCATTGGTTGTGAGTTTTGTGTCTAGAGTTTTGAAAAATAACATCAAGGTTCCGAAATTAGTACCAAAGTAATTGTAAAAAACTGTAACAATTTGTTCTTAACTGACTTGCCTAGTTGAATAAAGGTTAAATAAAAATAAAAAATAAATATACATATGGAATAGGGTGCCAACTAGAGCACTACATATGGAATAGGGTGCCAACTAGAGCACTACATATGGAATAGGGTGCCAACTAGAGCACTACATATGGAATAAAGTGCCAAATAGAGCACTACATATGGAAAATGTGTAGATGTGTGTGTGTGTGTGTGTGTGTGTGTGTGTGTGTGTGTGTGTGTGTGTGTGTGTGTGTGTGTGTGTGTGTGTGTGTGTAATATACTGTGAATTAATCCAGCTCTAAAATAAAAGTTTTCCTGAATACTCGTTAGATATGTTCCAAATGGTATGCTATTACCTTTATGGTGCACTACATTCTTCAAATCTAGAGTACAACATATGGAATAGAGTACCAACTAGAGCACTACATATGGAATAGGGTGCCAACTAGAGCACTACATACGGAATAGGGTGCCAACTAGACACCTACATAAGGAGTAGGGTGCCAACTAGAGCACTACATATGGAACAGGGTGCCATTTGGGACACATACTAATTCTTCACAAAGTCACAAATCCCACAGCTGACATTGCAGCTATTATTTGTTCATTTGTTTCATTGAAGTTAATTTGAATAAATATGGAATTGGAACCAATGTTTGGCACATTTTGACTTGAGTCCATCTCGCAATATTAATGCTCACCAGACCAGAGAAAATCCCTTAGTCAAACCTGACAAGAATATTACTGTGAATGCATAAACACTAACACAATACTTTTCATAAAAATTTAATTGTATTATAGACATGGTTTAGAAAAATCTCAAATTTGGACATATCAGACCAAAGGACTGATTTCCACCGATCTAATGTCCATTGCTAGTGTTTCTTGGGCTTACCAAGTCTCTTATTATTGGTGTCCTTTAGTAGTGGTTTCTTTGCAGCAATACGACCATGAAGGCCTGATTCACGCAGTCTCCTTAGAACAGTTCAAATCAAATGTTATTTGTCACATACGCCGAATACAACAGGTGTTTCACCTTACAGTGAAATGCTTACTTTACAAGCCCTTGACTAACCGATGCCCCCGCACATTGACTCTGTACCAGTACCCCCTGTATATAGCCTTGCTATTGTTATTTTACTGCTGCTCTTTCATTATTTGTTACTTTTATTTTTTATTGATCTATTTTTTACTCAACACTTATTTTTCTTAAAACTGTGTTGTTGTTCAGGTAATTGAGGTAATATGTACATGTAGGTAGAGTTAAGAGACTATGCATAGATAATAAACAGAGAGTAGCAGCAGCGTAAAATGAGGGGGGCAAAAAAAAATTGTCTGGGTAGAAGCTGTTAAGAAGTCTTTTGGACAAAGACTTGGCGCTCTGGTACCACTTGCCGTGTGGTAGCAGAGAGAACAGTCTATGACTAGGATCATATGTTTTAGGGCCTTCCTAAAAAAGACACCACCTGTTATAGAGGTCCTGGATGGCAAGAAGCTTGGCCCCAGTGATGTACTGGGCCGTACGCACTACCCACTGTAGTGCCTTGCGGTTGGAGGCTGAGCAGTTGCCATACCAGGCAGTGAATCAACCAGTCAGGACGCTCTCAATGGTGCAGCTGGAGAGCTTTTTGAGGATCTGGGGACCCATGCCAAATCTTTTCAGTCTCCTGAGGGGGAATAGGCTTTGTTGTGCCCTCTTCATGACTCTCTTGGTGTGTTTGGAACATGATAGTTTGTTGGTGATGTGGACACCAAGGAGCTTGAAGCTCTCAACCTGCTCCACTACAGTCCCATCGATGAGAATGGGGCGTCTTGTCCTCCTTTTCCTGTAGTCCACAATCATCTCCTTTGTCTTGATCACGTTTAGGGAGAAGTTGTTGTCCTGGCACCACATGGCTAGGTCTCTGACCCCCTCCCTATAGGCTGTCTCATCGTTGTCGGTGATCAGGCCTACCACTGTTGTGTCATGTTAATGATGGTGTTGGAGTCATGCCTGGCCCTGCAGTCATGAGAGAACAGGAAGTACAGGAGGGGACTGAGCATGCACCCCTGAGGGGCCCCTGTGTTGAGGATCAGCATGAAGGATGTGTTGTTACCTACCCTTACCACCTGGGGGCGGCCCGTCAGGAAGTCCAGGATCCAGTTGCAGATGGAGGTGTTTAGTCCCAGGGTCCTTAGCTTATTGATGAGCTTTGAGGGCACTATGGTGTTGAACGCTGAGCTGTGGCGGTCCTGATGAGAGCCAGTTTCATCATAGTGCTTGATGGTTTTTGCGGCTGCACTCAAAGCAACTTTCAAAGTTCTTGAAATTGACCTTCTTGTCTTAAAGTGATGGTGAACTGTCATTTCCCCTTTGCTTATTTGAGCTCTTCTTAACATAATATGGACTTGGTATTTTACCAAATAGGGCTATCTTCTGTATACAACCCCTACCTTGTCACAACACAACTAATTGGCTCAAAAAGAAATTCCACAAATGAACTTTTAAGAAGGCACACCTGTTAATTGAAATGTATTCCAGGTGACTACCTCATGACGCTGGTTGAGAGAATGCCAAGAGTGTGCAAAGCTGTCATCAAGGCAAATGGTGGCTACTCTGAAGAATCTCATATCTAAAATATATTTTGATTTGTTGAACACTTTTTTGGTTACTACATGATTCCATATGTGTTATTTCATAGTTTTGATGTCTTCACTATTATTATACCATGTAGAAAAGAGTAAAAATAAAGAACTACCCTTGAATGAGTAGGTTTATAAACACATATATAATCATAATACAATGGAATAGGGTGCCGTTTGGGAACCAACCAAGAGCACAAAGACCTGAGTGATACTGTGAGAGCAAGACGGAGCACTTTCTAACTGTCCTGCTACTCACTGCAGCGACCCTGATCATTAACACAGCAAGACAACACCAGTACAGAACACTGAGCCATGAGGAGAATAAATACTGTAAATTGACATGGCTATCATACATGCCAATGATCAATAAAAGATGAAGGGAGAACACATTAATTACATAACAAAGCATGGTGACCCGGTAGCAAGGGATCCTGTTTTGCTTTGAGAAGCTATTCAATGTTAATTTGAGAGGGGTTGCATTTGCATACCCCCTATCCCTAGGCTATGTACCAAAATGTGTCAGGAACCCTGTTTAGATCTTTTTGTGTGCATATATTGTACTTTATTGTGGATAGAGAAAGTGATAGGAAGATGGGAGAGACGTTCCTGCCAGAAGGGCGTGGGTCAGAATCAAACCCCCACCGACACGGTATACGTGTGCGTTGAAGGCAGCGGCCCTAACCGCTAGACCACAATTACGTGCTACCTGTCCCAGACCTGCTGTTTTCAACTCTCTAGAGACAGCAGGAGCGGTAGAGATACTCTCAATGATCGGCTATGAAAAGCCAAATGACATTTACTCTTGAGGTGCTGACTTGTTGCACCCTCGACAACTACTGTGATTATTATTATTTGACCATGCTGGTCATTTATGAACATTTGAACATCTTGGCCATGTTCTGTTATAATCTCCACCCGGCACACCCAGAAGAGGACTGGCCACCCCTCATAGCCTGGTTCCTCTCTAGGTTTCTTCCTAGGTTTTGGCCTTTCTAGGGAGTTTTTCCTAGCCACCGCGGTTCTACACCTGCATTGCTTGCTGTTTGGGGTTTTAGGCTGGGTTTCTGTACAGCACTTTGAGATATCAGCTGATGTAAGAAGGGCTATATAAATACATTTGATTTGAAATTTGATTTGAATTAGATGTTTTTCAAATCCCCGATTGTAGCTTTTTAGAATAGTTTTACTGTATTGTCCCCCTTCAGATGATAACTTATAAATAATTTATGTGGAAGAACATTTTATACAAAAAAAACATGTATTTATAGTTTTTAGTTTACATGTAACACAAGTTTAACAAAAGAGATGTTATCTTTTCCCTCTGTATCGCATACTGTTTCAAAATGTCCTCTTTTCTTTCTGTTCAAACCAGTTTTTGAAGGTGTGTAGAGGGGTTCAAACCAGGTTTGAACCCCTCTACACCTTCTTCAACATGCTCCTGAAGTCAACAACTTGTACCTTGGCCAATGTAGCAAGTGAACAAAATCATTGTCCTGAATGCAGGTTTATTATAGAAGGGTGATTAACAAAAACAGATTTTTAATTGAATCCCTGTATACACTGGAGTCTGTCTGTACATTTGCACAGTTGTACATGTTGAACGTCTATGGTGAGGTTTTGATGTCTGAAGAATTGTAGGTTTTAGATACATTTTCTTCTGTCCTGCAGCCCTTCATCAATTGTGTTGTTTGCAAGAATCTTGGTTCACACATCTTCATTGACTATATAAGAAACAGCAATATATGTGTCTAAGGAATGAGCGTCACTATCTATGCTCTTTCACTAAGAGATAAGTACTTACAATCACATCATTAACACCATTAAGCATTTCTGTTATATATCCTTTGTAAACGGTTTAGGGCAGGTGTGTCAAACAAATTCCATGGAGGGCCTAGTGTTTGCGGGTTTTTGGTTTTTCATTTCAGTTAAGAGCTAGATAACCAGGTGAGGGAGTTATTTACTAATTAGTGACCTTAATTCATTAATCAAGTACAAGGGAGGAGCAAAAACCCGCAGACACTCGACCGTGGAATGAGTTTGACACATGTGGTTTAGAGGATGTAAAGAATTCCTCCCTGGGGTTGTCCATCTCAGCGGCACACATGGCTCCTGAAAGTGAAAAGCAGAAGAGAACTTCACTGGATGAAATTATATTAATGAATGATTATTGGTTTTAGTTTCACAAAGCTATTGTAGAACTGGATTGTTTTTACAATATCATCTTTATTATTAACAGTAAATAGAGTAATATCTACTGTTAAACTGTGAACAGATTTCACAGTATGTACAGTAGCCTACTGTGTAGAAACGTACCAGAGTATCTTGAGAGAAAAGCTGAAGCTTGGAGAAGCTATAGTGATAAAGACAGTTGATGATTTACAAGCAAATCTATTAATTTCAATAACTACTGCAATTGTACATAATTGATGTTTCCATATTAGCTTGCTTTGACAGTATGACTAACGTAGATATCTTCTTTAAGGCAGCGTCTTCCTGTCCATCAGAATTCATGACCACGGGGTAGATTAGATCAACTGAGAACTGACAGTACAGAATGAGGCCCTCAATAAAAAAAGCCTGTATAAATTTTCTAATACCTTTCTGGAGACGAAATTGGGAGATAACCTACCCATCTGGATGATTCTGCAGAAGTCCCAGAGAGAGGGCATGGGATACTCTGGAAGTCAAACTACAATATAAAGCAAATACACTTTCTTGCGTAGCTAGCTCAGTTCGAAGCATGATAATGCACTACACTACTATTCTTTTGATCACTGTGAAAAGGATAATCAAGATTTTTCAATAAAGACAAAAGATTTGAACTCAATTGATGTAGTCTTTCTGCTTGAACATTTTTTTTCTCTATCTCGCTTGCTACTTACTGTAGAGACACAGACAAAAATACACTTGGGCCGAGTTGCCTTGTCATGTTGCCCACATTCTACCAGAGAGAAAATGAGTGCAATAAAGAAAATAAATGGACTCATTAATTTCATGTCTTGCTGTGCGAAGTCTCTGTGCGAGGTAGGCTAACAGCAATGCCGGGACTTTGTATCACAAACAAGGTAGTTAAGAAGACACACCACCCAGTAAGCTTTAACCCACCAAGCTGAAAAATTTGAGGGGTTCCCTGGGGTACCCTTGGCTTCATTTTGAGTTGAAACTGCGGGAATCCAAGATCAAGCTCCATTTTCATACTTATGATGCTTACGGGCAAACAAAAGAAGAGAAGAGAGGGGAAAAGGTAAAGATAGATAGAGACATCTTAACTTTGTCTCACAAAAGCTTGTTTTGTTCTGTGTAAAAGGAGGAACAATTACCATGAGTTCTTCAAAGCCATTGTGTACAGCAGTCAGGGCTTTTTGCTCCGAGGGGACCTTCACTCCAAATTGTAGTCATGCAATACTAGAAGAGTATGCAGTAGACATCTTAGTTTAGATAAAACAGTGCAGTGTAGAAGCATCCATAGAGCTTTGAACATGAAAGCATTTCACATTGATTCACATATGGAATTACAGCATCTTTGATACACAGGATCTCTACTAATCATTTTAAATCATCATGCAATAATTATTACAGCATAATAATCACGTGTCAAGGGATTGTGCTACAGTGATGCACTGTACTTTGGCATTGTAAAGGTCTGCCACATCTCAACTGAGTCATTGGATTATGATATACTTTTAAATAATAATTTCAACACCAAACCCCATCGTCTTGTGTTCTGAGTCTGACAACAATTGTAACCATGTTATTATTTTATTTTACTGAAATGTACAGTATATATGTGTGAGTGTGAGTGTGAGAGAGAGTAAGAGTGTGAGGGTGCTTGGGTAACTGTGGGATTCTTTAAGAAGTTTGGCTCATTGGATAGGTCAGAGTATATTTGAAGTTTTTAAGTGGTATGGAGGTTTTTGGCAATACACTGTAGATGTATGTGTTCTAAAGTAGAGAAACCCACAGTAGGTACTGTAATTGAAAACTGTCAGTGTCTGCTGTGGCAGGTGGGAAGGTGCAAGTTACCTGAATGTCTTGCATTGTACTTATATTGTATTGGCTTTTGAATATAATTGAGTGGATTCTTCTTGTATTCATTTTTTTTTACAGCATTCTTAGTAGATTTTATCTCTCAATGTCCATCTCAAAGTGCACCAGATTGATGCTTTTAGTTCTTTTTTTCCCTTCTTTGTTTTTTGGGGGGGGGGGGGGTGACCCCCCAGACACCCCTATTAGAGTTGCCCCTCTGGCTTTGGGCTAAGCCCCCAATGTGCTCAAATTCCCAGCAACGTTTCTGTTTAGCAGTACAGAAATTTTAACATCACAGTGGAAAATAAACACAATTGTACTCAGCAAACAAGACAGTACATGTAACATAACTGTATTATGTCATCATTGGAAAAAGTACCCAATTGTCATACTTCGGTAAAAGTGAAGATACTTTAACACAAAATGACGCAAGTAAAAGTGCTACAAGTCCTTTTCGCATGCTTCCACATGGAATTATTACACTGTCCTTACCTGTATATCTTGTACCTAGACCAGCAGTAGACCAGCAGTAGCTAGTCATTAGACCAGCAGTAGCTAGTCATTAGACAGCAGTAGATCCAGAATGATCCTGACAGGTGGCAGGTAGTTTCTGTGCGTCTTACAACCCCACTGGGAGATCCCTGGATGAGGGGATGTTCTTTCTGCATGCAGGGGTGACAGGAGAGGAGAGGTGTGAGATGAGATATCCCTACACTGTTCTCAGGGACACTTCAAATTACACCAGGGAGAATCTCCCCACTGACAGAGACTGTGACAGTGGATATGTCCCAAGTGGTACCCTATTCCCTATATAGTGCACTACTTTTAACCTGGGCCCAAAGGGCTCTGGTCAAAAGTGGTGGACTTTATAGGGAATAGGATAGGATGCCATTTGAGATGCAACCAGCAACAGTTCCGCCCCATTGTTGGGGCTGTGGGATTCAGTATGTGGATGTGTGGGTGGAGAATGTCATGTGCCCTGCCTTGACTGACGTTGTTTTAGCAAGCGAAGGCCTTTCTTGTTTTTTAGACCAGGGAATAGTGCTTATCACAAGCTCTGTAATCCAATATCATCACAATTATCGTACTAGATACAGACATTTACAACATTTATTTTAATATTGTTGCGTGATTGGGTACGTTCATGGGAGCCCTTCTCGCTAAAAGCCAATAAAGCCAGAAGGTAAAAGTACGAAGAAACCCTCAAATAGCTCAAAACCTTTCATCTGAGTACTTACCCTATGGAGGGAACAATGGGAATCGAGAGGCAATTATGGTGAACAGCATGTAACAATGATTAATTATGTCTAGATATTGCAAGATAAAGTAGCTGATATATAATTAATCGCTAAGCAACCAGTGCAATTGCAGTAGGACACTGATCCAGCAGCCTTCCACCTACACATTGGGCTCAAAGCTAGATACCACAATGGTTATTTGATTGAACTATATACATTTTTCCTCTCACTTTTTACATTGATATATGAGACTGTGGGCTCTATTTTCAGCTGGCGTTAACGCAGAGCTAGTGTCAAACGCACACTTGTTGGCAATTTTGACTTATTAAAGCTGATGCTCTGCTATTTTCCAACACTTGCACCAAGGTTGGTAATTTACCTGTCTAACATCAGTTCACTTGTGCCGATGTAGGTGGGGTGGAAATATTTTATGTGTTTCCTTAAAAACATGCGCCAATGTGCTAAATTTGATCAGCGCAACTAGGAATATTTAAAGACATCCTATAGCGGTTAAAAAAACGTTTACTGTTGAAAAGCGATATCCCATATATAAATACAGCAAAGTACACACAGTAAAGAGTACAAATATTTTGAGCAAAATAGTGTTTTTAAACACAACTACAAACTTCAAGGAGTAGGGCATTCAAGGAGTTGGTCTGATGGGAATGCGTGATGTCCTAGGCCTCCCCCTTGCTTGAGGAACAATAGAGAAGCAATAGAGAACAAAAGAGGAAAGGCAGGAATTTGATTAAAACCCTCCATCAAGGTTAAGCAGCTTCGCCTAGGTGCGTATTTCTATCCTAACCAATGCATAAGCCAAGTTGCCTATCGATAAAGGGGTTTTAAATGGTCTACTGAGAGTGGCTTAAAATAGACTATTTTTGGGGGTTTTCCTTTTCGCAATTCACATACCTGCATACTTAATTTCGCTTGTTCAAACTTGAATAAGCTTTAATATTATATGCCCACAGGGAGCAAATGTTTGGCATGCCCATAGCTCAGACATAATGCAATTTACAGTAGGCCTAATGCCCTGATATCAGTGTGAATGCTATATATTTCTATATTACTGAACAATGTGGACTGAAAACATGTTCAACATATTTAGCAAAGATGGGATAGGCCTACATTTTGTTATTTTGTTTCTGTAGGCTATTTTACAAACTAGGCTTTAATGACTAACAATGGAATTGGAGTTGATGACAAGGAAATACATAAAAGACCGTAAATACACAACTTGAAGCAACCACATATTTAGCCATGGAGCACGTTCTGAGGGGTGAAGCCTCGACACACGTACAACCTATTTATTCATCAAAAGCCAGCCCTTGCACGCCACCGCCAGCTCTTGTGCTCATAATTCCCGCTGTGAAAAAAGCACACATATTTATGACACACCCCTGGACCTATAGTGCAACTGCCAGCGCTAAGATTTACCATTGCTTTAGGTTTGTTGAAATAGAGCCCTTTATAGCCCCCAACCAGGACAGCCAGTTGCACCATGCCCAAACCAACATGACATTCACTGAGTGTACAAAACATTAGGAACACCTTCCTAATATTGACTTGCACCCCCTTTCGCCCTCAGAACAGCCTCAATTCATCGGGCATGGACACCGGTGTCAAAAGCATTCTACATTTTTATTTCTATTATTGGCCCATCCACCCCACCTTTTCCGAGGACAAAATTAAACTTTGTTTTTACAGCTTTTTATTTTGTTGTTACATGTACATTCTATACACATTTTACATACATGCCACTTTTTTTTCTCCACAGTAATTACATAGCAAGAATATAGTTATTTGATATACATTACATCTGGATAGATAGTACTTAAACATGTGGTATATAATTTACATTGTGTACATTATATATTGTGTTTTCAGTCATAACTATTATTGAACATGAGCTTTTAAACCCACCCCTCAGCTACTCTCAGCTCATCCCACCTATCTCTGTAAACCGCCCTATTATGATTTCCATGTACCATATACTGTGCTGTGATGTTTCACATGAATTCTGAACCTTTCTAATTGCATACAGATTGTAAATTAAAGATGAATAATTTTACTAAAAGTATTATTGTATTGTTGATTGTTTGACTATGACTTTCCAAATCTCCCAACAGAGCTATTTGTAGGTTTCATTTGAGGTAAATGTGATTTTTCAACCATTCCTGAACCTGTGACCAGAAACAAGCTACATAGGGGCCCGTGTTGACTCCAATGCTTCCCACAGTTGTGTCAAGTTGGCTTGATGTCGTTTGGGTAGAGAACCATTCTTGATACACACGGAAAACTGTGAAAAACCCAGCAGCGTTGCAGTTCTTGACACACTCAAACCGGTGCGCCTGGCACCTACTACCATACCCATTCAAAGGCACTTAAATATTTTGTCTTGCCCATTCACCCTCTGAATAGCACGCATACAAAATCCATGTCTCAAATGTGAAAAGTCTTAAAAATGATTCTTTAACCTTTCTACTCCCCTTCATCTACACTGATTGAAGTGGATTTAACAAGTGAAATCAATAAGGGATCACAGCTTTTAGCTGGATTCACCTGGTCAGTCTATATCATTGAAAGAGCAGAGAGTAAGAGAGAGAGGGTGCTTGGGTAACTGTGGGATTCTTTAAAAAAGACAATTTGCTCTCTGCTGATATTTGTAAAGGGCTGTCCTCTGTGAGTATAATTCACTTCCAGCAATCATCTCTGTCTCTCCCCCCTCCTATCTCTCTATCTATAACAATGAGCCACGGCACACACAAGCCCCAGGCCTAGGGACTCATCAATTAAAGCTGAGGCAGAGTCAAGTCATCCTCCTCAATCTCCCCTCTCGGTTCCTTCTCTGTACATAATATAACACAGGAAACTGACACACTGTGCCCTCATAGCCTCACAGGCAAAACTGGAGCACTTGTGTAAGAGTATATTTGGTACAGCCAGATAAGCATGAATAATATAATTCTAATATTACATAATTATTTGAGAATTTTCTATAGTTATTTAGCAAATTTTTGCTATTTTTGAAATTGTTGCTATCTGTGTTTGTTCAGTTATGAGTTGATTCCAAGGTAAACCTGCTGACATTTCAGTAACCAAACACTTAATTTTCCAACTCAGGGGGTCATTGGACTTGTCTTGTCTTGATGTGACTTTAAGGTGTGAAAGTCGAAGGGTATTTTAGGGAGTGCCAGTGAACAGACATAGTAATATATTTGTCATAGTACTTCAGGGAGACACATTTTATGTGCTGTCAGATTTCATCATCACATTGTAACCCACAAGGTTCCATGGTTCATTATGTGGCAGGTAGCCTAGTGGTTAGAGCATTGGGCCAGTAACTGCAAGGTTGTTAGATTGAATCCCCAAGGTAATAAGCTGTTGTTCTGCCCCTGAACCCACTGTTCCTAGGCTGTCATTGTAAATAAGAAGTTGTTCTTAACTGACTTGCCTAGTTAAATATAACATAAATGTGTATGCTGCAAACAAAAATGTGGATAGGATGTCCACTGATTGACATAGTCTAATTTATCTTATAAAGAAAGTGATATTCAGTGATGACTCAACTCGCAACTACAAATGCATTCTCAAACAGTTAAGTGAATTGTTCAAACTTCAAAGTACTGTCGTGTCTTTGGCTATGCCGGATTAAGGGATATGACGTGCTATTCTATAAAATCCTTTCTCTGTAATTAATATTACCTGATTAAGCTAATCATGTAAATGTAATTAACTAGAAAGTCGGGGCACCACGAAAGAGTGTTTATAGAGCTGTTATCTTCCGAATAAACTCTTAAAGACCTAGTAATATTTTCCATCAATAGCATTCAATATTAATCGTCACCTTATTTCAGTCTCATCTGAAAGTTGTAAATTCTTGGTTATCTTCACAAACCCTGGCTGACAAGTTGAATCAGCAATACAAAATTGGGTTGAATTATTTATTTACTAAATACCTAACTAATCACACAGAATTACATATACACAGAATGGATCATACATTGATTACTAATGATGTCCTACAAGAAAATGTCCCTGGGGGACGGAACCTGTAAGACGGCTGGTTACACAAAGAGAAGGGGTTGGGCTTGAATGAAAGCGTGGGAGGACTGAAGAACAAAGGGAGAAGCTATGCTATCGTAAATACAGAATCTTATGCATCCTAGGGGGCCGGAGGGTGGGTTGCCTTCTGAGAATTCGTAGGCGATCGAATAAACCCCCACTTCTTTCCATTCTTCTAGCAAACGTGCAATCTATGGACAATAAAATAGATGACCTACGAGGAAGATTAAACTACCAACGGGACATTCAAAACAAATATATTATGCTTCACGGAGATGTGGCTGAACGACGACACCATCGACATACAGCTGGCTGGTTATACGCTGCACCGGCAGGATAGAACAGCCGCGTCTGGTAAAACAAGGGGCGGCAGACTATGTATTTTTTGTAAATAACAGCTGAGGTAGAGTATCTCATGGTAAACTGTATACCACACTACCTACCTAGAGAGTTTATCTGTATTTTTCGTAGCTGTTTTACATACCATCACAGTCAAAAGCTGGCACTAAGACAGCATTGAAGGAGCTGTATTCTGCCATAAGCAAACAAGAAAACGCTCACAGTGACCGTACGTACTGTACATACCCCAACCAGAAGCCATGGATTACAGGCAACATCACTGAGCTAAAGGCTAGAGCTGCCGCTTTCAAGGAGTGGGACTCTAACCAGGAAGACTATAAGAAATCCCGCTATGCCCTCTGACGAACTATCAAACAGGCAAAGCATCAATACAGGACTAAGATCAAATCGTACTACACCGGCTCTGACGCTCCTCGGATGTGGCAGGGCTTGCAAACCATTAGAGACTACAAAGGGAAGCACAGCCGAGAGCTGCCCAGTGGCACAAGCCTACCAGACGAGCTAAATTACTTCTATGCTCGCTTCCATGCAAATAACACTGAAACATGCATGAGAGCACCAGCTGTTCTGGAAGACTGTGTGATCACGCTCTCCGCAGCCGATGTGAATAAGACCTTTAAACAGGTCAACATTCAGAAGGCCGCAGGGCCAGAAGGATTACCAGGACGTGTACTGCGAGCATACGCTGACCAACTGGCAAGTGTCTTCACTGGCATTTTCAACCTCTCCCTGTCTGAGTCTGAAATACAAACATGTTTTAAGCAGACTACCATAGTGCCTGTGCCCAAGAACACTAAGGTAACCTGCCTAAACACCTACCGACACGTAGCACTCACATCTGTTGCCATGAAGTGCTTAGAAAGGCTGATCATGGCTCACATCAACACCATTATCCCTGAAACCCTAGACCAACTCCAATTTGCATACCGCCCCAACAGATCCACCGATGATGCAATCTCTATTGCACTCCACACACCCCTTTCCCACCTGGACAAAAGGTACACCTATGTGAGAAAGCTATTCATTGACTACAGCTCAGCGTTCAACACCATAGTGCCCTCAAAGCTCATCAATAAGCTAAGGACCCTGGAACTAAACACCTCCCTCTGCAACTGGATCCTGGACTTCCTGATGGGCCGCCCCCAGGTGTTAAGGGTAGGTAACAACACATCTGCCACGCTGATCCTCAACACAGGGGCCCCTCAGGGGTGCGTGCTCAGTCCCCTCCTGTACTCCCAGTTCACTCATGACTGCTGGGAGGTCAGACACCTGGCCGTGTGGTGCCAGAAGAACAACCTCTCCGTCAACGTGATCAAGACAAAGGAGATGATTGTGGACTACAGGAAAAAGAGGACCGAGAACACCCCCATTCTCATCGATGGGTCTTCAGTGGAGCAGGTTGAGAGCTTCAAATTCCTTGGTGTCCACATCACCAACAAACTAACATGGTCCAAGCACACCAAGACAGTCGTGAAGAGGACACGACAAAACCTATTCACCCTCAGGAGACTGAAAATATTCTTCAGCTGCACCATCGAGAGCATCCTGACTGGTTTCGTCACTCCCTGGTATGGCAACTGCTCGGCCTCCAACAGCAAGGCACTACAGAGGGTAGTGCGAACTGCCTAGTACATCACTGGGGCTAAGCTTCCTGCCATCCAGGACCTCAATACCAGGCGGTGTCAGAGGAAGGCCCTAAAAATTGTCAGACTCCAACCACCCTAGTCATAGACTGTTCTCTCTGCTACCGCACAGCAAGCGGTACCAGAGTGCCAAGTCTAGGGCCAAGAGGCTTCAAAAATAGCTTCCATCCCCAAGCCATAAGATTCCTTTACACCTAATCAAATGGCTAACCAGACTGTTTGCATTGCCCCCCTTACACCGCTGCTACTCTCTGTTATTATCATCTATGCATAGTCACTTTAATAACTCTACCTACATGTACATATTACCTCAACTAACCGGTGCCCCTGCACATTGACTCTGTACCGGTACCCCCCTGTATATTGTCTCGCTATTGTTATTTTACTGCTGCTCTTTAAATACTTGTTACTTTTATTTCTTATTCTTATCCATATTTGTTTTTAAACCTCACTGTTGGTTATGAACTCGTAAGTAAGCATTTCACTGTAAGGTCTACCTGTTGTATTCAGCACATGTGACTAATAAAATTTGATTTGATAGTGATCATGATAAATTATAATGATGTCTTAGAAGTTTGCCCTACAAGATAATAAGCCCACCATCTATGTCTCTGTACATATTGGCTAATATTTAGAACATTGTGATGGCCACCTCCGCTGTAAAGTGTCCTAGCTATAGTTCAAGGGTGAGTTTAATTTGAAGGGCCAAGCTAATTATTATACTTTGTAAAGAGAGTGAGAGGTGGTGATATTTTAACTTCTGTCATCATGAAGTGCTTTAAGAGACTAGTCAACGATCATATCACTTCTACCTCACCTGTCACCCTAGACCCACTTCAATTTGCTTACCGCCCCAATAGATCCACAGACGATGCATTCGCCATCACACTGCACACTGCCCTATCCCATCTAGTCAAGAGGAATACCCATGTAAGAATGCTGTTCATTGACTATAGCTTAGCTTTCAACACCATAGCTTAGCTTTCAACACCTCCAAGCTCATCATTAAGCTCGAGGCCCTGTGTCTGTACCCCACCCTGTGCAACTGGGTCCTGGACGTCCTGACATGCCGCCTGCAGATGGTGAAGGTAGGAAACAACACCTCCACTTCTCTGATCCGCAACACTAGGAGGGTGGTGCCAGGAAAATAACCTCTCGCCCAACATCAACAAAACAAAGGAGATGATTGTGGACTTCAGGAAACAGCAGAGGGAGCAACCCCTATCCACATCGATGGGACAGCAGTGGAGAAGGTGGAAAGCTTTAAGTTCCTCGGCGTACATATCACTGACAAACTGAAATGGTCCACTCACACAGACAGTGTGGTGAAGAAGGCGCAACAGCGCCTCTTCAACCTAAGGAGACTGAAGACATGTGGCTTGTCACCTAAAATCCTCACAAACTTTCACAGGCACACAATTGAGAGCATCCTGCCGGGCTGTATCCCTGCTTGGTATGGCAACTGCACTGCCCGCATCCGCAGGGCTCTCCAGAGGGTAGTGCGGTCTACCCAATGCATCACCGGGGGAAAACTACCTGCCCTCCAGGACACCTACATTACGATGTCACAAGAAGGCCAAAAAGACCTACAACCACCCGAGCCACAGCCTGTTCACCCCGCTATCATCCAGAAGGTGAGGTCAGTACAGGTGCATCAATGTTGGGATCGAGAGACTGAAAAACAGCTCCTATCTTAAGGCCTGCTATCATCCAGAAGGCGAGGTCAGTACAGGTGCATCAAAGCTGAGACTGAGAGACTGAAAAACAGCTTCTATCTCAAGGCCATCAGACTGTTAAATAGCCATCCCTAGCACATAGAGGCTGCTGCCTATATACATTGACTTGACATCACTAGCCACTTTAATAAATGGAACGCTATCTTGCATTACCTATCTCATATGTGTATACTATATCCTATACTATCCTACAGTATCTTATTCTATGCCGCTCTGACATTGCTTGTCCATATATTTATATACTCTTAAATCCATTCCTTAACTTAGATTTGTGTGTATTGGTTATATTGTCTGTAATTGTTAGATATTATTGCACTGTCAGAGTTAGAAGCACAAGCATTTCGCTACACATGCAATAACATCTGCTAAACATGTATGTGACCAATAACATTTGATTTGAAAATCAGAATCTCGGAATGTACAGTAAATAGTGCCATTGTTCCAGACAAAGGATGGCTGTCGTCTGCCATTCTCCCAGACAAAGGATGGCTGTAGTCTGCCATTGTTCCAGACAAAGGACGGCTGTAGTCTGCCATTGTTCCAGACAAAGGACGGCTGTAGTCTGCCATTGTTCCAGACAAAGGATGGTTGTAGTCTGCCATTGTTCCAGACAAAGGATGGTTGCAGTCTGCCATTGTTGCTCAGACAATCCACTAGCTGTCCATGAAGTAGGCAGACACAACCTCTCAGAGGAGAGGAACTGACAGAGAGGGAGCACTGACGGGCAGAATCAATTTGGCCAAAATAAATAGAGTGGCCGGGGTCAATTACATTCAACCCACCTACACGTACTCACGCACGAACACACACCACCTGCAAATACTGTATGCTTACACACACACACCAACGCACGCATACACACATGCACACACACCCCACCTGCGAACCTACACACACACACACACACACACACTGTCCTGCCTGAGAGAGAGAGAGAGAGAGAGACAGAGAGACAGAGGGAGATAATGAGAGAGAGAGAGAGAGAGAGAGAGAGAGAGCGAGTATGTGTGTGAGAGAGCGAGAAAGAGAGAGAGAGAGCGAGGGGTTGTGTCTGACTACCCATACTTGCTCGCTAAATAGTGGGCTGTTTGAGTATGCGAAAAAATTACGTTTATTAGTACGCAAAATTTAGAAAATCAAGTATACTGTGCCAGGATGTTATACTCATTTCGATTTTGACAAAAGCTGATAAATTAGATATGGGGATGCAGTACTGAAATCAACAAATAGCTGAAAACTACGCAATCACACATGATGCATTCTAATAGAATTCAAGGCACACTTTTCCCAAATTCATTGGAAGAGATGTGCTGCGAGTGGTAGGCCCTAGATCTATTCAAGTAGCAAACCAAAAAACTAGACTACTTAATTGGGAAGATGCCGTTTCTTGTTCTCTTGGCCTTCGAATTGGAAATGTGCTGTTATCAGGCTGGTTAATGCGATGCATTTCTGTTGAAATGGGAAAAGTCCACCCGCACTCGGCCTCGCCCCACCTACTTAGCCAGTCAGGAGCCACTACTGCGTTGCGGAAGTGGCATACTACATACTACGTGCATCGATATGTGCTAAATAGTATGTGACGATGAGTACATTGTATGCCATTTAAGTAGTTAGTATGCTAGTATGGGTATTCGGACATGGCCAGGGTCTCTGTCTCCACTACTCAATGCAGATCAGGTTGTGCAGACTGAGGCAGTCAGTCTATAAATGAAATATCATGCAGGTGCCTCATCTCCAACCTTCTCTTAATTGCCATCAGTATTTATAGATAAGGGCCACCATCCTAAGGTGCTGTAGGTGATGCTACAACTGTACCATGTGAAACTGTGCCATCTGTCAGTTATAATACAGGCATTTAACTATGATTTCAGAAAGGTTTTATACTTACAACCTTTTACATCCTGTTTTTGTCCCCAGAAACACCCATATTGAATAGTATTTTGTTTTCCTACCTCACATACAGTACAGTAGCTACATCCCTCTTGCTAAAACCTGTTCAACTCCAGACGATGAGCCATAGCCTGAATGAGAACGCTATCCTTTCTGATGACAATGTTTGGAGGGACCATCAGTGTATCTTTAGGGGCGCTGGCTGGCTGCATGGCGTGGTGATCACTATAGATGACCATTATGTTATTTATATGCACTCTCTCTGTCTAGTCTTTCACTCTCTACTCTCTCTCTCCTGCACTCTCGCTCTCTCTTTCTCCCTCTATCACCATAAATGAGCATTATATTATTATCTCTCTCTCTCTCGCTCTCTCTCTCTCACCCTCCATCAAGACAGTTCAACAATATGTTCTATCATGGGACCTCTTCTCAGCAGATCTCCTCCTCCTCGGAGTTGTCATCCCCTTGTCTCCCCCACCCTAGAGTGAGTTTATTTTCCATGACGGACGGTCACTAATTCTGATTTCATTTGGGGAGAAGGGAGGAAAGGGAATGCATTCTCACACCCTTGTCCTGGTCTGTGCAAGCCGCCACTGCTCCTCAGCTGGACATGCCTGCCTGCCAACTTACCAGACCTGGGTCCAAGTACTATATAAGAAAAACACTCACCCTTTTCTTTTTCTTACTAGCACTGACTTTGATGATAACTACTTTATTGAGGAAAACATTTACTAACTATGATTGCGATATGCGGTCGTCTTACCTAGCTAACTGTAAGTCGCTCTGGGTAAGAGTGTCTGCTAAATGAATACATGTGTAGAATGTTAATTATTTTTTGCAAATTCTACAGTCGGTCTGGAGTGCCAGAGGGGTGGGGTTTGCCTTTTGAATCTATTCTATTAGTTTCGTTTTGCCAGGCCAGCTCAAGCCCAGCTAAACTATTTGAAATGATTTTGAATAGAATGTGAATCCATATCTGTTGCTGAGTCACATAACCTCCTGTTTCCCTGGTGATTACACCTCTGCCTGTCTGTCTGTCATGTAAAGAGATCCAGAGACTGTCTCTTAGGTTTGGACTGTCTTCACATGAACGCAGTTCAGCCTGTTAAGATTGGTAGTAGTTGTGCCAGGGCTGTATAAATTTGATCATCCTTCTAAGAAAATGGCACAAAATACACTAAATTACATTTTATAGACCCCTGATTTAGCCACAATGGTATCTGATCTGAAGTTCAACCCAAAGTCAACCTACAGTAGAGCCAACTGTCAATGTCATGGGGGGGGGTTGAACTTCCTGATTTGGCCTCGTTTTTCGGCTTGGCCATAATAAAATGCAGCGGTCGTGACTTAAGCCATACAAGAGTTGTGTTAGGGGGGGTTTAATGTGGGTGTCTCGTGTGTGTGTGTGTGTGTGTGTGTGTGTGTGTGTGTGTGTGTGTGTGTGTGTGTGTGTGTGTGTTCGCACGTGGCAAGCGTTTGCACATTCATTCTACCAAAACAGTACACAGTTACAGTCACTCACCTTTCTAGACAACTTGAAACAATATTTTCATGTTGCACATGTTTCAGTTGTCTCATTAAATGATTTCAATATTTGTATAAGAATTTCTAAAATGTATAGTTGGTTTGCGGTTTTAAAGTAATTGAAAATTGGAGCTATTGACATTTAAAAATATCCCATGTACATTGTGTAATTTATTGATGGTCCCTTATTAGCCCCATAGGTCGAACCAAATTGACCATGGGCATTACAATCCAGTCACACGCAGCTGCGCTCCGAATTGATGATTACAGCTGTTGTGGTACCCTTCATTCCGTGATGTACCATTTTTTTTCTTATCATCTCGCCTATTTCAGTTTTGGACGAGACTGATTTTATGACCAAAATTATCCTATTTACACTTTGTAGTCAATTTAAATATTTCTGACTCATATTGATGCCACATAGGCCATTATCAAAACGAGAAGTTGCTTTTTAGGGGCAGTCGCTCTTCAAATGAATCTGCACTGCATAAAGCGAAATCTAAGCAAGAATAAATATCTTAAATTCACTGATAATTCACTTAAGTGTTTTGTTTTGTTCTTGTTTTTCTTACCAAGCTAAATTATCTAACGTCATTGACAGATGTTCTGAACTTTAGCACTGCACGCGACAAGTTGGTAATAGAAGAAGCTTTCAAATGATGCCCAGCTGACCCAAATAGAGATTTATAATGGTCCGTTTTTGGATTGCGTGAACAGCAACAGTAATTGTGCGACGGCAAGATGCAGCGTTGGGTTCCAAACGAAACAACTACATGTGTGCTCTTGTCCCTCAATGGCACAGCTAGGAAAGTGAAAAAACTAACCTTATTGTTGCAGTCTTATAGTTGAAGACTTATTTGTATCATACAACTGCAATGAAATGAATTAGGAACTGTGCACGCTTTGGAGAGGTGTGGCCACTTTCAGACACCGGTTAGTCCTCTTACTCAAACCCTTGTCATTTCTTTGTCTACCCCACATTTTCCATTAATGTTCTTATCATGTTATAATGTATTTCATTTTTTTGTGTGTTATTTCCTACGTTATTAGCCCATAATTTTGTTTCAAATCAAATCAAATTTTAGTGGTCACATACACATGGTTAGCAGATGTTAATGTGAGTGTAGCGAAATGCTTGTGCTTCTAGTTCCGACCGTGCAGTAATATCTAACAAGTAATCTAACAATTTCACAACTACCTTATACACACAAGTGTAAAGGAATGATTAAAGAATATGTACATATAAATATATGGATGAGCGATGGCCGAACAGCATAGGCAAGATGCAGTAGATGCTATAGTGTACAGTATATACATATGAGCTGAGTAATGTAGGGTATGTAAGCATTATATAAAGTGGCATTGTTTAAGTGACTAGTGATACATTTATTACATCCAATTGTTAATTATTAAAGTGTCTAGAGATTGAGTCTGTATGTTGGCCGCAGCCACTCAATGTTAGGGATGGCTGTTTAAACAGTCTGATGGCCTTGAGATAGAAGCTGTTTTTCAGTCTCTCGGTCCCAGCTTTGATGCACCTGTACTGACCTCGCCTTCTGGATGATAGCGGGGTGAACAGGCAGTGGCTCGGGTGGTTGTTGTCCTTGATGATCTTTTTGGTCTTCCTGTGACATCGGGTGGTGTAATTGTCCTGGAGGGCAGGTAGTTTGCCCCCGGTGATGCGTTGTGCAGACCTCACTACCCTCTGGAGAGCCTTACGGTTATGGGCGGAGCAGTTGCCGTACCAGGCAGTGATACAGGCCGACAAGATGCTCTCGATTGTGCATTTGTAAAAGTTTGTGAGTGTTTTTGGTGACAAGCCAAATTTCTTCAGCCTCCTGAAGTTGAAGAGGCGCTGTTGAGCATTTTTCACCACGCTGTCTGTGTGGGTGGACCATTTCAGTTTGTCCATGATGTGTACGCCAAGGAACTTAAAACTTTCCACCAACAGCACCTAAATACATTCTATTACAGCATTTCAGCACATTAAATTAAGCTATTCTCATTCCCTTGGCCTCAAAGTTGTGTCCACGTACACAACAATGCTACCCTTGATGTCTTAGTTCAGTTGATGAAGATTTAAATTGAGCAATCTTTGACTAAATAGGACAAGACCTACTTATTTGTTTCATCTCTTGACATTCGTAACCGCTGAATGGTTTCTATGGCGATGACTGCGAAAATGTAGTCAGGTTGTCTTGTGAGGAAGGGATCATGTTTTTTTGTATCTCTCTACAATAGCTTGAGGGAGGAGAGGATAGATGAGGGAGAGGCGAGAGGGAGAAGAGATGTATAAGCTACAGGGTAATTACATTGAGAGATTGACCGCTTGGCTGGTTTTACACAATCATTACACAAGAGGAAAGATACTCCTCTTTCCTCTGTCTCTGTCCCTCTCTGCTTCAGTCCATCTCTCCTCTCCCCATCTCTGTGAAGGGTGGATACTGTAGGAATGGAGACTGTAGAGGAGAGTATTTCATAATTCATATGATTACCATATCTTTGTGAAAAAAATAGATTTATAGACATCTCTAGTCTAATCTTGTCAATATTCCAACTCTATAGTGCACAACTCTACTCTACTTTACTCAACTACAGTATATTCTGGACCTTTTCCACATTTTGTTACGTTACAGCCTTATTCTAAAATGGATTTAATTGTTTTTGTCCCCTAATCAATCTACACTTAATACCCCATAATGACAAAGCAAAAACAGGTTTCTAGAAATATGACATTTACATAAGTATTCAGATCCTTTACTCAGTACTTTGTTGAAGCATCTTTGGCAGTGACTACAGCTGCAACTCTTCTTGGGTATGACACAAGCTTGGCACACCTCTATATGGGGAGTTTCTCCGATTCTTCTCTGCAGATCCTCTCAAGCTCTCTCAGGTTGGATGGGGAGTGTCGCTGCACAGCTATTTTCAGGTCTCTCCAGAGATGTTCGATCGGTTTCAAGTCCGGGCTCTGGCTGGGCCACTCAAGGACATTCAGAGACTTGTCCCGAAGCCACTCCTGCGTTGTGTTGGCTGTGTGCTTAGGGTCGTTGTCCTGTTGGAAGGTGAACCTTCACCCCAGTCTGAAGACCTGAGCGCTTTGGAGCAGGTTTTCATCAAGAATCTCTCTGTACTTTGTTCTGTTCATCTTTCCCTCAATCCTGAGTAGTCTACCAGTCCCTGCCGCTGAAAAACATCCCCACAGCATGATGCTGCCACCACCATGCTTCACCGTAGGGCTGGTGCTAGGTTTCCTCCAGACGTGATGCTTGGCACTCAGGACAAGAAGTTCAATCTTGGTTTCATCAGACCAGAGAATATTTTTTCTTATGGTCTGAGAGTCTTTAGGTGCATTCTGGCAAACTCCAAGCGGGATGTCATGTGCCTTTTACTGAGGAGTGGCTTCCATCTAGCAACTCAACCATAAAGGCCAGATTGGTGGAGTGATGCATAGATGGTTGTCCTTGTGTAAGGTTCTCCCATCCCCACAGAGGAACTCTGGAGCTCTCTCAGAGTAACCATCATGTTCTTGGTCACCCCCCTGACCAAGGCCCTTTTCCCTCGATTACTCAGTTTGGCCAGTCGGCCAGCTCTAGGAAGAGTCTTGGTGGTTCCAAACTTTTTCCATTTAAGAATGATGGAGGCCACTGTGTTCTTTGGGGCCTTCAATGCTGCAGAACATTTTCGGTATCCTTCCCCGGATCTGTGCCTCGACACAATCCTGTCTTGGAGCTCTACGGACAATTCCTTCGACCTCATGGCTTGGTTTTTGCTCTGACATGCACTGTCAACTGTGGGACATTATATAGAGGTGTGTGCCTTTCCAAATCATGTCCAATCAATTGAATTTACGGCAGGGGGATTCCAATCAAGTTTTAGAAACATTAAGGATGGTCAATGGAAACAAGATGCACCTGAGCTCAATTTCGAGTCTCATGGCAAAAGGTCTGAATACTTATGTAAATAAGGTATCTGTTTTTTGCAAAAATTTCAAAATCTGTTTTTGCTTTGGCATTATGGGGTATTGTTTGTAGATTGATGAGTAAAAAAAAAGATTGAATCAATATTAGAATAAGGCTGGGGTCTGAATACATTCGGAATACACTGTATCTACTACTACTCTACTACACACTACTCTACTCTACTTTATACACTACTCTACTTGGTATAAGTCTATAGTGAATCCCATTCCCAAATCTTCAAAAAAATGACCCAAGAGTGCCACTGAACTATAGAGGCATAAGTTTATGAAATACGGTTTATAAATTATATTCATCCACCCTCAACAATAGCCTAATTACATTTTTGGAGGATCAAAACATTCTGATGGAAAAACAAAATGTTTTTCGTAAATCCAGAGCCTGTATAGATCATATATTTTCTCCGTCTGTACAATAATCAGAAATAGAATACATGAAGAGAAGCCTACTTTTGCATGTTTCATTGATTTCCAGAAAGTTTTCGATTTTGTAAATAAGGATGTTTTGGCCTGTAGTTTGTTAAAGACAGGGGTTGATGGAAAATTTTATCACGCAGTCCAGTCTCTTTACAAAGTACCAATTGCTTATGTGCGTGTTAATGAATATCGTACAGATTGGTTTCCCACACACTCGGGTGTAAAACAAGGACATGCCTTATCCCCGACTTTGTTTGCTTTGTAAATAAATGATTATGCAAAAGAAATGAAACAGTTAAATATTGGAGTAAGATATGATGATGAAATGCTAAGTATCCTTTTATATGCTGATGATATTATTTTGATGGCAGAAACTGAACAAGACCTGCAGAACATGTTATTATGTGCAGTCAATTTGTGTAAAAGATGGAGACTCATGGTCAAACAGACAAAAACACAGATAATGCATTTTAGAAGACCAGGTACTAAGAGAAGTGTTTTTCAGTTTTGTTTTGGTGAAGACATTCTTGAGTTTACTAGCAATTATAAATATTTGGGTCTTTTTATTGATGAACATTTTACCTTTCTATATGGAACATCTGCCCTGGCCGACTCAGCAAGTAGAGCTCTTGGAGGAGTTATAGGAAAAACAAAAACACTCAAAGATATTGGGTTTTGCTACGTATTCCAAACTGTATCAGACATGCGTGTGTCCTGTTCTGGACTATTCAGCAGGAGTGTGGGGTGCTAAGAGGTATTTTAAAAATTAACATGTTCATAAGAGAGCAGTACGTTACTTTTTAGGTGTCCACAAGTTTGCACCTGTACTTGCAATAACTGGGGACATGGGCTGGAAACCCTGTGAGGTGAGATGGAAGGCATGTGTGGTGAGACTTTGGAATAGATTGCTAGATATGCCAACTGCCAGAAAAGCTAGTCAAGTTTTTCAATGGGATCTATCTATAGGCGGAGCCTGGGCAACTGAAATGTCCGACCTTTTTCAACAGTCTGACTGTGAACATCTGTACGAAAACCAAATGAAGGGAGACATAGATATGATTAAAAAACAGCTGTTGATGCAATATGAAAGAAAAAGGTGGAGGAGATGAATCATAAACCCACATTGAGAACCTTTTGTTTGATTAAGGGTGAATTTGTGTGTGAGAGATATATTATGTATAACCTACCTAAAAGCAAGAGATCTCTATGTAAGGTCATGGATATTGCCTCTGCGTATTGAAACAAGTCGGTATTGCGGTGAAATGGAAGAGGAAAGACTATGTAACTATTGTGACCTCGAAGAAATAGAGAATGAAACTCATTTTATCCTCCATTGCCCCTTCTACCACGATATACGCTTGCTCTAATTCCAGAAAGCCCACCCTGGCATTATGTGGCTGAGTGATGAGGAGAAATTGAAATGTTTTTTTGTCCATTGTGTATTTCCGTTTGCGGAATATTTAAATAAAGCCTGTAATAAAAGAAAAAGGCTACCTATAATTAAATTGTAAAAATATATATTTTGCTTCTATGTGGTTAATGGCATGTGTATATAGATTGTTTATAGGTTTGTCTCCCATATGAATCTCCTTTTTGTGCCAACCTGTTTTTTTTTTTTGTAAAAAAATAAACAATGTATTTAATTTAACCTTTATATAACTAGGCAAATCAGTTAAGAACAAATTCTTATTTACAATGACGGCCTACACCGGCCAAACCCGGACAACGCTGGGCCAATTGTGCGCCACCCTATGGGACTCCCAATCACGGCCAGTTATGATACAGCCTGAATTCGAACCGGGGTGTCTGTAGTGACGCCTCAAGCACTAAGATGCAGTGCCTTAGACCGCTGCTCCCAAGTGACTTCTGTTTCTTTTCTTCTCTGTATATGTTATGTATGTATGTATGTATGTATGTATGTATGTATGTATGTATGTATGTATGTATGTATGTATGTTTATTATTTTACTGCTCTAGGGATGTAATTTACTATTATTTATTGATTTGTACTTTTTTTTATTCACTCTTTATGCGATGTGCAATGCAGAGAACACCAGAAGAATAACAATTATTTAATTCCCATAGTGAACTGTTGTAATGTTTGTTTCAATTAATCCCATAAGTGATGTGTTGCCAATTGGAGATTTGACATTCATATACTCAACCCTACTCTACGCTAGTCCTACTCTACTCTATACACTACTCTACTCCTACTCCTACAAAATACACCACTCTACTCCTGCTCTACTCTGCTGTACGCTACTCTACTGTACTCCTACCATAATCTATTCTACTCTATACTCTACTTCACTCTACTCTTCTCCTACTCTACTCCTACTATATTGAACTCCTACTCTACTCTATACACTAGAATAATCTACACGATACTATACCCTTCTCCTAGTCTACCCTACTTTATTCCTACTCTACTCAATACACTACACTGCTCTATTCTACACACTACCAGACTTTACTGCTACTCTACTCTATACACTCGAATACACTACACTACTCCTACTCTACCCTACACACTACTCCTACTCTATACACTACATTATTCTACTACTACTCTACTTTATTCACTACTCGAATCTACTCATACTCTACACCTACTACAACTCTATACACAACTCTACTATATACACAACACTACTCTACTCTACTCTGTACAGTACTATACACCTACTCTACTCTAATCTATACACTACTATTTTCAATACACTCCTCTTATCCAGCCCTACTCTACACTACTCTACTCTACACACTACTTTACTCTATTCTACACACTAATCGACTCTACACACTACACTACTCTACCCTACTCTTACTCAAACTGCTCTATACACTACTCCACACCTGGTCTACTCTACTCCTACTCAACCCAATACACTAATCTATACACTACTCCACTCCTACTGTATACACTACTCTACTCTAAACACTACACTTCTCTACTCTATTCCTACTCTATACGCTAAACTACTCCTACTCTACTGTACAGTACTCTACTCTACCCTACTCTTCTCCTACTCCTACTGTACTCTAAACTACTCTACTCATACTCTACACCTACTACAACTCTACCCTACTCTATACACAACTCTACTCGACTATATACACAACACTACAGTACTCTGCTCTGTATACTACACCTACTCTAATCCCGCTCTACTCTATACACTACTCTACTCTATACACTACTCTTGTGGTTGGTCCACACAATGAATGGATGTTCCGCCCCCTCCAGTAAGTGCCTCCACTCCTCCAACGGCATTTTCACTGCAAGAAGCTCACGATTCCCTACATCGTACTTCCTCTCTGTGGTGTTGAGGCGGTGGGAGGAGGCGCAGGGATGTAACTTGAGGTCCAGGGCAGAACGCTGGGACAGGACAGCCCTCACTCCAACATCTGAAGCATCGGCCTCTACCACGAACTGGCGGGACGGATCAGGATGAACCAAGATGGGAGCTGTGGTGAAGCGGTGTTTGAGATCCCGGAACGCCCGGTCAGCAGCCGGGGACCACGTGAATGGAACCTTAGGAGAGGGGAGTGCAGGGAGGAAGCCAGGTTGCTGTAACTCTGGATAAAGTGGTGATAAAAGTTGGCGAATCCCAGGAAACGTTGCAGCTGCACCCTGGAAGTAGGCTGGGGCCAATCCACCACCATTCTCACCTTTCCGGGATTCATCTGTACACTCCCTGCAGCGATGATGTAACCCAGAAAGGGGATGGTGGAGCGATGGAATTCGCATTTCTCTGCTTTTACAAAAAGCTGGTTCTCCAGGAGGCGTTGGAGAACCTGTCGGAAGTTGAGCACGTGTTCTTGGGCGGAGCGGGAGAAGACAAGGATGTCATTGAGGTAGACGAAGACGAACCGGTTCAACGTGTCGCAGAGAACATCATTATCCAGATCCTGGAACACAGCAATGGTGTTGGTAAGGCCAAATGGCATGACCAGATACTCATAGTGATCGCTGGCCATGTTGAAGGCAGTCTTCCACTTGTCCCCTTCCCGTATCCGCACCAGGTGGTAGACGTTCCATAGGTCCAGCCTGGAGAACACGGTGGCCCCCTGGAGAGGCTCGAAGGCAGAGGAGATGAGGTGTAGCGGGTAACAGTTCTTCACCGTGACTTCGTTGAGACACCGGTCGATGCAGGGGTAGAGTACAGTAGAGTTGGTAGAGTACGGTAGAGTCGGTAGAGTACGGTAGAGTATAGAGTTGAATAGAGTAGTTTTTAGCGTAGAATATAGTATCGTAGACTAGAGTAGTGAAGTGTATGAACTCTATTTACCACCCTACTCTACTGTACCCTAATATACTCTACTCTATACACTACACTATACTACTCTACTCTACACTACTCTAGTCTACCCTACTGTACCCTAATCTACTCTACTCTATACACTACTGTACTGTACCCTAGTATATTCTATACACTACTCTACTATGCTCTATACACAACTCCACTCTACCCTACTCACATTCCTATTCCTACTCTAATTCACTCTATTCCTTTGCTACTCTATACACAAATCTACTCTATACAATTCTACCCTAATCCTACTCTACTTTACTCTGCTCCTACTCTATACACCACTCTACTCTATACACTACACTCCTATACTCTACTCTGTACTCTACTCTACTCTACTCTATACACTACACTACTCTACCCTAATCTACTCTATACACTACTCCACCCTACTCCTAATCCTACTTTACTCTACTTCTTTGCTATTCTATAAACAAGTTATACTCTATACCACTCTACTTTACTTTTACTGCTACTGTACTTCTAACATGCATCTACTCCTACACTACTCTACACTACTCCATCCTATTCTACTCTACGCATTACACTACTTCACCCTACTCTTCTCACACCCTACTCTACTTCTACTCTACTGTACTCTGTACAATACACCAATCTAATCTAGTCTACTCTTTTCTTCTCTTATCAAGTGATCTCTACACCATACACAACTCTTCTCTACTCAACTCTACTCTACTCCTATTCCTAATGCACTCTACTTAACACCACTCTACTCTTCTCTATCCTTCTACTCTATACACTACTCTGCTTTACACACTACTCTAAATTACTCTATACAATACTCTACTCTACTCTGCTCTATTCTACTCCTACTCTCCTCCACTCTTACTCTCCTCACTCTTACCCTACTCTACTCTACTCCTACTCCACACTACTCCACCCTACACTGCTCTTCACTTCTCTATAAATTACACTGCTCTACCCTACTCTTCTCACGCCCTACTCTACTCTTACTCTACACAATACACCACTCAACTCTACTCACTCAATACTTTACTCTAGTCAATACACTACTCATACACTACTCTACTCTTTTCACTAGTCTACTCTTCTCTATTATATACTACAATACATCTACTCCTACACTACTGTAAACTAATTTATACACTACCTAACTCTACAGTACTTTACAAACTACTCTACACACTACTTTACTATATACACTGCTCTACTCCTACTCTACTATATACACACACAACTCTACTATAACCCCAATATACTCTACTCCTACTCTAAGCACTACTCTACTCCTACTCTCCTCCATTCCTACTCTACTCACTCTTACCTTACTCAACTGCTACTCAACTCCACAACATTACCCTACTCTACACACTACTTGTACCATAATCGATACACTACTATACTCGTCCACCACTCTACTTTAAACAATACTCTACTCTTTACACTACTCTACCCTACTTTACCATACATTTACTCAACACTACTCTACTTTGTACACTACTCTATACACTACTCCATGCTATTCTTCTCTACCCTACTCCTTTCCTACTCTACCCCTACTACAACTCCACACACTACTCTACACCTACTCACTCTTACCCTACTCTAATCCTGCTATACACCTACTCTACACTACTCCACCATTCTCTACTCTATACATTACACTACTTTACCCTACTCTACTCACTACTTTACTCTATACAATACACTACTTTATACACTACTCTACATCTACTCATACACTACTGTACTCTAATTTATACACTACTCTACTCTATTCCTACTCTACCATACTCCTACTCTGCACACTACTTTACTCTACCTTACTCTACTATATTCCTACTCTACTCCTACTCTACCATATACACTACTCTACTCTAACCCCACTCTACTCTACTCCTACACTACAGACTACTCTACACACTACTCAACTCTCTACCATATATTTACTCCTACAATACTTTACTTTGTACAATGCGCTACTCTACTCTATACACTACTCAACCCTACTCTTCTCTACCCTACTCCTTTTCTAGTCTACTCTACTCCTACTCTACTCACTCCTACTCTACATTACACTACTCAACCCTACTCTACGCCATTCTACTGTACCCTACCCTACTGCTATTCTACTCACTACTTTACCCTACACGCTACTCGTACACTACTCTATACACTACTCTACTCTAATCTGCTCTACTCTTTACACTACTCTAATCTACTCTATTGTACCCTAATCTACCATATGTTTACTCCTACACTACTCTAATTGGAGTTTTCTATTTTGTTGCATTACAACCTGTCATTTAAATTGATTTTTATTTGGATTTCATGTAATGGACATACACAAAATAGTCGAAATTGGTGAAGTGAAATGAAAAAAAAAGTGTCACATGATCTGTCACATGATCTCAGTATATATATATATATATACCTGTCTGAAAGGCCCCAGAGTCTGCAACACAACTTAGCAAGAGGCACCACCAAGCAAGCGGCACTATGAAGACCAAGGAGCTCTCCAAACAGGTCAGGGACAAAGTTGTGGGGGAAGTACAGATCAGCGTTGGGTTATAAAAAAATATCCTAAAATTTGAACATCCCACGGAGCACTATTAAACCCATTATTAAAAAAATGGAAAGAAATGGCACCACAACAAACCTGCCAATAGAGGGCCGCCCACCAAAACCCACGGACCAGGCAAAGAGGGCATTAATCAGAGGCAACAAAGAGACCAAAGATAACCCTGAAGGAGCTGCAAAGCTCCACAGCGGAGAGTGGAGTATCTGTCCATAGGACCACTTTAAGACGTATACTCCACAGAGCTGAGCTTTACGGAAGAGTGGCCAGAAAGAAATAAGCAAACGTGTTTGGTGTTCGCCAAAAGGCATGTGGGAGACTCCCCAAACATATGTAAGAAGGTACTCTGGTCAGATAAGACTAAAATTGAGCTTTTTGGACATCAAGGAAAATGTCTGCCGCAAACTCAACACCTCTCATCACCCCGAGAACATCATCCCCACAGTGAAGCATGGTGGTGGCAGCATCATGCTGTGGGGATGTTTTTCATTGGCAGGGACTGGGAAACTGGTCAGAATTGAAAGAATGATGGATGGTGCTAAATACAGGGAAATTCTTTCAGTCTTCCAGAGATTTGAGACTGGAACGGAGGTTCACCTTCCATCAGGACAATGACCCTAAGCATACCGCTAAAGCAACACTCGAGTGGTTTAAGGGGAAACATTTAAATGTCTTGGAATGGCCTAGTTAAAGCCCAGACCTCAATCCAATTGAGAATCTGTGGTATGACTTAAAGATTGCTGTACACAGCGGTCCAACTTGAAGGAGCTGGAGCAGTTTTGCTTTGAAGAATTGGCAAAAATCCCAGTGGCTAGATGTGCCAAGCTTATAGAGACTTACCCCAAGAGACTTGCAGTTGTAATTTCTGCAAAAGTTAGCTCTACAAAGTATTGACTTTGGGGGGGGGGGTAAATAGTTATGCACGCTCAAGTTCTGTGTTTTTGTCTTATTTCTCGTTTGTTTCACAATAAAAATTATTTTATATCTTCATAGTGGTAGGCATGTTGTGTAAATCAAATGACACAAACCCCCCAAAAATCAATTTTAATTTCAGGTTGTAAGGTAACAAAATAGGAAAAATGCCAAGGGGGTGAATACTTTCGCAAGCAACTGTATACTCTATACACTAATCTACTCTGGCACCACTCTACACCATACAATACTCTACACACTACTCTACCCTACTCCTTTCCTACTCTACTCGACTCTACTCCTACTGCTACACTAAACACTACTCTAATCTACTCCTACTCACTCCTAACCTACTCTGCTCTACACTTCTCAATACATTACACTACTCCTCTCACAGCCTACTCTTCTCCTACACAATACACCATTCTACTCACAACACTACATTACTCTATACAATATGCTACTCGTACACTACTATACTGCTACTCTAATCTACTCTATTCTACTCTACCCTACCATAAGTCTACTCCTACACTACTCAATTGTAATTTATACACTACACCACTCTCCTACTGCTACTCTACACACTACTCCACTCTACTCCTACTGTAAAATATTCTGTACAATACTCTACTCTTTACACTACTCTACTACAGTTGAAGTCAGAAGTTTACATACACTTAGATTCGAGTCATTAAAACTTGTTTTTCAACCACTCCACAAATTTCTTGTTAACAAACTATAGTTTTGGCAAGTCAGTTAGGACATCTACTTTGTGCATGACAAGTCATTTTTTCAAAAAAAAATGACAGACAGATTATTTCACTTATAATTCACTGTATCAAAATTGCAGTGGGTCAGAAGTTTACATACGCTAAGTTGACTATGCCTTTAAACAGCTTGGAAAATTCCAGAAAATTATGTCATGGCTTTAGAAGCTTCTGATAGGCTAATTGACATAATTTGAGTCAATTGGAGGTGTACCTGTGGATGTATTTCAAGGCCTACCTTCAAACTCAGTGCCTTTTTGCTTGACATCATGGGAAAATCAAAAGAAATCAGCCAAGATCTCAGAAAAACAAATGTAGACCTCCACAAGTCTGGTTCACGCCTGAAGGTACCATGTTCACTTGTACAAACAATAGTACGCAAGTATAAACACCATGGGACCATGCAGCCGTCAGACCGCTCAGGACGGAGAAGCGTTCTGTCTCCTAGAGATGAACGTACTTTGGTGCGGAAAGTGCAAATCAATCCCAGAACAACAGCAAAGGACCTTGTGAAGATGCTGGAGGAAACAGGTACAAAAGTATCTATATCCACAGTAAAACGAGTCCTATATCAACATAACCTGAAAGGCCGCTCAGCAAGGAAGAAGCCACTGCTCCAAAACCGCCATAAAAAAGCCAGACTACGGTTTGCAACTGCACATGGGGACAAAGATCGGACTTTTTGGAGAAATGTCCTCTGGTCTGATGAAACAAAAATATAACTGTTTGGCCATAATGGCCATTGTTATGTTTGGAGGAAAAAGGGGGAGGCTTGCAAGCCGAAGAACACCATCCCAACCGTGAAGCACAGGGGAGGCAGCATCAAACATGGGGGTGCTTTGCTGCAGAAGGGACTGGTGCACTTCACAAAATTGTCCATCATGAGGAAGCAAAATTATGTGGATATATTGAAGCAACATCTCAAGACATCAGTCAAGAAGTTAAAGCTTGATCGCAAATGGGTCTTCCAAATGAACAATGACCCCAAGCATACTTCCAAAGTTCTGGCAAAATGGCTTAAGGACAACAAAGTCAAGGTATTGGAGTGGCCATCACAAAGCCCTGACCTCAATCCTATTGAACATTTGTGGGCAGAACTGAAAAAGCTTGTGCGAGCAAGGAGGCCTACAAACCTGACTCAGTTACACCAGCTCTGTCATGAATGAATGGACCAAAATTCATGCTTGTGGAAGGCTAGCTGAAACGCTTGACCCAAGTTAAACAATTTAAAGGCAATGCTACCAAATACTAATTGAGTGTATGTAAACTTCTGACCCACTGGGAATGTGATGAAATTATTATCCTGACATTTCACATTCTTAAAATAAAGTGGTGATCCTAACTGACCTAAGACAGGGAATCTTTACTAGGATTAAATGTCAGGAATTGTGAAAAACTGAGTTTAAATGTATTTGGCTAAGGTATATGTAAACTTCCGACTTCAACTGTGTATACACCCACTACTCTACTCCTACTCTAATTCTACACTACAGACTACTCTACTGCTACAATACTCTATACACTCCTCTACTACTACTCTACAACACCACTCTACTCTTACACCACTCTACGCTACTCTACTCTATACACTCCTCTAATCTACCATACTCCTAATGTACTCTACTCTCCACACTACTCTACCCTACTTCTTCTCCTACTCTACTCTAACCCCACTCTACTCCTACTCCACACAGTACTCTATTCCTACTCTCCTTGATACATTATTATACTCCTACTCTACACTTTACACTACTCTACACACTACTGTTCTCTACCCTACTCCTACTCTAATTCTACCATACCCTACTCCTATTCTACCTACTCTATACAATACACTACTTTACCCTAATCTACTCACACCCTACTCTATACCCAAGTCTTATGGGCCCTGGTTAAAAGTAAGCTAAAAGTGCCATTTCGGACGCAGCCAATATGCGTCTCTGCTGCGGATCATTTATGCATCATAGATTAGAGCTGTATTCTGGTGGTGCTTTCTTTAAAACATCATTTTTTTACTCTAAACAATACACTACTCCTACACTACTCTACTCCTACTCTACTCTACGCAGCCAATTTGAGACTCAGGCTACTGACTCTGGTGTGTCTCTGCTGCAGGTAATTTATGCATCGTGGATTGGAGCTGTATTCTGGTGGTGCTACTTTAAATGTCATTTTTAACTCACAATTATTCCAGGAGCTGACACAAATGTCAAATTTGTCAGGTGAACCGGCCCATAATGAAGTGCATAAGCAATAGGTGAGGAAGGAAATAATGTAAAAAAAAATACAGATTCTTCATTACTCACTGTCTGGATCTATTTCATATGTTTTGATATGGGTATTAAGTTGTACTTTAATTATATTTTTTGTATTCAAAATGAATACAAGATTTACAAAGGTATTACAACCTTAGGAATAGCTGACTATCTAAAAATGCTCCAATTATACATAAAATAAATATTGTTTATTCAGTGTAAAACTTTATGACAGGCATCGTGTTTGAACGAGCTGAGCCGTGTAAAAACTATTGACCAATGCATACAGGTACAGTACCAACATCATTGTCCTAAAAAAAATTTGTAATCAATACCAAATAGGCCTGATACAAACAGGAACAAACAAATCAATTATTTTGAGCTAGATATTTCATTTTGTGTAATAACTGCAATTATGGACATGTTTGTCCGTTCCGGTGTTCCGGAGTGAGAAGCAATCTTGCTTTACAATTATATTCTAATATTTTACCAACTGTTTTCAGTTTATATAGTTATTTTCTTTGGATGAATGTAAAGAGAGTATCAGCATGCATTCATGAAAGCTGTCTTCCCAGAAAATACATTGCCAAGGTAACAAACCCATTTCAAATAATATTGAGATTTCAATCCATGATGTAAAACTGGATTTGAAACACTACCATCAGGGGCAGTTAGATAGGCTGTCACGCTCTGACCTAGAGACCTGTTTTTTCTCTGTCTAGTTAGGTCCGGGTGTGATAGAGGGTGGGCTTGCTTTGAGCACTCGGCCCTCAGTGCGTCTCCCCAGTCCGGTGAGACCTGTTCCAGCTCCACGAAGAAAGCCTCCAGTGATAATCGATGGTCCGAAGCCTGTAGAGATGATCCAGGGCACGAAGCCTCTAGTGATGTTCCATGGCACGAAGCCTCCAGAGGTAATCCATGGCCCGGAGCCTGTAGAGATAATCCATGGCAAAAAGCCTGTAGGGATTATCCATGGTCCGGAGCCTGTAGGGATAATCCATGGCCCGGCACCTGTAGAGATGATCCATGGCACGAAGCCTCCAGTGATGATCCATGGCATGGAACCTGTAGAGATGATCCATGGCAAGGAGCCTGCAGAAACAGTCCCTAGCGACGGTCCCCAACGGTGGTCTGCAGCCCAGAGTCTTCAGCGGCGGTCTGCAGCCCAGAGTCTTTAGCGGCGGTCTGCAGCCCAGAGTGTTCCTCCGGACACACAGAAGTGGGGGGATCAGTGGGAGGTGGGAGTGCTATGCCCTGAACCAGAGCCGCCGCCAATTATAGATGCCCACCCGGACCCTCCCCTATAGGTTCAGGTTTGCGGCCGGGAGTCCGCACCTTTGGGGGGGTACTGTGACGCTCTGACCTAGAGAGCTGTTTTTTCTCTGTCTAGTTAGGTCAGGGTGTGATAGAGGGTGGGCATTCTATGTTTGTATTTTTATGTTTTGGCCGGGTATGGTTTCCAATCGGAGGCAGCTGTCTATCGTTGTCTCTGATTGGAAGCCATACTTAGGCAGCCTTTTTCCCTTTAGTTTTCGTGGGTAGTTGCTTTCTGTTTAGTTTGTAAACCTGACGGAACTGTTGGCTGTCATTTTGTTATTTTGTCTAGTGTTCGTTTCCATTAAAGTATATAACGATGAGCACTCTACACGCTGCGTCTTGGTCTCCTCTATACGATGGCTGTGACATAGGCTTAGTCCCAGATTTTTTTTTTACATGCTGCACATCTGACCCTTCAGAAAGACTTGATGATTTCATGATATATTCTAGTTCATAATCAAAACATATTCAGCAGTCATTAAGCTGGCTATGTCTCTGTCTTTGACCTGGGTTCATATACTATTCAAAATCATGTCAAATACATTACATGACCAAAGGTATGTGGACACCTGCTCGCCGAATATCTCATACCAAAATCATGGGCATTCATATGGAGTTGGTTCCCCCCTTTGCTTCTATAAAAGCCTCCACTCTTCTGGGAAAGCTTTCCACTAGATGCTGGAACATTGCTACAGGACTTGCTTCCATTCAGCCACAAGAGCATTAGTGAGGTCGGGCACTGATGTTGGGTAATTAGGCCTGGCTCGCAGTTGGCTTTCCAATTCATCCCAAAGGTGTTCGATGTGGTTGATGTCAGGGCTATGTGCAGGCCAGTCAATTTCTTCCACACTGATCTTGACAAACCATTTATGTATGGACCTCATCTTGTGCAGGTGGGCATTGTCATGCTGAAACAGGAAAGGGCCTTCCCCAAACTGTTGCTAAAAAGTTTGAAGCACAGAATCGTCTAGAATCACCATTGTATGGTGTAGCGTTAAGATTTCCCCTTCATTGGAACTAAGGGGCCTAGCCTAGCCCAAACCATGAAAAACAGCCACAGACCATTATTCCTCCTCGACCAAACTTTACAGTTGGCACTATGCATTTGCGCAAGTAGCGTTCTCCTGGCAAACCTAGATTAGTCCGTCAGACTACGAGATGGTGAATCGCGATTCATCATTGCAGAGAACACGTTTCCACTGCGCCAGAGTCCAATGTCGGCGCTTGGCATTGCACATGGTGATCTTAGGCTTGTGTGTGGCTGCTCGGCCATGGAAACCCATTTCATAAAGCTCCCGACGAACTCTTCTTGTGCTGACATTGCTTCCAGAGGCAGTTTGGAAGTCAGTAGTGAGTGTTGCAACCGAGGACAGACGATATTTACGCACTACGCACTTCAGTGGTCCCGTTCTGTGAGCTTATCTGGCCTGCCACTTTGCCCGCTGAGCCGGTGTTGCTCCTAGACGTTTCCACTTCACAAATACAGCACTTACAGTTGACAGAGGCAGCTCTAGCAGGGCAGAGATTTGGCTTGCTGTAAAGGTGGCATCCTATGATGGTGCCAGGTTGAAAGTCACTGAGCTCTTCTGTAAGGCCATTCTACTGCCAATGTTTGTCTATGGAGATTGCAAAGCTGTTTGCTCGATTTTATACACTTGTCAGCAACAGGTGTGGCTGAAATAGCTGAATCCACTAATTTGAAGGGCTGTCCACATACTTTTGTATATATGGTGTACTTTAGCTGAGCTTGTTTGAGCTTGCCTGGTGCAATGGAACCCAATCAATAGTCACACAAATGCAAATGTGAATACCATTTGAACCCAGGTCTGTTCTGTGTTGGCCTATGGTTTCTTTAGTGAGTGCTTCAGAGCTTGTGTCCCAAATTGCCGTTATGCCCTATATAGTGCACTGCTTTTGACCACAGCCCAATATATGCCCTGGTCAGAAGTAAAGCAGTGCACTTTATAGGGAATAGGGTGCCATTTGGGACACATCCTGATTTTAGCTTTATTCAAAGCACAGTAATGATGAGTCAGGCCAGGCTGCCCACATCATTAAGTGTCTGGTGTTGTTGAACATCAACTTTCATGTTATCAGATAATTTATGCATTATTAATCTAACTGAGCTTGGCTTTAGTGTAGAGACCTCCATGCACAACTATTAGACTAGGCGGGGGTCTAAAGTGTGACCAATTTGGTCGCATATGGGACAAATTATTTTGCTATGCGACCTGGAGTTTTATTTTGGGAGCATCAGTGTGACAGTATTTCACAGCAACACTCTTCTCAGGCTGAACAAAACATTCAGATAATAATTATTGTAACAATTAGGCTTTGCTTTACCTCAGCCATTGTGTGCCATAGAGTCCTCTCTCTCCCTCTAGTGGCTGCTTGCACAGACCAAGCCCTTCCCCCTGTCACTCAAGCAGGCAGCACACAGTTCTTCCATGCCACGTGTCAAACTCATTCCATGGAGGGCCAAGTGTCTGCAAGTTTTCAGTCCACACTTGTACTTGATTGATGAATTAAGGTCTCTAATTAGTAAGGAACTCCCCTCACCAGGTCTTAATTGAAAGGAAAAAACTAAAACCTCCATGGAATGAGTTTGACACCCCTGCTCCACGTTGTTTATTCTCTCACCGTGCTCTCAATTCATGCACTCAACAGATTCTTCCAAAACAAAAACGATGGTGCTTTCCACACGACTTCTAAATATGAATCCACATGTTTTCTCTATTATACTATTAGTTTGTGTATCTTGCTCTCTGCACAATGCAAGTTAGTTAGTCTAAGGAAGCTGGCATTTACCTAAAATAAGCCAATCGCTAATGCTAATCTCTAACTAGTTAGCTAATTGCACTATTTAGGGCAAAGCAAATGTTAGCTCTAATATAGGTTACTACAAGTGGTGGTGTACTGTATATAAGCATGTTTTTTAAATTCTGAATCAGAGCCTATTCTAAAATTGTTGTCTTCTAAATGTAACATTTATTCAAACTTGATTAGGGTGTCCTGGGAAACACTGACCAACACTTTGGTTCCTACCCTGTCATAACTCATACCTGGCTTTTTCATTGGTTGACATACCAAAAAGAATCAACCGTAGAATTAGAATAATCATTAGATTTCTATGATTGCAACAGTTCACCCAAGTGTATTAATTTAGAGATAACTGCCAAAATAAAGAAAACACTTGAGTAAATGAGGCATACTGTCATGCTGGCATGAAGGATCGGGAGACAGGCGCAGAAATGCGTTCTTTTTATTTTTATTAAGCCCAAATTACGGCGTGCCGTGTAAAGGCACGGGGATGAAGACCAAACAAACACGTAACAAAACACAGGGTAGAAACCAAAAACAAAAAAGCGAGGAGTACCTCGAATAAATAACACACGCGCACAATGATTAACACACGGGACGAGACCCGTAATCATCTGCACAATCCACAAGGGCACGAAAGCCCAAAACACAGGTACTCACACACACCAACGGACAAAGTAACAATAATCGACAGGACAATGGTAAACCAAGGACACACTTATACAATTACTAATCACTGGGAATTGGGGCCAGGTGTGCGTAATGAAAGTTCCGGAGGGATCCGTGACATGTACAAAGTGTATTGAAAGCAGGTGCTCCCACACAGGTGCGGTTCCTGATTTAATTAAGCAATTAATATCCCATCGTGCTTAGGGTCACTTATAAAAATGCCCAGTTGGCCATAGTTTTGGCTACACTCTTAGAGTAAAGGTACTTTCTAGAACCTAAAAGGGTTCTTTGGCTGTCCACATAGGACCACCCTTTGAAGAACCCTTTTTGGTTGCAGGTAGAACCCTTTTGGCTCCAGGTAGAGCCCTTTTGGGCTTCATGTGGAACCCCTTCCACAGAGGGTTCTGCATGTAACCTGAAAGGGTTCTTCCACCTGGAACCAAAAATGGTTTTCCTATGGGGAAATTCAAACAACCCTTTTGAAACCCTTTTTTCTAAGAGTGTAGCATGGCTAGAATAAGAGATCTCAGTGACTTTGAAAGAGGGGTCTCAAAGGAGCATAGGGGGTTTAAAGGCTGTGTGTGTCTCAGTCACCAGATCTCAACCCAATTGAACACTTATGGGAGATTCTGGAGCAGCACCTGGGACATCTTTTTCCATCACTTTCAACAAAACACCAAATTATGGAATTTCTTGGGGAAGTTCAGAGTTCAAGACACTTGTAGAATCTATGCCAGGGATACTCAACTAGATTCAGCAGCGGGACGATTTATTTTGTTGAGCGGATGTTCGGGGGGCCGGAACATAATTACAAATAATTTGTGATTCAAAAGTAAGTAGGTTTCATAAAGGCTCAATCAATTTAAAAAATGTATGTGGTGTTCTTAACTTTTTTAATTTTAGAGCATCAGTGCTACCAATTACATTTTTTTTTATTTGGAGCCCTGCAACCAGGCCAGGGCAAGAGATTGTCATCCCCATTTTTAACTGAGCAAAAGTCTATAGAGCAAAAGGGGGTCTAGAAAGTGAATACTTGGGTAAAGTCATAGTTAACACCTGCCTGTTCTAAACAGTTATATGAACACAATGGAAGGACACTTTTTTGTGTTTTGTTTCTATCTATGTATCTAATATATCACTGACACTATAATGGCACCGGAAGAGATGGCTGCCGTTTTACGGGCTCTTAACCAATTGAGCTATTTTTTCGCTTTGTTTGTAATTAATTTTGTACATAATGTTTCTTCCACCATCTCTTATGACCAAAAATAGCTTCTGGATATCAGAACAGAGATTACTCACCTTGAACTGGACAAATATGTTTTCTCTAACGAGTCGGATGCGAAGGATTTACTGCAGATACCAGACCAGGCCCAAATCCCCATCATTCACATGAAGAAAAGATGCAGATACAGGGGACGCAGGTCCGGGTGCCTTATGAGAATTAGTTGGCGAGTGGGTAACCCCCCTCCACCATCCGTCCTATTGGCCAACGTACAATCATTGGATAATAAACTTGATGAGCTCTGTTCAAGACTATCCTACCAACGGGACATTAAAAACTGTAATATCTTGCTTTACCTAGTCGTAGCTGAACGTCGACATGGATAATATACAGTTGGCTGGGTTTTCCGTGCATCGGCAAGAGAGAGCAGCTACCTTTGGTAAGACAAGGGATAACGGTCTGTGTCTATTTGTCAATAACAGCTGGTGCGCAAAATCTAATATTAAGGAAGTCTCAAGGTTTTGCTCGCCTGAGGTTGATTATCTCATGATAAGCTGTAGACCACACTATTTACCAAGGCAGTATTCATCTATATTTTTTGTAGCTGTCTATTTACCACCACAAACCGATGCTGGCACTAAGACCGCACTCAATGAGCTGTATAAGGTCTTAAGCAAACAAGAAAATGCTCATCCAGAGGCGATGCTCCTAGTGGCTGGTGACTTTAATGCAGGGAAACTTAAATCCATATGACCTAATATTTACCAGCATGTTACAATGTGCAAACAAAGTTAAAAAACTCTAGACCACCTTTACTCCACACACAGAGACACTTTCAAAGCTCTCCCTTGCTCTCCATTTGGCAAATCTGACCCTAATTCTATCCACCTGATTCCTGCTTACAAGCAAAAACTAAAGCAGGAAGTACCAGTGACTCGGTCAATAAAGAAGTGGTCAGATAATGCAGATGCTAAGCTACAGGACTGTTTTGCTAGCACAGACTGAAATATGTTCTGGGATTCATCCGATGGCATTGAGGAGTATACCACATCAGTCACCGGCTTCATGAATAAATGCATCGATGATGTCGTCCCCACAGTGACCGTACGTACATACCCCAACCAGAAGCCATGGATTACCGGCAACATCCGCACTGAGCTGAACGGTAGACCTGTCGCTTTCATGGAGCGGAACCTGGACGCCTATAAGTAATCCCGCTATGCCCTCCGATGAACCATCAAACAGGCAAAGTGTCAATAGAGGACTAAGATTGAATCCTACTACACCGGCTCCGACGCTCGTCGGATGTGGCAGGGAGTTTTAACTATTACGGGCTACAAAGGGAAACCCAGCCAAGAGCTGCCCAGTGACACGAGCCTACCAGACGAGCTAAATGACTTTCATGCGTGCTTCGAGGCAAGCAACACTGAAGCATGCATGAGAGCGCCAGCTGTACCTGACAACTGTGTGATCACACTCACTGTAGTCAATGTGAGTAAGACCTTTATTAAACAGGTCAACATTCACAAGGCCGCAGGGACAGATGGATTACCAGGACGTGTACTCCGAGTATGCGCTGACCAACTGGCAAGTGTTTTCACTGACATTTTCAACCTGTCCCTGGCCAAGTCTGTAATACCAACAGGTTTCAAGCAGACCACCATATTCCCTGTGCCCAAGAACACCAAGGTACATAGATGACACAATCTCAATTGCACTCCACATTGCCCTTTCCCACCTGGACAAGAGGAACACCTATGTGAGTATGCTGTTCATTGACTACAGCTCAGTGTTCAACGCCATAGTCCCCTCGAAGCTCATCCCTAAGCTAAGGACCCTGGAAATAAACACCTCCCTCTGCAACTGGATCCTGGACTTTCTGACAGGCCGCCCCTAGGTGGTAAGGGTAGGCAACAACACATATGCCACGCTGATCCTCAACACGGGGACTCCTCAGGGATGTGTGCTTAGTCCCCTCCTATACTCCCTGTTCACCCATGACTGCCTGGCCAAGCACAACTCCAACACCATCATTAAGTTTGCCGACGACACAACAGTGGTAGACCTGATCACCAATAACGATTAAACAGCCTATTGGGAGGTGGTCAGATACAGTACCTAGCTGCCAGGACAACCACTTCTCCCTCAAAGTGATAAAGACAAAGGAAATGATCGTGGACTACAGGAAATGGAGGGCCCCCATTCTCATCGATGTGGCTGTAGTGGAGCAGGTTGAGAGCTTCAAGTTCCTTGGTGTTCACATTGCCAACAAACTATCATTGTCCAAACACACCAATAGAGTTGTGAAGAGGGCACGACAATGCATATTCCCCTCAGCAGACAAAAAAGATTTGGCATCGGTCCTCAGCTCCTTAAAATGTTCTAAAACTGCACCGTCGAGAGCATCCTGACTGGTTGCATCACCGCCTGGTATGGCAACCACAAGACGCTACAGAGGGTAGTGCGTACGGCCCAGTACATCACTGGGGCCAAGCTTCCTGCCATCCAGGACCTCTACACCAGGCGCTGTCAGAGGAAGGCCCTAAAAATTGGCAAAGAACCTTAGTCATAGACTGTTCTCTCTGCTACTGCACGGCAAGCGCTACTGGAGTGCCAAGTCTAGGTCCAAAAGGATTCTTTACAGCTTCTACCCCCAAGCCATAAGACTGCTAAACAGCTAATCAAATGGCAACTGGGACTATTTGCAATGATTCCCCCCTTTTTTACACTGCTGCTGCTCGCTGTTTATTGTCTGTGCATAGTCACTTTACCTCTACCTAAATGTACATATTATCTCAATGACCTCGACTAACCTGTACCCCACGCACATTGACTCGGTTCCGATACCTCCTGTATATAGCCTCGTTATTCTTTTATTTTATTGTTGCTCTTTTGTTTTTATTTTTGACTTTAGTTTATTTAGTAAATATTTTCTTAACTCTTATTTTTCTTAAAACGGCATTGTTGTTTAAGGGCTTGTAAGTAAGCATTTGTGGTGTATTGCGTTGTGTAGCTGGAAGAGTTGGGCTGTCTAGGATAGCTGGGGAAACTGTTATTCTGTTATTGTGTAATGTGTTGTGTAGGGTTATGTTATGTATGGCCGTGTAGGCTTGCTGGGGAAAACTCTGGTCCCTGGGGGCATTGCGTCAGGCACATGCACCGGCTGCCCCCCGCAGACCAGCCTTTTGTTATGCTGATGGCGGGAACCAGCTTGGCCTTTTGTCCAAGACACAGAGGGAGACGGAGGGAGGGAGAGAGGCAGTGAGAGACTGAAAGAGAGACACTGAATAAGAGAATGAAAGTAAGGGGACGGAACAACGAGGCAAAGAAGAATTGGTAAGATAATAGGAGGGGAGACAGACAGACAGACAGACAGACAGACAGACAGACAGACAGACAGACAGACAGACAGACAGACAGACAGACAGACAGACAGACAGACAGACAGACAGACAGACAGACAGACAGACAGACAGACAGACAGACAGAGAATACACAAGGTGTCCTACTCTCCTTGACCTATCCCAGCCTCCCAACACAGCGTCACAGTCTGAGAGAGACAAAACAAGCAGCCGTTAGCTAGGCTCCTCAGTATCTTTTAAGACACACCGCTCGTACAGAACACACGCATACATACACACTCACACTCACTCATGACCCTGCACAAACTCAGACATACACAGTCAGCGAAACACTCGCCTCAGCTCTCAGAACTCATCCACGTGCTGGTGTGTTGAGAAACACTCTGTCACACACTCCGTCCGTCACTGGCTCCTTGGCTCAGACCGGAGGGAATGCTTCTGCTGTATCGCATATGACTCCATGCCTGCTCTAACTGAAGACTGCTACAGAACACAGAGCAGAGCGGAAGCAGCAAGCAGCAGCTGTGACTGAGGAACAGAGGAGGATAAACGCTAACCCCCCTCTGAGAGAACAAAAAGCAGCCTGACGTTGTGGCAGCAGCAGAAACAGCCTTTGTCTTGTCCTGCTTGGTTCACATGCTCCCCCGTAGAAGAAATCAGAAGAGAGGAGACCAGAGGAGAGGAGCCGAACTGAGCACTGACACACTGGCCTACTCTACCAGAGAGAGAAAGGTTTTGCTGTTTGATGTGTGTTATCCTGTTGCTCTTCCCTGTGTGGATTCAGTACTTGGACAGCTCCAGAGCACTAGGTCCGCTCAGCAACACAGTGTGTATTTTTGCTGGTCGTGTGTTACAGTCTATGTGAAGTCTCACTCGTCGAGACACCATCTCCAGGGAAACCCTGGACCCCCATCCGCAGCCCTCCATGGCTCTCTCCCTGGCTCCCTGCAGCCCTCTCTCCCTGGGGACAGCTGACAGCATGGCCAGCCTGGAGCACATGGGGGAGAAGCAGCTCTTTGAGAAGTTCTGGAAGGGGACGTTTAAAGCTGTGGCCACACCGAGACCAGAGAGCATCATCGTGGCCAGCATCACCGCCAGTAGGAAGGTTATCAGGTCAGTTACTGTATCTCGCTATCTCTCCTACTGTAACTAGTTATTTTACCCTTTGTTTTGTATTGAACACATCTATAGCTCTCTGAATTCAAGTTATATTTGTGCCTTGGCTTATCTTAGAATAGTGCAAATAAATGATGATAGCTAGCAAGCAGGTGATTCGATTTTGAATGAAGCAGGTGGTTGGATTTCTTGTAGCTATGTGCACACAGCACTGTCCAACATCAAGAAACGCATGAATAATAATCTAACTGTTTTGGGAGATTTCAAGGGCATTTTAATTTCATGCATTTAACATATCATATGTAAATAAAGGATTCTATCACATAAAGGGAATCCCTCACAGCAGACATGCCATGTAAACATGACAGAGGCTTCAGTATAATTGTCCCAGGCAGGCTTTTAAAGGTTACGTGCATCTCTTCTCTTCTCTCTCCGAGTCTCTAATGTCAGCCACGTCCCCTCCAGTGGCATGGTGGCCGTATGTTGCTGCCTCTCTGTGAAGTGCCACCGCCGTGTGTTATGTATTCATGCCCCTTGTCAGTGTGTGTGTGTTATCTATTCATGCCCATTTCCATCATTGCAAAGGTTATCCTCTACGATCAGCCCTCAGAGCAGACAGGCAGGCAGGAGAGAAACAGACAGGGAGAGATATGTGACATCAGTGTATCACTTTTTATCTATTGTCTCTCTCTCCTCCTCTTGTCCCGCTCTTCCTGTTCTCCCTGCTCCCGTCCTCACAATCAGACACGATCCCCCAGCGCTAACAACTTTATCCCTCACCCTACCGCCCCACCCCGACGAAAGGGTTTGTCAAACACTAAGGGCTTTTCACACTACTGAGCCGAACCGAGTCCAGCCAAACCAAGCTGTATTGAGCTGGCCTGGTTATGCATACAGTAGGTTGCTGGAACCATGCAGAAAAGGCTAAATAGTGAGAAATGGGTATAAATATCTGTAGCAGTGTCTTTTTGGATATGGCCCTAACACACGAGTGAACAATCACTGTCACAATCAACAGTTCTGAAGTCCCAATCACATAAGACAACCATTTTCTCTGATAACCTTTGTGGTTCTTCGAGTGTGGCTCAGTTGGTTGAGCATAGCGCTTGAAATGTCAGGATTGTGGATTCAATTCCTGCTGGGGCCACCTGTATGAAAATACATGCTTGCACTTCTGTAAATCGCTTTGGATAAAACTGTCTGCTAAATGGCATATATTACGATAATTATTGTATTGTTTTGACACCCACCATCATCGCAAGAATCTTATTTCACACTGTGTGTTCCTATTAGAATAATAGTTATTTTAATGGGGATTATGATGGTTCATTTCACCTCATATGCAACATACGTGGGGAACAGGCACATTGAACCGTGAAATAGGTCATTCATGGATTTAACTTATCCCTTTAATAGACTATTCCTCATTCACACAATGAGTGATACTGTATTTCTCTGAATATTTGGTTTGTCATCCAACCTGTGGCTCGATTAAGGGTTATTTTGTGTGTTGAATGTGAAACAGACAATGCAACTGACAATGTAACGTCATCATAGCCAGCCAATTCACTGTCTGTCCCAATCAAAATGAGGAAGACCGTTTTTCACTATTTCTGGATATATATATATATTTAAATCCCGCAAATATACCATCACTCATCTAACATGGGCTTATAAGACACAATATATTCAGAAAGGACACAATTCTCTGAGTTGAACTGAGCAGTGTCATTATAATGCCCAGCATTAGAGGAGACTAAAGAGGCTGTCTCTTCTGTTTGAGCCCTTCCACAAAGCACGTCCTCCAGCAGCGTCTCTGCCTCTCCTCTTCTCTCATCTCCTCTGGAGGGGCTGGCTCTGAATGACATTGACATTGACGCAAGCATCGCGGGGAGAGGGGAGATGACAGACAGATTTACAACTAGCTAACTAATGTTGTTAATTCAGCTCCAACCAGCCAGCCAGCTAGAGCCTAGGCTGACACTTAATTGTTTTCTCTCTCTTTCTCTCTCTCTCTCCCTCTCCCCCTCTCCATCTTCCTCCCTATTTTTCCTTACTAGTTTCTCCCCAGGTCTATAACACAGGCAGAGCAGAGTGAAATGGTCTAATGTGCTCTGGCAGAATGTGTAGTGTAATGTAATGAGATAGAACAACGCACAAAGACAACACAAGGAGATTGTAGATGGGTGGAGAAGCATCCTACCTGTGCGCTGTATGTATGCTGATGATGTTCTGTCGCGTTCTGACGGTGACTGGGGAATGCTTAACCCGACAGAACACATAGCCCCGGGCCTAGTTCCTCTCTTCTAATTGTGAGCTTTCTCTCTCTGTTTATCCCTCTCTCTCTCATTCTTTCTCTCTTTCTATGCACTGTAAAACAAATCTACTTAATTCAACTAATTATTATTTAGTATCTGGTTCCACAGCCTTTTTAGTTTATTCAACTTTTCGTCATAGTGTTAACTGAACTCAAAATATTTAGTTTGCCCAAACTTAGGTTAGGGACACCCAGACATCGTGCCTTTAACATACAATGTTTACAACGTACCTATTTGCCACAAATTATTACACTGTGCATATTTATTTATTTATTTTACCTTTATTTAACTAGGCAAGTCAGTTAAGAACAAATTCTTATTTTCAATGACGGCCTAGGAACAGTGGGTTAACTGCCTTGTTCAGGGGCAGAACAACAGATTTTTACCTTGTCAGCTCGGGGATTCGATCTTGCAACACTGTGCATATGCATTTATACACAAATTATTATTCAACATGTCCTCCCCTGGGATTTGAACTCACAACATGGCGTAGCAGGAAAATAGGAATGCTTTGAATCAAGAGGATGTGAGTTCAAATCCCAGGTGTTGAATAGTAATTACTGTATAAATGAACATGCACGATGTCATCCTATATGTCAGTGTGTGTCAAATATGTAAAAAATTTAAATAAAAAAAAAAGAACTAAGTTTTCTCAAGTTGCAGCCAACTAAAAAATGTTAAGTTCAGGTAATACATTGACTGAACAGTTTAGTAAACTAGAAAAGGCTGTGTAACCAGTTACTGAATCATTATAAGTTGAATCATTAATCTCGCTCTATACCGCCCTCTCCCCATTCCTCTCTCTCCCTGTCCCTCGCAGAGAAACATCATTATTCACTGTGTATAACCGAGGGGTGATGAACAATCCTAGTCAACTCCAGGGCAGTGACAGTCAGTGTAGAACAGATGGAGAGAGGGAAGAAGGGGGGAGAGCGGGAAGTGGGGAGGCAGATAGAGAGAGATGTTTAAGTTTAATCAGCGTCTTCCCTTCTTCCTCCTTCCCCCCTTTTATTTTCCTTTTATTTTTCATTCTTCTCACTGTCTTTTCATTCTTCCAGCATTACTGGAGCTTGAGAGTCACAGAGCAGTAATTAGAGCTGGTCATTCCATCTCTTCTTCCCCTCTCTTCTTTCCTCTCTACTCTCTCTTTTCCCCTCTTCCATTGTCTCCCCTCGCTCCTCCCAGTCTTCCCCTCTTTTTCACACGGGTTGGCAGAGGGAGGGACAAGGTTACTAGCTCTGCAGCTGGAGGGTCACGCCCTTAGCTATTATAGCCCTGCAAGCTGTTTTGTTCAGGAGCTCTCTTCATAAAAAAATGCAGGGTGCTGTGGTTTAGAGTTGGGGGTTGTGATGGTTTGTGTGTCTGACCTGCATGCCTGTGTGGGCTTGTTTGTGTGTGTTTGCAGGGGTTAACGGATACTTGTCCAGCACTGAGGCAGATGGCAAGCTAGGGGAGCTGTGGGAAGAGTAGCAGGGGGCAAGACTCTTACCTCAGCCCTCAGCAGATGCTGCCCTAACGAGCAAAGGAGATGAGAGCTAAGGGATTGGGAGCGGTTGCATCCAAAGGCATTGGGGATACACTTGCTAACACACATAGAAACAGCTACAGCGTAGCCTGTACTGTAAATTAACTAGGAATGAACTGCTGTTGCATCCAAAGGCTTAGGGGAAACACTTTGACACAGAGGCATATACATGTGGATGGACATTGATATAGAAGCGTGATATGAACACTTCTCTCAGCTCTAGACCAGTGGAACTACTCCCTCTTGCATCGAAAAGCATAGAGAGGGGATACACTTTCTAACACGCATGGATACAGACTCAGTGTAGCTGTAAATGAACAGGGAATACTCCTTGTCTCAGATGTAGCTAGACCAGAGGCAGTAGTACTTTCTGGGGAAAAGCTGCTCTAGTCTGAACAACATGACAAAGTTGATTCAATGATGTATGAGGTGGTGCTGCCGGAGTCCTGGCTCTGTACATGCGTCCCAAATGACACCCATACGGGCCTTGGTCGAAAGTAGTGCACTATGTAATGAATAGGGTGTCATTTGGGACAAAGTCTGTATCATGTACAGTCCTTTTAACAGACTGGATTCGATTCCATTATTGATTTTTACATGGCCTTTAACATTGAATCAAATCAAGCTGGGGTCTCTTCCCTGACACGTTATTTAACATGGCTGTGTATTTGGAGGTTGTTCAGATTATCATTGAATATCATGCCACGTTGAAGCATTTAATGGTAACTGTGGAACGTCTTATGTACTACAGCTTGCTAGTGTCTGTATGCATAGATGCTGCTGAATCTGTACCTGTACATACATTGACTCATTGACATTTTCTTTATGTTATGACTCTGGGGCCACTGTGGTGCTAAGCCCTCTCTGTGCAGTATTGCTGGGACGGGTTGGATTTCCATGGTGTTGGGCTGGAATGCTCCTGGCTGTGCTGCTATGGTACAGTACAGATCTGTAGAGTGGCTGATACCCAGGCCCTGTATTTTCTCCTCCAAACCTAGCTGGGGTTCTGTGGACTCTCTCAAAGTACAGAAATGCTCAGGGTTGAGCTGCTACGCTACAGAGCTGTAGAGCAGCTGATACGCTAGTCCCCAGAGGGTTCTCCGCAGTAATTCCTCCATAATCTAACAGCAGCATTTCAGCAGTATGTCACAGGATGAGAGGAGAGGAGAGAGACACATTTAACCCTTTCAGTAGGCAACAATGTCGCAACATTTTTAGACTATTTTCAATAAATGTATATTATGGAGTTGTCTCTTGAGTCTATGAATGGTTTTGTTTGAGTATATTTATTCTTTTTTAGATATATTATGGTTCCACTTAGCTACTGTAGTTCACCCACTTTTTAACCATTGTCTAACTTGGCCTTGATTTCCCAATATATTTTTCTGCTTCAAGTACAGCTGTGGGCTCTTGAGTGAAATGTTTCGTTCATACATACCAAGCTCCTTGTGAACGGAAAACATGAGGGAAACCGCGTGTGAAGTCTTTGTGAAGAGTGACTGACTGACGTAGCCGATGGGGCTGAAGTGTTTTAAATGGGCCCTCTGCAATAATTCTGACAAGGCCCTGACAACTATATTTAACTTGGAGGTAGGTAAAAAATAATTATGGGCTGGTGAGGTCGCCATTTGTCAGCTCACAGTGCACTTTTGTGTAAAAATCAAACATTGATATTTAAAGAGTCTCGTGGCATTTGAAGGATGTGCTCTACTAGCATAGGTACCATGAAAGATGTGTTCCAGTCTGTCAGTATACCAACTTCTATATAAACTGAGTTTATAAACTGAAGTGTATAAACCCTTATTTTACCAGGTAAGTTGATTGAGAACACATTCTCATTTACAGCAACAACCTGGGGAATAGTTACAGGGGAGAGGAGGGGGATGAATGAGCCAACTGGAAGCTGGGGATGATTAGGTTGCCATGATGGTATGAGGACCAGATTGGAAACTAGCCAGGACACTGGGGGTTAACACCACTGCTCTTACAATAAGTGCCATCTTTAGTGACCACAGAGAGTCAGGACACCTGTTTAATGTCCCATCTGTAAGACAGCACCATACACAGGGCAATGTCCCCAATCATTGCCCTGGGGAATTGGGATATTTAGACCAGAGGAAAGGGTGCCTACTACTGGCCCTCCAACACTCCAGCAGCATCTGGTCTCCCATCCAGGGTTAACCCTGCTTAGCTTCAAAAGCAAGCCAGCAGTGGGATGCGGGGTGGTATGCTGCTGGTGCAAAATAAGGGAACGGAAGACATACCGTATGTCCTTAACTGACACGTTGATATAGACTACAGTCTCTAACCCGCTGAGAAATTCTCTAGCCTTCTCAGAACCATATGTTCTCGTTGGGGTTGGAAATTTATAAAACTCAGACTATTTTTGTTTGACATTGAACCACCTACGTATTAATCCTCTTTGACAAAGTGAAGAAGTTTGATGCTGCTTACTCAAAGGTGATTGTGTACCCAAGGACTCTACCAATTTCTTTCTCCAGAGAGAGAGAGTGAATGAGTGAGGCACTTTGTATATAAAAGAGAGCGATCAACTGTGGGTCATTGTGCTTGCTTGCACAAAGACATTCACAGACAGAGAGGGAGGGAATAATGTGACTAAAAAGCCATATCAGTATAGGCAGAAAGGGAAAGAGAGAAAAAAATAGAAATAAAGAGAGATACATAGAGAGACAGAAAGAGAGGGAGTAAGACAGACCAAAAGAGAAGTAAAGAGAGAAAAGGGAGAAAGAAAGTAAGAGAGGGAGGGGCAAATCAAGCTGGACTTTTAATAAAGTGGCATTGGCGCTCAATACTTTATGTAGTGGAGTAGGCCGCAGGGAGAAGTATAATGAGTGTCAGAGAGAGAGAGGCAGGGAGGGACGAGGGAGGGAGGTAGGGGAGGGAGGGAGGGAGAGAGAGACGTGGACAGAGAGGGAGACAAGAGCGAGAGCGAGAGAGAGAGGACAAGAGAGAGAGACAGAGACGGAGTGAAGAGTCAGACCTTACAGTCAGAAATGTGAGTGAAAGCATTATAGTGTTATCGTGAGTTAAACCTATTTTGAGTCTGGCAATTTGCGGAAATGGCAACTCCACACAAAGTCATTATACTCTATTATGTATAAATAAATGTTACAGTTTACGATGTGCACATCAATTCATTTTTCTCAGCTGGATGACTTAAAAAAGGTTATGATCACACAGTAAAATGTGTATAGAGGAATAAACGTAATAATGAAGAAATGAAGAGGGTAAGAGAAGGGATGAATCTCCTTTGTCCTTTACTGATATTGCATTAAATTGAAGGTATGACTTCTTCCTTTGAGCTATTCATTATGACTAATCTTGCCGTGGTTTAGGGGGAGAGGGAAATCTGGTCATTGTTTCCTATTAGATATTCATAATCCAAAGAAGCCTAGGTCTCTGCACATGTTCTTATCTGCCGCAGAACATACAACCAGCGGCCAATTGCTCTGCTATATACCAAAGACAATTTGCCAAGATGATTTGGTCAAGATGATATTAAGCGTTAAAGACAATATTTGAAATCTTGGTTAGAGCTCTAGCACAGCACAATTATGATATAAAGAGAGTAAATAGCCCACATTGATTCACAAAGCGCCCTAACCAAGGAAGGCTTACATTCACACCTCAATTTGATATGACATATTGCAAAGGGCTCAACTTGAGTATAGCAAAAAGATGTGACAATCCTGAAGAGCTAAGGGTCAAAACGTTTCTTCTTTAACATTTCCTTGATGTACTTAAATTGATGATGATCGGAGCATTTTATGGCCTGTTTTATTGTGGTCAGAAGACTCAGTGGGTGTCACTAAAGGTCACTTGCATGGTGTGACCAATGATGTATATACGTAAACCCTGGTATTCATCTGGGATTTATCCGATAGCTCTGATGCTCGTCGGATGTGGCAGGGCTTGCAAACTATAACAGATTACAAAGGGAAACCCAGCCGCGAGCTGCTCAGTGATGCGAACCTACCAGACGAGCTAAATGCCTTCTATGCTCACTTCGAGGCAAGCAACACTGAACCATGCATGAGAGCACCAGCAGTTCCGGACGACTGTGTGATCACGCTCTCCGTAGCCAATGTGAGTAAGACCTTTAAACAGGCAAGCTGGCAAGTCTCTTCACTGACATTTTCAACCTCTCCCAGATCCAGTCTGTAATACCTACATGTTTCAAGCAGACCAAAATAGTCCCTGTGCCCAAGTACGCCAAGGTAACCTGTCTAAATGTCTACACCCCATAGCACTCACATCTGCAGCCATGGAATGCTTTAAAAGGCTGGTCATGGACCCACTCCCTGGACCAACTCCAATCCACAGTTGATGCAATCTCTATTGCACTCCACACTGCCCTTTCCCACCTGGACAATTTGAATGCTGATGGTATGTATTGGCCAATGATAGGCTTTGAAACCACCGGTTGGCCACATTGGCACTCCTCAGAAGAAGCAGTCCTCCATAGGAATGAATGGAATTCTACAGTATTGAAATTAAATGTTTCAAGGACAAAATGGCATGTATTTAAGTATGTTGTTGTCTAGTGGGGACAGTAACAGTATAACAAAAAATTATACTTTAAGGAAAACGTTTTTAGATATTTTTTTTATTTGTAATTTTATATTTAGCTAACATAATATAATGTAAAATTATGCATTAAGGTGTCTGTAATAGAATACAGGTGGCAAAAACAAATGTAGACATTAATAAAGGCATTTCCATAGCTTCCAAAATGTTTTTTACAATAGTGGGGGAGCGCTAAGATGGAGGCCCGGTGGCTTCAAAACAGCGCTCCCTGTCAGTCATGTAGTGTATATATATATAAAGCATTGGGTGTGACCCGTGCCATGGGGGAGTTAACAAGAGGGAGAGCGAGAGCGAGAGCGAGAGCGAGAGAGAGAGAGAGAGAGAGAGAGAGAGAGCGAGAGTGTGAGAGCGAGAGCGAGAGCGAGAGAGAGCGAGAGCAAGAGAGAGAGAGAGAGAGAGCAGCACTGCATTGGGAGAAAGCACAATACTCACTATCCTCTGATAAACCATTCCATTGAAACACTGCACAGGGCCCTTACATACATCACTTCCTCCCGAGCACTGCTCCCACGGTAACTCATGTAAAGTGGAAGGGGATTGGCGATCTCTCTGCATGCTATGGAATGCGTGAGATAATGAGCAGCATTACTTCCAAGTCTTGGGTTTTTGTCACTGGTTATTTAGACATATCAGGATCAGGCGAAGGCGGTGCTAAAACATCGCTTCGACGGATGAGAAACACAGTTGAAAATATGCTTTGGCTGAGAGTTGGAGACTCTCAGCCAATCTCAATTTCTAATATGCTCCCCACCTGAACCCAATCGAGCATCTGACCAAATTACACAAGATTTTAGTTCCAGGTTAACTGAGATTTGGTGGGATTAGGGAAACTTCTTGAACCGTGTCAATAAACCAACCCACTTTCCACCGCTTGTCATAATTAAGATCTGGGGATGTTTTTTAATGGCTGTCAACTCATCGTTAAGAAACACATTTGCATCAGTCTCCCATTTGTAATGCAATGAAACTGTCGTGTTGGACAGATCTCCAGTAAACGGGATGCTGAGAAAGTATTAATTGTAATAAGATCAGCAGTGCTTTGAGGAAAGACAAATGATGAGAGATGATGGTTTGTGTCCCAAATGTCACCTATTTCCCTTTATAGTGCACTACTTTTGACCAGGGCGCATTATTACCATTAAGACTACCATTCACCCATGGGTTCCCGGACAAAAGTAGTGCACTATAAAGGGAATAGGGTGCCATTTGGGATGCAGACATGGTTATTGCCAGTTCCAACTGGAACATTCCACAAGGTACAGCAGCACCATCACTCATAATGACTGTGCAGTGGAATGACTCCTAGCCAAATAGATTGCACAGAGACCCAAGACTCATTAAAAATACATACACTCTGAGTCGACATATTGGAAAATCCAGAAAAATCTTGCATAATAACTTGACACCGCATCTCCCCAGTGGCAAATTCAGGTCTGAAGGACGAGGAGGGTAGAAAAAAATATATCCGTCCCAAATGGAACTGTATTCCCTGTGTACACTCTTAGAAATGTCCCGTGTGGCTCAGTTGGTATAGCATGGTGTTTGCAACGCCAGGGTTGTGGGTTCGCATTCCCACGGGGGACCAGTACGGGAAAAAAATGTATGAAATGTATGCATTCACTACTGTAAGTCGCTCTGGATAAGATTGTCTGCTAAATGACTAAAATGTAAATGTGTTTTTTAAATTCAGAACCTAAAGGCTTCTTCGATTGTCCCAATATGAGGAACCCTTTGATGATGCCTTGCTGATCCAGGTAGAATCCTTTTGGTTCCAAGTAGAACCTTTTCCACAGAGGGTTCTACATGGAATCCAAATGGTTATACCTGGAACCAAGAAGGGTTTTTACCTGGAACCAAAAAGGGTTATCCTATGGGATGAGCTGGAGAACCATTTTGGAACCCTTTTTTCTAAGAGTGTAGTGCACCACTATTGACCAGGGCACTATGTATGGAATAGGGTGCCATTTAAGACACACACAGTATTTACAACAGGTTTAAACACTGGAGACAGACAACCAGACAACCAAACACGCTGTGGTCTTTCAATAAAACAGATTTGACGATCCTCAAAGTTTTGTCCGAGGTCATTGTCTCTGTCAGCTTGCGAACTAAAGCCAGTCCCTCCTTATAACGGCTGTCGTAATGAGGGGACCAAGATGCAGCGTGGCACGTGTTCATGATCTTTTATTTGAATCAAACACTCAAACAAAAATAACAAAGGGAGAACGAAAGCGCACAGTTCTGTCAGGTACAGAAAACTAAACAGAAAACAACTACCCACAAAACACAGGTGGGAAAAGGTTCCCTAAGTATGGTTCCCAATCAGAGACAACGATAGACAGCTTTCTCTGATTGGAAACCATACCTGGCCAAAACATAGAAATATAAATACATAGAATGCCCACCACATATCACACCCCGACCTAACTAAACAGAGAAAAACGGCTCTCTCAGGTCAGGGTGTGACAGTACCCCCCACCCCAAAGGTGCAGACTCCCGGCTGCAAACCTGAACCTATCGGGGAGGGTCCGGGTGGGCATCTATACTTGGCGACGGCTCTGGTTTGGGGCGTAGACCCCACTCCGCCCGCTGATCCCCCCGCTTCTGTGTCACCGGAGGAACCAGACCGTGGATCATCGCCGGAGGCTCCGAACTTCCGACCGCCGCTGAAGACTCCAGGACTGTAGGCCGCCGCTGAAGACTCCGGGCTGCGGACCGCCGCTGAAGACTCCGGGCTGCGGACCGTCGCTGGAGGCGCCGGACTGGGGAGCGTCGCTGGAGGCGCCGGACTCGGGAGCGTCGCTGGAGGCGCCGGACTGGGGAGCGTCGCTGGTGGCGCCGGACTGGGGAGCGTCGCTGGAGGCGCCGGACTCGGGAGCGTCGCTGGAAGCGCCGGACTGGGGAGCGTCGCTGGAGGCTCCGGACTGGAGAGTGTCGCTGAAGGCTCCCGACCGGGGACCATCGCTGCAGGCTCCGCGCCATGGATCATCACTGGAGGCTTCGTGCCATGGATTATCACTGGAGGTTTTGGACCATAGATCATCACTGAAGGCTTCCTACGTGGAGCTGGAACCGGTGACACTGGACTGGGGAGACGCACAGGAGACTGGGTGCGCAGAGCAGGCACAGGGTAAACTGGGCCGTGGAGGCGCACTGGAGGTCTGGAGCTTAGGGCTGGCACACCCCGTCCTGGCTGGATGTTTACTTTAGCCCAGCAAGGGCGGAGCGCTGGCACAGGACGAACTGGTTTGTGCTGGTGAAAGGGGGGTACCGTGCGTAGAGCTGGCGCAGGATAACCTGGGCCGAAGAGACGCACTGGAGACCAGGAATGCTGAGCTGGCACACTTCTTCCTGGCTGACTGCCAACTCTAGCGCGGCAACTGTGGGAAGCTTGCACCGAGCGCACCGGGCTGTAGCTGCGCACTGATGACACAGTGCGCATCCCCGCATAACACGGTGCTTGCTCAGACACTCGCTCCCCACGGTAAGCACGGGGAGTTGGCTCAGGTCTCAACCCCGACTTCGCCAATCTCCCTGTGTGCCCCCCCAAAAAAAAAAATTGGGGGGGGAGCAGCCTCTCGGGCTTCCGTCGTTGGGCTAGCTCCTCGTAATGTCGTCATTCCGCTTTCGCTGCCTCTATTTCCTCCTTCGGACCGCGATACTCCTCCTGCCTCCAGGGTCCCTTCCCGTCTAGGATTTCCTCCCAGGTCCATTCATCCTGACCGCACTGCTTGGTCCTTTGGTGGTGGGTAGTTCTGTAACGGCGGAAGGGGACAAAAGAGCAGCGTGGTAAGTGTTCATAATTATTTAATACTGAGAACACTAGAACAAAGCAACAAAACGAAAGCCAACAGTTCTGTCAGGTCACATATAACAAAACAGAAAACAACTACCCACCAAAACACAGGTGGGAAAAGGCTGCCTAAGTATGGTTCCCAATCAGAGACAACGACGTTGATTGGAAACCATACCTGGTGAAAACATAGAAATATAAATACATAGAATGCCCACCTCATATCACACCCCGACCTAACTAAACAGAAAAAAACGGCTCTCTCAAGTCAGGGCGTGACACTCCTTGCAGAATTCTAGCTTGGTCCGCACAATATTTTCTTTGTGGCTGCTGAACGGACCCCCGAAGCGATCGGAGAGCCATTTTAACAATGCAAACTTATCAAAGTCAAACCCTCGTCACTAACATTAAATAATTTCACTTTATCCCGGTGCTGGGTCTGCCCCACACATTTCCATGTCATTTCCATTGTTTTGGTCAAGTTCCATTGACCACTTCATCGCATCTATCTGATTGCATTGTGTTTTTCCGTAACCAAACATTCTAAATGAATGGGGGAATAGGTTGGGATTAACAATAACTTTACAAATGAATATACATTTCACAGGGCATTGATAAACATTGACAAATAATTAACACAATGGAACAAGTAGTGCACACGAATTGGCGGGAGTCTGTGCGCCTTTTAGCCTTTCTTCGCCACACACCCATCCCCTTATTCTGGTCTCGACATTTAAAATGATGCTCGAGACATGTTCCTCACACATATGCAGCAACGTCATTAACATTGTCAGGACGTAGCAGTGGTCATTTTCCCTTCAACTGAAATCATTACTGTTCAGTATTCCTAACCACCCCCCTTAAACACACACACTACCCAAACTAATGGACATGTGACAGCAAGGCAGAATGGCACATTCCAAACAAGCATGTATGGTTCATTGAAAAAAAGCTTAGCTAATATGCTTAATAAGGTAGTGTGAGGATTAGAATAATTATGTAACTGCTATGGGCTAGGACTGCTTTCTTTCTTTTTATTTTCTTCAACAGGGGAATGTTATTTTCCTCCCCGTGCCCTAGAGAAATCAATGAGAGAGGGCAACGGGAGTTCACATTACACACAACATATGACTGCATAGTTTGTTTACATCATTATTTTGTACAATTATTAGAATAACCAGACCCTATCTCAGTCTCTGGGACCATAGTTTTCTTTGTTGGGTTTAATGGCTTAACATACACTACATGAACAAAAGTATATGGACACCTGCTCATCTAACATCTCATTCCAAAATCATGTGCATTAATATGGAGTTGGTACCCCATTTGCTGCTATAACAACCTCTTCTGGGAAGGCTTTCCACTTGATGTTGGAACATTGCTGCGGGGACTTGCTTCCATTCAGCCACAAATGAGTGAGGTCGGCACTGATGTTGGGCGATTAGGCCAGGCTCGCAGTCGGCGTTCCAATTCATCCCAAAGGTGTTCGATGTGGTTGAGGTCAGTTAAGTTCTTTCACACCGATCTCAACAACCCATTTCTGTACGGACCTCGCTTTGTTTTAAAAAAAAACATTATTTCACCTTTATTTATCCAGGTAGGCCAGTTGAGAACAAGTTCTCATTTACAACTGCGACCTGGCCAAGATAAAGCAAAGCAGTGCGACAAAAAACAACAACACAGAGTTACACATGGGATGAACAAAAGTACAGTCAATAACACAATAGAAAAATCTATATAGAGTGTGTAAAAATGGAGTAAGGAGGAAAGGCAATAAATAGGCCAATAGTAGCGAAGTAATTACAATTTAGCAAATTAACACTGGAGTGATAGATGTGCTGATGATGATGTGCAAGTAGAAATACTGGTGAGTAAAAGAGCAAAAAAAAGTTAATAAAATCAATATGGGGATGAGGTAGGTAGTTGGATGGGCAATTCACAGATGGGCTGTGTACAGCTGCAACGATCGGTAAACTGCTCAGATAGCTGATGCTTAAAGTTAGTGAGGGAGATATAAGTCTCCAACTACAGCGATTTTTGAAATTCGTTCCAGACATTGGCAGCAGAGAACTGGAAGGAAAGGCGGCCAAAGTAGGTGTTGGCTTTGGGGATGACCAAGGAGATATACCTGCTCTAGCGCGTGCTACGGGTGGGTGTTGTTATGGTGACCAGTGAGCTGAGATAAGGCGGAGCTTTACCTAGCAAAGACTTATAGATGACCTGGAGCCAGTGAATCTGGCGACGAATACGTAGCGAGGGTCAGCTGACGAGAGCATACAGGTCGCAGTGGTGGGTGGTATGTGGGGCTTTGGTGACAAAACAGATGGCACTGTGACAGACTGCATTCAGTTTGCTGAGTAGAGTGTTGGAGGCTGTTTTGTAAATGGCATTGCCAAAGTCAAGGATCGGTAGGATAGTCAGTTTAACAAGGGTATGTTTGGCAGCGTGAGTGAAGGAGGCTTTGTTGCGAAATAGGAAGCCGATTCTAGATTTATTTTTGGATTGGAGATAATTAATATGAGTCTGGAAGGAGAGTTCACAGTCTAGCCAGACACCTAGGTATTTGTAGTTGTCCACATATTCTAAGTCAGAACCGTCCAGAGTAGTGATGCTAGTTGGGCGGGCGGGTGCGGGCAGCGATCGATTGAAGAGCATGCATTTAGTTTTACTAGCGTTTAAGAGGAGTTGGAGGCCACGGAAGGAGTGTTGTATGGCATTGAAGCTTGTTTGGAGGTTTGTTAACACAGTGTCCAAAGAAGGGCCAGATGTATACAGAATGGTGTCATCTGCGTAGAGGTGAATCAAGGAATCACCAGCAGCAAGAGCGACATCATTGATATATACAGAGAAAAGATTTGGCCCGAGAATTGAACCCTGTGGTACCCCATAGAGACTGCCAGAGGTCCGGACAACAGGCCCTCCGATTTGACACACTGAACTCTGTCTGAGAAGTAGTTGGTGAACCAGGCGAGGCAGTCATTTGAGAAACCAAGGCTGTTGAGTCTGCCGATAAGAATACGGTGATTGACAGAGTCGAAAGCCTTGGCCAGGTCGATGAAGATGGCTAGACAGTACTGTCTTTTATCGATGGTGGTTATGATATTGTTTAGTACCTTGAGCGTGGCTGAGGTGCACCTGTGACCAGCTCAGAAACCGGATTACACAGCGGAGAAGGTATGGTGGGATTCAAAATGGTCAATGATCTGTTTGTTAACTTGGCTTTCAAAGATTTTAGAAAGGCAGGGCAGGATGGATATAGGTCTGTAACAGTTTGGGTCTAGAGTGTCACCCCCTTTGAAGAGGGGGATGACCAATCAGCTTTCCAATCTTTAGGAATCTTGGACGATACGAAAGAGAGGTTGAACAGACTATTAATAGGGGTTGCAACAATGGCGGTGGATAATTTTAGAAAGAGAGGGTCCAGATTGTCTAGCCCAGCTGATTTGGATGGGTCCAGGTTTTGCAGCTCTTTCAGAACATCTGCTATCTGGATTTGGGTGAAGGAGAAGCTGGGGAGGCTTGGGCAAGTAGCTGCGGGGGTTGCGGAGCTGTTGGCCGGAGTTGGGGTAGCCAGGAGGAAAGCATGGCCAGCCGTAGAGAAATGCTTCTGTAAATTCTCGATTATCGTGGATTTATCGGTGGTGACAGTGTTTCCTAGCCTCAGTGCAGTGGGCAGCTGGGAGGAGGTGCTCTTATTCTCCATGGACTTTACAGTGTCCCAGAGCTTTTTGGAGTTAGAGCTACAGGATGCACATTTCTCTTTGTAAAAGCTAGCCTTTGCTTACCTAACTGAATGTGTCTATTGGTTCCTGACTTCCCTGAAATGTTGCATATCTTGGGGACTATTCGATGCTAGTGCAGTATGCCACAGGATGTTTTTGTGCTGGTTGAGGACAGTCAGGTCTGGAGTGAACCAAGGGCTATATCTGTTCTTAGTTCTACATTTTTTGAAAGGGGCATGCTTATTTAAGATGGTGAGGAAATTACTTTTAATGAACAACCAGGCATCCTCTACTGACGGGATGAGGTCAATATCTTTCCATAATACCCGGGCCAGGTCGATTAGAAAGGCCTGCTCGCAGAAGTGTTTTAGAGAGCGTTTGACAGTGATGCTGGGTGGTCGTTTGACCGCGGATCCATAATGGATGCAGGCAATGAGGCAGTGATCGCTGAGATCCTGATTGAAAACAGCGGAGGTGTATTTGAAGGGCAAGTTGGTCAGGATAATATCTATGAGGGTGCCCATGTTTACAGATTTATGGTTGTACCTGGTGGGTTCCTTGATAATTTGTGTGAGATTGAGGGCATCTAGCTTAGATTGTAGTACGGCCAGGCTGTTAAGCATATCCCAGTTTAGGTCACCTAACAGAACGAACTCTGAAGATAGATGGGTGGCAATCAATTCACATATGTTGTCTAGGGCACAGCTGGGAGCTGAGGGGGTCTATAACAGGTGGCAACGGTGAGAGACTTATTTCTTGAGAGATTCATTTTTAAAATTAGAAGCTCGAACTGTTTGGGCATAGACCTGGAAAGTATGACAGAACTTTGCAGGCTTTCTCTGCAGTAGATTGCAACTCCTCCCCCTTTGGCAGTTCTATCTTGATGGAAAATGTTGTAGTTGGGGATGGAAATCTCAGAATTTTTGGTGGCCTTCCTAAGCCTGGATTCAGACACGGCAAGGACATCAGTGTGCTAAAGCAGTGAGTAAAACAAACTTAGGGAGGAGGCATCTGATGTTAACATGCATGAAACCAAGGCTTTTACGATTACAGAAGTCAACGAATGAGAGCGCCTGGGGACACACAGGGCCTTGGTTAACCTCTACATCACCCGAGGAACAGAGGAGGAGTAGGATGAGGGTACAGCTAAAGGCTATCAAAGCTGGTCGTCTAGTGCATTTTGGGCAGAGAATAAAAGGAGCAGATTTCTGGACGTGGTAGAATAGATTCAGGGCATAATGTACAGACAGGGGTATGGTAGGGTGCAGTGGAGGTAAACCTAGGCATTGACGATGACGATAAGAACGGTGACGATAAGAAAGGTTGCATCTCTGGAGGCACTAGTTATGCTAGGTGAGGTCACCGCATGTGTGGGAGGTGGGACAAAAGAGGTGTCTGAGGCATGTTGAGTGGGGCTAGGGACTCCGCAGTAAAATAAAACAATGATAACTACCCTTAACAACAGTATACAAGGCATATTAACATTAGAGAGAGACATAAAGTGAGGCATAAAGCAATCACAGGTGTTGATTGGGAGAGCTAGCTAAGACAACAATGGGTAAAACAACAACAGCTAATCAGCTAAGACAACAACAACAGGTAAAATGGCGTTGAATGGGCAGAGAGGGTCAGTTAACTACACACAGGGCCTGAGTCCGAGGCTGGGGCCGACAAATAAACAAAATATACAAAAATGGAGTACCATGATTAATGAACATCCCAGCAGGCATCAGCTGTGTAGCCAGGTGATCATAGGGTCCAGTGAACAGCAATAGATGAAACAGGGAAGCCGTTAGGGAGTAGTTACTACGCTAGAAAGCGGGAGACACGGCGTTCATAAAGTTAGCTGGCCGGGGCTAGCAGAAGCGTCTTCACCGACGTCCGACAACGGCCGGTTGAGGGCACATCAGATGGAGTTATGTTGGCAGACCAGTCGTGATGGATCGGTGGGGCTCCGTGTCGACAAAGGGTCCAGGCCAATTGGCAAAAGAGGTATTGTAGCTGGAGTAATTTTGTTTGCTAGCCAGGAGATGCACCTGGCTCGAGGCTAACTGGTGCTAGCTTCAGGACAAGGGAGTTAGCCACTATAGCCACATGGTAGCAGCTAGCTAGCTGCGATGATCCGATGCAAAGGTCCAGAGCTTACGGCAGGAATCCGGTGATGTAGTGGCTTCTAGTCGTGTTAGTGAAGAGTCCGGGAGGCATCAGATGTGTAGCCGAGTGATCATAGGGTCCACTAAGCAGGCCGGGCGAAGGGCCTGGCTCAAGGCTAGCTTCAGGGCTGGGCCACTCGGTAGCAGCTAGCTAGCTGCAATGATCTAGAGTAATGGTCCAGAACTTACGGCAGCAATCTGGTGATGTAGTGTAGAAAAGCAGGCCGATATGCTCAGGGTTGATATCGCGCTGTGCAGACTGGCGGGTATTATCCAGGCTAAAAGCGGCTGGTGTCTGAGCTAAAGGTAAAGGCCGCTAGCAGTGGCTAACAATGACTAAATAGCTAGTAGCTAATTAGCTGGTTAGCATCTGATGACTAGCTCTGATGGAGGTTCTAGCTCTAAGGTCTAAAAATAGCATATCTGTATCACTTTGGGTGAGGCGGGTTGCCGGAAGGTATATTTAATTTTAAAATGGGTAAAGAGATTGAAAAACATTGAAATACATACAAAAAAAGACTGGGGCACTGGGGCAGTGTAATGCTGAAACGGGAAAGGGCCTTCCCCAAACTGTTTCCACAAAGTTGGAAGCACAGAATTGTCTAGAATGTCATTGTATGCTGTAGCATTAAGATTTCCCTTTACTGGAATTAAGGGGCCTAGCCCGAACCATGAAAAACAGCCCCATACCGTTATTCTTCCTCCACCAAACTTTACAGTTGGCACTATGCATTAGGGCAGGTAATGTTCTCCTGGCGTCCTCCGAACACAGATTCGTCTGTCGGACTACCAGATGGTGAAGCGTGAGTCATCACTCTAGAGAATGCGATTATACCACTCCAGCTGACGCTTGGCATAGCACATGGGGATCTTAGGCTTGTGTGTGCCTGCTCAGCCATGGAAACCCAATTCATGAATCTCCCGACGAACAGTTATTGTGCTGACATTGCTTCCAGAGGCAGTTTGGAACCGAGGAGAGAGAAAAAAAACTGCACTCGGCGGCCCAGTTCTGTGAGCTTGTGTAAGCTACCACTTTGCGGCTGAGCCGTTGTTGCTTCTAGACATTTCCACTTCACAATAACAGCACTTACAGTTGACAGGGGCAGCTCTAGCAGGGCATACATTTGACAAACTGACTTGTTGGGAAGGTGGCAGGCCTCCTATGACGGTACCACATTGAAAGTCACTGAGCTCTTCAGCAAGGCCATTCTACTGCCAATGTTTGTCTATGGAAATTGCATGGCTGTGTGCTCGATTTTGTACACCTGTCAGCAACAGGTGTGGCTGAAATAGCATAATCCACAAATTTGAAGGGATGGCCGCGTACTTTTGTATATATAGTGTATGTAGTTCATATATATGCATGACAGACTGAAAAAATATATAATTTCAGCAAAGTAATGTTCGATCAGAAGTAAAAGAAATGGGAACACAAAAATAAGTAACTAGTGTAAGCCTTTGAGAATGTTGTCAAACAGAAACGAAAAAAGGGACACTGCTGAGGGTGTATGTAAAAGGCATGTGTTCTCCAAAGCTGCATGTTACATACAGTAGTGATGGGCCTGGCTGAGGATCTACAGGCGCAGTGTGACTGTTATTCTCAGTGACGTTCCAGTAGCTGACAGATCGTGCTGAGGATGATTAGGAAGAATGAAGCTGACAGGTTAGCTATCTTCCAGGGCCTGCCTGGATACGTTGGGATACTCTAGGAAGAGCAGTAGTGAGTGGAGGTATAATCAGTTCTTATTGTGTCTGGCCAAATCACATTTAGGCTGGTTTATTAACCACCTATGACACTCAAAAAAATGTTGGATTGGATTTATAAGAGCATGGATCCTCTGTAATTGGTTGACCTCCTATTAAATGTATCTATATGGATCTGATGGGGATTTGGGGATAGTTTGTCAATTATAGAAAAAAAGTTTAATTAATGTATCTTATATAATTTCCATGGCTTAATCATAATCACAACTGAGTTAGAATGGGACGAGGGATGGACTCAATTTCCAAACGTCTTAATAGCCTATCTATTACATTTTGTGTCAATGGGAAAAAATCGGTTATCACACTTTTCTCTCAGTTCATTTGGAAAACATGAAAGCCTTTGCAGATAATCCCGTAATTAAACAGTTATTTTAGGGGTTTCAATTAAAATGTTGAGCTCTGCAGTGTCCTTGTGGTGAAAGAGATGGAATTGCTTTGTCTCAGCAACTCTCTTTGACTCTGAACTGAAGACAGTGGCGGTGCATCACAAATGACACCATATTCTCTTTATAGTGCACTCCTTTTACCAGAGCCCTATAAAAGTAGTGCACTATAAAGGGAAAAGGCAGCCATTTGGGATGCAGACAGTTTAAGGACATCAAATTGCGGTAAAACCCCTAGATCTGCCTAAGAGGATAGGCTCAGAATGAATGGTGCGGCTTTGATCAGAAGGCAGTCATTTCTGGTGTCCCATCTAAATGAGTTTCAAATTCTTCTCTCTGGATTTCTCTCGCTCTTTCTCTCTCTCACGCTCTCTCTCTCTCTTTCTCACTCCCTCTCTCTCTCGGTAGATGTTGAATTATTTAAGCTGAGTTTGAGATTGGAGTTTTTTTATTTTCCGCCTTTCTCTGTTGTTCTTTTCTGAGTAAAACCTCTAAGAAATGATACACAACAAAACTAGAATAACGTGAAATATATATAAGGTATGGTATGTGCTTCAGCCATACATATGAACTGGGTTTTCAATGCACTCATGAATACATTGATCAGTCACAGTAGTGAGCACCTATTCTTGCTTTTGTCAATACTTATTTCAAGAATTTATAAGATATATTTTGTTAACTGTCAAGTAAAAAGTAAGCAGTATAAAAACTTTAGCTGTGGACACTGAATTATATGCAGTCGAGTGTGATCCTGATCCCACCTCATTGAATTTAAAATATTCAGTTAGTGTTAGAGGGACGATGGCCTTTAAAGTGATGATGCAGCTAAACTAATGGATCTTGACTGGTGGCATAATTCCACTCATGATGGCTAAAGGGTATCTATAATAGACTTAGATATCAAAGTCAAGAATGCAGGGAGCACACACATATTCTTGTGTATAATGCAATAATCAAACCCTCTGACTTTTCATATTTGCAAGCTTCTAAATTGCTTTCAACACCTAATGCTCATACGCATTGCATAACAGTGGGTGCAATGTAGCCTATCAGAAGAGTCGGACGCGTTGCCTATTGGGGGTGTGACTTTCAGTTTGTACCAGCACTAAATTTTAAATGATACCTGCGTAAGTACTTTGATACTAAAGAGCCTGGAAAAGTTCCCATTGATGAGATGGTCACCATTTAGTTACAATATTTTAACCAGTTAATGTGAAAGTCTTATGTAAGAAAATAGTTTCTGAAGTCATTATTTCATGTTATGGAACAAACGTAATATCTTGATAAACAGGAAGTTGATTTAATTGCTTGTAACCCCTGTGAGTAAGAAAAATTATGTTGCAATTACGTGTCAAATACGCATTTCCAGACGTTGAAGTTAGGTTCAATTTTGGTTCTGAATGAAAGATGAAAATACATATTTTCCATACCTTTAAAATACATATTTTCCAGGATGTTGAAAAGGCATCTTTTCCGGACATTGAAATCAGGTTCATATTCGGTTCTGAATGAAAGTTGAAAATATGTATTTTCCCAATGTTGAAATCAGGCAGATTTTTGGTTCTGAATGAAAGTTAAAAAGACATCCTTTATAGACGTCAATGTTTAGGCCAAATCAAGGCTGGTCCAGACCGGACAACATCTGAAACAAACATAGACTAGATTTTGTCCGGATCAACAAAAAAACAATGTCCGTGTATGTGGAAGATGTCCAAAAGACGGCTCGTGCTTGCTGGGGTGTAGCCTACCATGTCGGCCACAATGGAATTCTTTTTTACAAATGGTGGTAGGCCCATGGGTCTCCCGGTCGAGGCCGGCTGTGACAGAGCCTAGACTCGAACCAGGATCTCTAGTGGCACAGCTAGCACTGCGATGCAGTGCCTTAGACCACTGCACCACTCGGGAGGTCCGACCTGTCCTGTTATTATTTTTTATTAACGTGACAGTGCAGTTTTTATTTGATTGGGTGCCATTTAGGTTAGAGAAACCTTGCATGATGTAAAAAGTGTCCATCTCATTACATTGTCATACATTTTATCTCCAGCCTGTAGGCTACAGAAAAGGCCACATACTCTTTCTTCTCTCCAACATCACCCTGGAGAGGCACCCTGGAGAGGCGTGCTGGGAATGGACAAGCAACATTTTTTGCGCCCCTACCTTTGACAAAGTGGCCACTGTTTATCACAGGCCAGCTCATCTAAAAAGCCCATATGCCACTGGTTGAGAGAAATGTACATTGTTTTGGGGCATAATTATGTGAGGTTGTATGTGTTGTTGTTGGAGTTGTGTCTTGGTCAGTTTAGCTCACAAAATCCCGCACTTGTTAATGTTCCGCCATAGTCGGCCGACTAATCCTGCCTATTGAGCGGGCCGGCCGTGTTTGTTAATAATCAAATATAACAGTTGGTATTGAATCATATATTTGGTTTCAACAAATATAAATTTTCTGTACAAATTAAGTTTGGACCAAGAACATGGGGTATAGATCTGTAATAGTAAGACTATAATGTGTACATCTGATCCTGTTTAATAAGACCCTTCTCTGGATTCCAAGTTCCCACAGGACTTGGAGATATTGACTTCCCACTGGGCACAGATGTCAATTCAACATATCTTCCACCACGTTGGTTCAACCTAATTTCATTGAAATGACGTGGAAACAATGTTGATTCAACCAGTGTTTGCCCAGTGCTCTTCATCCCTCAAGTACTTCACTGTGCCTCTCTCCTCCCATCACTGCCTCAGCAGCACCCCATCTTGTTGAGAATATAGCTTGGGAAGATTGAGAGAAGGAAAGATTAGGGGTGATACGGGAGAGAGGGAGAGGAGGAGAGGAGGTCTAATCTCAGAGTAGCACTATCTAGTGTGCAGCGTTCCTCCAGCTCCCTCCCTGCACAAACTGACAGACACTTCAGAGCCATTGAACTGTGTGCATGCGTACATGCATGCCCGTGTAAGTGTTGAGCCCAATGTTAGGCTCTCTTACATCAGCTTGAAAGACATCTCTGGCTCTGCTCAGCTCAGTGTCTGAGGCTAGGTAGAGAGGCTACGTCGACACTCCTCCTTCCTCCGACCAACGCTGCCGTCTTGCCTATTACTACTGATTGAGCCCACATTGCCGCTTTGTCACCCCCCCCCTCCCCACCGCACACACACACAGTCCTGCCCTCCTAATCTCTCCTTCTTTCATCTGCAAATCCCATGATGGGTAACACTTTATTTTAAGGATCTGTAATAAACCATTTATAAGGCATTTATACATTGGGTGTTCACCATTTATTAATCCGAAGTTCCACATTAATGAACAATTTACTGATCATTAGTAGTCTGAGCTGATCATTAGTAGTAGACCCTAATCTAAAGTGAGCGCTATTTATACTTTATAACTACTTTATAAATGTTTGGAGTGAGCAGTGTAATTTCTCACAAAAAGATGGGCATGCCATTGGTAGACATTTCTGCAGAACCTGGTAAAAGAATAAGCACACAACACAGGATTTTCTAAAGATGAAATATGTCACTTTTTGGGTGATGCGAACAAATTCATATACAAATGTTAGTTATAGATCTGTCATTCTCATTGAAAGCAAGTCTAATAAGCGGTAGATCTCTTCTATGTGCACTATATCTATGCCTCCCATTCTTTATTATTATTTTTCTTTGTCTTTTACTTTTAGTTTTGTACACCAAATTCAAACAGCTGAAAATACAATATTTGTGGTTATTCAAAAGTTGTTTCACAGCAGTTTAGATGGTACAATGATTCTCTAAATTCTTTAAACTTGTTTTATCACAAACTAAAATTAGGCTATTATAATTTTAGCAACCAGGAAATGGCGGAGCAATTTCTGCATAGTGCACTTTTAAGGAAGTATATACAGTATACATACGTGAATAACTAGCTTACTAACATTTAGAAATGTAGTAGTAAATATTAATAAATAGTGAGCAAACGGTTTGTTAATGCCTTATAAATGCCTTATAAATGGTTTATTATGGACTCTTAAAATAAAGTGTTACCCCACTCTGTAACCCGCGTGAAACAGAGTGCATCATAGGACATCTCCGGCTGCGAGAGCTCTGCGAGCCTCGCACTCTTTGCCTTTTCTTTAGGGCTTTAATACCCTGTCCTAGAGACAAGCTGATGGGATCTCTTTACAAAAGCAGAGATTAGGTGTACATCCAGATACAGCATAGAGAGAAAGCTGTCTTACGATCTCGTGGTTGTCTGTCGATTTTACTGTGAGACGATTTCAATGAACCCGTTAGGTAGGGAGATGGTGAGGAAAAAGTCCTGTCAGTTTTGACACCGGGTGTAAGGAGGCTGGGAGGATTTCTGCTCATCTGTTCTGTTTTCCCCACTTCTCTCTCTCTTGCTGTCTCTCCGTCTCTCGCCTTGAGGATTATTTTTGGATAATATCGCTCCTTCTATACATTCATCTGTCTGTGGGAAGAGCCAGCGGAGAAAAGGAAATTAAATATGTTATTCATGTCATTGTGCCTCATGCTCAGACTCTCACATACGAGGTTGTGTCACTGTTCAAAGTGCACTCAGCCTGCATACAGAATTCAAATAGAGTGTCAGGGTTATATGCTTCTTCTTATTGAACTGATAGCACAGAACACATGGTGCACTTTCTGCCTTGAATTGACATTAGCCTGGACATGTTCGATGGCTGGCCAGTTGACCTCACAGTCATAACATGCAAAAATCTAATGAATAACTTTCATACTGATATACTATTTTGTAAAAAGGCAACGTTCCTACTGCTCTTACCACAAGTATCATGGTGCAGGAGAAGATGACTGACGTTTTACGTGCTCCTAACCATCTGTGTTTTTTTATTAGTTTTTTTGCGTTGTTTGTAACTTATTTTTTTACTTATTTTGTACATAATGTTGCTGCTACCGTCTCTTAATACCGAAAATAACTTCGAGAAATCTGAACAGCGATTACTCACCATGAACTAGCTTTAACGAGTCTGATGAACCCGACGTGAATGACATACTGCTTTCTCGGGAACAGGCCCAAATCCCCGTCATTTGCGTGAAGAGAAGACGGAGAAAGAGGGCAGACGTCGAGCTGCCTTCTGAGAATTCGTAGGCGATTGAATAAACCCCAACTGCCTTCCGTTCTACTAGCTAATGAGCAATCATTGCAAAATAAAATCGACAACCTACGAGGAAGATTAAACTACCAAAGGGACATTAAAAACTGTAATATCTTATGCTTCACGGAGTCGTGGCTGAACGACGACATTATCAACATACAGCTGGCTGGTTATACACTGTATCAGCAGGATAGAACAGCAGCATCTGGTAAGACAAGGGGTGGCGGACTATGTATATTTGTAAACAACAACTGGTGCACGATATCTAAGGAAGTCTCAAGGTTTTTTTGCCTGAGGTAGAGTATCTCATGATAAGCTGTAGACCACACTATCTACCTAGAGAGTTTTCATCTGTATTTTTCATAGCTGTCCACATACCACCACAGATCGATGCTGGCACTAAGACCGCACTCAATGAGCTGTATTCCGCCATAAGCAAACAGGAAAACGCTCATCCAGAGGCGGCATCCTAGTGGCCGGGGAGTTTATGTAGTCTGTATGTAGCCTCGCTACTTTTATAGCCTCGCTACTGTATATAGCCTGTCTTTTTACTGTTGTTTTATTTCTTTACTTACCTATTGTTCACCTAATACCTTTTTTGCACTATTGGTTAGAGCCTGTAAGTAAGCATTTCACTCTAAGGTCTACACCTGTTGTATTCGGCACATGTGACAAATAAACTTTGATTTGATTTGATTTAATGCAGGGAAACTTAAATCTGTTTTACCAAATTTCTATCAGCATGTTAAATGTGCAACCAGAGGGAAAAAAACTCTAGAGCACCTTTACTCCACATAGAGAGACGTGTACAAAGCTCTCCCTCGCCCTCCATTTGGCAAATCTGACCATAATTCTACATCAAAAATTAAAGCAGGAAGCACCAGTGAAACAGTCAGATGAAGCAGATGCTAAGCTACAGGACTGTTTTGCTAGCACAGACTGTCACGCCCTGACCTTGGAGATCCTTTATTCTCTATTTTGGTTAGGTCGGGGTGTGACTAGGGTGGGCATTCTAGTTTATTTATCTCTATGTTGGCCTGGTATGGTTCCCAATCAGAGACAGCTGTTTATTGTTGTCTCTGATTGGGGATCATATTTAGGCAGCCATTTCCCCACTGTGTTTTGTGGGATCTTGTTTGTGTATTGTTGCCTTGAGCACTGCAGAGCTTCACGTTCGTTTTTGTTCTTTATTGTTTTTTGCCGGTTCACGTAATAAAGATGATGAACCCAAACCACACTGCATTTTGGTCCAATTCTTACAACAACGGTCGTGACACAGACTGGAATATGTTCCGGGATTCTTCCGATGGCATTAATGAGTACACCACATCAGTCATTGGCTTCCTTAATAGGTGCATCGATGACGTCGTCCTCCCAGTGACCATACGTACATACCCCAACCAGAAGCCATGGATTACAGGCAACATCCATACTGAGCTAAAGGCTAGAGCTGCCGCTTTCAAGGAGCGGGACTCTAACCCGGAAGACTATAAGAAATCCCGCTATGTGAACCATCAAACAGGCAAAGCATCAATACAGGACTAAGATCAAATCGTACTACACCAGCTCCGATGCTCGTCGGATGTGGCAGGGCTTGCAAACCATTACAGACTACAATGGGAAGCACAGCTGAGAGCTGCCCAGTGACACAAGCCTACCAGACGAGCTAAACTACTTCTATGCTCGCTTTGAGGCAAATAACACTGAAATATGCATGAGAGCACCAGCTGTTCTGGACGACCCTGTGATCACGCTCTCCGCAGCCGATATGAGTAAGACCTTCAAAACAGGTCAACATTCACAAGGCCGCAGTGCCAGAGGGATTACCAGGACGTGTACTGCGAGGATGCGCTGACCAACTGGCAAGTGTCTTCACCGACATTTTCAACTTCTACCTGTCAGAGTCTGTAATACCAAGAGCACAAAGATAACCTGCTTAAATGACTACCGACCTGTAGCACTCACATCTGTAGACATGAAGTGCTTTGAAAGGTTGGTCATGGCTCACATAAACACCCTTATCCCAGAAACCCTAGACCCACTACAATTTGCATACCGCCCTAACAGATCCACAGATGATGCAATCTCTATTGCACTCACCACTACCCTTTCCCACCTGAACAAAAGGAACAGAATGCGAGAATGTGAGAATGCGAGAATGCTATTCATTGACGACAGCTCAGCGTCCAACACCATAGTGCCCTCAAAGCTCATCAATAAGCTAATGACCCTGGGACTAAACACTCCCTCTGCAACTGGATCCTGGACTTCCTGACGGACCGCCCCCAGGTGTTAAGGGTAGGTAACAACACCACGCTGATCTTCAACACAGGGGCCCCTCTGGTGTGTGCTCAGTCCCCTATTGTACTCCCCGTTCACTCATGACTGCACGGCCATTCACGACTCCAACACCATCAGTTTACCGATGACACAACAGTGGTAGGCCTGATCAACGACAACGACGAGACAGCCTATAGAGGAGGTCAGAGACCTGGCCGTGTGGTGCCAGGACAACAACCTCTCCCTCAACGTGATCAAAACAAAGGAGATGATTGTGGACTACAGGAATAGGAGGACCAAGCACACCCCCATTCTCATCAACAGGGCTGTAGTTGAGCAGGTTGAGAGCTTCAAGTTCCTTGGTGTCCACATTGCCATCAAACTAACATGGTCCAAGCACACCAAGGCAGTCATGAAGAGGGCACGACAAAACCTATTCCCCCTCAGGAGACTGAAAAGATTTGGCATGGGTCCTCAGATCCTCAAAAGGTTCTACAGCTGCACCATCGAGAGCATCCTGACTGGTTGCATCACCGTCTGGTATGGCAACTGCTCGTCCTCCGGCTGCAAGGCACTACAGAGGGTAGTGCGGATGGCCCGGTACATCACTGGGGACAAGCTTCCTGCCATCCAGGACCTCTATACCAGGTGGTGTCAGAGGAAGGCCCTAAAAATGGTCAAAGACTCCAGCCACCCTAGTCATAGACTGTTCTCTCTGCACGGCAAGCGGTACTGGAGCGCCAAGTCTAGGCCCAGGAGGCTTCTAAACAGCTTCTACCCCCAAGCCATAAGACTGCTGAACAGCTAATCAAATTGCTACCCAGACTATCTGCATTGCACCCCCCTCTTTTCCGTGGCTGCTACTCTGTTATTATCTATGCATAGTCACTTTAATATCTCCACCTGCATGTACATATTACCTCAATTACCTCGACTAACCCCCGCACATTGACTCTATACCGGTAACCCCTTTATATAGTTTCGCTATTGTTATTTACTGCTGCTCTTTAATTACTTGTTCCTATTATTTTTTATTGTTATTCCTATTTTTTAAACTGCATTGTTGGTTAGGGGCTTGTAGTAAGCATTTCACTGTAAGGTATACAGCTGTTGTATCTAAAGAATACCTGGGATAGGATAAAGTAATCCTTCTAACCCCCCCCCCCAAAAAAAGATATAGATGTACTATTGTAAAGTGGTTGTTCCACTGGATATCATAAGGTGAATGCACCAATTTGTAAGTCGCTCTGGATAAGAGCATCTGCTAAATGAAGTAAATGTAAATGTAAAAAAAGTATTCAACGCACGTGACTAATACAATTTGATCTTCCCTCTTTGCCTTCTGACATTTATTCAAAACCAAGAGCACTGTACTTCACAACCGAAAATAGACTAGAGGTTTTCTCACACAGCTACATGTTAGCCCTGTTCTCTCGATTAAATTTTGGATTCCACCACAGAATTAGAAGTCATTATAATTCGATGGATTCCACAAACCCTATGAACCCAACTTAAACATATGCCTTCGACAGGTTCCTTCTGTTCCGGATATTCTTCTGCTGAATATGCATGAGTGAATATTACTGTAGCAGTGCATAGTGAATTAATAGTGACTGAATCAGTGCCGATGAAGCCACGTTTAACTTCCACAAGGATTATCTCCTAAGAAGGTTTAATCCTCATTGTTTTATAGACGACTATTTAATTCAGCTAATTCAGCCAATCATTTTGAGTCGCATGGCTTTGATTTATTTTCAATTAGCTTTCATTACCGTTTCATGTCCGCACAGTCTGTTTTTGGGGCATGATCTTAACACAACAGAATGTCAGTAAGGTCGCCGGCCACCTGGTCCAATATGCGGTTGGTTCTAAATGAATCTGTTTCGCTGGATATTATTAGGGATTCACAGCAAACACCAAACATGGCGGAAAGTTTCTCTCACCATCTGAATCAAGTAGTAACCACCATCAGTATTGTTTTTTATCAAGGATCTCTGTACTTTGCTCCGTTCATCTTTCTCTCATTCCTGACTAGTCTCCCAGTCCCTGCCGCTGAAAAACATACCCATAGCATGATGCTGCCACCACCATTATTCACTGTACTGATGGTGCCAGGTTTCCTCCAGCCGTTGTGCTTGGCATTCAGGCCAAAGTTGTCATCAGACCAGAGAATCTTGTTTCTCATGGTCTGAGAGTCCTTTAGGTGCCTTTTGGCAAACTCCAAGCGGCTATCATGTTACCGTCTGGTAACCCTACCATAAAGGCCTGAATGGTGGAGTGCTGCAGACATGGTTGTCCTTCTGGAATGTTCTCCCATCTCCACAGAGGACCTCTGGGCAGCCATCTCTAGGAAGAGTCTTGCTGTTCCAAACTTCTTCCATTTAAGAATGATGGAGGCCACTGTCTTCTTGGGTACCTTCAATGCTGCAGAAATGTTTTGGTACCCTTCCCCAGATCTGTGCCTCGACACAATCCTGTCTCGGAGCTCTACGGATAATTCCTTCGACCTCATGGCTTAGTTTTTGCTCTGACATGCACTGTCAACTATGGGACCTTATATAGTCAGGGGTGTGCCTTTCCAAATCATGTCCAATCAATTCAATTTACCACATGTAGACTCCAATCAAGTCTCAGAAATATCTCAAGGATGATCAATGGAAACAGGATGCACCTGAGAACTTTTTTAAAAATCCATTCATTTAAATCCTGTAATTTAACAAAATGTGGAAAAGGGGAAGAGGTCTGAATACTTTCCAAATGCACTGTATAAAATAAATAATGATAACTAGATAGCCAATTCAAAACATATTGTATAGTCTAGTCTGGCTAGTTATCTCAGTAGTTAACTATTTAGTCATTATCAGCATGTATTATTGTCTTTGTCATGTCCTATGTTCTGTATCTGTCCTGTGACTGTCCCTGTTTTACTGCCCTCTCTCACTCACACTCCCTCTCCCTACTTTGCGCACGGAGTGAAGTGAGAGATGAATTCTGAAAGCGCAAGCATGCGATGGTTGATCAAGATTTCAAAACGTAATTACAGGTGAAGTATCAGCTTTCTGTGAGTATTAAAATTATTTCTCAACACTAAATATTGAGGAAATAGTACCACTTTACAAACTGAGAATGTAATTGAGATGATGCTCTGGCAGAACGGAGCGGAGCGCTCCATTTGAAGTGAATACATCAATTAGCCTATATAGGGCTACCAATTTACAGTGTTTGTTGGACATAAATATCATGAATTAGATGGCTATCTTGGAACAATATCATATTTAGGGTTAACTAATGTGTTTTGAGTTCTCACTTCCTCTGGTGAATTATGGAGTATATGCACAAAATAATATGCAGGCAAATGAATCTCTTAACAGCTAAAATTAATCTGATCATTCTGGATCGAACATTGACATGTTGCTCATCAAAATATCCATAATGTATTCCCTGAACATGTTAGATGAAATAGATAACTTCTTTCATGTCTTACTTGGCAGACTAGAAAAGTCAGTCTAGTGCCCTAACGGAAAGTAACTGTGCGTAAAACATATAGATTACAGTACCAGTCAAAAGATTGGACACACCTACTCATCCCAGGGTTTTTCTTTATTTTCACTATTTTCTACATTGTAAAACAATAAAGAAAGCATCATAACTATCAAATAACACATTTGGAATCATGTATTAACCAAAAAAGTGTTAAACAAACAAAATATATATTTTATATTTGAGATTCTTCAAAGTAGCCACCGTTTGCCTTGATGACAGCTTTGCACACTCTTGACATTCTCTCAACCAGCTCAATGAGGTAGTCACCTGGAATGGATTTCAATTAACAGGTGTGCCTTTTTAAAAGTTAATTTGTGGAATTTCTTTCCTTCTTAATGCATTTGAGCCAATCAATTGTGATGTGACACGGTAGGAGAGATATACAGAGAACTATTTGGTAAAATACCAAGTCCATATTATGGCAAGAACAGCTCAAATAAGTGAAGAGAAATGACAGGCCATCATTACTTTACAACATGAAGGTCAGTCAATGCGATAAATGTAATGTACTTTGAAAGTTTCTTCAAGTGCAGTCACAAAAACCATCAAGCGCTATGATGAAACTGGCTCTCATGAGGACCGCCACAGGAATGGAAGACCCAGAGTTACCTCTGCTGCAGAGGATAAGTTCATTAGAGTTAATGGCACCTCAGATTGCAGGACAAATAAATGCTTCACAGAGCTCAAGTAACAGACATCTCAACATCAACTGGTCAGAGGAGACTGAGTGAATCAGGCCTTTATGGTCAGATTGCTGCAAAGAAACCACTACTAAAGAACACCAATAAGAATAAGAGACTTGCTTGGGCCAAGAAACACAAACAATGGAGATTAGACCAGTGGAAATCTGTCCTTTGGTCTGATGAGTCCAAATTTGGGATTTTTGGTTCCAACCGCCATGTCTTTGTGAGACAAGGAGTAGGTGAACGGATGATCTCCGCATGTGTCGTTCCCACTGTGAAGCATGGATGAGGAGGTGTGATGGTGTGTGGGTGCTTTGCTGGTGACACTGTCTGTGACTTATCTAGAATTCAAGGAACACTTAACTAGCATGGCTACTACAGCATTCTGCAGCGATACGCCATCCCATCTGGTTTGCACTTAGTGTGACGATCATTTGTTTTTCAACAGGACAATGACCTAACACACCTCCAGGCAGTGTGAAGGCTATTTGACCAAAAAAGAGAGTGATGGATTGCTGTTTCAGATGACCTGGCCTCCACAATCCCCCGACCTCAACCCAATTGAGATGGTTTGGGATGAGTTGGACCGCAGAGTGAAGGAAAAGCAGCCAACAAGTGCTCAGCATATGCGACCCGATTCATGAAACTAGGCTTATGTCGCAAGTCACGAGTTCTCAGGAGAGCTGTTTGAACGTAAAAAGTATTTTTTTTAATCAAAATGTGTTTTTTGGCAGAAATCTCTTCTCGAACATGTGAACTTTAATGTGCCTTAATATCAAACTTGTATGCCATCTGTACATTTGAATAAAATTGTTATACTACGAGCCTAGTTGGTTTACCCACAGAAAAGTGAGCAACCTTCCCGCTAGCCATGATTGACTGAGATAACGAGTGGGCTGAACATGCCTTGAGATGAGTTTGGATTGGTCTAACATATAGCACACGTCTGTTTATTGGAGCTGGTCAGTATGTTTAGGTAATTGTGTCGAATGCGGCTTTGAAAAAAAAATGCCCGTAGTAAAACTGCATAAACCTAATGTCAAGTTAAAGTGTACTGTTAGCTAGCTAACGTTATGTGTATGCTCGCCACTTTCTGGAGGACCAAGTTTTGAAATTAGTGGAATTCGAGTATGATAGCTAAAGAGATGGAGAAAACACCAATCTGGATTACATTGTCAAACTAAAGCAACTATGCATTGCATCAGACAGAAGACGTGTCCAACCACGATGTATACTGGTAAGATTTTCAGATATTACACGTTTCTAATTTTGACAGAAAGTGGTTTAATTTCAAGAGCTAACTAACGTTAGCTGGCTGGGTCACTAGCTAACGTTATGTGTATGATCTTATTCTTTGTATCTCAGACACATTTACTTGACTAGTTATAGCCATATAACCTGGTTGGTTAGCTACCTGCAGATTCATGCAGGGTAGTAACGTTGTGAGTTGTGATTATGCTCCATTGTTTAGCTAGCTAGCTACATGTTTTAACAAAAGATTCCACTCTAATTTTGACAACGTATTTTTATTTCAAGTTAAAGTGTACTGTTAGCTAGCTACTTAACGTTAACTGGCTGGCTTGCTAACCTCTCTAGGGTCTGTGGGACGAAATCGTCCCACCTACTCAACAGCCAGTGAAATCCCGTGGCGCGATATTCAAATACCTTAGAAATGCTATTAATTCAATTTCTCAAACATATGACTATTTTACACCATTTTAAAGACAATACTCTCGTTAATCTAACCACACTGTCCGATTTCAAAAAGACTTTACAACGAAAGCAAAACATTAGATTATGTCAGCAGAGTACCCAGCCAGAAATAATCAGACACCCATTTTTCAAGCTAGCATATAATGTCACATAAACCAAAACCACAGCTAAATGCAGCACTAACCTTTGATGATCTTCATCAGATGACACTCCTAGGACATTATGTTATACAATACATGCATGTTTTGTTCAATCAAGTTCATATTTATATCAAAAAACAGCTTTTTTCATTAGCATGTGACGTTCAGAACTAGCATACCCCCCGCAAACCTCCGGTGAATTTACTAAATTACTCACGATAAACGTTCACAAAAAACATAGAAATTATTTTAAGAATTATAGATACAGAACTCCTTTATGCAATCGCTATGTCCGATTTTAAAATAGCTTTTCGGCAAAAGCACATTTTGCAATATTCTGAGTAGATAGCTCGCCATCACGGGCTAGCTATTTTGACACCCACCAAGTTTGGCACTCACCAAACTCAGATTTACTATAAGAAAAATTGGATTACCTTTGCTGTTCTTCGTCAGAATGCACTCCCAGGACTTCTACTTCAATAACAAATGTTGGTTTGGTTCAAAATAATCCATAGTTATGTTCAAATATCCTCTGTTTTGTTCGTGCGTTCAAGACACTATCCGAAGGGTAATGAAGGGTGACGCGCCGGCGTGTATCGTGACAAATAAATTCTAAATATTCCATTACCGTACTTCGAAGCATGTCAAACGCTGTTAAAAATCAATTTTTATGCGATTTTTCTCGTAAAAAAGCGATAATATTCCGACCGGGAAACCCTGTTTTTGTTCAAAGACCAAAAATCTAAAATGGACTCTTCACATGCACGCGCGCCCCCGTCTCATTGTTCTCAGATCAACCACTTATCAAATGCGCTACTGTTTTTCAGCCATGGCCTCCAAAGTCATCATTCAACGTTCTGCCGCCTTCTGAGAGCCTATGGGAGCCGTAGGAAGTGTCACGTTACAGCAGAGATCCTCAGTTTTCAATAAAGAGAGTGTAGAAGGCCAAGAAATGGTCAGAGAGGGCACTTCCTGTTTGGAATCTTCTCAGGTTTTTGCCTGCCATATGAGTTCTGTCATACTCACAGACACCATTCAAACAGTTTTAGAAACTTTAGGGTGTTTTCTATCCAAATCAAACAATTATATGCATATTCTAGTTTCTGGGCAGTAGTAATAACCAGATTATATCGGGTACGTTTTTTATCCGGCCGTGCAAATACTGCCCCCTACCCTAGAGAGGCTAACTAACGTTACATCATGCGTTGGGATTCAATGTTTACCTAGCTATCTATCTAGCTACATTTCTTAACAAAAGACTCTCGTCTTAGTGTGCCAGAGCGCAGAATAACTGATGCATTTTTGAAGCTCAACACCTATTGAATATGTCCGGTGTCAGTAAATGTCAGCAACAAAGTGTAATTCAATTGTTGCCAGCAGCACAGTTACAGTCACCAACACACTGGATAACAGGAAAAAAAAGCCTAACCAGCTCTGCTAGGGCGAGTAAAATGGTTAGAGTGGGGTGTTCTCTCATTATGTGTCTGGAAGTTGCTAGCCAATGTTAGCCAGTTAGCTTGGATGCTTGACTGTAGTTGTGAGGTCAGAGCTTTCGGAAACAAGCTCTGAACGCGAAACCACAGATAGAGCGATAGGGCAAGTAATGCTCAGTGAGCTGTTCTCTCTCTCTTAGACGTCTGGAAGTAGCTGGCAAGTTAGTACAGAACAGTTGGATCAGCTCTTAAAGAGAGGGGTGGGGCTAAGGCTTAAGAAGATTGTGAACAATGCTGAGTGTGTGTAGACAAAGAAGGGTTCTCCAATAGTTGTACCAAAACATTGAAAGACGGTTTTCTCAAAATTTAGTTGACAAGTTGATCAACTTTCAAAGCAGAATTACTTTCCCATTGTTTCCTCAAATGCATTGTATGATATACCATTTTGTAGCTCTTAGTCTCTACTTTTATCAAATGTAAAAAACAGAAATTCAAATGTTGCTACATAAGACAGAATCCAGGTAGTGAGTCACATATATGTGAACTCCTTCAAGACTGTTGGAAAAACATTCTAGGTGAAGCTGGTTGAGAGAATGCCAAGAGTGTGCAAAGCTGTAATCAAGGCAAACGGTGGCTACTTTGAAGAATCTCAAATATAAAATATATTTTGATTTGTTTAACACTTTTTTGGTTACTACATTATTCCAAATGTGTTATTTAATTGTTTTGATGTCTTCACTATTATTCTACAATGTAGAAAATAGTAAAAACTAAAGAAAAAACCTTGAATGAGTAGGTGTGTACAAACTTTTGACTGGTACTATAATGTATATGTTTTACGCACAGTTGTTTTATTGTGATATGACCTTTGTCCATAACTCCCCCAGCTCTAGGCAGAGGGTAGCCTACATTATTGTCTGATTCTCTGTATGGTAATAATAATGATAATCATGAATTTAACTTTGTAAAGTGGTTTCTTGCATTATACAACACAATTTTCAGACACCTTTTTACAATGACGGCCTACCCCGGCCAAACCTGGACGACGCTGGTCCAATTGTGCACCGCCCTATGGGACTCTTAATCACGGCCGGATGTGATACAGCCCAGAATCGAACCAGGGACTGTAGTGATGCCTCTTGCACTGAGATGCAGTGCCTTAGACCACTGTGCCACTTGAGCGACAAAATCAGAGGGTTTCTCATAAATGTTATTGTCAAGCCCTGTAGATGAATCCACCATGGGCAATAACTGTTTACTAGAACTGAACCGTTGGACATGGGTCAATGACCTTTAGTATGTAAACCTAATATATCTGTCCTTAGAAGCTGTGTGAATATGAAGTCACTGCAGCCTTGTCACACCCTGATCTGTTTCACCTGTCTTTGTGCTTGTCTCTACCCCCCTCCAGGTATCGCCCATCTTCCCCATTATCCCCTTTGTATTTATACCTGTGTTTTCTGTTTGTCTGTTGGCAGTTCGTTTTCTAGTCCTTCCCGGTTTGGACCGGTTTTGACCGCCTTTTTTGTTTCGTGAAACCTACCAGCGCTTGTTCCCCTGCTCCTGTCTGTTCTTGCACCTGTTTTCTAGTCCTTTCCGGTTTTGACCGTTCTGCCTGCCTTGACCCTGAGCCTGCCTGCCGTTCTATACCTTGCCCCACCTCACAGGATTATTGACCCCTGCCTGCCCTGTCCCCGAGACTGCCTGCCGTTCTGGACCTTTTGCACCCTCTCTGGATTACCGACCTCTGCCTGCCTTTGACCTGTCATTTGCCTGCCCCTGTACTAGAAATAAACTTTTGTTTCTTTGACACTGTCTGCATCTGGGTCATACCTGATATATAAAGAGCATTTGTGACCAACCACCTTGACTCAGTTTAATGTAGCAAAATTTGAACATGTGTTTTCTACATTGGAAAAAAACTGAGACACAGAGCTATACCATGGTATAGCATACACTGTATTTGAGGAACAATGGGAAAGTAATTCTTCTTTGAAAGTTGATAAACTTGTAACCTCACAAATGGCCATTGAATGTTTTGGTACCAACTGGAGAGCTCTTCTTTGTCTACACCCATTCAGCATTGTTCACACCCTCTTAAGATTTAGCCCCACCCCTCTCTTTAAGAGTTGATCCGAATGTTCTGTACTAACAACAGCAGTCAAGTTTCCAAACTAACTTGCTACTTCCAGACACAAAGAACAGCTCACTGAACATTACTCGCCCTAGCAGAGCAGATTAAGCCGTTTTTATATTATCCAGAGAGCTGGTGACTGTAACTGTGCTGCTGGCAACAATGTCGGCTTTTTGCCGACATTTACTGACACCAGCCATATTTAACTGGTGTTGAGTGTTCGTAAATTCATCAGTTATTCTGCGCTCTGGCACACAAATCAGAGTAGATGGCCAGACTGAATTTACAAACTCACCCGAAATGTTACTTGCATAGTGGAGTCTTTTGATAAGACATTTAGCCAGCTAGCTAGGTAAACAATGAACCATAATCACAATTCATGAGGTTACTACCCTGCATGAACCTGAACCTAACAACCATGTTCAATGTTAGCTAGTTAACATTAGGCGAAAACTAGCCAAGCAAATGGCTCTGAGATACGAATATTAAGATCATACATGTAACGTTAGCTAGCAAGCCAGCCAGCTAACATTAGCTAGCTAGCTAACAATACACTTTAACTTGAAATGAAAACAACTTTGTCAAAATTACAAATGTGTAATATTTGAAAATGTAATAAAGTTCAGCTTTCCCCAACTTTAGTCCCAATTGATCAGCTCCCTTGCCCATGCTCGCATCGCTCAACGGTTCCCCGCCCACTTTCCTTCCATTGAAAGTGAATGGCTTCCAATGCCGCTTCCTGGTGTAAATGTCCTGTTAGATGGCTGCACCAGACCAGTTGGTGGTACTGTAGATGTCATTGGCACCAGTGGCACCATAGGATACTAGAGCAATAACTATTGATAAAGTGGACTTTGTCTCATGCAAAATAAAAATCCACATAAAGGAAGATAGTTCCCCCATGATAGAGTGCTTGCTTTATTATCCAACTGATATTGTGTCCTTTCTGTTATCCTGTGAACCCCATTCATTGCTGCTCGCAGCAATCTTTGGATATGCTTTGCTATGATTGATAAAAATAAAATAACAAATCTATCAACCTCAGATCAACCTCTGCATTATGTTCACTCACTAGTAAATGATAAGATGAATACAGACTCAATCAAAAGTTGCTTAATCAGAGTTGATTCTAATTCTCAAGCAGTTGAACATGAGATCCCCACATTTCTTTGTATAACACCTTTTCTAATAATAGGTTCAGTAAGCATAAACAAACTATCTACCACTCATCTATTAATCATGTATACTGTATTACTGACCTCACTTATACCCAAAGGACAACAGAGGTCACATGATTAATACAACTGATCCCTCCATGGCCGCCCCGAAGGCCTTGACGTCTGTACCATTAGCACATTAAAGATAATATAATAATAATATAATAACTAACTTGTCCTTGAGCTGGCAACCTGGCACACACACACACACACACACACACACACACACACACACACACACACACACACACACACACACACATATCCATACTGAACTTTGTATTGGGCCTCAAGCAAATTTAATGAACCTCCCTCCCATAAAAACGGTAATAGACTTCCTATGATGGGCTACAAAATAACATGAATGGGAGAGGAGGAGGAGGAGGAGATGAGACAATTTATAAGTCTGCGTCTTCGAGACGAGAGAGACTCCCTCCCTATTTGGCAGGGATGTACCTCACGGAGAAGGTCAATCTCTCGTTGATCAATGGTCCCCATAAGGGAATGACAATTATGTGTACCAACATACATTAAGAAGGACCTATAGCTCTCCTCCAACCTCATAGTGTGCAGGAGAGAAAAACCACTCAGGGACATTGTAAGAGAAGTGTCTTGATTGCACTTTATGGCTGGTGTGTCTAACACACACACACATAAACACACTGTGGTGTCTGTTTGCTCACCCCTGGTCATGTGGATACATACACTCATTACATTACGTCATCAGCCTGCTCCTCTATGGAAATAACTAGCCAAGGTCTCTGAGAGAGAGAGAGAGACCTGTGGTTCTCATTAAGATGGTGGCTATATCAGGCACACAGGGTCGACATGGGATTAAATCTGCCCCGTCCATCTGCCCCGTTACACTACACAGGTGGCCAGGAGATGGCAGCTTCCTGTGGGACAGATATAGACCTGGTACCCTCGGGGTAGTTTGTGTGTGTGTGAGAAGTGGGGAGACCCCTGGTGAGAGCTCACCTGTTCAGACAGACTGTTCCTGAGCCAGCCTAGTGTGAGACCAGGTACAATGTGTTCGAAAATACACAGGTGAAGTGTTTGTTCCCGGCCCAGGTGTAGTGTATGTGTCTAACAAATAGGGTCCTATTCAAAACCAGTAATTGGGTTTGTGGAATAAGTCAATATTTGTGGAATAACTCAGGCTCCCGAGTGGCACAGCGGTCTAAGGCTCTGCATCTCAGTACTAGAGGTGTCACTACAGACCCTGGTTTGATTCCAGGCTGTATCACAACTGGCCATGATTGGGAGTCCCATAGGATGGTGCCCAATTGGCCCAGGGTTTGCCTGGGGTAGGCTGTCATTGTAAATACGAATTGTTCTTAACTGACTTAGTTAAATAAAAAATATTGTGAATGCTCCTTTGGATCCATGCACAGGTGCTCAACAAAATAATGTTTGCAGTGAGTACATAGAAACAACCTACTTTTCTGTCAAAAGGAAGATGGTATGTTTTGACTTTGTGACATACCTTTTCAGGTTTTGGGGGCCCTAAGAATGACTTTGTTGAACCTCTCAGGAAATATAAACCAAGCTGTTACTGTATGTAGTGTGTTTAGGATGCATGCAGGACTTAATGAATTACCCAGACCACAGTAGTATTACAAAGCCACTCTCAACACTTTAATGCCATTGTTTATGATCCCAGGAGTGAATACTGATCTATCCTGTCTCCACATTATCCTAATTTACACTTGGAACTTTTATAAGAAACTGACAGACACAAAAAACACCTCAGCAGTCAACATCTCCAGATGTTGCTTGTCACATCATTCATGTCTCTCAACCGCACCGCCAGATTGATCAGCTCCTATTTAGTCTCTTTTAACATTCCTGATATACTATATATTCATATTCTATTCGCTTTCATTATTTAATGACGGAGGGATCGAGTGAAGTGTGTTCGGTGGCCGTACAGTGGACTTTGAATAATTCACCGGGCTGTTTTACATAGCAAAGGCTGTCCGGGCTTAGTGAGGGATGAGAGAAGGGTGTGTTATGGTGGGGGTGGGGGGGGGGGGTGTAGAGAGAGAGAGGAGGATGAGGAGAGAGTGAGAGAAATGATAGAAGATAGATGGAGAGGGAGAGAGAATGAGGGACAGAGAGAGAGGGAGATAGAGAGTATGTTCAGATTTTTGGAACACACCAATCTCTCCCCTCATCCTCTCCCAACCCACTCTTCTCTCTAAATGAATTTCCTCGGTACATCCAGCTCCTTGCCAGACTTTGTAACTATCTTTCCTACGCACAACAATCTATTGCCCCATTGGGTTACACTCTCCTCTCTCCCTGCCATGCCTCACTGCAAGCCTGATATGTTTACTGACACAAATTAGCCCGTTACCCAAGAACCTCATTACTGCAGAGTTCTGTTGTGTCCAAAGCTGTTTCCCCCACACCATAGTCGGTGTGTCTGGGCAAGCTTTGACAGTGTGGAGACTGTTAGGGTGTGGAGTTACCCACAGAGTGGATACAAGGAAACGTGATGGGGCATAATTGGGGAAGAATAAAAGAAATAGAAATATAAAAGAAGAAGGTCTCTCTCTCTCTCTTTCTCTCACACACTCCCAATGCGGCGGTTTGCGGTTGATGGTCTGTCAAATCGCATTTTAATTTGGATACTGGATACTGTTTCTTAAGGTATGAAAAACGAATATTTATTTGTGTCTTATACAACTGCTGACAGAATGCTACTTGTCTAATTGAGGGGGGCAGTTTTACCTAGAAGGCAGTTCATAATTGTATTATCTTCTCCCTGTCTTCTGAATTTATATGAACAGCCTTTCTGGCAAGAGAAACATTCATTATTTTTTCAACTCTGGAATTAAGTATCCCTGCCCAAAGTTTCCCCAGTTTCCTCCGACTATCACCATCTATCCCCAAAGCATCCAAGTGTAAATGGTGTCCTATTTCAAAAGGAGACAGAAACTTTTCACAAAGAAGCAGCTGACAAGTAGAGCGGTCCATCTCAAGCTCAGCCATCTGCCTGTTGTTAAGTCCTAAATCCCAGCCAGGACAGGACCCCTATTGGCACCCTAGTCCAACTCTCTAGCCACTCCCTTAGCACCTGTTTGGCACTGGCACTGGCTCCTCCTTGACATGCACAAAATCTCGGAACCAACCAACACTGCTTGCTTTGCTGACACTGCACCACTGCTTTCTTTTTTCTCCCCATTAACCTCCAATCACACTAAAGGTCCAATCCTCTCCTCTGCCAGACAGCTGGCTCTGGTGTAGTGGCGTTCATCTCTGGTGCCACAGTGTTGTAATTAGAGGCAGGGTAGAGCATGCATCAGTTATTTCTGCTTGCTTCTCCATAGACATTAACACACACACACACACACACACACACACACACACACACACACACACACACACACACACACACACACACACACACACACACACACACACACACACACACACACACACACACACTGATCAAACCGGGCAGGAAGACAGGAAGAGCCACCATCATCACAAGTTGCAAGCCCTACTAATTAGACACTGTTTCCCACTTTCCCTCCTTCCTCTTTCTCCTCCTCTCCTCTTCCTCTTCCTTTCCTTCCTTCCCCTCTTCCCCCCTGCCCCTCATCCGCCCTTCTCCTCTCCTCCCTTTCCCTCCGCCTTGGCACAATATAATGCCTAATTACTTATAACTAACTTGATTGGGGGGGACAACTAATTGACACACTGTCGTATAGAGTTTATAACCCGTGAAAGAGCAGAAACACTTTAATTTTCCCTTGTTAACGATCCAAGCAAAAAATACATACAGTGCTCTGGTATTTATAGATGATGAAAATTAGCATAGTTGATTTTGACCTTGATGGCGGTGCCAATGTCAGAAGGGCGAGGATGTCAGAGGCCCATTATGCCCCGGTAATGGGCCTCTGTTAATCAGAACATTTTCATGGCAGAAAGCGATTAGTCAGGATGCTGATTTGTACCCATTGTTTTTTAGCCAGGAGGAACTGGTTCAAATTCCACGGCAATCAAATCCCTTAGTTCTTCCTGCTTGGAAGTGGAAACAGGAATCTGGAACTGGATCTGTTGGCCCTGTCTTCCTGTTGGAATCATCAACTGTCCCTGCCACTAAATTGGCTTATAAGTCATGGTAGCTTCTTTGTGACGCTATCAGAATGTTAGAAGTCTGAGGTGATAGAGGCAGCCATTTTGGGGAGTTTAGGGGAGGTGCCGTGTATTGAAGTGTCTAGGGCAAAGAGAGAGGTTGAAGTTCCTTGACACCTAGTTTATCTGACTTAATACAATTATGAGTATTTGGTTGAACTTCTACCTTTGCTGACACACAGTGATTTCCAAGTTTATTTGATTTGTGAAAAGGGAAGACTGTCAAGGTCAAATCAGATCAGAAGTGATACGTGTTATACAACGTTTATAACAGCGTTTCTCAAATGTCATTCCTCTCTGAAGCCTCTTCTCTCTTCTGCCTGCTCTCAGGCAGTGGTTGGTTTGTAATAAGAGATATCAGAGAAATAACAGCCTTTGTGAATTTAATTTAGGTACCATGGAGAGCCCTCTGAATGGCTCTCAGGGGAATCGACAGAGTTCTGCCGGTGTCTGCTGAAGCCTTTGAACTATGAGTCATATATCTGTGTAAATGCATTTTACCAGGCATAGCAATTCGAGTAGAATAGTCTAATCGTTAGTTGGTTTCACATCTTTTATTTTCACAGCTCTGATGTGTAATAGATCTGTGTCCGTGTTAAGATTATTTCGAAATTCATTCAGATAACTGTACCGTATGATGAATGACGCTGAATTTCAATGTGTTTTCAGTTGCTGGGCAGAATACGATTGCATTATATTTTAGGACCAAATCCAGCATTTTTGAAGTAATTTGAGTCTATTTATTTAGTCCAAACCACCACAAAATGTCCTAAAATAGCTCTATTTAAATGAAACCCGAAAACAACCCGAGATCTAATGAAATTATAATAGGAGTTGTAATATTTAATTCTGTGCCTAAAACCCTGTGTGTTTATTAGACTTTGTTGTGCTGTAGTGAGTAGACCTGATGGAGTGAGAGCTGGGTTCAGGGTTTGCTGTTCAGCTCTGCTCTACTGCTGTTCTGCTCATGTATCGATCCCATTACCTGTCAGACACGTCAGATCACCCAGAGCCCGGATCAAAAGTAGTGCACTATATAGGTAATAGGATGCCATTTGGGACGCCCTGGAGGCTTACGTAACACCGTTGGGTCTGTCTGCCAACTCAGCCGCATAAGAGCTAAGCCCGAGCCAATGATGCGTCCTATTCACAGACTGCCCCAACAGCACAGTCAAGTGCTCTTACTTAGTTAGTCATCTACCTCAGGAGGTTAGAAGTTTAGGATACAGGAGTCTCCTGTACTATGTGGATATTTCATCATATCACGTAATTTCATGTGGCACTATTATGGTTTTAAATGGATATGAGGTCATATTGAGTTGTGCATGCTGTGAGTTAGAATTGGATTGCAATTTCCAAGACTATGCTGCAGTAGGAAAGAGTTCCTTGAACTGCAGCACGCTACCAAGCCTTCCTTATGGTTAATTAAACACACCATTCTCCATTAAAGTCCCCCCTTCCTCTCCAGTCATGGCAGCATTCCATTCGTCCTTCCTAACTGACCTTTATTTGTCTTGTAGCGAGGAAAGAATACCGTTCTTGAGTAAACAACACTTCCATGGCCGAAGGCCCTGAAGCTAGGCAAGGGTTTGACCTAATTTGTTCTGTTTGGACAGAGGGAGTGATTGCAGGGTGTCTTTCCAAATAGCATCCCATTCCCTATTTAGAGCACTACTTTTGATGAGAGTCCTGTGGGCCATCGTCAACAGTAGTGCACTACAATAAGGTGCCATTTGGGACGGAACACAAGAGATGGAGAGTGGAGGAGACTTGCCTTAATTTGATTGATGTGTGGTTCACAGAGCGGTGTACTTTGTTGTAATTACTCTTTGTGCTAGCTGTGATAACGGAAATTAATCAGGCCATTATGTTGCCCCATTTTATCATCAAGCTGCAATAATTGAATAAACCAACCTCAATTGTCTTCAAAGTCACTTCGCGATATCGCTACATTGCGCTTTACTGGCCATCTCAATTGTTTAAAAGTCTAGAAAGGGCTAGCATTCAATGCGGCTGATAGTACAGGCAGGCGAGAAGGTTGGATTTGTTTTTTCTACCCAATAACTTCTCTGCCTATTTGCCTCTTATTTTGTTTATGCGTTCTACTTGAATTTTACCCCCTTATTCACCATCTGTTTTCCTTGTTCTTTGTGTAAATCTCCAATTATTTGTTTCTCTCTTTTAAAATCTGAAATATGTTTTGGTATTTTTTTTAACTGTTTTGTTTTATAATCATTGAAAGGGGGAGGTGCCTACAAGCCCCTCTGGATTTCTTACCTTTCCTGCACAGGTTATTTTTGTTCATCTTTTAAACCTTCATCATATATATATATATATATATTATTTTTTGGTGTGCGAAAAATAATAATAAAAAAATAAGACTTTGACTGGAGAAGTAAGACAATGAGATGTTTGAAACCAATGTATTTCACAAATCCTCAGAGTTGTCTGTTTATAGTGCATATAAAATAGTTAATATAATATATAGACATTCCTTCTAGCATAAAAGCAGAGAAAATGTCATCACCCTGTCCCTGTGCGGTGATCACTGGACCTCCTATCAAAAACCCTGTGTAGTTATATCTGAATATCTTGTCAAAATCCTTATAAGTAAAACTGGACACAAGGGTTGGAGAAAACCCTTAGAGACGAATAACCCACGTCTAGCGACCAGCGATACATCCTAATTGTGTCTGAGCGACCATTAAATCCTTGATGTCCACTTCTATCATCCTACCCTTCCAATCAGGCAGTGCAGGGGTGCGTCCCAAATGTTACCCCATTCCCTATATAGTGCACAACTTTGGACAAGAGCGCTATAGGTCCTGGTCAAAAGTAGTGCACTATATAGGGAGTAGGTTGCCATTTCAGAAACATCCCAGAAGAAGGCGGTGGCCAATTTGAGCTTGTCTCGACTGCCCAGAAGGATTTGCATCCATCCCTGTGAATAGCAATTAATTCTGGCAGCTAGGAGTGTTACTAAAAATCAATTACCCAACTACGTTCATTTGGGATTTTCTCTGAGAAATTGTCTCTTGCAGGAGAGAGCCAGGGAGTGTGTGATGAGATTTTCTCTCCCTGAGACAATGACAATGAAATAGCACTTTTACTGAAACAGACTGAGTGTTCTAGATCAGTGGTTCCCAACTCCGGTCCTTGAGTACCCCCAACATTACACATTTGTATTGTATCCCCAGACAAGCACACCTGATTTAACTTGTCAACTAATCATCAGGCCCTCAATGAGATGAATCCGGTATGTTTGTCCGAGGTGACAACAAAAATGTGTGCTATTGGAGGTACTCGAGGACCGGAGTTGAGAACCACTGTTCTAAATTGCACGTAACTGCATAGCAGTCATGGACTGTTCCAACAAAACAGCAAAGCTGGATTTAAAGCTGGATTTCATTTCTAAATGCCACATTTTCTCATTATGAGACAAAACCAATCATATAGAGGTGTATGGTTCTTCTTCACCTTGTTGACGGCGACGGAGACGATGGCTGACGTTTTACGTGCTCACCTGTTTAGGATAGGGGGCAGCATTTTCACAGCCGGATGAAAAAAACGTACCCGATTTAAACTGGTTACTACTCTTGCCCAGAAATGGGAATATGCATATTATTAGTAGATTTGGATAGAAAACACCCTGAGGTTTCTAAAACTGTTTGAATGGTGTCTGTGAGTATAACAGAACTCATATGGCAGGCAAAAACCTGAGAAAATTCCAAGCAGGAAGTGGACTGTCTGAGAATTGTAGTTCTTCTTTTGATTCTCTATCGACACTACAGTATCTGTGGGGTTACATTGCACTTTCTAAGGCTTCCATTGGCTGTTTTAAGCCTTCAGAAAGCGGATTGAGCCTTCTCCTGTCTCTGGGCAGAGTATAGTAGCTCAGTTTCTCAGTGGTCTGCCTGGGGACAAAGAGATTGGATATGCGCTTCACGCGAGCACGCTGTTTTTTTTTTTCCTCCTTGAATGAATACACTATTGTCCGGTTGGAATATTATCGCTATTTTACGAGAAAAATACCATAAAAATTGATTTTAAATAGTGTTTGACATGCTTCTAAGTACGGTAATGGAACATTTAGACTTTTTTTGTCTCGAAATGCGCTCGCGCGTTACCCTTTGGATAGTGACCTGAACAAAACGGAGGTATTTGGACATAACTATGGATTATTTGGAACAAAAACAACATTTCTTGTGGAAGTAGCAGTCCTGGGAGTGCATTCTGACGTAGATCAGCAAAGCTAATACAATATTTCTAATACTAATTCTCTAATTCTGAGTTTAGTTTGCCCCGAATTTGGCGGGTGTCAAAATAGCTTTTAAAAGCTATTTTAAAATCTGACATAGCGATTGCATAAAGGAGTTCTGTATCTATTATTCTTAAAATAATTGTTATGTATTTTGTCAACGTTTATGATGAGTAATTTTGTAAATTCACCGGAAGTTTTTGGTGGGAATACATGTTCTGAACATCACACGCCAATGTAAAAAGCTATTTTTGGATATAAATATGAACTTGATTGAACAAAACATACATGTATTGTATAACATAATGTCCTAGGAGTGTCATCTGATGAAGATCATCAAAGGTTATAGCTTCATTTAGCTGTGTTTTGGGTTTTTGTGACATATATGCTTGCTTGGAAAATGGCTGTGTGATTATTTTGGTCTATGTACTCTCCTAACATAATCTAATGTTTTGCTTTCGCTGTAAAGCCTTTTTGAAATCGGACAATGTGGTTACATCAAGGACAAGTGTATCTTTCAAATGGTGTAAAATAGTCGTATGTTTGAGAAATTGAAATTATTGGATTTTTGAGGTTTTTGTATTTCGCGCCACGCTGTTCCATTGGATATTGGCTAGACGTTCCACTAGCGGAACGCCTAGATGCAACAGGTTTTAACCGATAGTGTTAATTTTTATTTTTTTTAGCATTTGTAAATTATTTGCTGTTACCGTCTCTTATGACCGAAAATAACTTCTGGAAATCAGAACAGCGATTACTCACCACGAACTGGCAGAAGCTTTTTTTTTCTTTAACGAGTCCGACGAGCCCGACGTGAACGACATACTGCTTTCCTGGGAACAGGCCCAAATCCCCGTCATTTGCGTGAAGAGACGACGGAGAAAAACAGGACGGAGGTCGGGCTGCCTTCTGAGAATTCGTAGACGATCTAATAATCTCCCCTTGCCCTCCGTTCTACTAGCTAACGTGCAATCATTGGAAAATAAAATCGACAACCTACAAGGAAGATTAAACTACCAAAGGGACATTAAAATCTCTAAAGTCTTATGCTTCACAGAGTCGTGGCTGAACGACGGCATTATCAACATACAGCTGGCTGGTTATACACTGTATCGGCAGGACAGAACAGCAGCGTCTGGTAAGACAAGGGGTGGTGGACAATGCATACATGTAAACAACAGCTGGTGCACAATATCTAAGGAAGTCGCAAGGTTTTTCATCTGAGGTAGAGTATCTCAAGATAAGCTGTAGACAACACTATCTACCTAGACAGGTTTCATCCTTACTTTCGTAGATGTCTACATACCACTAAGATAGACTGTCTACATACCACTAAGATACAATGAGCTGTATTCCGCCATAAGCATACAGGAAAACGCTCATCCAGAGGCGGCGCTCCTAGTGCCCGGGGACTTTAATGCAGGGAAACTTAAATCCGTTTTACCAAATTTCTATCAGCATGTTACAATGTGCAACCAGAGGGAAAACAATTCTAGACCACCTTACTCCACACACAGAGATGCATACAAAGCTCTCCCTTGCCCTCCATTTGGCAAATCTGACCATAATTCTATCCTCCTGATTCCTGCTTACAAGCAAAAATTAAAGCAGGAAGCACCAGTGACTCGGTCAATAAAAAAATGGTCAGATGAAGCAGATGCTAAGCTACAGGACTTTTTTGCTAGCACAGACTGGACTATAGGATTCTTCCTATGGCATTGAGGAGTACACCACATCAGTCTTTGGCTTCATCAATAAGTGCATCGATGACGTTGTCCCCACAGTGACCGTATATCCATACCACACCCAGAAGCCACGGATTACAGGCAACATCCGCACTGAGCTAAAGGTTAGAGCTGCCACTTTCAAGGAGCGGGTCTCTAACCCGGAAGCTTATAAGAAATCCTGCTATGCCCTCCGACGAACCATCAAACAGGCAAAGTATCAATACAGGACTAAGATCGAATAGTACTACACCGGCTCCGATGCTTGTCAGATGTGGCAGGTCTTGCAAACCATTACAGACTACAAAGGGAAGCACAGCCGAGAGCTTCCCAGTGACACGAGCCTACCAGATGAGCTAAACTACTTCTATGCTCGCTTCGAGGCAAATAACACTGAAACATGCATGAGAGCACCAGCTATTCCGGACAACTGTGTGATCATGCTCTCCGCAGCCAATGTAAGTAAGACCTTTAAACAGGTCAACATTCACAAGGCCAGACAGATTACCAGGACGTGTACTGCGAGCATGCGCTGACCAACTGGCAATTGTCTTCATGAGCATTTTCAACCTCTCCCTGTCCGAGTCTGTAATACCAACATGTTTTAAGCAGACATCCATAGTCCCTGTTCCCAAGAACACTAAGGTAACCTGCCTAAATGACTACCGACCCGTAGCACTCACGTCTGTAGCCATGAAGTGCTTTGAAAGGCGGGTCATGGCCAGTGGCGGACTGGCCGTCGGGAGCACCGGGACTTTTCCCGGTGGCCTGAGGGTCGTTTTGGCCTGCCGTGAATAGTCAACTTGACCAGCGATAATATAGCAAGCAGGTATGAGTTGACGGAGTATCCACGCATCAGGTGCGACTCTCACTCTCTCGCTGCAGTGTCCCACTTGAGGGTGCGCGCGTCAAAAATGACATCAGGTCGCTCCGCGACGCACATAGCAACCATCTACCTGCTTCTCTACTGAAAACATTCTCGACAAGTTGCACGGCGAAATGTACGGTCAGAAAAGGAAAGGTGGAGCAGAGAGGGAGAGAATAAAAAAGAGAAAGGGCCCTTGCCACAGACGCAACTAAATGCCGCAAAAAACACACACACGACACCCAGCTTGGCTAGCTAAGTAGCCTAGCTAATAATAGTAACACAACGGCCTGTAGGCTAAACAGTTTGCACATCTTACGTCTTCGTGGAGGAATTATATCATAGCAATGAGTGCAACATAGCGATCATAATATGACATTGAAGGCAATATGTTTCAACTTGGTAATAATTGTAAACCTAGACTATGGACTTGCCAGCATTCGGTCATGAATCTTGCCACATAAGCTAGGGAAAGTGTGCATACACTGTACAGCGAAACAGGCTACAGTAACGTAACAATAATACATCTATGAACGTAACACAGTAGCCTGTGTGACACAGCACAGGCAATGACAAAGATCATTAGCGCCATTAGTACCAGGATTACAAGTTACTACAATAATATACATCTCTGGGAAAAATTAAGAGACCACTCCAAATTAAGAGACCAATCTTGATTTTTTTCCAGAGCTGTATTAACGTAGCCTACTGATACACTAATGATAGTGAGTATGATAATGAGATAATGAAGGAGTATGAGTATTTTCTTTGCAAAGGTGGAGAAGGAAGCAGCAATAAAGCTTCAGGTGCTCCTGCAGAACTGGAGATGGTAGTCAGTTCAGAGTCAGACTCAGAGCAGGAACCTTCAGGTACAACTTAAGAGCACAAACCTAAACATGTAGGCTATGATTTCAGATTAATATGTGCTTTATTTATGAGATTATCAGTAGGACTGTAATCGGGGGGCATACAATCGATGACTGCACAAGTAATACAAGTTTAAGTTTAGGTTATTTACCATGTTAATCTCATTCTGCAGAGCAACCAGATGTGCAGAGAGAGAGAGAGATACATAGAGCCCAGTATAAGGAAAATAGAAAGGGACAGCGAAAGCAATGAAAATCCATTTGATTATTTTGCCCGTCCCCAGTACATGGATTTTGACTTATTTTTTTCAGTACCACCCAAAACAAACCCTCCAAAGAGTCATTCCCAATGTATTCCACTCCAAAGATGGCACAAACATAAAATGGCTGACATACAATGAAGTAACTCACTCCTTTCTCTGCTCAGTATGTCTTGCATTCGCAAAACCTTCAGCCAGTGATAGTGCATTTGTCAAAGGAGGCATGCAGGCTTGGAAACATGCCCATCAGAGAGTACAGGAACATGAGAGAAGCAAGACCCAAAGTGCAGAAGCCTTTTTCCTCAGAGCCAGCAAAGCAGACATCCGTACCCTTCTGAGTGATAAGCAAGTCTCAGTTCAACGAGACCAGGTCAGAAAGAGGAGGTTGGTCATGGAACGTGTGATTGATGTAGTTAAAGTTATTGGTAAATGTGGGCTTAGCTGCAGAGGACACAGACACGAAGCTGCATATAACTTGGAAACCATGTTTCCTTATATTGTTGCTAAGCAAATATGATGTCTGCCTACAAGAGCATGTTAGTGATTGCATTGAGAAGAGCAAGAAGCAGATGGGAAGTAAATGAAGAGGGTCCTTGGTAACTATGATGTCCAAAACAACAGCAAATAAAGTAATTGAAGTCATCACAATGTCGATTCAGCAGAGAATTGCTGTTGAAGTGAGAAAGGCAGGGATGTTCTCAATTACAAATGGACACAACACAGGATTTAACATTCAAAGACCAGTGTGCAGTAGTTCTGCGATATGTCACTGATGTTGTCCAGTTGTGAGTTGGTGAGCAGAAGTTGTTGCACATGTAAAAACTGCCTGATATGCTGCTATCTTCTCCTGTCTCAGTACAATCCGCTCACGGATGCGTATTACATCATTGGTTTGGGCTACAAGTTCCTCCTCAGCCTATCCATCACTCAGGTGACTTGTGAGAGGACCTTCTCCACCCTGAAATTTGTGAAGAACTAAGAACCTCCCTCACTCAAGAGAACCTTGAAGCGTTCCTTTTGATTGCAACAGAGAAGGAGATTCTTATGGGACTTGACAAAGACGGCATCATTGACAAGATGGCATAGAGCAGTGAGTTACTGCGCCGCCTACTGGTTTACTAGTGGTAATTACTTACTGGTTACTCTGAAGTAGCTATGCTATGACTCTTCCTTAACAGGCTGACAAGGGTGAAAGAAAATTTGCTGTGAGTTAAAGCTTTTGTACAGAGGCATGTTTTTTGGACTTTTGTATTATACTTGCAGTTATGAAGCCAATGTTCAATTTCATTGACTCATCGTATAGATGTGTTTATTTTTGTGTTGTTTGCTTTATGGACACAAGTGAGTGACCATTGTAATCTACATTTTTTTGTAGAGGAGTGCTTTTTCGACTTTTGTATTATACTTATTTACTCATTGTTGTAGTCTATGTTCAAGTTCAGTGAATGTGTGTGTGTGAAGTTTTATAATACTTTTGATATGCTTGATGCTTGAATTTAAAGATACTAATTTGAACATTTGAGATAACTCTGTATATCTCATTCTTTTTTTAAAAAGTGTAGGCTAATTGTTTTGTGTGTCTAGCCTTGTACATTTTTATGTGCTATGATTGGTATATTTCTAGTGAGTTTTTGAGGGTGCACCCATAGCCATGGCATACCTTGAAAACTCAGTGTTCAGATAGGCTACTTGTTGGTCAGTCCCAAATGTTTGTATTTTGTAATGTGGATAACTTTCTTCCCAGATGAACATAGTGGCCAAATGTATAACTGTTTGGTACCGTTACATCAACAATTGGGGTTAGCCTACAAAACTAGCGGTCTGGTGGTTTGCATGAACAGGGTGGCCTGGGATGGAGTCAAATTCCCGGCCTGAATTATTGTTTCAGTCCGGCCCTGGTATTGGCTCACATCAACATCATCATCTCAGAAATCCTAGACCCACTACAATTTGCATACCGCCCCAACAGATCCACAGATCTCACCACTGCCCTTTCCCACCTGGACAAAAGGAACACCTATGTGAGAATGCTATTCATTGACTACAGCTCAGCGTTCAACACCATAGTGCCCTAAATGCTCATCAATAAGCTAAGGACCCTGGGACTAAACACCTCCCTCTGCAACTGGATCCTGGACTTCCTGACGGACCGCCCCAAGGTGGTAAGTGTAGGTAACAACACATTCGCCACGCTGATCCTCAACAAAGGGGCCCCTCAGGGGTGCTTGCTCAGTCCCCTCCTGTACTCCCTGTTCACTCATGACTGCACGGCCATTCACGGCTCCAACACTATCATTAAGTTTGCCAATGACACAACAGTGAAGGGCCTGATCACCGACAACGACGAGACAGCCTATAGGGAGGAGGTCAGAGAACTGGCCGAGTGGTGCCAGGACAACAACCCCTCCCTCAACGTGATCAAATCAAAGGAGATGATTGTGGACTACAGGAAAAGGAGGACAGAGCACACCCCCAGTCTCAACGACAGGGCTGTAGTGGAACAGGGCGAGAGCTTCAAGTTCCTTGGTATCCACATCATCAACAAACTAACATGGTCCAAGCACACCAAGACAGTCGTGAAGAGTGCACGACAAAACCTATTTCCCCTCAGGAGACTGAAAAGATTTGGCATGGGTCCTCAGAACCTCAAAAGGTTCTACAGCTGCACCATTGAGAGCATCCTGACTGGTTCCATCACTGCCTGGTATGGCAACTGCTCGGCCTCCGACCGCAAGGCACTACAGAGGGTAGTACGTACGGCCCAATACTAATACAATTTGATTTGATTTGATGTTGCTCTATTTGTGAGTACACTGGCTGAGCTTGGTCTCATCCATATGCAAAATCTAGTACCACCACAGTCCACTTAAATGGCTTGCTTGTTTGCGATGACAAGCAGGTGTATAAGCGTATGTACCTGCATGTTTAATAATTAGTGTGGGTCATGGATAGGTGTGGGTGGGTTTGTGTATTGAGAGGGAGCCACGGTGGAGGCTCCTACTGTTGTGTGTTGACAGCGAGTGGAGTGACCTCTGTAATCATCGTTGCAGCTTTCCTCCTCTGCTTTCATTAGACACTGACCTAATAGTAGCACAGTGGGTACTTACCTCTTCTTCACAAATACGAGCCACTGCATGCTGCAAAAAAAGGACAGATATGTGAGGGTTGACACAAAACACATGGAGACACAGTACAGGGTCGGGTTCAATTCCATTTCGATTCCAGTAAATTCAGAAAGTAAACCCAATTCCAATTCCCCAATTCCAAATGTTCCTAATTGCAAAGCATTGAAGAGAATTGGAATCGGAATTTCACTGAATTGACGGGAACTGAAACGGAATTGACCCCAACCCTGATACAGTAGTATTCCACGTAGACCTATTTCCCACTACTGAGCTGAACCTGGGCTTGGTTAGTCTGGTTCTGCATCCACTATAGTTACTGGAAAAATACTGGAAAAGACGTTTCGTAGTGTGACGCATTTCGCAGACCAATCCAACTCTACTTGAAAAATGTACATGTTCGTTATTGGAGTAGTGCAGTACCCCTGAGGCAAGTGTATTCACATCATTAATCTAATTGCTATCTAGGAAAGTCTTTGGGTGATAATTAAGTTGTCCCTAGAATATGGAACTTGGACAAACAATAAGCCTTAATTTAAAATAGGGTGTGCTAGTCTATCGGGTGTTTAATTGTGGTGCTAGATCATGTCTCTTCCACTCCTAATTACCATGACTTTCATCGCCTATAATAATGATTATCCATTGTTCCTGCTAGCTTTGACATGGGTAATGAACAGCATATTAGCCTTGCTGAACTTCAGAGGAGTGTCTAGGGACCGAATGAATGCTCAAATCACCCACAGCAACTGGGGAAGGAAGATCCCTAAGACACACTAACACACACATTCCCTTTATTTCGACTCTGTTACCATGTCCATATTAGCATGCCAATTTGAATAAGGCAATGTACTGGGCACACAGTGCCTTCGGAAAGTATTCAGACCCTTGACTTTTTGCAAATTTTGTTACGTTACAGCCTTATTCTAAAATTGATTCAATAAAAAAAAATGTCCTCAACCCCATAACGACAAAGCGAAAACCATGTTTTTAGACATTTTTGCACATTTATTAAAAACAGAAACCATATTTACATAAGTATTCAGACCCTTTGCTATGAGACTCAAAATTGAGCTCTGGTGCATCCTGTTTCCATTGATCATCCTTGAGATGTTTCTACAACTTTTATTGGAGTCCATCTGTGGTAAATTCAATTGATTGGACATGATTTGGAAAGGCACACACCTATGTATATATAAGGTCCCACAGCTGACAGTGCATGTCAGAGCAGAGACCAAGCCATGTGGTCAAATTAAATGTCCGTAGAGCTCCAAGACAGGATTGCGTCGAGGCACAGATCTGGGGAAGGGTACTAAAAAATGTCTGCAGCATTGAAGGTCCCCAAGAACACAGTGGCCTCAATCATTCATAAATGGAAGAAGTTTGGAACCACCAAGACTCTTCCTAGAGATGGCCGCCCGGCCAAACTGAGCAATCAGGGGAGAAGGGCCTTGGTCAGGGAGGTGACCAAGAACCCGATGGTCACTCTGACAGAGCTCCAGAGTTCCTCTGTGGAGATGGGAGAACCTTCTAGAAGGACAACCATCTCTGCAGCACTCCACCAATCAGGCCTTTATGGTAGAGTGGTCAGACGGAAGCCACATGACAGCCCACTTGGAGTTTGCCAAAAGTCATCTAAAGACTCTGACACCATGAGAAACAAGATTCTCTGGTCTGATGAAACCAAGATTGAACTCTTTGGCCTAAATGCCAAGTGTCACGCCTGGAGAAACCTGGCACCATCCCTACGGTGAAGCATGGTGGTGGCAACATGATGCTGTGGGGATGTTTTTCAGCATCAGAGACTGGGAGACTAGTCAGGATCGAGGCAGAGATGAACGGGGCAAAGTACAGAGAGATCCTTGATGAAAACCTGCTCCAGAGCACTCAGGACTTCAGACTGGGGCAAAGGTTCACCTTCTAACAAGACAACGACCTTAAGCACACAGCCAAGACAATGCAGGAGTGGCTTCGGGACAAGTCTCTGAATGTCCTTGAGTGGCCTAGCCAGATCCCGGACTTGAACCCAATCGAACATCTCTGAAGAGACCTGAAAATAGCTGTGCAGCGACTCTCCCCATCCAACCTGACAGAGCTTGAGAGGATCTGCATAGAAGAATGGGAGAAACTCCCCAAATAGAGGTGTGCCAAACTGGTAGTGTGTCGTGGAAATTCAGTACTGAGAGAGATTTGGTCATTTCTTCAAACAATCATCTTTTTTTAATATATCGATTAATTATTGCAATAATGAGGCTGGTCGACCCCCCCCACCCCCCCACCCTTGAGTGTTGGACCAAGTAACCTAACCTTTACACAAATGCAGAGTACTATATACAGCTGAACTCTAAACTCCTCCTGGTTATCTCTATCTCGGTTACACCCACCACATCTTGTCTATGTAATGCAGTCTTTAACTCGTTTGTCAGCTCAAGCCATTTCTGGTGACCATAAGCCCAGATTAACTGCAGGGAACTAGAGTGGAGACCATAAAAATACAGACACTAACAGGACAGAAATATCCTCCTATTTGTTAAGAATTGATTGCTAACTATTAATATCAAACAAATCAGGTAAATATGTAATTACCCAAAAAGATTTGAGGCTGTAATCGCTGCCAAAGGTGCTTCAACAAAGTACTGAGTAAAAGGTCTCAATACCTATGTAAATGTGATATTTCAGTTTTTGCTTTGTCAGTATGGGTCAGTGTAGATTGATGAGGGGGAACATTTTTTTTAATCCATTTTAGAATAAGGTTATAAAGTAACAATGTGGAAAAAGTCAAAGGGTCTGAATACTTTCCGAAAGCACCATAAGTAATTCTACTGTAAGTGGTATGCTAGGTGGTATGTACTCTATATTTCAACATATCCCTCCAAGTCCCTTTTTCCCCCATCTCCACTGTGGTTTCAAGGTAATAGTACATTGACAGTGGGCTTCTCTATCTGAGTTTCCATTACTGACTCAGACAGAGTGATTTGTTTATGAGACCACTGTACCAAGGCTCCCCCAAAGTCACTGATCATTCACTGATAAAGTGTCACTAATAATTCTCAGACCACCATTTTGTATGCAGGATGGGTTCCTGTCACACCATGTTTGTTTTCTCTGCCTAAATCGACTGTTTAACCTACATATACTATGTCAATGTCAATGAGGAGGACCATAATCCAAATGTTGACATCTCCTTTGACTTGCCCTCTCCCTGACCGGCTGTGGTCGTGTTGTTTAATTTATTGATCCACCATCTTGTTTTTCCTGTTTTCCCTTCCTGTTTGAGGCTAGATGTATCGATCCTTCCTGGCATCTCCTCTATTAAAGCTCTATTAGACACGCACAGGTCTTCTTGGCAATGGCAGTATGTCTCCTGTAGATGTGCACTGAAACTTAAACTAAACCTTGAATAAACTTTAATTTATATGGTAATTTGGGTATAGTCAACAGTAAAATAATCTGAAACATTTTACTGCAGCATACTGTAAATGATGGTGCCCTGTGGAAAATATTGTGCATGGGGAAAGAATTGCTGTATTTGGAATGGTACTGTAATTCAATCCTGCAGAATACAGTACCATACCGCATCTTTGGTGCACCAAAAACCTTTAGACCACTAGTGGGTGCATGGTATTGTTGTTTCTGGTGCATCAAAATATTTTGAGGTGTGCCTTGCAATAGGCTATACTTGTTGCACCTGTGAGTAGGAATGCTGTACCAATTTAACTTCTATGTGGTTTTAGTGCCCCATCAATATAAAATGTATGGGGGATAGACTGGAATTGCAGCAAGTCTTAAACCTTGGTTGAGCATTTTGCCATGTCCTTTTGATCTGTTTTGCCCTGTAGAAGCTGCTAGTTTGGAAGCCTTTGTTAAGGCCTCATTAATATGCTGTAATCTGTAAACACTTTACCTGGCAGCCAACCTGCCTGCTTGCATCAATCCCTTGTAATTACAGTAAAATGTTGCGAAATACAAACCCATCCCCCTCAATTAATTGAATTTATTAATGAATTCATACCAACTATGGTAGCGTTTACTTTTCTAACGTATAATACAGTACATTTTATGGTATTGTACTGTGTGTCATTACACAGTACTTGCTTTCATTCCGTATTTATATCACTGTACAGTGTACTGAAATATGAAATACAGAATTTTACTTGCCATTCAGCTGCCTGTAGGTTACTGTCAAATTCACAGTAACTCCTTTACAGTGTGTGTGTGTGCATCCCCGTGTGCACATGGCTTGCATGGCAGCCATAATTACCCACATCTTGCAAAACAGAACGCACATCCCTTCACAGTGACCATGAGAAGTGGATGAGACGGACTGAATGGAATCTTACATCCACGATTCATCTCGGCACACCATACCGGTTAAGAGTAGGCCTACAAAAGAAACATACACGGTACTCACAAAGCCTGGGGGGCATAAAATGCTGTAAGTTCTACTGTACTTGGAAGACTGTATCCAGTCACAGCAGGGCATCAGTAGTGGAAGGGATGGAAGTTGGAACATAATGCTGGTCTAGAATCAGAATCCCTCTTTGTTACATCCTTGTGGAGGCTCCATTCAAAACTCCGCTCCACGCTGCTCCCATCTACCATCTCGCCCTTTTTTCCTTCACGTTTTGTGTAAACACTCCATTTGGAAGTGTCTGTGCAGAGGGAAGGAGAGAGAGAAATAGACACACACCGATGCAGGAGGCAATTATGTCAGCTTTTCTTGCAGAGTGGCGTACAAATCTGATTTACTATTTCATTATAGAATTTTTTTCACACCGTCATTAGAGGTACTGTGTGTGTGTGTGTGTGTTTGCGTGCATGCGTGAGTGTGTCTATGCCTGCATGCACAAGCCTGGCCTCAGAGCCATACGAAACATAATTTACATATTTCCGAGCAACTCCAAGATGGATGATACGTACTAATGGTCTAGTTACTTTAGACAGAAACGAAAGTAGGGAGGTTGGTCGGGAAGGATGGGTGTGCGTAATCCGCGACCGTCTAGCAAAGGTTGCGTGTTCGAGTCGGGGACATTTTAGCAAACCCTTTCGCTAACCCTTATTCTAAACTTAACCCAGTTCACCTGACCTGCTACATAAATTCACCTAACCTTTGTCATTTTAGTTCTTCTAAGCTTCAACATAAAAGATCCTAACCTTTGTCATTAGTTCTCCTAACCACAGATGTAAATTCTCCCCGTAATTCTCCTTTGTTATTATGGCGCAAAAGCAACCTTGTCTCAGAGAAAGACATATAATACTATACATCCCCAGGATGTATGATAAAATACTTCCAATTCGTATTGCACGACCGGGTAAGACGTATGGCACTATATGCCCTATAAAGCATATGATATTGCACTACTGCTATTCCATTCATAATGTAACATAACGTAATATATCATACTAAATGGAGTGTCATACATTTACTTATAGAATAATACACTGTAATAGATTGTTAATTTCTGTACACAGACACAATAATGCATTAACGGGCATGTAAGAATGCATGCACACACCCCATCCCCTGAAGCCTCCCCCTTCATACACACTCTTTTGCTCTCTCTCTCTGTCTCTCTCTCTCTCTCTCTGACCCTGGGGAGTTTGCTGAGGTGAAAGTAATGCCCCCTTTAAGCTCCTCTCTCCTGTTTGTAATGTAGAATCTGCTCCATCTGTTGTTGCTTTCCCCCTCTTCCACATGATACACCACAATAGCAGCAGTACTACATAACAAAGCAACAGAGCACAGGGGCCTGTGCCACTGTTCCAGGAAGCATGAGTCACTCTGATAAAGACAACAACAAAGCTAAGCCACAGTCAGCCTGGTTATACTCCTTCTATAAGTGTTCCACAAAAGCAGAGATTGCATATGATTATATAGAATATCATTAGAGTATGTCATTAGTATGATAGGATGACTGTGTTCATCTTTATTTGGGAATGTATATGTAGGATCTTAATTTGATAACATTTTTGTTGCTGAGAATTTTCCGGCACAGCAGTAGTGTATTCAAGGTTTAAATTGGCTTTTAACGTTTGTAATTTCCATTGAAAATGTCAGACTTGATTTTCCCAAACGAAAAAATGGATCAACCCCTACAAAAGATGTTCATGAATTATAATCTAGATAATAATTCACATTTTCTGTCACACCCTGATCTATTTCACCTGTCCTTGTGCTTGTTTCCACCCCATTCCAGGTGTCGCCCATCTTCCCCATTATCCCCTGTGTATTTATACCTGTGTTTTCTGTCTGTCTGTTGCCAGTTTGTCTTGTTTGTTCAAGCCTACCAGTGTTTTGTCTCAGCTCTTGTTTGTCCCTAGTCTCTCTTTTTCTCATCCTCCTGGTTTTTGACCTTTGCCTGTCCAGACCCTTTACCCGCCCGCCTGACCAATGCCTGTCTCTGACCCTGAGCCTGCCTGATGTCCGGTATCTTTGCTCCACCTCTGGATTACCGACCTCTGCCTGACCCGAGCCTGCCTGTACCTTGGGCTCTGCTCTGGATTATCAACCCCTGCCTGCCTTGACCTGTCGTTTGCCTGCCCCTGTGTTTACAATAAACATTGTTACTTCACACAGTCTGCACTTGGGTCTTACCTTGATTCCTGATATTTCCTTTTGCTGCAGGATTATTTTCCTGCTGTAGCAAACTGGCTCAAATTAAGAATACAGAATATCATTTGAGTATATCATTAGTATGATAGGATGTCAAGCAGAAAAAGATGATTGTGTTCATCTTTATTTGGGAAAACGAATGTCTTGAGGGAATGCATGACCCAAAACTGACATACCTTTGTAATACCATCTCTGTCAGGGTATTCTTTCTAATTATGAGGGTGGGTCATGTTGGATATCTACATTAAAAAAAATATAGCTCTTCATGGCATAGGAACCTTTTTATTGTTCCTTACTTCCCTATTTGATTAACCCCTAAACAGTTTTCACCTTATTGCAGGTTTTGACCGACTCCTGTCCAACGTATAACCCCTCTTACAGATATTGGATCTTAATTTGACCAGTTTTGCCGCAGAAGAAAAATAGTCCTGCAGCAGGAGGATTTGATTATATTAAAAAAAACGGATCATTCCTACTGGAAAAAGTGTTTTGATAGGCTACAGTAAGCTACACTTAGTGTACAAAACATTAGGAACACCTTCCTAATATTGAGTTGCACCCCGTTTAACCCTCAGAACAGCCTCAATTCGTCAGGGCATGGACTCTACAAGGTGTCATAAGCGTTCCACAGGGATGCTAGCCCATGTTGACTCCAATGCTTCCCCCAGTTGTGTCAAGTTGTCTGGATGTCCTTTAGGTGATGGCCCATTCTTGATACACACAGGCTTGGCAACAGCGTTGCAGTTCTTGACACACTCAAACCCGTGTGCGTGGCACCTACTACCATACCCTGTTCAAAGGCACTTCAATCTTTTGTTTTGCCCATTCACCCTCTGAATGGCACACATACACAATCCTTGTCTCAATTCTCTCAAAGCTTAAAAATGATTCTTTAACCTGTCTCCGTGACATCAATAAGGGATAATAGCTTTCACCTGGATTCACCTGATCAGTCTACAGTATATCATGAACAGAGCAGGTGTTCCTAATGTTTTCTAGACTCTGTTTAGAGCCTGGCCAGCTCTAGGAAGAGTCTTGGTGGTGCCAAACATCTTCCATTTAAGAATGATGGGGGCCACTGTGTTCAATGCTGCATAAATGTTTTGGTACTGTACCCTTCCCCAGATCTGTGCCTCCACACAATCCTATCTCGGAGCTCTAAAGACAATTCCTTCAACCTCATGGCTTGGTTTTTGCTCTGACATGCACTGTCAGCTGTGGGACCTTATATATACATAGGTGTGTGCCTTTCCAAATCATGTCCAATTAATAGAATTTACCACAGGTGGACTCCAATCAAGTTGTAGAAACATCTCAAGGATGATCAATGGAAACAGGATGCGCCTGAGCTCAATTTCGAGTCTCATAGTAAAGGGTCTGAATACTTATGTAAATAAGGCATTTCTGGGTTTTTGAACTGTTTTTGCTTTGTCATTATGGGGTATTGTGTGTAAATTTATGATAATTTAAAAGAAAATGTAATCCATTTAAGAATAAGGCTCTAACGTAACAAAATGTGGAAAAAGTCATGGGGTCTGAATAATTTCCGAAGGCACTGTATGTCGTAGTGGAGACCAATATCTATCTTGTGTTAGTAAGCTATATAAAATGACGATTGTTGATGTGTATGGCGACATTTGAGATATTTTTTTGTACATTTGAATGTCGCAGTAGTAGGATGTACAGTAGTAGGACATTTATTCTGTCTGGTTTGAGAGAGCGAGAGAGAAAGAGGAATTTGTGTTTTCAGTGAATTTATGTGAATCAGGAGGCTCATTTAAGATACCACACCAACAAATTAAGATTCCACACCTGTACCCGTCTTCTACCTGCCTCAGAGTAAACAAATTCAGGTTCTGTCAGAATTCCCAAGCATTACAGGCCACATAATTCCTCTTCAAATACAAGACAAATCTGGAAAGATATTCCATCACAGCGCCTTCGGAATAAAAACTGGTCCATGACGTCAATGCCAATAGCAATCTAGAGAACAGATAGGGTCTACTTTTTCTCCTAACAGAATAAAAAATACATTAATCATCATCTAGTGCGTATTGAAATATTCATTTCCTCTATCAGCCTCAGTCTCCTTCCCTTGATTCCTTGATCATGTTAATCACCCAACCCAGCAAGCGTTAGCTGTCTTCATTTCACCCATCACCTTTAAAACTCACCACCGTGATGGAGACAGCCTGCACTTTTACATTATTAGTTTGACACTACAGGCCGTACAGACGGTGTGCGTGCCTACGTGTGTGTACGTGTACACTCGCTCACGTGTAATTGCTTGTGAGTGTGTGTGTTTCTTTTCTGTGTGTGTGTGGCCCCTCAGTCTATAATACCGAGGTGGGAGAGAGAGAGAAAGCAGAAAGCTCTGAGCGGAGGGAGAGGAGGCAATCAAGTCTTAATCTCAGCTCCTGATTATCTTCTCATTACAATCAGACAGAGACGCTCGAAAGAAGGAAGATGTATAATTACGCTTCAATCTCCCGTGACTAAAACACAGTATGGTAATAAGGAAAGGGCACAGAGAAGTCTGTGTCTCAAATGTCACCCTATTCCCTATATAGTGTGGTACTTCTGACCAGAGCCCTATGGGAAAGTAGTGTACTATTATCTGGACAGTCATATTACACAGGTTTGATATTGTGATGAAGCCAAGACTGTAGGAATCAATGCAAAAAAGGCTAAATCATTTTCATATGACTTTAATACAAAATTGCATAGGAAACGGTACAGTAGCTTCGTGTCCAAATCATGATCGTCCATAGTTAAGTGCATAGTTAAATGGAAATGCATGTAGTGGAATGCTGTTATATTCATTCATTACTGGTGTTATTTCCATTACACTGTTTCCATTCTACATGTTGGGAGAATGAAGTGGTCAACCTGTGAGTAATAGAGCATAGTAATATAGCACAGGGATAAAATGTGATTGAATTGTTTTAGCTTTTGGGTCTGATAGTTGCTACTATGCAATGAGTATAAGCGATAGTTTCTTCACCCCTATGGAAGGACAAACTCAAGGAGCTCTGCCTCTGTCTGTGCTTAACTGTTCAACTGTTCCACTTGCCAAAGCCTCCCCATTGCTACGCCTGCCAACCTCGAGACCTCGAGATGCAGAAAATAATTTCAGAGGATGTCAGGTCAACTGAAGCATGTAAATAACGGCATTTCAACTGACAGCTCATTTGAATGGAGAATAGCTGGCCTCTAGCTGGCCTCCAGGTGCTGTAGAGCCCATGGGGCTCTGGTTCAAAAGTAGTGCACTATATAGGGAATAGGGTGCCATCTAGTACATAGCCAGGGTCTGGGTGGGAAAAATAGAAATAAAAACATCCTGTGGAGTGACTGAAAGGAGGAGAAATAAAATAGACCCTAGTGATGCATCAATGCATTTCAAACTGTATAATGAAAACAGTTAACAGTTCGTATTCTGAGAATATTTCAAATGGAATGTGTTCCAGAGAGTCACGTGCAGCTGACAACAACACAGACCGAGAGAGAGAGCGAGAGAGAGAGAGAGAGAGAGAACTAAATCCATTCTTCTTTTTTTCTATCAATCCACAGCACGGAGGCAACAACCTGCCAGCCACTCAAAGCCGACGAGAGAAAAGGGGAGGTAGCGGACACCAAGGTGGACACAACCACAGACAGAAATGGATGCATCAGAGACATAGGACGACACAAACATAGCAGCTATCATCGGACGCGGTGGTGAGTGCCTCTCTGTCTTGCAGTCGCAGCTCCACCAAATAAATGACTGTATTGTACAAGCATTGCTTCAGCATAGCTTGTATGGGGGCTCAATTTCAATTTGGGATCGGGGGGGGGAACAATTTCAATTTCAAGCCCTTGCCACTTCTATTTCAGCATTTCAAATGGTGACGAAGGGAAGTCTTTGAAGGTGAACGGTCTTTGTAGATGATAAGGAGGTTTGAGAATTAAACATTTGCCTTCCACTTTTTACACAATGTTATCCAGCTTTCTTTGGCACAAACGTTTGAACAGCCTTGTTTGTGATCAAGTGTTGCATGGGGGATAAAGCTACGAATATCCAGAATACACCTTGGGGGATTCTCTCCCTGTCTACGTCCCAAAGGGCATGCTGTTCCTTACATTTTGCACTACTTTTGACCAAAAGAAGTGTATTATATAGGGAATAAGGTTTGATTTGGGACGCAGACCCAGTCTCTGTCTGAAGACAGAGGTAATCTCAGCTTCCTGGTGCGTCGTGCTGAGAGGGACGTAAACATTGTTATCAGCACCGGCACAGTGCAAAACACAAAGGTGTTGTGAAATATTTTGAGCCCAGTGACAGTCGGTTCCCCCCTTTCATGGACACCCCCTACACGCCCTACCCTCTCTACCCGCCACCATCCAACCCACTAGTTTGATTTCCTTCACACCTCAAGAATAGTGTGTACCTCCCAAATGGCAGCCTATTCCCAATAGTGCCCTACTATTGACCCAGAGCCCTATGGGCCCTATTCAAAAGTGGTGAACTTAATAGGGCAGGGATCATTAACAATCATTTGTAGATTGCAAATTCACTGCAAGAAGCCCAACCAGATATAATATTTGACTAAAACATAAGAATTTCAAACCTCGATAACGTTTGTATACGATCATATATATATTTTTATTATGTGTTGCTTAAATTTGGCCCGTGGGACGCCAGTTGGAGAAACCTGATATAGGGAATAGGGCCCCATTTGGGAAGCATACAGAATCCTTTGCCAAGTCATTTTAAGGTGAGAAAATCAATTTCGTCAGATATTTTAAAGCTGGAATAAGTCTTCAGACACCTTCAAAGCTGGCATGGTAATACAGCTGGAGGCGGTAGTCGACATGTAAAACACGGGAGAAGACATCTTAAGTGTTCCCGGGATCATAAGCACTGGAAATCATAGACTGGCTCGTTGAACTTTAAAGAACAGCTGCAGCTGCACTTTGGTTTAAAGCTTAACATAAAGAGAAAAAGTAGTCTCTGATGTGCTTCTGACGATTATGATCACGCCTTTTACACATGAGAAGAGTATGGATAAAAGCACTTCGTAGGGCTGTGGTTAAGAACTTGACTTTAAAAAGAGCAAACTGTGTTTTGCGTAATAACTATGGCCAGGAGTTTGTCCTGGTCAGGAGGAAAAACTCCTGGCCCTAGTAACGGCTAATAAAAAGCCTTGGCCTTAGCTATCCCTGCTTCTGTATTGAGTGTTTTAATTGGGCAACCAGGCAGCTATATCATGCCTGTGCATCAATAGCTGACAGCTAGAAGTAACACACGGGCAGTCCCAATTCACTTCCTACCCCTTCCCTTGGCCCTAACCTTACAATGCTTGCCCATCTGAAGGGTCTGGATAGGTATAGTGATGGTGCTTTCACCATATTGCTTCCACCTTACAGACTTGCATTTAAGGGAAGGGCCAAGGGGAAAGGCTAGGGAGGGAAACTGGACCAGTTGTAAACCGCACCAGTAGTCTGGATAGGTATAAACAGTGTAGTTGTGGACCTCTCACCACATTGCTTCCAGGGAATAGGGAGCGGCTATAAACCTTGCCCTGGCTGTGTGCATCAGTATCTGACAGCTAGAAGTAATGGCCTCCATCAGAGGCCTGTTTATCCCGACTGTGCCCTGAAGGTCAAAGCGCTGAGGAGAGAGGACAGAAGCTAAAACCAAACCTGACACCACAATCATTAGAGTCCCACCCCACCGCACCAGCAAACATCACACAGTGGGGAGCAGGGGTAGCCCGGGAACATGCAGGAAATACACAGAGCTACGATGGCAAAACTGCTGACTGACATCGACCAACTTACCTCCGAAAAATCTGTTGGAACAGTGACAGTCTGTGGAAATGAGCTCTGACTGCTGTTATTTCTGTAGATGGCTAGCTAGCTGCTAATGATATACATATAGCTAGCTACAGTTGAAGTCGGAAGTTTACATACACTTAGGTTGGAGTCATTAAAACTCGTTTTTCAACCACTCCACAAATTTCTTGTTAACAAACTATAGTTTTGGCAAGTCGGTTAAGACATCTACTTTGTGCATGACACAATACATTTTTCCAACAATTGATTACAGACCTCCACAAGTCTGATTCATCCTTGGAAGCAATTTCCAAACGCCTGAAGGTACCACGTTCATCTGTACAAACAACAGTACGCAAGTATAAACACCATGGGACCACGCAGCCATCATACCGCTCAGGAAGGAGACGCGTTCTGTCTCCTAGAGATGAACGTACTGCGAAAAGTGCAAATAAATCCCAGAACAACAGCAAAGGACCTTGTGAAGATGCTAACCTGAAAGGCCGCTCAGCAAGGAAGAAGCCACTGCTCCAAAACCGCCATAAAAAAGCCAGACTACGGTTTGCAACTGCACATGGGGACAAAGATCGGACTTTTTGGAGAAATGTCCTCTGGTCTGATGAAACAAAAATAGAGCTGTTTGGCAATAATGACCATTGTTATGTTTGGAGTAAAAAGGGGATAGGCTTGAAAGCCGAAGAACACCATCCCAACCGTGAAGCATGGGGGTGGCAGCAGCATGTTGTGGGGTGCTTTGCTGCAGGGGGGACTGGTGCACTTCACAAAATAGATGGCATCATGAGGAAGCAAAATTATGTGGATACATTGAAGCAACATCTGAAGACATCAGTCAGGAAGTTAAAGCTCGGTCGCAAATGGGTCATCCAAATGGACAATAACCCCAAGTATACTTCCAAAGTTGTGGCGAAATGGCTCAAGGACAACAAAGTCAAGGTATTGGAGTGGCCATCACAAAGCTCTGACCTCAATCCTATAGAACATTTGTGGGCAGAACTGAAAAAGTGTGTGCGAGCAAGGAGGACTACAAACCTGACTCAGTTACACCAGCTCTGTCAGGAGGAATAGGCCAACTTATTGCGGGAAGCTTGTGGAAGGCTACCTGAACCGTTTGACCCAAGTTAAACAATTTAAAGACAATGCTACCAAATACTAATTGAGTGTATGTAAACTTCTGACCCACCAGGAATGTGATGAAAGAAATAAAAGCTGAAATAAATCATTCTCTCTACTATTATTCTGACATTTGCCAGGGAATTTTTACTAGGAATACATGTCAGGAATTGTGAAAAACTGAGTTGAAATGTATTTGGCAAAGGTGTATGTAAACTTCCGACTTCAACTGTACATTTTGATTAACTGTTGATCCTGAAGGACGAAGTAACTACAGTTGCTACAGTGGAAGGGAACATGAGTTTTTCATCCATCTTTATTTTATTCAATCACCATATCCTCCCTCAGTGCCAAACCAAAAATTACACTTAACTACAAGTCTAGGATTAGATTATCAGACCCCAATCCTAACCTTAACCATACGGTGGATGATAATTAATCTTACTGTAGATCAGTGGTAAAGGTAAACTTCCCTCCTAATTTTTATTACTGAGCGAGATGCAAATGATTTCTTTCTTCTGCAGGGATGGAGTTAGTGCGAGAGAAGTGTTAATGAGTAACAAAGCTTTCTCATTACCGAGACAGTACTTGGGTTCCTTCCCTATAATCAGCCCTTAATGTATTTCAGCTGCTACTATTTAATGCTATCCAATGCAGCCTCCAACCGACATCGTTTATTATGGCGAGACAGACGGCCGCGTTCCATCTACTTGGAATGGTGTGTGTGCGTTTGTCCGTGTATGTGTGTGTACGCGTGCACGAGTGTACTAAACGGACAGACACAGCAAGGCTAGGCATTCCCGGAGGGAAGGATGGGGAGATATTGTCTGCCCACATACGTTTTCATCTGAGAGAAGGAACGATATAGACTGCAGTCGGTCACACACAAACACACACACACACACACTGTGTTGTCATATGATCTAATGGGTTTTCTGCTGGAGTGGCATTTATGTCTCTATTATATCCCTCAGTTGCTCGCTGAGTGCTCTGTTGCACCGCAGCATGATGTTTGGAGCCACTCAGATGCTGTTAGACGACGTGTGTTTACACTATTCAGTAGGTGATGTAAAAGGGAGCTAATTTGTAAATCAACAGTGTTTTGACAAATCTGATCACACACTTGACATATTTCACATCTATACTGAACAAAAATATAAACGCAACATGTAACAATTTCAAAGATGATATACATCTGTTGGTCACAGAAAAGGAAGGGGTGTGGATAAAAAAAAACAGTAAGTATCTGATGTGACCAGCATTTGCCTCATGCAGCACAACACATCTCCTTCACATAGAGTTGATTAGGCTGTTGATTGTGTCCTGTGGAATGTTGTCCCACTCCTCTTCAATGGCTGTGCGAAGTTGCTGGATATTGGCGGGAACTGGCACAGATCCTTGTTGATAGGGCCATGCATTATCATGCTGAAAACATGAGGTGATGGTGGGGGATGAATGGCACGACAACGGGCCTTAGGATCTCGTCACGGTATCTCTGTGCATTCAAATTGCCGTTGATAAAATGCAATTGTGTTTGTTGTCCGTAGCGTATGCCTGCCCATACCATAACCCCACCGCCACCATGGGGCCCATACCATAACCCCACCGCCACCATGGGGCCCATACCATAACCCCACCGCCACCATGGGGCCCATACCATAACCCCACCGCCACCATGGGGCACTCTGTTCACATGGTTGACATCAGTAAACTTCTTGCCCACACGATGCCATACATGTGGTCTGTGGTTGTGAGGCTGATTGGACGTACTGACAAATTCTCTAAAATGACATTGGAGGCGCCTTATGGTAGAGAAATTAACATTCAATTATCTGGTTACAGCTCTGGTGGACATTCCTGCCGTCAGCATGCCAAATGCACACTCCCTCAAAACTTGACATCTGTGGCATTGTGTTGTGTGACAAAAATTCACATTTTAGAGTGGCCTTTTATTGCCCCCCAGCACAAGGTGCACCTGTGTAATGATCATGCGGTTTAATCAGCTCCTTGATATGCCACACCTGTCAGGAGGATGGACTATCTTGGGAAAGGAGAAATGCTCACTAATAAGGATGTAAACAAATTTGTGCACAACATTTTAGAGAAATATATTTTTTGTGCGTATGGAATTGTGTTGGCAAATGGGCACGTATGCGTACGTGCCTGTGTGTGTGTGTGTCCGTGCCTGTGCGTGATTAACAGTGGCTCACCTGTGACTGCAGTCTCTCTCAGCTCCACCTTGTTTGCCAGACATATTTACGACTCAGCGAGTCCTACATAATTTAACCATCTAATTTCATCTCCTCCAGACACCCAGATAATGCTCATTTTCTACCTCATTATTGAAGCCAAGGCAAGGCTGCCCAAATAAATTGCAGTTAACGGCCCTTTCCTAGGCATCTCTCTCTCTCTCACGCTTCTCTCTATCGCACTCTCACAATTCCTCCCTTCTTTACCGTCTCTCCCTCTCTCTATATTTCTCTCTCCCTCCCTCCCTCGCTCTCTGTATCTCTCTCACACTCCCTCCCCCTCTCCCTCCCTTCTACCATCTACCTCTATCTCTACCTGAAAGGCCAATTTAAGGAGTATGTAGTGCTTAAAAGGGCCTCGTTGCCCTGACGCATTAGCCATTTGCAGAGAGCAAATGAAGTGGACCTTTCAGGAGCATTCATCCTGAGAGGCAGATGGTCTCCGACAACAGTTCCATCTTTATTGACTAATTAAAAGGCTCTGGGTGGAAAGACAATGCCTAGGGGAGAGAGAGAGAGAGAGAGAGAGAGAGAGAGAGAGAGACTACTTGGCTGGAGATAGAGAGTGAGGGGTAGGGAGAAAGGGTGGGAGGTGGAGAGAAGGGTGGGAGGTGGAGAGAAGGGTGGGTGAGAGGGAGGAAAACAGAGTGAAAGAGCAAGAGAGAGAGAGTGAGCGGGAGAGGGAAAAAGAGGGGATAGAGAGTGAGAAAGGGAGGGAAAGCGAGATACATTTATTTGAGAGAGAGCTAAGTAGAGAGAGCAAGAGGGCCCCTATGCCATGCCTGTAAGGTCCTGGCAGGAATGTAAAGCTCAGAATCCATCAGGGCTAAAAAGGTACTACTCCCTAACTTAATTGATTGCTTTGGGCTCTGGAAGTTGTCAAGTTGTAATACCCCGTTCGGCCACATTTTGTTTTTTATGTGCTACTAGTCTTGACTGCTGAGGAGTGCTGTGGCTATGACTGAACTTTGTGTTTACTTATAAATCACATAATGTGCTACCAAATAAAACATTTTTGACATTCCTGTACATGACCATGAAAATAGTGCATTGGCAATGCTGTCATCACTAAATATTTACTATGTCAACAATCCCTGTCTTCTGTCTCCTGTTCCAGTGTGTCATTTGATGACGATCTCTCCCCTTGGCCCCACGCTCCCAAAGGGAAGAAAAAGAAAAGGAAATCGGAGAGAAAGAGGAAGAGGAAAAGGTCCGTACATAAAAGGAACCAGCACTCTGGTGGCCCGGTGGAGGGTCTATTGTTGTACGTGTGTGCATGTGTTTGTATGCGTGTGGTCATAACTGTTTATGTGCTTTTTGTCATAGGTCTCCGTCCTACAGCCTGTCACCAGTGAGGAAGAGGAAGAAGAAGAAGAAGAAGAAGAAGAGCTCTAAGAAAAGCAAACGCCACAGGTAGCTACTTTCTATGTAATGTTGTTGTTGATCTGTATTGAAATTGTACCTTTGATCTTTTTCACCAGAAGACAGCATGAGCCTGGCATGCAAGATTACTTTGGCAAACACTATAAAATGTATAATATGAGGTTTGAGTGAAGCAGAAGTTTCAATGGTATGCTGTTCTGTCAAGGAAATAGATGAACACACATGAAAGCGTCAACAACAACGTTTTGTTTTTGTTTCTCTTTTCCAGGTATACCTCTAAAAAGACAAAGCACAGCTCTTCAAGCTTGAAACATAAGAGGAAGGGTGATCGAAAGCACAAAAAAAGGTTGGTTGATGTAATTTTCCATCAATTCAGAGCTTTAGATTAATGTTGAGAAGCAACTAGTATGGATGAAACTGCACTGATTTTGTGTTCTGAAACTGAAAGCACCATGAAAGCACCCACTCTGAAAGCGAAAAACACGATTGAAAGCAAGAAACACAATGAAAGAGAAAAATTTACCAAAAGAGAGTAAGAGAAACCAATTTCACGCTATGAACCGACAACATTTATAATTCTGCTGCAGTGAGCAAAGCAGAGCCGATCGTCGTTGCTGAACATAGAACGAGGTTCAGACGTTGTGACTGCTTACAGAATGTCAGACCACTGCCTTTAAAAATATATATATTTATTTATTTATTTATTCTCCTCTCTGCCTTTCAATCTCCTTTTTTATCTTGTTCTCCCTTCTCCCTCCACCACAATATTTTGTCTTCTTTATATGAAATATATTGATTTGGTGGCAGTAATCAGGGAAGCAGAATATGGAGGAGTAAGCAAGTGCAATATCCATCACAGCAACATTTGGCCATTTCTTCCTTACTAAGAAAATACTCATTCCCTGGTCTCTCTTCCCTCCTCTCATTTACTCTTCCAGCTCACGGAGTCACACGAAGCGAAGACGACGCTACCAGAGGTCAGAGTCAGAGAGTTCCACCTGGCGCTCCTCCAGCACCGAGAGCAGGTAAGGCCTAGCCTCAACACACACACACTGCGACGGAAGCCGCCATTTATCTTTTCAGCCCCGGGCATCCTGCCTGGTCTGGTCTGGTCATGCCACAGTGATGACTGATGCCAGAGGTGACTGTCTGATCATAGGAATGAGTAACGGGTGTAGCGGTAGCCTCCTTATCACATCTTCACAGGAAACGGCTGGGAAACGGCATCCACAGATCAATGCCCACTCAATTAGAGTGACATATGGCCAGATCACTGAGATCGGGCTGTGTTGCGGTGGCGCTGATAGAGTTTGATGGATTTGGCGGATTAATATTGCAATTGGTGTGGACTAGAGTTACGATTTTGAGGTGATTGGTTAGGTGATAGGATAGGTTCTAAATTATTTGGGCCAGCAGTTTAGTTTATGCATTTGACTCTTCCATTAGGTTGTAGCCTGCGTTAAGTTTCAATATGACTGTAGTCTGACAATAAATCATTTCATTTTCATCATCTGAATCCTCAGAGACAGACAGAACAATTATATTAGACCTCCCTTAGTGTCACCTCTGCACTACAATAATTAACTCATCATCTGACATAATCCACTCTTTCATACATACACCCCTCATTCATTAATGAATTAATGAATTCATCCATTCATTCTCTCATTCATTCACACTGGTAACATGGGGAGACAGAATTGAGAGCCAAAGGTTTCAAATTGAAATAATCTTAAACCAGAGATGATTGCTTTTAAATCCCTTCTGGATCTCTCCATTATTGGGAGTTTCCCTGGGATATTCAGCAGAGGAAATCATTACTGAAATTGAATAGCGGCAAGCTTTACCCCGACCGACCGTGCTCCACTGAAAGGTGCCGAGAGTCTGTTTGCGTCGCAAATGGCACTCTATACCCTTTATAGTGCACAAATTTTGACCCCATATAGTGCACTACTATATAGGGAATAGGGTGCCATTTGGGATACATCCTCTGTCGTAGGGGGAGACAAGGGGGGAACAATCAGAATCATTTTCAATACCCAGGGATTCCATACCAACTGTCCCCTGGAAAACAATTATACACCAACTGCATTCCAGAACTGTATAATTATTTTGGAATTGTATAACCGTCAAGTCCACCAATAAAACCCCACTGAGTTCTCCAGGATCGTGTTCACAGCTCTAGCTCTAGCTAGTTTTGAAATGTGAAATGCCATGGTTTGGCAAGGCTGTCTGTGTAAGTTCTCCTTCCCCTTAGCTCGGCTGGTGGCAGTATCTGTGCTAGCAGTGTTTGCCTGTGTCGGAGGGTAAGGCTATATATCAAGCCGGTTTGTCTGAGCTCTGCCAAGCCGACACACACACACACACACACGCACAAGCACACACACACACACACACACACACACACACACACACAAGCTGATGCAGGCATTAGTCTGTAATCAGATAAGGGTTGATCCCTGTTCAGCCTTAGATCACATTCACTATGAGGGTGCTGCCTGGTTCTCCTGTACAGTCTGGGGTATATCCTGAGCTGGCCCTCTGTCCCCGCACAGTTTTTACAATGGCAAAGTAGGCCATAACCAGTTACAACATCATTTTGGTTGGTTGGTGAAACAACTTTCATCACAAGATGAGGGGAAATCGCATTTGAAGTCAATTTGAATACAGTTGTTCAAACAGTAAACATTGAAATAGTGAATACATGAGGCCAAATGTGTATTCTCAACACTGCACAATAAGTGCTATTTTGAGTAAACAGTTTTGTCCTAACCTATCCCTAACACACACAGATGCCAATTTTGGCCAGACAATTGTGGCCAGAAAATACTGTCAGCTGGCAAGCAAGTTTTGCTTGCTTTACATTTTAGTCATTTAGCAGACACTCTTATCCAGAGAAACTTACAGTGAGTGCATACATCATTATTTTATTTGTATTTAGTTATTTCGTACTGGTCCCCTGTGGGAATCGAACCCACAACCCTGGCATTGCAAACACCGTGCTCTACCAACTGAGCCACACGGGACTATGATGAAGTAGTGAGGTTTTAACTCCTTAAAATCTGTGTCCACAGCCATCATCTGCACAAATCAGTGAATCACCCTGTGTTGGGAGGCCTAGCAGCCCAGAGGGAGGACCCTAGTACAGCGCACCTGGACCACAGAGGGTTTGAGTGGGGGTCCGCCGCCAAGTCAGTCTGTAAAACGACTCCAATCTTTCGCTCCGTCCTTTCTACTGGCACTGTAAGTGTTCATCGGGATTCTGAGCCTTAACAAATGTACCAGTGGTGTAGTTTTTATTACTCTATTATAAGGCCATGTAAAACTGCCTCAGTATCTCGAAAACAGTTGAATTTATAACAAATATGAAAATGTATTCAAAGCAACCGGACCGTGTCCTCCCCCAAGATCAAAAATGGCTATCAGAAATACTGTGCTGTATAAAAACACACATATAGCACAGATATTCATTGTATTTTTGGAAGATATGGTCTTTTGAATTCAATTTGGTCCTTTGTGGGTGAATTCCAATCACTTCAGAATCAAATAGATTTTACATGGCCTGTCTGAATCATGTTGTTTCCTTACCTATTTTCTATGAACGCCACATTTAGCGGTAATGTCATCTGTTCTTGTTTTTCCATTTTATCTAACCAACATCATCAAATAAATACAAACATAGCAGAAACAGCACCCGAGGAACTTGCTGGAGGTAGGCAGATATTGATAATGTGCCGAGGATGCATTCAAGCTGTTTTGTGAAAAGCTAATGGGGCAAGAGTGAGATGAAATGATCAGCACAATGACTGCAGGCAAGATTACAACACATACTGTAGCAGTTCATTGTTTCTTGAATTCAGCTGTTTTTCCTGAGCTCAAGCCCATCACTAATTGTTGTCATCAAAACAATACTCTTATTAACTGTCTATGAATTGCTATTGGCCCTGCACTGTAGCAGTATTAGAAACTATGTCTTGGGTGATAGTAATTGATCAGGTATTTCAGATCCGAAATAGGACGTTGGTAACATCTAACTTTGCCAAGTGCCGTTTCTCTCTTTATTACTTGAAACTGCTTGGATTTGAAACCCAGCTCAGCTCTGTCCGTTCGTTGACTCATTGTCTCATGCTTGCTGAGGCATGAAATACATTCCATTTCTTTCCAGTGATCATTAAATTATGCTAATTACACCCCAGATTTTTTTAATCGCAAACCACAGGTTTTGTAATTTAAATGTAATAAACTAGGCCTATGTTGACGCATGCTTTGTATTCTAAACTCAAACCTTTTTTCTGAGAGGGGTTTCTACAATTGGTTATCTAATATAATTTTACTATGTTTATCACTTTTTGTATTCATTTTATACAGGATTTAATTGAATTAAAGTAATATTGTTGCAGGAACCTATATAAACTAACTCTTTCATAGAATTTATTTTCACAGGTTTTAAGTGAATTAATCATCAGTGAAAGTATAGTCCTTTCTGTAGTTATATCAAAAGGAACAGAAATAAACTATTTCATACTTGGTCTTTAGAATTCATTATTTGCTGGGGGCAAACTTCGGAACAATCTTTTGAAAGTTATTAGAGCAATGCATGATGGGTAGTGGTGTTCTACACTGCATTTTTTTGTGTCCCACATTTGTTTATATAAAAAACTAAGCCGTTAACAGCCCAATATTGTTAATCAACCAGGTTGACACTGAAATACTCATAGTATAATAGTAGCCTTACGTTTTAATTTTTTTTAAATTAATGCAAATACTGTTCTATATGCTTGTTTTCGCTTATGTTGAATGATCAAACCACTGCACAGAAGGGCAGAATTTTTTTTTTTTTATTAAAATGTCCAGGAAAGCATTTTGTCTTCATAACAGATCCTAGTGAAGCTAAACTATGTGGGTATTAGGAAGATTGAGGAACAAGATTGGATAGATTGAAGCATATTTGTCAGTAGCCTGTGACGGATGGTTTGGTTTTGATGTTTCCCCTGGGGTTTTCAGTTTTAATCTGGTCTGATGTTGCAGACCGGGGACTCGATTATCTGAAAAAGACTTAGGGCAGGCAGAGTTTAAGTAATCTACTACAAATAATTTGCAAATGAAAGGTACAGAGAGATTATAATCTGTTCGGAGGGAATTTAGTTTCGCTAAACATTCAATCATTTAGTATCTTATTTCCCATGAGTTTCATTCCGCAGGAAAACATTTCTAGCATTTCTGTATAGTCCTCATTGACAGCAACCACTCTTGCTATTTTAGAGTAAAACGAACTCACTTACTTTAGTAAAAAAAATGAAAAAGCTACAATGTAGTTTACAAAGGTGGTTTGAATACCTATTCTAAAGTAGATTTAGTTTGTAATAAAAGGCCTTACAGACATGCGGTGTAACTATTCCAGATTGAGTGCATAATAGAAACTTGTTATGAGCTTCTAGCCCCAAGAAAACGCCTAAACAATCACACTTAAGGGAAGAAAAAGGAACATGCCAATAACAGTCTAACTGGCTCTGGGTTTGAAGAGAGGGTTGTTGTCTTTTTCTTGCAATTTTCAACTCTAATGATGCACTTATGTTGCCCGCTCTTCCCTTTTTCTTACACCTTACCTACTTAAGGAGGAAATCTTGATTGGTAAGTCGATGCTATCCGCAGACGTAGGGATGTACTGTACCTAGGGTTCGCTGCAGGGTAATTATTTTCTTCTTGCAGGGAAAAAGCACAATCATCTGTCCTATTCTGAGGGCTTTCTTAGTTAGACTGATGGGATATCTCTTTGTCTGCAATCCTTTTCATTTCTACATAATACCCATTTTGTGATGTTTGTTCAATGTTCTATAAAACAGGCTTTGTAATGGGGCTATTGTTTTTTTGTTATTTTCTTCTTCTTTCTTCTATCTTTTTCTCTCAGTCGACTTGGCTAAAGCCGTTGGTAGTTTTATTCACACATTAGTTTCTCTCTTTCTTTTCCGTTCTTTTGTTCTTCCTTTCATATGTTTGTTTTAGTTCCAAATTAATTTACTTTAAACCTTTTTTGTTAATTTATTTCTATTTGGTTCAGTTTTGTTTTTCTTTCCAACTTATTTGCATGCCACAAATATGCATGACGTCTTTAATCTTTCCAAGTTCTCTGTCCCAAAATAATAATTTATTCTCTGTGTTTTGAAGGGAAATACGTGCCTTTGTAGAGTATCACAGTGCATCGTACAGGTAATTGCTTGAACCTATCCAAAACATCTCTAGAAGTAAAGCAATATCCTCTTTCTGTCTGTTTACAGGTCTTGCAGTCAAAACCTGGCAGTGAGGTTTTAAACACGACAGTGGTTCACCATCACACTCTGACCAATCAGAGCAAAGGACCACAGGATTACGATTCCGGGAATGACACGTCTTCACCACCGTCGACCAAAACCAGCATTTCACGGACAAACGTCATCGGTGACAAAAAGGTCTTGTGTCAAGCGCCGGCTTCCCCAGAGAAGCTGAAGTTTACAGATGGCGATAACGCATCCGACTCTGGGAACTCTGTGACCAGCTATGCTTCCCTGTGTAAACCTCTGCGTGTGGAAGGTGGTTTGTCTACTCCCATTTTCAATGGGAACGGCAAGAGGTGGGCTTCCTATCTTTGAGGAATATCATACTGTAGATGACGTAAAGTGCTGCTTGAAGTCAAAGATCAGAAATGTTCCTTAATTTAAGCCAGCCATGTACATACTGTAAGGAGGCCATCAACATATTTTTACAATTGCAGCAGAAATTGATACATTGGTGTAATTCCACTGTTATTGTTGCAGTGAGCCGGTAACAACCTCAGTATGTGGGGCCAAGGTGGGGAGACCTCAGAAGACAGTCTCTTCTCTCTCTCCTTTGAGGATGGTGGCCTCTTCACGTAAGCGGACTAGAGCCAACTCGTCGAGCAGCAGAAGTACATCCTCAGGGAGCTCAAGACACTCCGGACGCTACTCTCGAAGCCGATCACTGTCATCTGCCAGGTTGGTTTCATTCAGGTTTTAATGTTCTAATGTACTTCACTGATACCTTAAACAGCCACTTGAAATATGTGGGGTTCGCTGAGCACCGTTGAAGTAAATCTGTTCTGCTTGTCTTAAGGTCGTACTCCCGTTCACCAAGCTACTCTGGTTTGAGAAGGAAATGTAGTGAGGGCAGTGGAAGGTCCAGAGGAAGCTACTCCAGATACAGTAAAGAGAGGTAAAACATGTTTCACCTATCTACTTGCTCAACTAACTACTTCTGGCATAATGATAGCAGGATGTGCAAGTGTCGTGGGTTTAAAATGTGTCTGAATTACAGAATTGCTTATGAGTGATGCCTTACTGTACTTCTTTTGCCATCTAACATAGGATTCGAGAGAAGAAGAGGGACCCCAGCTCCTGTGAGAAGGATGTGAAGCACAGCAGTCAGAAGCGAAGCGGGAAGAGGCATAGACGCAGGTCCTACTCTCCAATGAGGAAAAGGAGAAGAGATTCACCCAGTCACCTGGAAGCCAGGAGGATAACTAGGTATCCTTTTCTCTCTCTGTCTGATACACTTTCACATTTCTTACAATACATGCATTCTTTCATTTGTGCACCATAACTCTTTTATTTGACTTTGTATCAACTTATTTACTCAAACCACGGACTCAACAATGGTTTTCCCGCAGCAGAGTCCCTCTTCTTTTAACCTTCGACAATGGCCTCCAGTTTGCCTCAGAGACTTTTGGCGGACTGTGCTGTGAAAAGAAGGCCATTTACCTGATACATGTTCTACTCGTCTAAACAAGCTACAATGGATGCAGCGAGACAGCTAGATGAAACAGTTGTGCTCATGATTATGCATTGAAATGTTCCAGGCGTAATGTTGTTTCGAGGTGTGACAGTAATGCTATATCTTAAAGAAGTTTATCCTGACATGAACACGAGCTGAAATACAATGTTGTGAAGAAAGTGTAACATAGCAATCCAGGCATGAATACTTAGGCCCCTTGTACTGTATGTTAACAATAAGGTATTGGCTTTGGCATCAATATCCAATTAAGCATTCTGAATGACACCACAATGATTTTTTTTAAACTTTATCTGCAATTCATTGCTTTGGGACTTAAATTACTTACTCTTGATATATTGATTCACACAATCTCTTTAATGCTAACCATACCTCCCTGGTTTCCCATAGTGCCAGGAAGAGACCCATCCCCTACTTCCGGCCCAGTCCTTCATCCAGCAGTCGCTCTACCAGTGTATCCTCTTGGAGCAGCCTCTTCACACGGAGTCGCAGCCCTAGGCCCAGTCCTGGCCTCTGCCTCAGTAGTTCAAGGAGTAGGAGTAGGAGCAGGAGCCGAGGAAGAAGTAGGAGTAGGAGCTACTTCTCCTACCGGAGCTACAGTCGCAGCTCCTCTTGGAACTCCATCTTTGGTCGCCGGAACCGCAGTCAGAGCCGGAGTCGCAGCTATGACTCGTTGGACGGTTACAGCAAGGGCAAGAACCGGCACTGAGTTTTTAACAGACTGAGGAGGTTACAGAGGAGACTGCATTATTTCCCAATCTCCCAGCGGAAGTATGAGGTAATGTTTTCATCTCTTTGCGTATATTTTGTGTTAGATGCCTGAGCCAGACCCTTCAAGTAAGTGTATTTTTTTTGGTGTCATTATTTGTTCAACGATGTCTTGAATAGAGGCAGTTGTCTTGTCCATGATGTATTGAAGACAGAAACCACTGGAAATAGATTGTTTGTTTTCTTTGGTTAGTTTTTTCCAGTCCGCTGTGTCCTCGTCATGCATTAGCATTCAAAATGGCCAGAGACTGTTTTTCCTTGTGACACTCTTCCTCTGACGTCTGTGTCTGAAACGAAGGATGGAGGAGCATTGTTCAATTTAACCCTCTGATAAACTCTTATTTTATAACAACTCTTAAGTTTCCGACCATTTCATTTCAGATCTGGGATGTGCACTACAAAGTTGTTTCGGGGACAGAGGGAGGGTGAGAGGGAGGGTTTTTCAGGAACGTAGGAAAAGGTGTATTGCTTCTCTGATCTCAGCTCTTAACAATGTGGAGCAAAAACATGCCTCTGAGAAATGATGAGAAGGTGGAGGAAGAGGAGGAGGGGGAGGAAGTCACGATGCCAAACAAACTGCCTATCAGCTCAGCTTTATTTATCCTCTAATCAAGTGGAAAACAATTGAAATGTAATTCCTTATAAGATGATGGTGAATGATCAAACCACTGCACAGAAGGGCTGAAAAAGTGGGTTTTCATAAAAATGTCTGTCTTCATAACAGCTCCTCTAGTGAAGCTAAACTATGTGAGTTTACAAAATGTTTTGTACACTGTTTTAGTAGCTGCTAGGTTGTCATATTTATTTATCTAGGTAGTTATTTATGAATTAATGCATTTCTTTATTTATTCAAATGATCTGTGTTCTATTTATTTTATTATTTTGAATGAAACTTGAATAAGAGTGCAATGAGAGAGGGTTCAACTGTTTTACTTTTCAGCATATGTTTGACAGAGAGGAGATTCACTATTGGATAAATCTGTTATTTTGTTATTCCGATTTTTTGTGTAACGGTCCCAAATAGCACTGTTCAATCATGTGTTTGGTATTTCAGAAGCAGAATCAAACACATACTTCACCTGTCTTGTTTGCATAGTCCGCCCACCAAAGGTCAAGTTTTGAAACACACATTTTTGCGTCATGCATATTTATAACATGTTTACAGTAATATTTATGCTTTTGTGTTGCCTCTCAGCAATGGTCTATGTTTCTATGCAATGCCATTATATTGCTGGGTTTATACAATTATGAGTATGTTGCGATTAAACTATACAATGGACAGTCTGACTAGCCCATGTGTCTGTTTGTGCTAGCATGCCAACTCATTGTCATCCATTGACAGTAACAAAGTTGGCAAGCGAACAAGCAGATCTGGAACAAGGCTAGTCTGACTTTGCACAATAGACAATGTAATAGCATATCGATACAAAACAATGTTACTTTACTTCACTCCATCTCAACTATTCATTCCTCTGTTCTCTTTTGGGGAGAATGCTATTTCTTCAGAGGCTATGCTATAAATAGCCACATCAACAGAGATGACAGAAAAAGCAAATAGGAAAGTACTAAAAGCCTGTGTGGCAGACTTTTCGCCTCAATGGATACTCCCATATACTCTTTCAAGGAGATCTATGTGGGTAGATTAAGCAAAAAAAAAAATGAAAACATTAGCATTTAGAATAACTGTCTTTGCCCTTATGTTTAATTTCTCCATTAGGTCCAATCTATCACCCTATCTATCTACGTTCAGAATCTGCTCCAGGCATGAGGGTCTGCTCTCTATGCATTGTACATGTAACAGTCTGAAGTTATTTATCTGAATGTTCAGTAACTTATTCAAAGGTTTGAAGAGCTTGGAAGGAAGATGATGACACAAGAGTTTGACAACCCATTTGCTACTGATGACATGCTTTTGCGGTAGTGCTGAGTGATTAACCGAAATGTAGGTTTATTTTCATTTTTTAAATAACTAATTGATCAATGTCAGTTCAATTATTTTAATTCCTTTTATTTCAATTTTTTTCTGTGTGCTCAAAGCGCGCATTGGTTCTTGCCGGGCAAGACTGAGGGGCCAGCAGACTGACCCAGCGAGAAAGAGCAGAGCGATAGAGAGACAAGAGAGGGAGAGAGAGGTATCTCTACCCAACAAAAATTGATTGGGGTCACTACCATCATTGGAGTTTTATTAATGATATAATGAAGTCATCATCATACAATCTTAGAAAAAAGGGTTCCAAAAGGGCTGTTTGGTTGTCCCCATAAGAGAACCATTTTTGGTTCCAGGTAGAATCCTTTTTGGTTCCAGGTAGAATCCTTTTTGGTTCCAGGTAGAATCCTTTTTGGTTCCTGGCGGAATCCTTTTTGGTTCCAGGTAGAATGCTTTTGGGTTCCAGGTAGAACCCTCTGTGCAAAGGGTTCTACATGGAACCCAAAAGAGTTTTACCTGGAACCAAAAAGGGTTCTTCAAAGGGTTCTCCTATGGGGACAGCCAAAGAACCCTTTAAGGTTCTAGATAGCACCTTTTTCTTCTAAAAGTGTACTAAAAACAAATATGTAATTTATTCAAGCAAAATATTTTAGTTAAGTAAAGTAATGTGAATAAATGATGGCTAGAGCCCAATAAAGAATAGTAATGGGCAGTCACTACCATCAATTGTTTTATTCTGTGTTGCAGCATTGAACCCACATAATGCATTTATTGTACAAAAAAAAAAACATGATTATTTTTCAAAAACTGAACCGACCTAAAAAAAAAAACTATTTGCTGAGCACTACTTTGAGGTGAACCACTCTCCCTTTTGGCCCTGATATACCATTCCATGATGTACAGTATGTACACTGTACAAATGAATATGAATTATTACTGTGGTGTAAATATGCATCTGCACTGTATAGATTCCTTATATGAGGGATGTGGCAAAATTCATTCAAATTTGTGGAATAGTCAATCAAATGATCGATGCAAAATGATGCACTGTTACCGTATGGTTTCTCTCCTACTGTAAATACTTTGCCTCATTGTTGTCAACTCATCTGTAAGCTCTCTGATTTTAGTGTTAAATAATGTGCATTCATTCTTTAATTTTCCATGTGAAAGAAGAATGAGAGCCAGGATGCGTTTTCCCGCTGGTGTCAGTGTGAGCTTGACTTGTTGTAATGTGTCAGCTGAAATTGTATTGTCCTTCCTTTGAACCCTTAACTAAACCCTTATGCCTCCCCTTCCTCTATCTTGTAAGTCTGTAAAATCCATGTAAAATCCTAAATAAAACTGTATTTCAATCATAGCCTACAGGGTTTACTTGCCATCTTATTTGTTTCAATACCTATACAAAAAAAGCTTAACTATAATGTAGGACGATAGTAGTTGCTTACTGCTACTTTACTGTTGGGCCAGATACAAAGATACAGCAAATACATGTAATTTGCATACTGACGAATTTGACTCATTAGCAATTAGTTTTATCCATATAGTGACATCAGCGTGTTCTCCCCTTGCTCTCCTCCGCGTCTCCCCCTTTCCCTCCCTTCGCCTCTCCCCCTTTCCCTCCCTTCGCCTCTCCCCCTCAGGCACGCTTGAAGCCATGCGTTATTTTCTATTAAAAAGATGAGTCGCCGGGGAGCGATCATTTCAACAGACAAGAATCTGTTGGACTAGTAACACACCAGCTAATGGCTAAACTTGGACGGAGAGGGAGGGTCTTCTGTGGTCAACTGTTGCGTCGCGACCGGTTGCGCCCAGAGGCACTACTTTGCACATTCACCGCCAGGGAGAAGGTAGCCATATAAAACGGTTGACCAATCGGTATAATGTCAGTTCAACTCATACAGGATATTACACTTCTAGGATACTAACTGGAGGGGTAGTTATAAATCAATGTCCTTGGTTTGAAACCGTTATTTTTGGTGATCCAATCCGTAACTGTCATGAGCCCAACACAGGAAATTATCAAATTAACAACTTTTTCTCTCTTATAGACTACTCAATATTTATAGAATTCGTAGAGGTGTCAGCTTGGGGAGAGTAAACTTGGAAAGGGTTAAAAAAAATCTTACTTTTCTTCTTTGGGACAACGACCGGTAAACATGGCAGAAGGAGACTTCTACACTCTTGGAAGTAGGCAGAGGGTCCCACGAGATCCGTTCAGAGAGAGTCCGTCTCTCGCCTCCCGATTTATGGACGATGACTTTGGGATGTCCCCTTTCCCCGAAGACTTGTCAATGGACTGGCCCGGCTGGGCTCGGCCTAACCGGCTCAGCACGCGGCTTTCCGCACCGTTTACTGGCACTCTGCACACTGGGTTTCAGCCAACGCGCGCATCGACTGGGCAGACGCCGGTGTATTGCACGAGATACAGCGAGTCCCCCCGCAGCTCTCCGACCCAGGCACCGGGAGAGCCCTGGAAAGTGTGTGTGAACGTCCACAGCTTTAACCCAGAGGAACTTAATGTCAAAACCAAAGATGGGTTTGTAGAAGTGTCAGGTGAGGAAATCTTCGAATCTTAAATAACAAAAATTACTAATATCGCCTTTATAAATCCAAACTAACCCAACTAATACCACCAGAATTGCTTGGAGGATAAATAAGAAACACTAACAATGTTATTTTCGTTTTAAGTTGTACCCAGCTAGCACATTTAGTTCCTTAGAAATTGTGGAAACATGTGTTTTTGGTTTCACATTGGTTGTGGGAAAGAAGCCATACTTCCCTGACCAAGTTAACATTTGTTCTGGGGTTCGGAGGTTCGGAGAACGTTTTACTCTGGTTCCTTGAAAGTTTTCCTGGGAGGTTTTATTAACGCTCTGAGAACAGAAATTATAGGTTATTTGGAGGTTTTTGAATGACTTTGTAAAAAAATCCACTCAATAACACTGCTAGCTTATTTTGTGTAAACCTTTGTGAACTCCAAGCAGAGATAGGACATGGAAATTAATGCAAATACATTTATTTTTTATTGTGACATCAGTACCTATAATCTTCTGTTCTCTATCCTTGGGTTGCGGTCCAAACACTTAAGACACACCCTCGTCCACTTACCCTTGCCTTATTTCTTTGGGGGAATCCCCGTCGTCATCTTGGCGGGTGGTCTAAATGATTAGCCAAGCAAGGGAAGTTTGCAGCGTAAGCCCCTCAGCCCTTGTTTTTAGTCGGCTTTGCGAGTGTACAATTATGTTCACTCCGGCCCTGAAACTCCCCATAATTAAATTTGCGACGATTGTACATCCGCTAAGAAAAGTCCGCCAAAAAAATAAAAAAAATACATAAATGGAGAAGTCAACATACACGTGTAAGTAAAAACGAATGAAAATATTTTAGAAATTGTGCTACTAATGCACAAATACTTCTCACAAAAAGTAAATATGTTTTTCTTTGGTTATCTTTTGGAAATTATAGAAATAAAACATTTTCCTTCTTCAGAAGTTCCAGCTAGGCAGGCTAACGATAGTTAGCTAATTAATGTGCTAGCTATCATACAGTAGGTGTATATTAATAACTATATATTTAATAAGTAGACATGCACTCATAATTGACTGTAGCGCATATAAAGCACCTATAAGCTACCGGTGGCTGAAAACACAATCATCGCAGGGTGAATGAGTGACGAATTTCCGGCCAAGGATGGTCAATTTAAAAATCATTCCTTCCTCCCTCGCCCCTTGCCCTGCAAGTGTATACTTGTCAGACGTCATGATACGTCATCAGAAGTGTCCACTTAATTTGAGGGCTGAGGGGATAGGGTGTGTTTTTTAAGTGTTTGGATCGCAAGCCACGGAGTTAGTCCACTGTGCCACCAGGATAGAGCTAGCATGCCATGTTTTTTTATGCATACAAAGCTGTTATTTTTTTGTCTATTCAAACAGTCTCCATTTCAAAGGAAACAAGCACTCATTAAGATCAGGTGTGGCTAATTAGTGGGTGCAGCCAACACACCTGAGCACACTTAACAAGATAGAGGAGACAGTTTTGTTGATGAGTTTTGTTGATGCTGAACAGAATGTATAGGTTTTTAAATAATATTTTTAAAACGTTCTCTGAACGCTACCAACATTTTCTTCTGGTTTTGATGGAACATTTTCTTCACATTCTGAGAACTTAATGTATGTTTTTACATTTCTGAAATTCCCACAGAAGAACATTGTTTCTTAACGTTCTCGGAACAATTTGAGAACATGACTTTAAATGGAACCATGAGGAAACCTGTAGGAAACGTTATGCTGAAGTACTGAAATTCACACAGAAGAATGTTGTTTCATTAACGTTCTCTGAACTATTTGAGAACATTCCCAATGTCAAACCAGTTGGAAAACATTCCGAGAACATTACCCACATGTAAATACAATGTAACCATGTTTGAAGTTTTATGAAACGTTCTGTTAAAGTATTGAAATACAGTACCAAGAAAATAAAACATTTTTGTCAAGTTCCTTAAATGTGCTAAGAATGTTCCAAAGCCAAGCAACTATCCTGCACCATTCCTAGAAAGTTGTGGGAAGGTTGTATGCAAAATTACCATAGGAAAACCACGCTTTCACCAACTCTTATAAACATATGGTTATCAGAATGTTGTGTTCTAGCTGGGTAAAGTACCACAATAGATAAAGTAACACAATAGACATTATTGACAAAATAGTTATATTCATATTTTAAATATTTACATAAATTATTCACATAACCAGCTCATATCAGCTCATATCAAGGGATGTTATGATATCCTGCCCTATAGTATGGGCAGTAGGACCCATGACTTGCAGATTGCTAGACCAGTTCATCAAGCCTCGGCACCTGTTTAGATTCCTTCAGAATCACTCACCAATACGCCAGATATAGATTTAAGTGAGGAAGGCCCATGACAACAGTATCTGTCCACAAGAAGATAAGCAACACACTACTGTTAGTGTTTAACACTGGAGAGCGAATGTTCTGGAACTATTATTCTGCATGGTGATAGCTGACTAGACCCTTCAGCATTTATTAAATCAATAGCTTGTTGTACTACCATGCCCTGATTCTAGGAACCAAAAACATGAAACAGCTAGGTTCTGGAAGTATTATTCAATTTCTGGCCATTGATGGCTAACTACATCCCTTCAGTATTTAGCCAATTCATATACCAGTAATTTTTGAGATGGTTGTGTTACCATGCCCTGAACTGATTTACAGAACAGAACTGCTCTGATTGTTGAACCAAATCATTTTAAGGGCTATATTAATCTCCTGTCCAGGGCATCCATATAATCTTTGAGTTTGTTATGTATAACCAGGTCCAGATTGTACAGACAAATAAGCGTAAAGAATATTTCAAGCTCTCCATGGCTTCTTTAGAGAGTAGACTAAATATTTAGGGAACAACTGAAGAATGCCAGGGATAACCAGCACCTAGGCAAGGTCTGAGGGAAGTAGAGGTTAGTGTAGGCTACAGAGAGAAGATACTAGGCCCTATACAAGCTTTATATAAACACGTTGGTATGCCAGTTGGGTCATTTAGTCAGCTAGCTGCCTATCTCCGTGGCTCTGCCTGCCTGCCTCAGTGATCTCGTTCTAAAAGTCTGCCTGTGTGGGGGTGTCACAAGCATGTTCAAGCCGGTGTTGACGTGGCCTCTCCGGGCTTTCTCTCATGTCACAGTTTGTACAAAGCAAAAGTTAACCTAACATTGGCTGAACAGGGTTTTGCCTCATCATAGTTTCTAAGCTATCCAAAGCAGTGTGTCCTTGAGGCTGCAGCAAAAACTATGTTTAATTAATGGGTGTAGCCTACTGTATATTTGCAATTAAGGTCTGAGTGTGTTACCAGGGCAGTTTGGAATGTGACATCTGTACCACAAGGGACTGAGGGAGGGTGAGAGGTTCTGGGAGACTGAGAGAAAGCCTGTGGTTGTGTTTTTATTCTCTCTAGACCAGAGCTCACACTGCAGGGGTATAGCGTTGCACATAGCTGGGCGGGACCGAGCAGAGGGGTGGAGGGCAGCGGCTGCTACACTGACATTTAGCATGTAGAGCAGCTGCACAGACAGAAGTCATAAACAGAACATTGTTAAGATGATGCCTTCATTCTGGGGCTTTCCAGATCTCTCTTTATCTCACTCTCTCTGTTTGTCAGGAATATATGTGTTTGGGTTGGTGAGGTCATACTTTGAGAAGAAGCAGGGTTAAAATGGGAGGAGATGGAATGGTGTCTTTCGTCATCATTCCTGTGAATATATGACCCACCCTTACACCAGGGACAAGACTATGTATATACTCGGTGTTTACATCAGTCCACAATCCTGGGAATTAGATAATGACACTGCTATAAATATCTTCAGAAAAATATTTGGGAAATATTTTTGCCAATTATTGCAAGGGTTTGGATTTCAACACCCAGACCCACTTATCAGAAGCTGTCTATTATGTCATAAAAATGATATGGATAATGTGTTTTAAAAGCTTTGACAGGGCGCATATATATATATATATATATATATATATATATACAGTTGAAGTCAGAAGTTTACATACACTTAGGTTGAAGACATTAAAATTTGTTTTTCAACTTCTCCACAAATTTCTTGTTAACAAACTATAGTTTTGGCAAGTCTGTTAGGACATCTACTTTGTGCATGACACAAGTAATTTTTCCAACAATTGTTTACAGATTATTTCACTTATAATTCACTGTATCACAATTCCAGTGGGTCAGAAGTTTACATACACTAAGTTGACTGTGCCTTTAAACAGCTTGGAAAATTCCAGAAAATTATGTCATGGCTTTAGAAGCTTCTGTTAGGCTAATTGACACCATTTGAGTCCATTGGAGGTGTACCTGTGGATGTATTTCAAGGCCTATCTTCAAACTCAGTGCCTCTTTGCTTGACATCATGGGAAAATCAAAATAAATCAGGCAAGATATCAGAAAAAAACTGTAGACCTTCACAAGTCTGGTTCATCCTTTGGAGCAATTTCCAAACGTTTGAAGGTACCATGTTCATCTGTACAAACAATAGTACGCAAGTATAAACACCATGGGACCACGCAGCCGTCATACCGCTTAGGAAGGAGACGCGTTCTGTCTCCAAGAGATGAACGTACTTTGGTGTGAAAAGTGAAAATCAATCCCAGAACAACAGCAAATGACCTTGTGAAGATGCTGTATGAAACAGGTACAAAAGTATCTATTTCCACAGTAAAACGAGTCCTATGTCGACATAACCTGAAAGTCCGCTCAGCAAGGAAGAAGCCACTGCTCCAAAACCGCCATGAAAAACCAGACTACGGTTTGCAACTGCACATGGGGACGAAGATCGTACTTTTAGGAGAAATGTCCTCTGTTCTGATGAAACAAAAATAGAACTGTTTGGCCATAATGACCATCGTTATGTTTGGAGGAAAAAGGGGGATGCTTGCAAGCCAAAGAACACCATCCCAATTATGAAGCATGGGGAAGGCAGCATCATGTTGTGTGGGTGCTTTGCTGCAGGAGGGACTGGTGCACTTCACAAAATAGATGGCATCATGAGGAAGTAAAATGATGTGGATATAATGAAGCAACATCTCAAGACATCAGTCAGGAAGTTAAAGCTTGGTCGCAAATGGGTCTTCCAAATGGACAATGACGCCAAGCATACTTCCAAAGTTGTGGCAAAATGGCCCAAGGACAACAAAGTCAAGGTATTGTGTGTGGCCATCACAAAGCCCTGACCTCAAACCTATAGAAAATTTGTGGGCAGAACTGAAAAAATGTGTGCGAGCAAGGAGGCCTACAAACCTGACTCAGTTACACCAGCTCTGTATGTAGTAATGGGCCAAAATTCACCCAACTTATTGTGGGAAGCTTGTGGAAGGCTACCCGAAACGTGTGACCCAAGTTAAACAATTTAAAGGCAATGCTACCAAATACTAATTGAGTGTATGTGAACTTCTGACACACTGGGAATGTGATGAAATAAATAAAAGCTGAAATAAATAATTCTCTACTATTATTCTAACATAAAATAAAGTGGTGATCCTAACTGACCTAAGCCAGGGAATTTTTACTTGGATTAAATGTCAGGAATTGTGAAAAACTGATTTTAAATGTATTTGGCTAAGGTGTATGTAAACTTCCGACTTCAACTGTATATACAGTGCCTTGACTTTTTCCACATTTTCTTACGTCACAGCTTTATTCTAAAATGTATTTAATAGTTTTTTTTCTAATCAATCTACACACAATACCCCATAATGCCAACGCAAAACAGGTTCAGAAAATATACAGTTGAAGTCGGAAGTTTACAGGTTCGATGGGTTGCTGCACAGATATTTTCAAGTCTTTCCAGAGATGTTTGATTGGGTTCAACTCTGGGCTCTGGTTGGGCCACTCAAGGACATTCAGAGCCGTGTCCCGAAGCCACTCCTGCATTGTCTCTTGGCTGTGTGCTTACAGGGTCATTGTCCTGTTGGAAGGTGAATCTTCGCCCCAGTCTGAGGTCCTGATCGCTCTGGAGCAGGTTTTCATTAAGGATCTCTCTGTTCTTTGCTCTGTTCATCTTTACCTCGATCTTGACTAATCTCTGAGTCCCAGCCACTGAAAAACCTCCCCACAGCATGATGCTGCCACCAATATGCTTAGCCGTAGGAATGGTGGCAGGTTTCCTCCAGACTTGACGCTTGTCAATCTTGGTTTCATCAGACCAGAGAATCTTGTTTTTCATGGTCTGAGAGTCTTTAGGTGACTTTTGGCAAACTCCAAGCGGGCTGGCATGGGCCTTTTACTGAGGAGTGGCTTCCGTCTGGCCACTCTACCATAAAGGCCTGATTGGTGGATTGCTGCAGAGATGGTTGTCCTTCTGGAAGGTTCTTCCATCTCCAAAGAGGAACTCTAGTGCTTTGTCAGAGTGACCATTGGGTTTTTGGTCACCTCCCTGACCAAGGCCCTTCTCCCCCGATTGCTCAGTTTAGCTGGGCGGCCAGATCTAGGAAGAGTCTTGCTGGTTACAAACTTCTTCCATTTAAGAATGATGGATGCCACCGTGTTTTTTGGGACCTTCAATGCTGCAGAATTTTTTTTGTACCCTTCACCAGATCTGTACCTGGACACAATCCTGTCTCGGCACGCTACGGACAATTCCTTCAACCTCATGGCTTGGTTTTTGCTCTAACATGCACTGTCAACTGTGGGACCTTATATAGACAGGTGTGAGCCTATCCAAATCATGTCCAATCAATTAAAATTACCACAGGTGGACTCCAATCAAGTTGTAGAAACATCTCAAGGATGATCAGTGGAAACAGGATGCACCTGAGCTTAATTTCGAGTCTCATAGCAAAGGGTCTGAATACTTATGTAAATAAGGTATTTATGTTACTTTCCAATGGCACTGTATATACAGTTGAAGTCGGAAGTTTACATACACCTTAGCCAAATAAACTCAGTTTTTCACAATTCCTGACATTTAATCCAAATAAAAAAATCCCTGTTTTAGGTCAGTTAGGATCACCACTTTAATTTAAGAATGTGAAATGCCAGAATAATAGTAGAGAGAATGATTTATTTCAGCTTTTATTTATTTCATCATATTCCCAGTGGGTCAGAAGTTTACATACACTCAATTAGCATTTGGTAGTATTGCCTTTAAATTGTTTCACTTGGGTCAAACGTTTCGGGTAGCCTTCCACAAGCTTCCCACAATAAGTTGGGTGAATTTTGGCCCATTCCTCCTGACAGAGCAGGTGTAACTGAGTCAGGTTTGTAGGCCTCCTTGCTCGCACAAGCTTTTTCAGTTCTGCCCACAAATCTTTTATAGGATTGAGGTCAGGGCTTTGTGATGGCCCCTCCAATACCTTGACTTTGTTGTCCTTGAGCCATTTTGCCACAACTTTGGAAGTATGCTTGGGGTCATTGTTCATTTGGAAGACCCATTTGCGACCAAGCTTTAACTTCCTGACTGATGTCTTGAGATGTTGCTTCAATATATCCACATAATTTTACTTCCTCATGATGCCATCTATTTTGTGAAGTGCACCAGTCCCTCCTGCAGCAAAGCACCCCCACAACATGATGCTGCCACCCCCGTGCTTCACGGTTGGGATGGTGTTCTTCGGCTTGCAAGCCTCCCCCTTTTTTCTCCAAACATAACGATGGTCATTATGGCCAAACAGTTCTATTTTTGTTTCATCAGACCAGAGGACATTTCTCCAAAAAGTACGATCTTTGTCCCCATGTGCAGTTGCAAACCGTAGTCTGGCTTTTTTATGGTGGTTTTGGAGCAATGGCTTCTAGGAGACAGAACGCGTCTCCTTCCTGAACGGTATGACGGCTGCGTGGTCCCATGGTGTTTAGATCTGCGTACTATTGTTTGTACAGATGAACGTGGTACCTTCAGGTGTTTGGAAATTGCTCCAAAGGATGAACCAGACTTGTGGAGGTCTACAATTTTTCTTGGTCTTGGGTGATACCTTTTGATTTTCCCATGATGTCAAGCAAAGAGGCACTGAGTTTGAAGGTATGCCTTGAAATACATCCACAGGTACACCTCCAATGGACTCAAATGGTGTCAATTAGCCTATCAGAAGCTTCTAAAGCCATGACATAATTTTCTGGAATTTTCCAAGCTGTTTAAAGGCACAGTCAACTTAGTGTATGTAAACTTCTGACCCACTGGAATTGAGATACAGTGAAATAATCTGTCTGTAAACAATTGTTGGAAAAAGATCTGTGTCATGCACAAAGTAGATGTCCTAACTGACTTGCCAAAACTATAGTTTGTTAACATGACATTTGTGGAGTGGTTGAAAACGAGTTTTCATGACTCCAACCTGAGTGTATGTAAACTTCCGACTTCAACTCTATAAATATGAAGTAATGTTTAGTGTATTGGTCTGTTTTCTGTGTCTAGTAACAGAGATATGTTCACGGTCTTATCTTCCTCCTTGACCTGATAATGACCAAGCAACAGAGGTTACACCATTTGACAATGTATTATTGGTTAGGGTTATTGAACTCTGCTCATTGGATTTCATGTTGTTTTTTCCACAGGGAAACATGAAGAGAAGCAAAAGGAAGGAGGTATAGTGACAAAGAATTTCACAAAGAAGATACAGTAAGTATCCATAGCCACATGCAACAATGATAACAACAGCAACAACAACCAATAAACACATACTCCCTTAGGATTACTTTGCCTAGCGTCCATATCTCACAGGTAATCAAACATTTCAAACACATCATATGATCCCATTTCAAAGTTGTCACTCGTTCCTCGATGAGCAAAACAACAACCTTTAGCCTCCCCACAGGGAATCTATCCGACATTTCAAACATCTATTTTGATACGATCCAATATAACCAAATAAAACAAATGGCTAAAGGAACACCTTACTGCACAATTGGGGACTGTGAATAGACACAGCCATTTTATATATCTTGTATGGTAATTTGCACTGTATTATGTATTAGACCTAGATATTGTGTGAATGAACTGAGATGTAGGCTATGTGTGAAGTTTTAAATGTATGTAGTTCAGTCCTTGACTAATAACGTTCTTGTCACGGTTGTCGTCGGTTAAGGAGGACCAAAACGCAGCAGGTATGTGCAGGCTCATCTTGATATTTATTTGCTTTCAAACTGAACGTACAAAAATAAAACACGAACGATCAAAAAACAGTCTGGTAAGGCACAAGGCTAAACACAGAACAATCACCCACAAATAACAAACACACCCTAATATATGGGACTCTCAATCAAAGGCAGATAGACAACACCTGCCTTCAACTGAGAGTCTCAACCCCAATTAACCAAACATAGAAACAGACATACTAGACTAAACATAGAATACCTGAAAACCAAACAGTGCCCAAAAACCCCGGAATACTTAAACCAAATGCCCCTTCAACAAAACACACCACCCCGAACCACATAAAACGAATACCCTCTGCCACGTCCTGACCAAACTACAATACTAATTAACCCTTATACTGGCCAGGACGTGACAGTTCTGTACTATGTATGATGTCATGTTTCATGTGGACCCCAGGAAGAGTAACTGCTGCTTTTGTAGGGATCCTAATAAATACCAAATATCAATATCAAAAATTATCACCAATTCAGCAACAACTGATAAACAGTTGCTGCCTCAGGATTAGTTACTGTCTCCCCACAGGCAATCCATCAGACATTTCAAACATCTACTGTCAAATGATCTCATATCAAAATGCCAGCTAAGTGGCCCTGTAACCCAAGGCAGCTAGGGCACAGAAGTTTCCATACGGCCATGCCCCTGTTAATTAGGACTATGGAACATCAAACAGTGGTGCTAATCACAAGTATGGGAGCACTGGCTACCTATCAAATGGCACCCTTTCCTTACATACTGCACTACTTTTGACCAGACCCTTATGTGCCCTGGTCAAAAGTAGGGAATATGGTGCCATTTGGGATACAGCACTGTCTTACAGGCACGGTGGAGGTGGCGTCACTTCAATGTTATTAATTTACTCTTGGCTAATTAGTAGGCAGCTAGTCTGCACTGGCACCAGCACTACTCTCTCTCTTCATATCACCAAGTCTTGTAATTGTAATCCCTCAGATCACACAGGCACACACACACACACACACACACACACACACACACACACACACTTAGACACACACACACACACACACACACACACACACACACACACACACACACACACACACACACACACACACACACACACACACTGAGACACACACTCACAGACACATTCACACACATCGTTCTCCAGCTAAGCGAAACCCAAAGCAAGAGACAGACTGAGAGATAGAATAGTGGGTATATAAATAACTGTCCTCAATACAGAAATCCTCTGGCTGTAGAGTACAGTAGGCTACCCCCAGTGGAGAGAGAGAGGAGACATTCCTGTACTGCCTAACTAATCTAATCTGTTGTTATTAGTGAAAAAGACAAGGGGCTTGAGTCAATCTGTAGCGCTGAAGATCCGCGAATGAAATTCCAAGGTAATTTCCGATTGAGCCGACATATGCAGCATTTACCATGAATGCAATCTTTGCAAACAAGGATAACACTGCCTTTGATTTTATTTTGCGCTATACTGCGGATCTTCAGATCTATGGATTAAATCGAGCCCCAGAGCTTGTTATTCCTTGCAGAATAAAAAATTCTGCTGTGCGTCGGAGCACCCCCTCCCACATTCACCGGATAGGCACCGGATAGGTGCAGTGAAATGTGTTGTTTTATAGGATTAAACAATTTTTCACCTAGTCAGCTCAGGTATTCAAACCAGCAACATTTTGGTTTCTGGCCCAACATGTTAACCACTAGGTTACCTGCCACCCTTACAACAATTTTTAGCTGTGACTATGTTCATGATATAACACAGCTTCTTGTGCCTTTATTTCTTAATTAACTTATTGTGGTCTTTCTAGCATAGGATCTTAGAGAGAGGAGTGCGTATAAATTATTAACTATTTAGGATTTTTCTCTGACTCTTCTGTGCATCAACAAGGTTAACTACTTATGTTATTCCAACCTGGGGTAGACGTAACATAGTAAACGAAAATCCGGGATACTTAAATGAGTATGATATGTTACGTTTGGAATTGTATCATTCGTTTGTGGGTGTCCATCATTAGTTTCGTATGATATGTTACGAATTATAATTCATGAGATATGTTACGAATTACAATTCGTATGATATGTTATGAATTGCAACCTATACAATATGTTACAAATTTGCAATACGTATGATATGTTATGAATTCCAATTTGTTGTGGCTAACGTTAGCTGGGTGGCTAAAGTTAACGTTAGCTAGGTGGCTAACAGTAGCTAGGCTAGGCGTTAGGGTTAAGGTTAAGGGCTAGGAGTTAGGTTAAAAGGTTAGGGGAGGATTTTGCTAATATTCTAAGTAGTTGCAAAGTAGCAAATTATCTAAAATGCTAAAGTTGTCCGTGATGAGATTCAAACACGCATTATTTGGGTTTCTAGACATTCATGTTATACACCTACCCATCCACCCCGACCAACCACCCTACTTTAGTTGTTGCCTTATTAAGTAACCTTCTGTCTTATTTAACCATACCAAACATAACATATCATACTCATTTGAGTGTCCCAGATTTTTATTTACTATGTTACGTCTAGTCTTTGAGACCAGGCTGGCTATTGTCATAACTCTCCTGCGAAGATCTGAAGGATCAGGTTACAGTCGGTCCGCTCTACAGCGCCCTCTCTCTCCCGCAGAGGTGGAGGGGGCCACTTTATGGCGGTCCGTAAAATACTCTGCTTCTGGGCTCTGTAGTATCGAGATTGGAATGTGACTGTGGAACACAGACACTTGGACGTCAAAAAGTTGAATAATTGAACAGTATTTCTGTATTCCAAGTAGTTTGGGTGGTCCATGGACACTTAAGGAACAGTCATGTCGAGTTTGTTTCATTTGGTGACCTCATGAAGGACAGGAGACACACAGTACTGCTTCTTTGTTTGTATACACTTCTCAATTATGGGGTTTGCATCTGATGTTGTATAAAATAAATTATTAAGCATAAGAATACTTTTGGAAAGATAATAATGTGATCTTAGTCTTCTAAATGAGAATTGTTTTTCATAGTAACTTATGATCAGTCAGTGGCCACGCCCCTGTGAGCACAGACATTACATGGCGTCATGGAATGCCCCCTTTTCTACTCCTGTATAAAGCCACCCGTGCCAAAATTTACATTAGACCAAAAAACATGGAAGCTGCGGCCTCATGTTGAAGTGGTTGGCAACTCTACCAAAGGACAAGACCAGAGAACGTGGAGATCATTCCCACGTTGAAATGGCTAAGAAATCTACAAACTAAAGAATAAATATTCAGGCTGCAGCTGTTTAAGTACTTTAGTCTGGTAAACGCAACTGGTCGAACGACCGAATGGTACTCTGACGTATCCATTATAACAAGCTACAACTACGAAAGACTTTGATCTCTGGGGGAATGCAACCAGAGACTCTCTGATGAACTATTATCCAGCAGACGGATCAGCAATCACAGAGAGGGACAACAAAGGCATACACTCATAAATATGTAAATTGCAATTTCTTTTCGAATGAGCGGCTGTTCATGTTCAAAGTATTAGCATTTCCATGAGTGTAATTTCCCGCTCTTGAGCTGTCCCCACCCCTTTCCTTTGTCTGCCAAGCTGTCATATCGGTTTCGTCCACTAGGGACTTTTCTTTGTGTCATGTTAGTAACTGACCTACTGTGTGTGTGTTTATGTAATTCTGTGATTGATTAGTTATTTAGTAAATAAATAAGCCAATTTGTATATCACTGATTCATGATTTATGATGCTAGGGTTCGTGCAGATATCCCAGGGTTTGCCACATTCAGGAGTGAGACTGATGAGGTAATAATACATTGATAGAAGACTGTAATCGATAAGATAATAAATTACCTGAAGAGTTATATTCGGGAAATTGTAACTCTATAAACAACATTTTCCATAGGTGCCCCGACTTCCAAGTTAATTATCATTCCATGATTCGTTTAATCACAGAATAATTACACAATGAGAATTTATTTGATAATATAACAGTCTACACATTTAATGACAGCTAATGCTACGACACTATTCTAAAAAACAATACTCAATGTGTATCTCTCTCTGGAATATAATTCCTATGTGTTTTTTTGTGAAGGTCTGTCTCTATGCTAGCTATTTGGTTCGTTATTCGGGGCTGTGGGTGGATTGTATGATTCGTCTTTGAGACCAGGCTGGCTATTCAAGAAACAAATACTCAATGTCTCTCTGTGTCTCTCTCTGCAATGTAATTCCTATATGTTTTTCTGTGAAGGTCTCTCTCTGTGCTAGCTATTTGGTTTGTTATTCAGGGCTGTGGGTGGATTGTCATTGTCACTTTACCTCCTGTCTCTCTCTTCCCGCAAGCCCTGTTTCACTGCCTCTCCCCCCAAAAAAGCATATTGGACAGTTTTGGGCAGCCATACAGAATCAATGGGAGAGATAAAAAGCAATGTAGCCAGAGGTGAATAAAATCCCCAGCCGGACAGATACTATTATGCAGTCGGGTGTGTCACGTAATAAGCCGGCTGAGTGATTTGACTTTGTCAGAGAGACTTGCTGCATTTGGCTCCCTGAAAACAGGGGACTGTGAATTGGAGCCTTGAAGCCTGGGATGATTTATTATGGGGTCTTCATTCATTTCCAAGTTTCCACACATGAGTATGTCTGTGGTTTCTCTTTCCCCTTGATGTGCCAATCTTTACCCTTGCTCTCTGGCTTCCTCAGACTAGGACAGGCAATTGCCAGTTGTGTGTAAAATGGTAGAGAGACTGTAGAGGGGTTATGATAATGAAATGGAGGCTGGACTCTAGGTCTGAGTCTACGAGGCTCTGCCCTTTAAAAAAAAACACGTCAAATTTTCAGTTCCCACATCCAATTTTTGTGAAAATCGGGTATGCAGATTCACATGTGGGGTTGAAATCATGTTATTCTCCTCACATGTGAAAAGATGGTGTTAACATGTTGCAGTAGCAATGTTTCCATCTGGGATTTAGGGTGACCACATCTAAAAAGCCCAAATGCGGTACAAAGGATTTAAACGATAACACGATTAAATAAACCCTCTTTCCTGCAATTCTCCCTATCTTTGGTTATGTTACGCTGGCCTTTGCTTTCGCTGGCTTTTTTCCAGTTGCAAGTTTTGGCACATTCATTTCAACAACATAGCACACTGCATCTCACTGCTGTTTTGCCTCTGAAGCTACAGTAAGCAGGGTCAGTCCAGGTCAGTCTCTGAATGGGAGCTGAAGTGGTGAAAAATAAACATATGAAAAAGAATGTCACATGTGGGGAAAAAAAAATGTCACAATGGAAAAACGTGAAAAATGTATGTGAAACTTCACACGTGTCCCAAAACCACGTGTCTGACTCGTGAAAATTTTAACAACAACAAATGATTAATTTGTTTCACGTGAATTCGGTCCTATGTAGCAACATTTTAAATTGTGTTTTTTACATTGGATAAAAGTAGAGACCATAGAAAATGGTACATACACTACAGTTGAGGAACAATGGGAAAGTCATTCTGCTTTGAAAGTTGATAAACTTGTCACCCCACTTTTGAGAAAATGGCCCTTGAAAGATTTTTGGTACACCTACTGGAGCTCTTCTTTGTCTACACCCATTCAGCATCCTTCACACCCTCTTTAGCCTAAGCCCCAACCCATCTCTTTAAAGATTCACATGTGAGGCCATGTGCTAAACAGAGTGAGTAGTGTAGTAAACAAGTTTTTAAGACAAAAAAATGTAAAAGTAGTAGCCTACAATAAGGAAAGATTCCAGGTAAAAATATATTTTATTGTCCTTGGCCTATATCCTAATCTGACTTTAGTGCAGGTCATGTTGTTCTTCACATTACCGTCTCTGGTAAACACACACTCAAATAAAATAAAATACAGAATACAGAAGGTGTAAATGGTACAGTGAAATGGTTACTTGCATATTTGCATAGTAGCAATATCAAAAACAGAAAGTGTCCAGATAATTGTTAGATGACGCTTACCCAGACACATTTGTCTAAATTGATGGGTCATGTGAAAGAAATGCTATAACCACCCCCTAGCCACATCTAGCTTAGTGGATGGGTCACTATTGTCTAGACATGTACACATGTTCATGAAATACAATAGGTGGCTGTAATCACCCCCAGACACACCTGGCTGACTTGATGGGTCTTGTTGTTTAGCTAAAGTCTTTTTGTTTAGCTAAACATTGAACTGACATAATCTCAACTCATATTAAACTGATTGTCATAGCGGTAGTATACATATACATGTTGCCAAAGCTAACCAACTATGTTCAATGTTAGCTAGCTAGCTAACATTAGGCTATTACAAGCAATGCATATAGTTTTCTGATTCGAATAATATTACTACACAGATCATACACGTAACTTTAACTAGCGAGCCAGCAAGCTATCGTTCACTAGCTAGCGAACAGTACGCTTTAACTTGCAATGAAAATGACTTTCTGACTAAATTAGAAACTTATAATATATGAAAATGTAGCTAGACTCTTACATGGATGAACGCTTTATGGCAGACTGGAACCATTTAACTCTGTTTGTAGCTACATCTTGTTTGGCCAGTGTTGTGTCAAGTCACTCCGGTTCACACTGACCGTGGCGTGTGCAGAAAGTAGCCTATCACAACTCTTTCCAACTGATCTGTCGATGCTAAATTCAGGGCATCAATGTTGTTGAGAAAAGTAGCAAAACCTTTGTAATTTTCGATGGCTAATGTTATATCTTTCAAAAAAGCAGTGTTTGAAAGGATAATCAACACATACTGATCAGCTCACGTTATAGACAGAAGCGTGCTACATGGCAGACCAATGCAAACTCATCTCCCGGCATGTCCAGCCCATCCATTATCTCAGCCAATCATGGCTAGCGGGAAGGTTCCTGACTTTTTCCGTGGCTAAACCAACTAGGCTCATAATGTAACAATTTTATTCGATTTACAGATGGAATACAAATTTGTTATTAAGGCACATGAAAGTTGACATTTTCCAGTAGGCATTTTTCTGGCCAAAATATATATTTTTTAGATATGTTCAAATGCCTCTCCTCTGAAGTAGTGACATGCAACATACATACGCCTATCTTCCTTAAAGGGTCACATATGTGTGTTCACACATGTGTCTGAAAACCATGTTTTTTTTCTTATGTGATTTTTTTCATGTGTTTCTTTTGTAATGATGTTGTTTATTTAAGCATAGGAACACTTGGCAGCTCATATGAAAACTCCAGCGACGGACTTTATATGGCTTTATATGGCTTTATATGGGGGGCTTTATATGGCCAAGCTGCTTGACAAAGACCAGAGACCCGTCTGTCTGGGGTCTCTCTCGCTCTCTCTCTCTCTCTCTCTCTCTCTCTCTCTCTCTCTCTCTCTCTCATATAAATATATTGCAGATCTTAACTCGAACCAGTGTGCCTGGCACCTACTACCGTACTCCATTCAAAGGAACTTAAATTGTTTGTCATGCCCATGGCACACATACACAATCCATATCTCAATTGTCTCAAGGCTTAAAATCCCTCTTTAACCTGTTTCCTCAACATCATCTAAACTGATTGAGGTGGATTTATCAAGTGACATCCAATAAGGGATCATAGCTTTCACCTGAATTCACCTGGTCAGTCTATGTTGTGGAAAGAGCAGGTGTTCTTAAAAAGCTGTAATATGTAACTTTTTGGGGCAACCCAATTAAATCATTCTCATTAAAAGCAAGTCTAAGAAGCGGTATATATATGTTCTATGTGACCTATTTCTATGCTTCCCGTTCTCAAGTTTTGTTTTGTTTTCTTTTACTTTCAGTTTTGTACACCAGCTTTAAACAGCTAAAATACAATATTTTTGGCTATAGAAAATATATTTCACAGCTATTTAGATGGTACAATGATTCCTACGCTATATTTGCTTGTTTTTTCACGTAAACTGAAATTTGCCGCACTATTAGAATTTTAGCAACCAGGAAATAGCAGAGCGATTTCTGCATACTGCATCTTTACTGTTTCGTACACTCAATGTATTTAAAATAAGGAAGAGAATGTATGTTTAGATCATGCTTATGAAGTATTATATAACATGTGCTACTACAGTGTCATAAACCTGATTAGACCAGATAAAACTCAGCAAAGGTTAATCCCATGCTGACCTTTGATAGGAATTGATAGCAGAGAACACAAGACCTCTAACTTTACCCAGAGCCATATGCTTCTGTCTGGGCTATATACTCCAAGGATATATCCTATCTAGCAACCAAGCTAATCTTTAAATCTCTGTTTGTTTATCTCATATTGGTCCAATCATATTAGGGTTTTGTCCAAAATGGCACCTTATTTCCTACTTCTGACCAGAGCCCTATGGGCCGTGAATAGGGTGCAATTTCAGAAGCAATCTCTGTCTGTTTATCTCATATTGGTCCAATCATACCAGTCCTCCTCTCTCCATCCTTCTCTCTTGTCCCTCTACTATTTTCTATTTTTACCAATGACCTGCCACGGGCATTAAACAAAGCCTGTGTGTCCATGTATGCTGATGATTCAACCCTCTACACGTCAGCAACCACAGCTAGTGAAATCACTCCAACCCTAGAATGGGTAGCCTGTAATAAACTGGTACTGAACATCATTCCCTAAGTTCTAGACCTCAGCTGAATCTGGTAATGAATGGTGTGGCTGTTGAGCAAGTTGAGGAGACTAAATTCCTTGGTTTTACCTTAGATTGTAAACTGTCATTGTCAAAAATATATGGATTCAATGTTTGTAAAGATGGGGAGAGGTCTGTCCATGATAAGAGATGCTCTGCTTTTTTGACACCACACTCAACAAAGCAATTCCTGCAGGCTCTAGTTTGATCTTATCTTGATTATTGTCCTGTCATATGGCCAAGTACTACAAATAACCTAGTTACACTGCAGCTGGCCCAGAACTGAGTGGCACGTTTTGCTCTTCATTGTAATCAGAGGGATAATATCAGTAATATGCATTCCACGCTCTCTTGGCTAAGAGTTGAGGAAAGACTGACTGCATCACTTCTTCTTTTTATAAGAAACATTTGTGTTGGAAATTCCAAATTGTTTGCATTGTCATCTTACACACAGCACTGACATACACACATTTACCCCACCAGACATGCCACCAGGGGTCTTTTCACAGTCCCCAGTATTATACAGAGCCATGAGTGCATTGAACTGCCTTCCATCTCATGTGTGTACTGACATGTGTAACTGACAGATGCAAACGCACATGCACACTAGATGTTAATGTTTTTAAATGTATGCACATTTTTTAAGTATTTTGTCTATAATGTATTTTCCATTATGTGTCGGATCCCAATAAGCCTAGCTGTCGCCATTGGCGTCGGCTAATGGGGATCGTAATAAAATAAAATAAAATCCTCCAGAATCCTCATAAACATTTTTGACAGGCGGTAATGATATCTCACTCTCTCTCTAAACTATTTTTCTCTGTCTGTCACTCTGTCCATGTCTCTTTCTCTCTCCCTCTTTCCCTCTCTCTCAAAACACATTTATGAGGAAGCCATTTATGCTAATTTAGTCATAAACTAGTTCAAAAACCAAGGGGGGAAAGGGAGAGGGAAATTGGCTGTTACCTGTCTGTCTGGCTGTTGAGATGAGCTGATTAGAAAAGTATGCAAATGGGAATTTCAGGTGATAATAAACTTTGCATCAGACAGCCATTTTTAATAATTGGAATCAGCCCTCATTTCTCAATCCTGCACCTGGAGCGAGTATGTCTCTTTTTTCTCCTTCTTCTTTTTTTCTCCCTCACGGCGCTGCGATGGTGACGGCAGCCAGAACATTTTAATGAAAACCTGAAAAATGAGCGTTGGCCAAAGAAAAAGAAAAAATTGCTTTCAACATTAATTTAATCTGGAGCCAAGGTTTCTACTTACGGATTGTGTTAAATCCTATGTTTATAACTGGAGGCTGTTATAGGTATCGACAAGATGTCAATCAAATCCATTTGTTAGCACCAAACAGTAGTTGCAGTACTGCTGAGGTAATTCAGAAAAGGTTGCAAAGTTTTTAAAACCTCCAAGCACAGTTGCGTACACCATGTTTTTCCTTTCCTTCCACACCTGTTCTCTCCGTCTTTGTAGTTACCAACTTTTTCAAGACCCTCAAGCTTAAAGTTGTATGTACAAGTCTCTCAAATGCTCTTTCTCTCCCTCTCAGGATTCCAACCGACGTGGACCCTCTGACGGTCTTCGCCTCCTTGTCGCCAGAGGGTGTGTTGATCATCGAGGCACGGCAGAGCCCTCCCTACTACCTCTTCAGTAATGAAGGTCCTCAGGGAGAGATGGAAGAGGCCAGCCAGAGCCAGGAGGCCACCATGGTCTAGGATGAAGCCCAGGACCGAGCTCTCTCCCCTGGGGAGACACAGGCTCACCCCGGGCCCCCCTCAGGACATAATAGAGCATCCAGCAGACTAGAGAAAGGGCTAACACAGGTTCAAAGCCATCGAGACCTTCCGCGTTATGTTGTTGGGGTGACTCCGAAATGGCACCCTATTCACTATTAAGTAGTGCACTGAATATGGTCCCAAAGAAGCACTCTGATTTTCTTTTTGAGTGTTAAGTAATTACACAATTACTCCCCTAAAATATATAATAATAACATGGTGTTTGTGTATCTCTTGGCAGCAAAGGCTACTTGGATCTGTCACAGATTTAATTAAAAGTCACAAACTAAATCAATTCTAATGTCTCACAGTAGAGTTGCTATATACAGTATGCATCCAGTCCCAGATGCAATACTGAACTGACTCCAGATCCTAAACTGAGCAGCCTAGAAGCAGGCTGGGGCCCATGCTGTCTGAATCATCCTGAATCATCCTGTGGTTTTCTATCCATATCCCATTTGTGATGAAAACGTAATTTGACAGAATGCTTCATATACACCATATTATGTTAAATGTGTAATTGAAAGAAGCACATTCAAATGGATAATCAAATAAAGTCATCCCATATGCCTTAATTTCTGAGTGGGAAGACTTAATGAAAGGGATATTCCCATCATTATAGTGTGTAACCAACTGTACGTGTGTGTTGAAACTGTATTCTACCCTAATGTAGGCCTACTGTCTGTAAATACATTGCACTTAACAGTACGTGCCAACCCATAGACACATCTATTTGAGTGCCATGATTACCCTACCTAGAGGTCTTACAAACTGATGTTCGTTGCATTTTTCTGTTTGTACATGTAATGATGACGCTGTGTTCGTTCTTGGTGCAAAGGGAATTCATTTTTGCTAGACTTCTCCACTCCACTCCCTCCCCCCTCCTTCCTCTGCCCTCCCTCATCTCCTCCATCCCTCTCTCCTCCTTTCCGTCATGTCTTTGTATTTGTTTATGCAATAAAATCTCCCATCAATCCCAGTGTGTGTTCACATCTGTGTGTTTTGTTCTGTCTGCCATGTACAGTATGGGCCAGAATCCAAGATGTCTGCCCAACAGTGCCCAACAACAGTAATTGGGTAACAGCTTAGTGTGAGTGTGCATCTCAAATGGTACTTTATTCCCTTTTATAGTGCACTACTTATGGTCCATAGGGCTCTGGTAAAAAAATAGTGCACTTTAAAGGAAGTTGGGTGCCATTTGGGATGCAGACAAAGGATTGATTAATACAGGGGAGGTCCTGTGTAAACACAAACTCACTTCCTTGACAACTTCCTTCACAACAGCATTCCTTAACAGCTCTGCGCTGGTCCGCAACACGCAAGAAGTATGACTGTCCTGACTTCTACAGAGGCCATATCACCGTAAATGCTGCACGGCCAATGCAGACATCGGATTGACCATGCAGTGACTTTAATACTGCCCGGCTGTACAAACACAGGTTACTGTATGATAATATGTATCATGAAACATATCTAAACCATGAAACGCCATGATTAAAAATCCATGTTCCTATGTACTCATGGCAGGTAAACAATTACTGTGTGGATGTGATAATCAACCATCTAGAAAAGTTTATTTGTAGGTCAGCGTGTCAATATGATCACAAGGAATACCAAAGCATATGGAATATTGATTGTAAATCGCTCTGGAAAAGATTGTATGCTACATGACTAAAACATAATGTAAGTGAATGTGACACTACAATTGGACATAGCTTTTGCCTTTTTCTTTTGCCATTGGTTTATTGGAGCGCCAAACATCGCATGGTTACAGTGTGAGTATGTATGTGGGTCTTCACATACATACAGATTCAGGTTATATTTAGTTAGGCAAGCTTTTGCTGCTGGCTGATGATGAAGTAGCCTGGTCCCAGATCTGTTTGTGCTGTCTTGCAAACTCCCTATGGTCATTGTCGGCAGTGGGCAGAACAGCAGATCTGGAACCAGTCTAGTCATGAGGAGGAAGACTGTAGAATGTAGGCGCGATGGGAAGGATGATTTGATTCATAGGGAATCCCTGATGGGATGATGAAATGATGTCCATGGCTCTTTTTATTTTTACTTGGTGTACTCCTGTTGCTCCATATCAGGGTGCTCTTGGGTTTCCAGCTCCTGGGAGTGGTGGGCCACCTCTTCTGGTGGACTCATGCCTGGCTCAGGATCCTCAGGCTGAGGGAGCTCTTCAGCTGTCTCCCCTGTGCCCTCCGGGTGCTGGAGCTCTCCGCCATGGTCATGAGCCTGGTCTGTGTATTCCCCCTGGTCAGACGTGACTGTGTCTGGGGTGTCTGGGCTGTCAGGAGTCTTGAGGTGCTCAAAGGGCTCTGTGGAAGTCGGAAGACCTTCCTCTTCTCTAGCTTCATCACCTGCGGACCCAGAGGGATGTCTCGCCATCTCCCCAGCTGGCTCAGTAGGGGCCCTCTCATCTGCATCTCCTCTCACCTCCTCATGCCTCTCGGGTCCTGCCGCGCCGCTGTCTGGTTGAGCCTCTGGGTGAGCCTCTTCTCCAGGGACTTCCCGTGCAAACTCATCCCAGCGCTCGAGTGCCTCTGTTGGGGGTAGTGTGCCAGGCTCTGTGGGGGTGAAATCAGCGGCCTCCAGGGACACAGGAGCCACAGCAGGGGCAGATGGAGAAGGCTGGGGGTCCCGGGTCTCTGTGTCTGGCTCGGTAGTCCTCTCTGGCTTGGCACCACCCTTCTCTCCCTCTTCTCTTATGGTCTCCTTCTCCACCTAAATATACATGTAGCGGTAAAGAACATAAAATAAACATACAGGTTATGATTAAGGGTCATGTGTCTGTTTGTGTTCTAATGTATGTGACAGATAACAATAAAAAGGACATGGACAGACACAGAGATACAGTTTTGTTATTACACCAAACTAGGATATACCTCCTATGCTTCCGACTTCCTATTCCGTACCGTACTTTATTTTAAGCGTCGAAGGCAAGGAATTGTCCAACACAGACAATGAGTACTATATACAGTTGAATTTCATGTTTTGCCACTAGTTAGTTGTCCACTTGACCTGAATGGGAATGATGACGTCAGCAGGGATGGTGGGATCAGGAAGTGAAGCTTCCACAGACAGGATGCCATCACCAGACAGAGAGGAGCGGATGATCTTAGGATCAATACCTTTTGGGAGCCTGGGACAGCACACAATCATGTTATCATACACATACAATGAATACAATATTACAATACATAATATTTATAATTCATCATGTTTATAAGTACAGTACTCATAAGATTCATTCATAATGTCATAAACATTAGTATTGCTTTATGTTGGTGTAAACAGTAGTGTCAAATTTGTATTCTAAAAATGATGTGTCTCTTCTTGCTACATTAAAATGTATAATATAAACTGGTGAAGCTTGAATACATTTCTCAAATTATGAATATCAATAAGCTTTCTTGTGGAAACTTACGTGTATCTCCTGGTAAAGCACCTAGCAATAAAGCCATGCTTGTCTGGTCTCTCCTCGTGTTTCCCTAAGGAAGAAATATCAATTACATTAGCAATATGAATACCCACAGTGGATCTAGACATCAACACCGAGGATGTGTCCCAAATGACACTCTGTTCTCATTCTATTGCACTACTTTTGACCAAGGCCCATTGGGTAGTGCACTATATAGGGAGTAGGGTGCCATTTTGGAGAAATTGATTGCTGTATGCCACCATAGTCCTACTCTCTTAATTTCCCTGAGCTGTTGTGTTCCACTAACTCACTCAAACTCTGTCCTGTGGGCATCATGTCTAAACACCAGACTGTTTATGGTTTGATGGTTTGAAGCTTCTCCATACATCTTTAAAACACTGAATCAAATCAGTCTCAGTACACACTATTGCTGTATAACATAACAGCAGCGTTTTGTTCAACACAGCAGCCCTTTACTTTACAATATACTTTATCTGTGCTATAAAATAAGCATATAATGTCAGTTTCATTACACTGTATGCATCTATTCTATAACAAAAGAGTAGCATTTCAGTATACATTTCGATAGCTTCACTACAGGTGTAGGCCTACCTCCGATTTCCAGGAAGCCTTCCCGGGTCCTAAGAGTGATCTCTACAGGGGAGAAGTGACTGACGTCCAGGGTGATCCTCCACTTGTACCCCTCCTCCCGGACCTCTGACAGCCCTTGCAACCCTGCAGACTCTGCCCTGCTCAGCCTGGGGCCTGGCTGGTGCATGGAGGAGGCCGGGACCAGGAAGGAGGGCACCAAGAGGGGGAGAGAGGGCGTGTACCCAGGCCAGGAGCTGGCCACCAGGCGTCTATGGTTATCTATCCAGCTAAATTCACGGAGGTCTCCGGCCTCTAGGAACAGTGGCAGGCCAAAGTCCTGGTTGGGGAGGAGGCAACTGGGGCTCGGGGACTGCCACCAGCTCTGGAGGCCAGACCAGAATAAGTCCCGGGAGTAGTGGGGACGTGATGGTGCCGATGGGGCCGCTGTGTACGCTTTGGTCTGCTCGGTCATGATTCAGAAAAATATTAGAGGAGCAAATAAGAAAGGCAGAAGTCGTCTTTAATGAGGAAGAGTCGCAGGAGGATTAATTCTTATAACAAAGGAGAGGAGGGGTTTCAGAAGAGAAGAAGCACTGTGCAGTGAAGACCGAGAAATCTCTGGGGTTCTTTATATACCCTCCCTGTCTGTTTTAGCACTTATTAAGCACTAATGGTTATCCTATGAGAGGGGAATGTGAGGGTGAGGTGACGGGTGCGCCTCAGAGGCAGAGCTGTTTCTTATGTACACAAGACCAGGGAGAAGGGGTCATAAACTCTGGCACCCTATTCACGTCTCATAGTACACTACTTTAGGGCGCTAGTCTAAAGAGCTCTGGTCAAAAGTAGTGCACTAAAAAGGGAATAGAGTACCATTTGGGATGCAGAGAGAAACAGAACTAATTACATGTATTTATAACTGTGAGGGGGAAATGGCAAATAGCTGCTGGATGACTCCAGACTCCGTACGAGTTGGAGGAGCATAGTCCTGCCCCGGCTGTGAGAGCCCCGGCCCATCATCTCACGTCTCTGTGTGTGTGTGTGTGTGTGTGTGTGTGTGTGTGTGTGTGTGTGTGTGTGTGTGTGTGTGTGTGTGTGTGTGTGTGTGTGTGTGTGTGTGTGTGTGTGTGTGTGTGTGTGTGTGTGTGTGAGGTGGAAGAGGTGTTGCCCAGGCCCAGCCCCGACTGTGACAGACCTGGCCAATCTTCTCACGCCTTAGTGATCTTTATTCATTTTATTTATTTATTTTTATTTCACCATTATTTAACCAGGTAGGCTAGTTGAGAACAAGTTTTCATTTCAGTCAATAATACAGTAAAACAAAAGAAAACAAAGGTATATATACAGTGAGTGCAAATGAGGTAAGTTAAGGCAATAAATAGGCCATGGTGGCGAAGTAATTACAATATAGCAATTAAACACTGGAATGGTAGATATGCAGAAGATGAATGTGCAAGTAGAGATACTGGGGTGCAAAGGAGCAAGATAAATAAATAAATACAGTATGGGGATGAGGTAGGTAGATAGATGGACTGTTTACAGATGGGCTATGTACAGGTGCAGTGATCTGTGAACTGCTCTGACAGCTGGTGCTTAAAGCTTGTGAGGGAGATATGAGTCTCCAGCTTCAGAGATTTTTGCAGTTCGTTCCAGTCATTGGCAGCAGAGAACTGGAAGGGAAGATGACCAAAGGAGGAATTGGCTTTGGGGGTGACCAGTGAGATATACCTGCTGGAGCGCGTGCTACGAGTGGGTGCTGCTATGGTGACCAGTGAGCTGAGATAAGGCGGGGCTTTACATAGCAGAGACTTGTAGATAACCTGTAGCCAGTGGGTTTGGCGACAAGTATGAAGCGAGGGCCAACCAACGAGAGTGTACAGGTTGCAATGGTGGGTAGGGTATGGGGCTTTGGTGACAAAACGGATGGCACTGTGATAGACTGCATCCAGTTTGTTGAGTAGAGTGTTGGAGGCTATTTTATAGATGACATCACCGAAGTCGAGGATCGGTAGGATGGTCAGTTTTACGAGTGTATGTTTGGCAGCATGAGTGAAGGATGCTTTGTTGCAATATAGGAAGCCGATTCTAGATTTAATTTTGGATTGGAGATGCTTAATGTGAGTCTGGAAGGAGAGTTTACAGTCTAACCAGACACCCAGGTATTTGTAGTTGTCCACGTATTCTAAGTCAGAGCCGTCCAGAGTAGTGATGCTGGACAGGCGAGCAGGTGCGGGCAGTGATCGATTGAATAGCATGCATTTAGTTTTACTTGCGTTTAAGAGCAGTTGGAGGCCATGGAAGGAGAGTTGTATGGCATTGAAGCTCGTCTGGAGGTTAGTTAACACAGTGTCCAAAGAGGGCCGGAAGTATACAGAATGGTGTCGTCTGCGTAGAGGTGGATCAGAGAATCACCAGCAGCAAGAGTAACATCATTGATGTATACAGAGAAGAGAGTCGGCCCGAGAATTGAACCTTGTGGCACACCCATAGAGACTGCCAGAGGTCCGGACAACAGGCCCTCCGATTTGACACACTGAACTCTATCAGAGAAGTAGTTGGTGAACCAGGCGAGGCAATCATTTGAGAAACCAAGGCTGTCGAGTCCACCAATAAGAATGTGGTGATTGACAGAGTCGAAAGCCTTGGCCAGGTCGATGAATATGGCTTCACAGTAATGTCTCTTATCGATGGCGGTTATGATGTCGTTTAGGACCGTGGCTGAGGTGCACCTGTGACCAGCTCTGAAACCGGATTGCATGTGGAGAAGGTATGGTGGGATTCGAAATGGTCAGTAATCTGTTTGTTGACTTGGCTTTTGAAGACCTTAGAAAGACAGGGTAGGATAGATATAGGTCTGTAGCAGTTTGGGTCTAGGGTGTCACCCCCTTTGAAGAGGGGGATGACCGCGGCAGCTTTCCAATCTTTGGGAATCTCAGACGATACGAAAGAGAGGTTGAACAGGCTAGTAATAGGGGTTTCAACAATTTTAATTTTAGAAAAAGATGGTCCAGATTGTCTAGCCCGGCTGATTTGTATGGGTCCAGATTTTGCAGTTCTTTCAGAACATCAGCTATCTGGATTTGGGTGAAGGAGAAATGGTGGGGGCTTTGGCGGGTTGCTGTGGAGGGTGCCGGGCAGTTGACTGGGGTAGGGATAGCCAGGTGGAAAGCATGGCCAGCCGTAGAGAAATGCTTATTGAAATTCTCAATTATAGTGGATTTATCGGTGGTAACAGTGTTTCCTAGCCTCAGAGCAGTGGGCAGCTGGGAGGAGGTGCTCTTATTCTCCATGGACTTTACTGTGTCCCAGAACTTTTTTGAGTTAGTACTACAGGATGCACATTTCTGTTTGAAAAAGCTAGCCTTAGCTTTTCTAACTGCCTGTGTATATTTGTTCGTAACTTCCCTGAAAAGTTGCATATCACGGGGGCTATTCGATGCTAATGCAGAACGCCACAGGATGTTTTTGTGCTGGTCAAGGGCAGACAGGTCTGGAGTGAACCAAGGACTATATCTATTCCTAGTTCAACATTTTTTGAGTGGTGCATGCTTATTTAAGATGGTGAGGAAGGCACTTTTAAAGAATAGCCAGGCATCATCTACTGACGGGATGAGGTCAATGTCATTCCAGGATACCCGGCCAGGTCGATTAGAAAGGGTCTCAGCTGTATGATGAAAGGTGTGTAAGTCAGGCCCTTTTCAAATACTTCCTTCCTCCCATTCATCCTTCCTTCCTACTTTCCCTGAAGAAATCCCTTATCTGATATGATTGGCTATGTGAACGCTATGTGATAGAATCATTGCTTACACCTATCCATTTGTGTTAGATCAGTGATTACTTGAAGGTAGGGAGGGAGGAAGGAAGGGTGTGTGTTTCCAACAGGACATCAGTGTGCGTCCTCAGAGTTGAGTCACAGCTAATAGAGATGCTGTTTGTTTTGGAGCATGAAATGCCTTCCGTGGTCTTTTGGGATAGAAATGTTCTGTGTCATCAAAAAATAATTGTGCGGTGTGTGTGTGTGTGTGTGTGTGTGTATGTGTGTGTGCGCATGTGTGTGTGTGTGCTTGTGTTGACTTGGTGTGTGTGCAATCTGAAAAGCTTATATTTATTAGTTTTGGCAGTTTTCAGTGGGGTTATTAGCATTCCCATCTTTTATCAGCTATGACAGAGTTGTAATTGTTTCATCTGTGAGACGCCTTGAGATACTGCCACACTGTCCATTGGAGAACAAACCTGATTGAACAGATGTCTCTGTCATTCAGCAAGATGTCCCAGCATCAGTTTCTGCTTCAAGGATCAGGCAAGATGTTGTTAGCAGAGGTTGACTTGGGGTTTTGTGGAAGATTGCTGTTGTTTACAATTCCCCACTGTCTTCTTCTAGACAACTAATATAAACTCTAGAGAAGATAGTGAATGCATGGAGGAAAATATGTATGTCATCAAAAGGATGTTAGAGATTTACAGTGGTGAAAGTCCTTCTAGGCATGTGTTATTGTACCAACAGTAACATCCTCAAAAAGTCATTGAATAATAAATAATAAAAGAGAAAGCTATCCATATTCCCAGGAATCCCATACAAGCATGTGCATTGTTATTGTGTTTTCGAGATAGTTGGGCCTGCCCTGACATATAGACTACCACCTTGCACTTTCTGTGTGGGCTGAGTTTCTCTGTAACCACGGGAGACTGGGTCCTACAACAAAATGCGTGTGGTTCAATGCCAAAGTCTAGCAGGCCATTCTGCGGTTTCTTTTTTTCAAAGATAATCATAGCAACTTCAATAAAAAAAAACATTGAGTGCTACGATATATTTTTAAAACTTGGCTACACAACGTTTTGTCTACAACTTGAAAGCTTTGTCTGGCGTTATTACAATGACGACTCATCGAAATGCAGCATTAGACCCGCGTCACTTCGTAATAATCAAACCGCTTCCGATTCTTAAACCGACGGGAGAAATGCTCCAGGCCCGGAGCAGAACGGTGTGGTCCGCCTGTCAGTCGACCAGGGAACAGGTGTTCTGGGATAACTATCACCGACGACAGTGGCAGCTGAGCCGGCAGGGCTATAGAGCAGCCCCCTGGAGACCCTATGAGGAGGTCGGACAACCGCTCTACCTTGAAACCAAGAGACTCATACTAGAATCACTGGGACAACCTGTGGATGAGGTGATTGTTTCCCCCTGGCCTTGTATGTATCTGGAGATTGTGTCTAATTGAATAAGAATAATTTAGACTACTGAGTAGACCTAGTTGATTTATGTGACAGTTTATGGTAGGCCAGCCTAAATAGCTCACAAAGTATGCCTAAATATTTATTATCCTTCATAGGCCTTCCATGCAGTGGCAGGTCTAGACCATTTCAACTGGGGGGGCCAAGCTGGGGCCAGTTGTACTGTTAGAGGGGCCAGTTACATTAGACGTTATTGTTGTCATATCGTTTTCTTCACTGCATTGCAGGCATTAGCAGGCAAAAGACCATGTTCATAATCATTCAACAATTTATTTGCATTTCCATTATAATTTTCATTTGCATTACATATTCAGTATCAGGTCATATCAACTGTATTCTCTGGTTTTTGTGTTTTTTTGCAAAAAGATCAGCAAATTAATCTAGACTCAAGGCCTTTGCCCTCCTTGACTCAATACCTAATACACCTAAATTGCTTAATCTGTCATTGTGGACCCGAGATACGTTATTTCATAGTCCACATTTAGAGGGGCCACAAGGGGGTCCAAGATTGTTGTCACAGGGGCACCCCCCCCCCCCCCAGAACCGCTAGTGCTACCATGTAACCTACTGCCAGTTCCATTACACTAGGCCATGACACTCCACAACATGAATTAGCATTTTTGACACTAAAATGAACACCTATGTTTTTTGCCAGTATATCATAATAATGATGAGTGAAGATGAAAGTTTTAGTTATTGGATAAGTAATGTATTATTATTTCATGTTCCTTACTTCTCTCTCTCTCCCTCTCTTGTGTGCACTCTCTCTCTCTGTCTCTCTCGCTCTCTCCTTTCATGTACCCTCTTTTCTTCCATTGAACTCGGTTTCTCTGTATGCAAGTAATATTTTCTCTCTGGTGGGCGGTGGTGTGTGTGTGTGATGTGTGTGAGCACTCATTTCATGGCATCCTGTCTATCTCCTCATTTATCAGTCCTGTCCCCTTGGACTGACCGGGCCATTCAGCATCTCACACACATGCGCGCGCGCACACACACACACACAAACACACACACACACACACACACACACACACACACACACACACACACACACACACACACACACACACACACACACACACACACACACACACACCCTCAGGCCCAACACATAACTCCATTTACTGTTAATGGACAGTGATCCTCTGCGCTAAACAGATCAGTGACACGGAGAGTGTATCTGTCTGTCATCACAAATCAAATACTCCCTCAGCCCCAGCTCTCATGCCTCAAAATTACATAAAAAACCCTTCACAATTCTGTCCCTAGCCTCCCAAAGCAAGAGGGTTCAGCTCAGTGAAAGATGCAGACACACATTGGCCAGTTTACTTTAACCAGCCTCTGTGGGATTCCAGTAGCTATGAGATTTTCCTCTTTAATGTTATCCCAGCTAGACCTTTTGTCTATAGAGTGAATATTCCATATCCTGTTTAGATAATGCAGAAGGCATGGAGGCCCATCGTTTGTCTTCCTCTATACACAGCCTCTCTACATAGTCCCTAATAAATGCATCTGAAGTAAGACATAAGAGGGGGGGGCACCATTTACAAGGTGATTATACCTGTCCTTTAGGCTAGCAGCAGAGGCCATCACAGCAAATCAGCAGGCTTTAAGTAGCAGCAGCAGATACATGGGGTATTGGAACCTAACACATCATGGAATAATGTGAAATAGGTGGTTTATTCCTGTGAACATTGCATTCATCATAGTTATCGGGGACGCTCAGTTGCTGAGGCAGCTTGCCTGGCGAGCAGAGCGGAGGGAGGAGGCAGAGTCCACATTAAAAGTGACAACATTAAAATGGAGAGGAGGCTTATATTCTTGAATGCTGGAACCTTGGTCTCCCCCCTCACTCTCGCTCTCTTTCTCGTTCTCTCTGTCTCTGTCTCTTTGGAGTCATCTCATTCAGGTGGTGTCAGAAGCAGTAGGAGACAACGATGATATAACGTTAATCTTACATGAGGAATTGCTATTTGTTCACCGAGTTGCATCCCTTGAATTGTGTTAGTGAAGACTCAGTTGTGTGAGCAATTGTTACAAAGGCTGTATTGAGCAGTCGTACTACACCTACCATAGGAGGCTGATGATGGGAGGACTGCTCATAATAATGTCTGGAACGGTGCGAATGGAAACCATGTGTTTGATGTACAGTGTCCTCTTTAATTTGAGGGTATTTTCATCCATATCAGGTGAACTATTTAGAAATTACAGTACTTTTTGTACATAGTCCCCCCATTTTAGGGGACTAAAAGTATTCTAAAAGGTTCACCCGATATGGATGAAAATACACTAAAATTAAAGCTGACAGTCTGCACTTTCACCTCATAGTCATTGTATCATTTCAAATACAAAGTGCTGGAGTAGAGAGCCAAAACAACAGAAAATGTGTCACCGTCCCAATAATTATGGAGGGCACTGTATTTGATACCATTCCACTCATTCCGCTCTAGCCATCACCACAAGCCGGTCCTCCCCAATTAAGGTTCCACCAACCTCCTGTGTCAACTACTGTGGGTGTCAGAAGTATTCACCACCTTGGATTGTTTTCACATTTTGTTGTGTTACGAAGTGGTATTGAAATGAATTTAGTTGTTTTTGTCATTGATCTATACAAAATACTCTGTAATGTCAAAGTGGGAGAAACATGTATTTATTTATTATTCACCCCCCTGAGTCAATACATATCAGAAACACCTTCGGCAGGGATTATAGCTGTGAGTCTTATTGGGTAAGTCTTTGCACACCTGGATTGTACAATATTTTCCTATTATTCTTTTCAAAATTCTTCAAGCTCTGTCAAAGTTGTGGGGATCATGGCTAGACAGCCATTTTCAAGTCTTGTTATATATTTTCAAGTAGATTTAAGTCAAAGCTGTAACTTGGCCACTCAGGAACATTCACTGTTTTCTTGGTAAGCAACTCCAGTGTAGATTTGGCCTTGTGATATAGGTTATTGTCCTGCTGAAATGTGAATTCCTCTACCCATGTCTGGTGTAAAGCAGACTGAACCAGGTTTTCCTCTAGGATTTTGCCTGTGCTTAGCTCCATCCCGTTTCTTTTTATCCCGAAAAACTCCCCAGTCTTTGCCGATGTCAAGGATACCCATACCATGATGCAGCCACTACCATGCTTGAAAATAAGGAGGCAGTTACTCAGTGATGTGTTGTGTAGGATATACCCCAAACATAAGGCATTGCATTTAGGCCAAAAAGTATATTCCTTTGCCGTGCAGTATTACTTTAGTGCCTTGTTGCATACAAGATGCAAGTTCGGAATATTTGTATTCTTCTTTTTACTCTGTCATTTAGGTTATTATTGTGGAGTAACTACAATGATGTTGGTCTATCCTCAGTTTTCTCTCTTCACAGCCATTTCATTTTTTTTAAATCACCAATGGCCTCACAGTGACATCCCTGAGCAGTATTCTTTCTGTCCTGCAGCTCAGTTCAGAAGGACGACTGAATATTTGTTGCGTATGGGTGGTTTAATACATCATCCACAGCATAATTATTAACTTGACCATGCTTAAAAGAGATATTCAATGTCTGTTTTGTTATTGTTAGCCATCTACCAATCACTGCCCTTCTTTATGAGGCTTTTGAAAAGCTCCCTGGTGTTTGTAGTTGATTCTGTGCTCATTCAAAAATCATTTCAACCCCTATTATTTCACACAAAGTGAGTCCATGTAATTTATTATGTGATTTTTAAAGCAACATTTTACTTCTGAACTAATTTAGGCTTGCCTAAACAAAAGGGGTGAATACTTGTTCAACAACTATTTGAGTAAAAAAAAAAAAAAGGTGTTAACATTTGTAGAATTTTCTTTTCACTTTGACATTATGGAGTATTTTATGTAGATCAATGACAAAAAATCACAACTAAATCAATTTCAATCCCACTTTATCACACAACAAAAAATGAAAAAAATCCAAGGGGGGTGAATACTTATGATACCCACTGTATAATTGTAAGTAATCTCGGGAAAAAAATAAGCAAATACCTTTTGCTACAGTTCTCAGTTTTGATATGACCATTTTTAAAATTTAGATTGTGAGTATGCAAACCAATTTAGATTGTGAGTCAGTGTTGTAGTACTCGAGACCAGTCTCGAGACCACATATTGAGTGTCTCGGTCTTGTCTCGGTGTTGGGTACATTTGTACTCGGTCTTGACTTGTCTTGGACAGTGAGGACCAGCCGAGACCAGCGAAGTTAAAAACTCATAATTATCAGCTTCCATTCAGTCAACGTATAAAACCGCTTAGCCAGGTCAAATATATACACTCCTTTCTTGAAACATTAATGCAGTATCTTAACAGCCTTTATATCTATTTTAGACATGTTTGGGCAGTGCCGAAACTTTAGGCCTTCAGTGTGTGACATGTTCTTGATTCTGAAGACAGCAACTAATACCAGCGCACTCATGTAGGAGTACACTTTTTGTAAAACACAAAGGGCCAGTGGTGTAGTTGAGGCTATACGCAGGTATAAGCTGTATACCCACTTTATTTTCAGTGGGTATTGTGTATACTCACTTCTTAATCCCAACTGATGCATATCAAATCAAATCAAATCAAAAATGTATTAGTCACATGCGCTGAATACAACAGGTGTAGACCTTACAGTGAAATGCTTATTTACGAGCCCTTAACCGACAGTGCAGTTTAAAAAAAATTGGATAAGAATAAGAGATAAAAGTAACAAATAATTAAAGAGCAGTTGTAAAAAATAACAATATATACAGGGGGGTGCCGGTACAGAGTCAATGTGCGGGGGCACCGGTTAGTTGAGGTAGTATGTACATGTAGGTAGAGTTAATTAAAGTGACTATGCATAGATAACAACAGAGGGTGGCAGTGGTGTGGAGAGGGGAGGGGGGGGGCAATGTGAATAGTCTGGGTAGCTGTCACGTCCTGACCAGTAAAGAGGTTATTTGTTATTGTAGTTTGGTGAGGACGTGTCAGGGGGTGTTTGTTAAATGTGTTTCGGGGTTTGTTGGGCAATGTTCTATGTCAGTCTATTTCTATGTCTGTGTCTAGTTAATCTATTTCTATGCTTAGTTTATTGGTTTGACCTTCAATTGGAGGCAGCTGTTTCTCGTTGCCTCTAATTGAAGGTCCTATTTAATAGGGGTGTTTGTCATTGGGATTTGTGGGTAGTTGTTCCGTGTTTAGCGTTTAGCCTGACAGGACTGTCTTCGTCGTCATTGTTTGTTATTTTGTTTTGTGTTCACGTTCCTTCAATAAAAGAAGATGAGTTCACACATTCCCGCTGCGCCTTGGTTCCATCTTTACGACGAGCGTGACAGTAGCCATTTGACTAGATGTTCAGGAGTCTTATGGCTTGGAGGTAGAAGCTGTTTAGAAGCCCCTTGGACCTAGACTTGGCACTCCGGTACCGCTTGCCGTGTGGTAGCAGGGAGAACAGTCTATGACTAGGGTGGCTAGAGTCTTTGACAATTTTTAGGGCTTTCCTCTGACACCGCCTGGTATAGAGGTCCTGGATGGCAGGAAGCTTGGCCCCAGTGATGTACTGGGCCGTTCGCACTACCCTTTGTAGGCCGAGCAGTTGCCATTCCAGGCAGTGATATCAAAGTAGTGTAGTGGAGGTATACAATTTATCAATTATGTAGTACAATAGAGAAATCATGCACAAAACAACCTACACAATCACAAACCATGTGCAATATATTCACACATAGCCTAGTTTCAGTGGAATTGAATCTGCAGGCAGCAAGAGTGTGCAGCTCTCGACTGGTTTTGGCATGGAGCAGCTCACAAAAGAATGACATCGGTAGCTGGTAGGGTAGGAAAGACATTTCAATTTATGATATCTACCAGTAAATGCTAACTAAGGCAATAATGGGTATGCAAACCAGGTATTGAAAAAGTTAAATCCAAACCGTTGGTTAGTAGGCTATTTGTGATGTGCAAGTGTCATCATGCACTATTTGCATCAGGGGCGTAGACATGGATTGGCCTGGGTGGACAGAGGCCCACCCACTGGGGAACCGAGCCCTGACAGCTCCACCCAATCGGATTGATGTGGTTTATGCATTGTTGTGGACTTAGACCATCACATTTTTCAAAATGTTATAATAATTTAAAAAAAGATTTTAAGAGTATAAATCTGAAAAAATCTATTCCGTACCTTCGCTGGGTGGGCGTTTAGGAGCTTTTTGGCAAAATTTGAATATACCCACTTCTCCAGGCACCACTGCATAGAGCCGATGGAAAGACAGCAGTCACAGACAGCATGATGTTAAAGGATAAGCAGTCCATAAACCCGAACATAAGAATCCAAAAACACAACCATTAAGCATTTCCCAATCGAAATGTAGAACTATTACTTCCCATTGAAAAAAACATTTCATGTTTAGCACACAAAGTAACCTGTGACCTAAAGTTTAAAGTGGAACTGACAGCATTTTAACTACTTTGCAGATATGAAACAAACAGACAATGATAATATCAGTCAAAAAAATCTAATTCCCAGTTTATGCTACAAAACCAACTTTATAAGAGGTTTTAAAAATAGACTCAATGTTCCATGACTTACACTAAGGCATTGTTGGCAGAATAGATGGATGCAGTTCAATGCATGATTAATATAATTCACCACTACATTTCTTGGTAGTTCAAAACATCTTGCTATCAGGTTGTACATCACAGCTGGCCTGGTACATTGTTTGCTGCCTCCATTCGGGATGTAATGTTTCAGTTTCAATGACTGAATATTTTGGATAAAAACTGACAAATGTAACTAAAGCTGGGAATGTCAATACAATCAAACTAGCAAGGGCAATTATCACAAGTCAGTCATAACGTGGCTAATAGGCTAGCATATCTACACGCTGAATATGACCGGTGTCAGTTAACATAGACCAAAAAAACAGTAATAGTTAGTCAAGAATGCTCCAGATAACATGCAAACAGCCTAACCAGCTCTGCTACGGTGAGTAAAATTGTCAGAGTGAGGTGTTCTCTCCTTTGTGTCTGGAAGTAGCTAGCTAGCAAGCTAGCCAACTTTAGCCAGTTAGCATGCGTGCTTGGTTGGGACAAGCATGCATTGGCATGCAAGCTGCAGAAGGCTACAATTCCCCATCATTAATCAGTTGCAATATTGACGGCCAACTAGCTTAAAAAGTTTGAGAGGGTTTATCTAATGTTCCTTCGTTAGATTTTAGCTCATCTTGCTCATCAGATGTTTTTATTCGGTTTTATTTACTGCAATTGTCCAAATGCATGGGCGCTTTCCCACTCTATATTGCTATAGAATTTTCACAAATGCCTTAGTATACGTAATTCCCTATTATTCTGAGAATTTCTGAAAATTACCATATCTAAGCTTGTCTGAAAATGTTTTTAAAAGTCTCATATTCTTCCTGGGGTTGTATATAAACAGATTTTAATAAGATTTCATGTTGCTAAAATGCTGTCAGTTCCACTTTAAATACAACAATGTTTCACACACATACATTATTTTCAAAGAGACAACAGCAAGCACACTGCAATAAAAAACACAGTTCTACTCACCAGATGATGATCAATTAAAACGTAACTTCTTGTTGAAGGTTATTCTTGAAAAGGGAGAAGCTAACAAATTAGCAACAACATCCTCTGCTGCAACCACTGCAAACTAGCCGACAACAAAAGCTAGCTAGCTAGACCGTGGGAAAACTACTGCTCGCTTTTGCGCAGTTGCCTGTTGGCCTTCAAGAAGGAAGAAGTTTCCATTCGTTTTCTAAAAACGGTGCCACTCATTAAGTCAAAATGTGATTGGCTGATTCCACTGTCACTCCAAAATCTGCCCTAATACAGTTAAATGGCAGATGCCTTTATCTAGCTTCCAATGGCTGATTTAGCTAGCTAGATGTATCTCCCCAGAGACCAGCAAAGAACAATCCTGATTGGATATTTTCTTCTGTTCAGTGTTAACCTTTTCCTTTCCCCCCAAAAAAGAGATTAAATCAGAACATCATTGAAAATAATAATATAATTATTATTATTATTATATTATTATAATCATTATTTTATAAATCCTTAGCCCTTCTATGAAGACATAGAAGGCCCATTGTTCCCCACTGTGTTATGGTTAGTAATAATTTGTAGAGTGGCTCTATTTTCCCTCAGCATGCATTTTTTCAATATTTAGAATTTCTTAAAAAATGCATATGTTGTTCTGAAATATGAACACAGAAATGCTGGACATTTTGAAATCTAATTATGGTGGTGATCTGACAAAATTACAATCATGGTCTTGAATTGGACTCGCATTTTTCTGGTTTTGGTCTTGACTCGGTCTCGGACAACTTGTCCCTCTCCCGGTCTCGGCCTTGACTCGGTCTTACCCCCACACCCTCCGGTCTTGGTCTTGACTCAAACTTGATTTGCTCCGGTCTTGGATCGGTCTCGCTTTAGGTGGTCTCGAGCACAATACTGTTGTGAGTATACAAAACATTAAGGACACCTGCTCTTTCATTGACGTAGACTGACCAGGTGAATTCAGGTGAAGCTATGATCCCTTACTGATGTCACTTGTTAAATCAACTTCAATCAGTGTGCGCGTGTGTAAGGGGCAGCGCAAGGGCAAGCCAGAGTCAGATCCGGGAGGGAGTGGTCTGCGACATGCCTCACTGTGATGAGTGAACGACCTGTCAACTCCCCAGTCTCACACCCTGCCTCTCTACTCTCTCAGAAATGATCAGAAACAGGCTAGAGTTTGAATAGGCCAAAGGGCTTTAGGGTCTATCTTTATCTGTGGAAGTCATGCCTTATGATTTACTGAGAGTTAGGAGTATGATGATTTGAACCATCCTCTGGCACCTTTGGGGCAGTTTAGGAGGCGTCATCGACATTTAGGTATGCTATACATTGTCCTGCTACTGTATGTGAATGTTGTGATTAACAGAACACATCAGCCCAGCCCTCTCTTACAGACGTTTCCTCTTGTTTATTTTATTACAGGCTTCAAAAGCTGATCCCTTAGCAGAAGAGGATGTGCCTGTTAGCACCACCCCATCAGATTCCCCAGGAGCAAACAAGGTGTGTGTGTGTGTGTGTGTGTGTGTGTGTGTGTGTGTGTGTGTGTGTGTGTGTGTGTGTGTGTGTGTGTGTGTGTGTGTGTGTGTGTGTGCGTGTGTGTGTGTGCGTGCATAAAGGAAACAAGGTGGGGCTTTTCTCAGTTTTCTTAGACCCTGGTATCTTGTATATACACTTACAGTTGCCTTTACTGCATCATTTGCAATGAATAGGCTATAGAGCCTTTATATGAAATGCTGCTCGATTATGCAGAGGGATTCATTGTGTGATTATCTGTAATTTCTATGAGCGATGTAGCATTAGCACGTTAGCAACACAATATTTTCGACTGGCCCGCTGCCTGGCTCTTAGCCATCAGAGGTCAGACGAGGACACACACAATAGTCGACTCCGCTGAGGCTTTTTATGCAAAGAAGGGTTGTTCAGAGCTACAGGGTTAAAAACTGTCTGCTTGTCCTTTTGTTTGTTGCTGGATGTTGTTGTTTGTTGTTTTCTAGAGCTTGCCATTTCGTTGCCCCCAGGCTGGGAAGAGAGAGGATGCAGTATCTCTTAGGAAGCATCTGGGACATACCAGGTGAGGCTGGTGTGTGTGTGTGTGTGTGTGTGTGTGTGTGTGTGTGTGTGTGTGTGTGTGTGTGTGTGTGTGTGTGTGTGTGTGTGTGTGTGTGTGTGTGTGTGTGTGTGTGTGTGTGTGTGTGTGTGTGTGATTTTTTTTACCAGAGACTATCTATTGACTCTGCCAAATTTAATTTCACATATTGCCATCAGCACATCTCGATACATCACATTTTCTGTAGATAAGCCAGTATATATCACACTTATACAAACATGTAATCACTCATATTTTAAAGCTCCTGAACAGTCGTTCTGAAAAGTACTTTTTCTCTAATGGCTAACTATCAGGAAGTTTGAAAAGACAGGCTGAGTGGGCGGGTGCTTATATTCATGAGCTCACCTTGACTGACAGCTCTTTGAAACACCTACAGTATGTCAAGCAACTTGGATGCAGTGAGCAGTGTTGCAGTAAAATCATCTAAAGTAAATTTGGCGATAGCAACTCAAACTCAAAGCAACTCAAACAACATTGAAATTGCATCAATGACCTATTATTATTATTTTTTTACATACATCTCCCGTTTGGCATGTCTCTTGGGAAACGGTTCACAGCAGCACTGACAGATGTGTTGACTTGACAACTGCATCAGAGTTTTGAATGACCCTTCCCCCCATTTTGTTCCATGCTGGCTGAAGACCAAGCTAGCCAGTAACTAGCTAACACCAGATACAGATGAAAGGGGAAACATATAAGTATCTTTGCCGTAGATGAAAAGGGTAAACTTTCTATTATATTTGCTGACACACTACAGTCAATTTTTGGCACCAGTAGAGTAGCTATCAAGCTGTATAAACCACGCCCCTCTGCAAACACGCCTTCTTCGATGTTAGTTACAAGGCGGTACTCATCTAAATGATGTAAGATAACATCATGTTACCATTAGTGAATTAAAATGAGAGTTAAGGTGATGTCACCTTTTATCCCTAATAATGAATCCAAGTGTTTAACATGGGGGAGGGGACCAGTAACTTTATGATTAAACTTTATCAATGTAGAAGCAACAGTCATTTTTCATACTCTGATCATCACACTTTGATCTGGTTTCTTTAAAATATCACATTTCATGAAAACTTGATTTTGACTGTTCATTACCTTTAATACACGTCTCTACATTACATAGATAAAATGTCATGGTCAGGATGATAATGCATCCACTTTCTTATATCAACAGCTGTGGCCAATGGGCTGTTTTACAAGACCACTAAAAAACTAATTCAATTATGTTTAATTCATCAAACAAACATGTAGATGTAAATGAGGTTGGATGAAGAAACTGCAAAGGCAATAAAATGCGACCCAAATGGCACCCTATTCGAAAATATAGTGCATAACTTTTGACCAGGGCCCATAGGGGTCTGGTCAAAAGTAGTGCACTATGTAAGGAATAAATAGGCTGGCAATTGGGGCACAGCCATGGTAACTATCAAGTATCATGTGATGTGAAACAGATTTCCCCATTGAAGTGCTGACTGATGTGGCATTTTAGAAACAGGCAGCCCTGTGATGTATAATGTAGATATCTGGAGAGATGCTTGGCGAGCCATGAGAAGATCTGATTATACATAACAAGGAAACCCAGTGGAGAATACATACCACCAGAGATACTGATGTATTCAGTCATACCAGAGGAATAGAAGCTCTGCATATGACTACCATGATTACTAAAGGGTTGTGTCCCAAAAGGCACCCTTTTCCTTATGTAGTGGATTACTTTTGACCAGGGCCCATAGGGCTCTTGTCAAAAGTAGTGCACTATGTAAAGGGACAGAACCCTTTAATAATCACAGTAGTCATATGCAGAGCTTCTATTCCTCTGGTATGACTGAATACATCAGTATCTCTGGTGAGACGTAATCATGTGTTTTCTGTCAACAAAAAATGGCAACATACTAATAACAAATATTGATGGTGACCATTTTTGTGATATGATAAGAGAATTACCTGGTATCATATTATATTTCATTTTATGGCTTACGAAACTACCTGCGTTATTTCTTCTGTATACAATGTGACAATACAAAAAAATGGGTATAAAGTCTTCCCAAATATAAAAAGACTGTAAAGGGTAGGCTATTGCCACTTAGAAACAAACACTGAAGCCCCTCTCTATTATTCGCACAGAGGGAAAACAGACACTATTCATTAGGGCTATTTCTCTTTTTCTCTCCCTCTGAAACGGTAACCTTTCCTCTCCTCAAACACCTGTATGAATTATTCAATAATCTGGGTTTTATAAGAAGCTGTCAGAAATGTCAGCCGTTTTAGGGACGCCCTTGGATGTCCTGAGAGGGTGTAGTCTGTCTGCACACCCTGTGGCGAGGCTGAGAGTTGTTATATACACACTCACAGACACACACACACACCAAATGCCACGTCTGGTCTGTGCCAGGTATCTGCTGCCCTCAGGACACAGGGATGAGAGAATGTGCCAGCCCCACAGCGGACAAACTGACATTCTGTTGCATTTCAACACTACATTGAGAGGATAGAATACTGGGATCAATTCCAATTTCAATTCCTGTCAGCTGAATTGGACATGGAATTTCTCTATAGGACTGCAATTCAATCCCTTAACTACCTGTAATGTAGGTGGAATTTACCCCAACCATTACCATTTAGGACAGACCTTCTTCTGAACAGGTTCTAACTGAAGAAAAAGTGGATCTTTTCCCATTTCTCCCTTTTACATGAAGAGCCATTTCAGATTGGCCTTCTCTCTGTATAGAGACGCAAAGCTTCACTGCCAAATCACTGTATCGCTCCTTCGCAACTTGTGAACTACATGCCGTTGGTTGCCTAGCAACAGGCTAACTGCTACCTAATACCTCTTCTGATCTGACCTGTTGAAGAAATCAAACACTTCAATTTCCCCAACAGTCAAGGAAGAGTAACGGTGCTCATTTACCAACCGAACACTGTGAATGATTTAAACAACTGTAAAGAGTTCCTTTCATACTCACGTGTTGGCATATCACATATATTAAACACCTTTTTTTCAGTGTTTCTGTCACCTTTGGCATAGTCTTGCTTGCCAGACTCATAACAAACTTTTGCGCTGTTCTTTATTTTGTTTTTTTGGGGGGGGGGGGTGTTTGCTAATATCAGGTTGGTTTCGACCAAGTTTTGAGGATAGCAGAATGATATTGATTGGAAGCTCAATGCTTACAGGATGTTAAGCGTACATCGCTGAAATCAATAGAACACTAGACCTGATCTGAACTCTGCATTGTGTGTTTAATAAACAAGCAGCCTTATTAGCCTTCCAATGCATTGAAGCATTGGAGTTCCAATATTCTAAAACAACAGCAATATAACCTACACACATTAGCTGCACTCCCTTGTGCACTACTTTTGATGGGCTCTGGTCAAAAGTAGTGTACTTTTTAGGGAATAGGCTGCCATTTGGGATGAAGACTAATTGATTCCGTGGTGATGCACCACAAGTGACTCTCTGGCTTCAACACCTGAGATTTAAGGGCAATGGTTGACTCAGATACTGCCTCTGTCTAGTCAAGGGCACTTTCATACAGTAACACAAAGACAAATCGAGAGATACTTGCCCACTGTCCATACACACAACACTGGGCTGTTGCTGTCAACAGTATGTGTGGAATACCATATGGCAACTGATCTGACAATGTGTTGCTGCTGTGATGCTATGATTCACTACAGATGCTGATAGATGGATAGAAAGATGCTTTGATAAAGGCATGGCAGCATTCTGGATTAAGACATTGCACATGGGGATTTGATAGGGAGAGTCACTGATCTGGAGTGGGCTGTGGTATCACAGATAGAGCAAGCAGGGGATGCTTCAGATTTAAGCAATGCTCAGCCTGAAACGAAACAGAGCAAATTAACATTCAAGAGTTCAAACACTGATGCCCTCCATGAGTGTCTGTGTGTGCCTGTGGGCGTGCCTGCGTGCGTGCATGCGTGTGGGCGTGCGTGCGTGCATGCGTGCCAGCGTGTATGAACAGTGATGCCATCCGAATATGCAGCGTTTGTCTGTTTGGCTCCACTCCTGGGGGAAGTATTGCCAGCCAGCTGCTCACTAGATGAGGAATAATGATTCATACAGGAGGGCTATAACATATACAAGGCTCTGGTTTTTTGTTGTTGTCCTGTCTGACTTGAAAAATACAATTATTCCACAGTGGTGTCTATTTATCTCATCTAGGGTCATATAACAGGCTGTCGATGACACGAGTAGAAGATGTATTGTGTTCAACATCAGTTAAATCTCCACAAGTACTCATTTTGGAGAATGTGCATTCTATTATAGCTTTAGTTTAGACCAATGCTTGACCAGCACTTACAGTAGGTCTGTACTGTAGCAGTATACTCCATTCTAGCAGACACACTTATTCAGAGCAATAAGTGCCTTGCTTGAGGACACATCATCTGATTTCTCACTTAGCCTGCATTGGGATTTGAACCAGCAACCTGTCAGTCACTGACACAATGCTCTTAACCACTAGGCTACATGCTGCCCTCTGTCTTTAAGAAAGACTAATGCGTGACCAGCAGTAATCCTGTACTGTAGTATACAATTGAGACCTATACTTCATTCTAGCAGATTATTAGAAGCAATAGAATCATGCTCTTTGCCCACCTACCAAGGCTCCTTATTCATGTGTGATGATTAAGAAACACTGAGGTGTATTACAGTTCGTTCAGCAGCAAAGTCAAACCATGGCTATGGCACTTGTGTGCCTGTATGTGTGTTCGTGCATCCATGTGTGTGCATGCCTGCGTATCCAAGTGTGTGTGTTTTAATTTCCACCAGTAGCATATTAATGCAAAGTAATGATGCATGCAGCCACCGGTGAAAACCAGCAGATATGGTTTGGAAAGGAAGGGAAAGGTTATGGGCTGGTGCTAAATCACTGTAATGAAAACATTAGTTTGTCCACACGTCACATATTTCTCCCCAAATTCTCTATTTAGGATTATAATTTCAGCCGCTGTGATGATTTAGAGACTTGGTCCACTCTGATTGGTGTGATTTAAAGACCTGGTCTACTCCGATTGGTGTGATTTAGAGATCTGGTCCACTCTGATTGGTGTGATTTAAAGACCTGGTAACTTCATAAAGCTGTGATCTCTGTTGTCTGCTTAGGAATTACACAGGTGATGTACATCCTCAATTGACTGCTGTATATAGAGTTGGTCCTATTCTATTTTTGGGTTGGGGCTATTTTCGGTCACTGTAGTAGGGATTTAACATATTTGGGACTCTTTTTGTGTTTGTAACAGAAATGGTTTCTGAGAATCTTGGTGGCATGACTAAATAAAGTAAATATTTTAAGTAAATCTGCCTGAAACCTGAACAATTGGGTTATCTTCCGAAATTATTGCCTAGGCTTCAGGTTTTAACACAATCTTGTGACATGTAGATGACCTACTCTCAAGCCCAGTCACATGCTGTATCGGTATGTACAGTATCCATATACTCATCTCGTGTGTGTGTGTTATGTCTCTATCCCCCAGCCGCTTGGTGTCCGCGGTCAGACAGGGCCGGGGTTACTTCCACCTCCTCCAGAAGAAGGAGCAGGAACACGAGGAGGCGCAGCAGAGGGAGCAGAAGAGGAGAGAGGAGTGGCAGCGTGTCCAGCCCCGACCTCCCTGCTCAGAGTCTGACTCTGACAGCGACCCAGGGAGGAAGAAGGCCCAGTCAGTTCGACCTTTCACCCCCATCCACCGCTCCCTGACTTCCCCTCAGGCCTCTGAGCCACCACAGTGAGTCCTCACCCTGTACTGTACATCACCTAATACAGTGATACCCTTCTTCACCTTATGTTTAAAGGTGCAATATGCAGAAATTGCTCTGCCATTTCCTGGTTGCTAAAATTAGATATTTTCAATAACCAAAACTATTGTAATTTCCGCTGTTTGAAGCTGGTGTACGAAACCAAAAGTAAAAGATGCAAAAACGAAAATTAAGAATGGGAAGCATAGAAATAACACACATAGAACAGATTTACCTCTTCTTAGTCTTGCGTTCAATGAGAATGACAGATCTATACCTCAAATTTCTATGTGAATTTGGTCGGGTCACCCAAAAAGTTACATATTGCTGCTTTAAATATATTATGATGTATCACTGAGATTCAAAATACACTTTAGCAAGGTACCATACAGCATCATAATATTCTATAATATATAGTAGGTGAGTAAAAAGTATATAGCAGGTGATTTAATGTTTATATAACTTACAGTGTCTTCAGAAAGTATTCACACTCCTTGACTTTTTCCAAATTTTGGTGTATTACAGCCTGAATTTAAAATTGGAACAATGTTTTTCTAAATTAAAATGAATTAAAAATGAAATGCTGAAATGTCTTGATTCAATAAGTATTTAACCCCTTTTTTATTGCTAGCCTAAATAAGTACAGAAGTAAAAAGTCACATAATAAGTCGCATGGACTCACTCTGTGTGCAATAATAGTGTTTAACATGATTTTGTAATGACTACCTCTGTAAGGTCCCTCAGTCGAGCAGTGAATTTAAAATACAGATTCAACCACAAAAACCAGGAGAGTTTTCTAATGCCTCGCAAAGGGCACCTATTGGTAGATGGTTAAAAATAAAAAAGCCGACATTGAATATCCTTTTGAGCATGGTGAACTTATTAATTACACTTTGGATGGTGTATCAATACACCCAGTCACTACAAAGATACAGGCTCAGGGATTTGGTGACTTTAAACAGTTACAGAGTTTAATGGCTGTGATTGGAGAAAACTTAGGATGGATCAACAACATTGTAGTTACTCCACAATTACTAACCTAAATGACAGAGTGAAAAGAAGGAAGCCTGTATAGAATACAAATATTCCAAAACATGCATCCTGTTTGCAACAAGGCACTAAAGTATTACTGCAAAAAACATGACAAAGCAATTAACTTTTTGTCCTGAATATAAAGTGTTATGTTTGGGGCAAATCCAATAGAACACATTACTGAGTACCAGTCTCCATATTTTCAAGCATAGTGGTGGCTGCATCATGTTATGGGTTTGCTTTTAATCGTTAAGTACTAAGGAGTTTTTCGGGATACAAAAGAAACGGAATGGTTCAGTCTGCTTTCCACCAGACACAGAATTCATCTGTCAGCAGGACAATAACCTAAAACACAAGGCCAAATCTACACTGTAGTTGCTTACCAAGAAGACAGTGAATATTCCTAAGTGGCCAAGTTACAGTTTTGACTTAAATCTACTTGAAAATCTATGGCAAGACCTGAAAATTGTTGTCTGGCAATGATCAACAAGCTTGAATAATTTTGAAAAGAATAATGGGAAAATGTTGTGCAATCCAGATGTAGAAAGCTCTTAGAGACTTACTGTCACGACTTCCGCCGAAGTCGGCCCCTCTCCTTATTCGGGCGGCGGTCGACGTCACCAGCTTTCTAGTCACCACCGATCCATGTTTCCCTTTTCGTTTTGTTTTGTCTTGATTACACACACCTGGTTTCAATTCCCTTATTATGTTCCTTATTTAACCCTCTGGCTTACCTTTCTGTTTTGTCCGTGATTGTTCGTTATCAGTGATTGTTGGAGGTGTTCTCCTCACACTGTTGTTTCCTGTTGGAGATTTTGCTTGTGTTTATGAGTAAACTAGACTGTTTCACTCAAACCTGTGTCCTGCGCCTGACTCCGCTACGTCTCCAAACCCAGTTCATTACACTTACCAAGAAAGACTAAAAGCTGTAACTGCTGCCATAGATGGTTCTACAAGGTATTGACTCAGGGGTATGAATACTTATTTAAATTAGATCTTTCTGTATTTCATTTTCAATAAATTTGCAAGAAATACTAAAAACATGTTTTCACTTTGTCATTATGGGGTATTGTGTGTAAATTGTTGAAAAAATATATACTTAAAGAATTTTGAATTCAGGCTGTAACAAAACAAAATGTGGAATATGTTAATGGGTATAAATACTTTCAGAAGGCACTGCAGAGCTGACAATTCTCACGCATTGGCCGTGAGACACGCATTTGACCCTCTTCTCATGCCACACCTCTTATATCTCACGCATTAAAAAGTACTGGTTTTAATTTTCTAATTAGCCCATTGTATAGTCAGTGCGTTAACTTTTCAACTGTGCTCCAAATCGTTTTGAAATCGTAACATTCTGCGCCTGCAATTTAACATCATGAGCTGCACCTCCATCATTGTCCTGTCTTGGCCACAACACTGTAAACCACGGCACATTGAAGCATATGATTGGTTTAGTTATGTAAGGGATCAAGGGGATTGGATGCATGTTTTAAAGAAACGCCTCTCAAGATTAGAGTGGTGCTGAATGGAGAGAGAGAACGTCCTCTGCTGACTTTATAAAACTGTAAAAAGAGCAGCACGGCAGCGCTGTTTTATGTACAATGTTGTCAACAAAGTTAGGTCCTGTCCCTATTGCAGAATGCAGCCTTTTTGACAGCATGTACTAAAGTCGATTTAATCCACACTTGCATTAGTCCCCTCATTTGGTGTTTGGCATTTAGGATGTGACAACAATAGGGCAGCAGACAAACCTACAGTATGTTTTAACAGGGAAGATTGGTAGGGTGACCTGGTTTGTAACTATGAAAAACATTTTGTCTAATAGATTGTGAACCCAAAAGTGTACATTTGATTCTACAGGGGGGGCAATAAACATTCAAATTATTTGGTTATGGTGTAGGGGTAGATATATGTAATCTTGTGTTAAGGAGATTTTATGATCTATTGACTTTAAATAGTCTGATCAATAGAACAATTCTCATTCTTAACAATGGGCTAAAATATAGGGTAATTAGTGTGCTTGTCAGCAGGAACACTACTGTTATTCCCTACACGTATTTTATTATTCCACTTCTTCCCAATGTTGCCAGTGTAAACACATATTTGAAATCTGATATGCCTACTTGTGTCTTTGGAAATGGATTACAGTTGAAGTCGGAAGTTTACACACACCTTAGCCAAATACATTTCAACTCAGTTTTTTACAATTCCTGACATTTAATCCTAGTAAAAATTCCCTGTCTTAGGTCAGTTAGGATCACCACTTTATTTTAAGAATGTGAAATGTCAGAATAATAGAATAATGATTATAGAATAATGATTTATTTCAGCTTTTATTTCTTTCATCCTATTCCCAGTGGGTCAGAAGTTTACATACACTCAATTAGTATTTGGTAGCATTGCCTTGAAATTGTTTAATTTGGGTCAAACGTTTCGGGTAGCCTTCCACAAGCTTCCCACAATAAGTTGGGTGAATTTTGGCCCATTCCTCCTGACAGAGCTGGTGTAACTGAGTCAGGTTTGTAGGCCTCCTTGCTCGCACACACTTTTTCAGTTCTGCCCACAAACGTTCAATAGGGTTGAGGTCAGGGTTTTGTGATGGCCACTCCAATACCTTGACTTTGTTGTCCTAAAGCCATTTTGCCACAACTTTGGTAGTATGCTTTGGGTCATTATCCATTTGTAAGACTCATTTGCGACCAAGCTTTAACTTCCTGACTGATGTCTTGAGATGTTGCTTCAATATATCCACATCATTTTGCTTCCTCATGATGCCATCTATTTTGTGAAGTGCACCAGTCCCTCCTGCAGCAAAGCACCCCCACAACATGACGCTGCCACCCCCATGCTTCATGGTTGGGATGGTGTTCTTCGGCTTGCAAGCCTCCCCCTTTTTCCTCCAAACATAACGATGGTCATTATGGCCAAACAGTTATATTTTTGTTTCATCAGACCAGAGGACATTTCTCCAAAAAGTCCGATCTTTGTCCCCATGTGCAATTGCAAACTATAGTCTGGCTTTTTTATGGCGGTTATGGAGCAGTGGCTTCTTCCTTGCTGAGCGGCCTTTCAGGTTATGTCAATATAGGACTCGTTTTACTGTGGATATAGATACTTTTGTACCTGTTTCCTACAGCATCTTCACAAGGTTCTTTGCTGTTGTTCTGGGATTGATTTGCACTTCTCGCACCAAAGTACATTCATCTCTAGGAGACAGAACACGTCTCCTTCCTGAGCGGTATGACGGCTGCATGGTCCCATAATGTTTATACTTGCGTACTATTGTTTGTACAGATGAACATGGTACCTTCAAGCATTTGGAAATTGCTCTCAAGGATGAACCAGACTTGTGGAGGTCTACAATTTTTTTCTGAGGTCCTGGCTGATTTCTTTTGATTTTCCCATGATGTCAAGCTAAGAAGCACTGGTTTTGAAGGTAGGCCTTGAAATACATCCACAGGTACACCTCCAATTGACTCAAAGGATTTCAATTAACCTATCAGAAGCTTCTAAAGCCATGACATAATTTTCTGGAATTTTCCAAGCTGTTTAAAGGCACAGTCAACTTAGTTTATGTACCCTTCTGACCCACTGGAATTGTGATACAGTGAAATATAAGTGAAATAATCTGTCTGTAAACATTTGTTGAAAAAATTACTTGTGTCATACACAAAGTAGATGTCCTAACCGACTTGCCAAAACTATAGTTTGTTAACAAGAAATTTGTGGAGTGGTTGAAAAACAAGTTTTAATGACTCCAACCTAAGCGTATGTAAACTTCCGACTTCAACTGTATTTGAGGCTATGTATTTTTGCAGGCTTTCATGGACAGTTTTGAATAAGTCTGACAAATAAGAATTGTATTTTAAAGAGGTAGTTCACCCAAATTACAAAATACAAAATGTTTGTGTCTTTACCTTGAAAGCAGTCTATGGACAAGGAGACTGCAATCTATGATTTGGTTACCCACTGCCATCAACCATTAATATTAATATTTCCTGTGTAAAGCCTTGGTGTAGTGATAACACTCCGTGGCATGTGTCGCATACAACCTGAGAGCAGGGATCAATCCCTTTTTCCTACCTTGCATCTGTTTCTCCCATTTGCCTGTTTCCCCATTTCATTTCATTTCATTACTGTCTGAGTAGTGTGTCAAACCTGTCTGACGTAAATGTGTCAACCCCCCCCCCCCCGCCCCCCGCCCAAAACAAATCATACTTTTTATTTAAACTTGATTTAACTAGGAAAGTCAGGTAAGAAGTTAAGAACAAATTCTTATTTACAATGACGGCCTACTTTAAATTTCATCCCCCAAAAATCTAAAGGTAACAAGTCAGCGAATTTTGAGTGTACATTTAATGTTAATGTTCAAAGCATCCTAAATACACCTAAATTTGTCATTTTAAAATGTTATTTTAAAAGTTAAATCAAGGGTGCAGTCTGTCTGCAGTTTTGATGAGGAAGTTTCAGGTTTGTTCATAAGATCTCAATATCTTTGCGTGGGTGCCATGGCGCTGTAAAGCAGCCTAAACAAAGAGCTCTTTAAATGTTGTACATATTTTTGATTTTTAAGTGTTTTTGTTTGTTTCTTAAATCAGCTATTTTGTTTTTGATAAGTTGTTAAGTTGTTGATTGGATATATCTGGTGGTTGTTACCCACAGAATTGCAGGACTGATGACAGGTTGACTTGTCTGGTTTGGCTAGCTAGCTAGCTAGCTAGTTTGTGTTTAAAAATGCATCTCAGCATCGGCTTCTTGATCAATGAGACCTGACTACATTATGAAAATGGCAGAGAGCTTGTGGTGAGGATGACTACTGCTCTGGGCTTTTTTTGCGCTGTAGCAGCAGCAGAGGCTACACTTTAGTTGTGGAGGAGTATGAAGTCCAGGCTAGAGAGAGACTGAGCTGAGGATAACATCAGAGCCAGCAAGCCAACTGCATCACCATGATCTGGCATCCACTGCATCACTGTCATCTGGCATCACCATCATTAAACTCAGTTTAGGAGCCTGAGATCGCTGATCTACTGAGGGAGTCATACTCTATGGCTATGACAATGTCATCCTGTCTTTTGTTTTGTTATGTCTTAAATGTGTTACCCAAGTATGCCTAGTAGGATAGGTTTACTATGCTTATGTTTAAACGTTATATGAGTACCACAGTGGAAATACGTTTTCAAACTTTTTTATGTAATCCTCAATGATTTTAAATGCATTATCCACATGTACGGCTGTATTGTGTTTCACATTGTCAAATAAATCGATCTATCTGTAACTGCATTTTAAAACACATGAGAAAATAATTCAAAAGTATTGGATATCTAGGAATCTCTGCACCTTGAACACCTTCCTCTTGTCTCTGTCTATGTTTATAGATTTGTTCTGTGTCAAACAGATCTATATATGTCTTTCTGTCTTGTCAGTTATCCTTTTATTCCCTCTTTGTTAGTCATTACCACAACAACCCCAGCTTTAACCGAACAAATTGTCACCAGAACGTGATAAATAGTTAATATTTCAGTGTCTAATGATTGTCTGACAACTATTCCTGGTTTTAGTCTTTTGGATTCATCTTATCTTTTTAGGATGTCCTTTCATAACAAATTCCTTTGATATATGGCAGCTGAATCAGAGTTTGACATTTTGAAAAGGTGTCAGGTTTCTTCTCAGACAATCATTCTGGTTAGATGAGTGGGAATTGATTCATTCACACAAACAACAACTGCACCACAGTCAGACAGAGAGATCCCCATACAATGGCTTATGAGACAACTTTAGCTAGATAAAGCCAGTGCTCCTCTTTTAAACAGAGTAGAATTTATTGTATTGATTTCATGATTAAAAAGTAATTAGACAAAAGGTGAACAAATTATCAAAAAAGTAGAAAGTGAGCTGTTTACATACTACAGAGAACAGGCAGAGTGCTACTATGAATGAAGCCAATAACAGTAGGAAGAGCCATTGAGGCAGGGAATAAAGTGAACCCGCCTATCTTTTCACTCACTCTCTCTCTCTCTCCACCATACTGTCACCTGCAGTCAATCAGTAGTCTGTCACAATAACCAGGTTTCCATCCAACCTTTTTATGCGAGTAAAGTACGTCAGATAATAAAAAAAATGTAATGACAGGCTTGATGGAAACAGAACATTTTTCGGTAAACTTTCCAAATGTCGACAAAACAAAATAGGCTAGACAAGGTGGGATCTTTTTATTTTGGTAAAATGAATTATAGAATAAAAAACACGAGCTGTCACGCACCCAGAAAAGAAGGCACAGTAATGTCGAAACGGTGGTAAACACCCAATAAATTACTGGGAGTTTATATATGGAGTGTGCGACTCTCTTCATTTTGATAGTAAAATGAATTATGCCAGAAATATCGGTGGAAACGCTTTTATGTGCAAATATTGATAGACTATAATAACCATTATATTGAATTAAAATTTGAGTCAGGCGATGACATGTTGTGTGGTCCTCCCACCACGGCTCATCGGGAAAGCATACAGTTTATTAGGTTACAGATGAAAGAAATAATGATGAACTTCACAGGGTGGTGAAAGTGCAAGGTGATGAGCTTGATGCTCCTTTCCAATAAATATCGAGGGTCGAATACTGGTGAGATGATAATCAATGCTTAACTGCCGTTTGACAAATAAAAATAATCTAGCTCATTTGTCTATAATATTAATAATCTCATCATGTAGGCTATATGCGTGATCTAGCCAATCTAACAACGCGCAGACAGCCTGTTGGCTAGAATGCACGTGCCATTTTCAGAGTTTGCACACTCACAATATAACACAACATTTTTGTGAGAAAATCGTCAGTAGAGTTGAAAATACGATGGAAAGCCATTTATTTTTTATTCGGTACATGGGAATGTAACCACAAAAGGTATTTTCTGTTCACCACGTCATCGCGCAACAAGTCAATTTGATGGAAACACATCTCATATTGTTTTTATGAAGATTTTGGAATATTCGCATAAAAACTCTGTCGCCAATTGGATGGAAAACTAGCTCACGCCTCAAGGCCGTATTACCACATTCGTTACGCTACACCAGGAATGGGCAACTCCAGTCCTCGGCGGCCTGAGTTGCCCATTCCTGCATTACATGGACGTCTCCTCACACGTCAAACACAATATGGCCATCTCTCCCCTCCCCATCGTTCTCTATCTCACTCTCTCTCACACGTTCTTTTTCTATCACCCTCCTCCCCATCTCTCGCTCTGTCTATCTAACGTTATCTCTCTCACTCGCTCTTCTCCCTCTTCGCTCAAATGAGTGGGTGAGGTGGCCTTGATCAGAAAGTGGGGCAATTTTTCATTATCAAGACAGGGATGTGTGTTGGCAGTCCTGGCAGGGAGGGAGAGAAAGAGTGAGAGAGGGAGGGTGGGTGGATGGGAGGCATATACAAATCTCTTAGATTAGGATCCATCAGAACACGGATAACAACCTTTGAAACATTGGTTATTTTCTGGCGGTTTCTCGGCTAACAGCAGGGGTATATTTTCCAGCGACAGTAGGCAGGTTTCCATTGACTCAGGTTTATTCTACAATGTCGCAAAAAACACTGTGACTGACATGCGTAAGGGAAACAGCAGCTATAGGAGAAATATTCTAAAGACAACATTGTTATCCATTCGGCAGCGGTGGATTTTCCTTTTGTAAAACATTTCTTTATTGCAAAAAAATCTGATGGAAACGTGTTTTTAAAATAAATGATTTTAAGGCACGTGACGTCATCACATAACTAGAAAGCTACGCTCCACATGTAATTCTAAAAGCCTACTGCTTGCTAAATCAATTGTTCAACTATAATAATGTGTCTTTGCAGGACAAGGATTTTCTTGACTTTAAAGAATGCATGAATTGCTTCGCCTTGCGTTTCTGTTTGGCTGGATGCAAGTTTTACCATCAAGTTATTTCATATCTAGGCTACCGGAGTGCAAGTTTCACTATGTCACGGACCGTGGCGATGCGTTGGCACATGATAATTATTAGAATATTGCAAATATTAGTAAATCTATCCCTGCTGGCTTTTGCGGACTAACTGAGACATTAAACATATATCCGGTAGTGCATACAGGCTGTCGCAAATTTATTAATGCGCAATTTGACTAAATGGATATTGGAAACACTTCTACAACTTAATATTTATTCGACACTAGGTTTTTGCGAAAACTTTATTTTTAATGTGACGTAATAATGTCCAGCTGCTTTTATCGACAAAAAAACAACTGGACAAGTGAATAATGGAAACGTAGCTAGCTGTGAGTGTCTGAGGAAATGAAGTTGTACATTTGGAGTTGGGCTATGGGTGATGGATGACTCATAGCCTAGCTACACCACAGGAGGCTCCTGAGGGAAGAACAGCTCTCAATAATGGCTGGAATGGAGCATATGGAATGGCATCAAACACATGGAAACCATGTGTTTGATGTATTTGATACCATTCCACTCATTCTCAGCTATTACCACAAGCCCGTTCTCCAAATGAAGGTGCCACCAACCTCTTATGAGCTACACTCCCAGAAAAAGGGTACAGTTAGGGTACAGTAGTGTTCCCTGTGGCATAGAAATATCAAAATACAAATAATGTACCTTCAGAGGTTCCTTTTTGGTACGTTTTAGGGTACATGTGCGAATAATCTAGTACATTTTTGTACCTAATATTTTTAATATAAAGGTACAATGATTATTTTTGGCCACCCGTGGTTGGAAGTGTTGTAACAGTTTAAGTGGTCTATGGTCATGTTAATTAAAGTTGAATCATGTTCTCTGCCAGTTCTGAAGTTTTTATAAAAGCTTACAGGTGTAGGATCTTAATTTGATAACTTTGTTGTTGCTGAAAATGTTCTTGCGCTGCAGATGAGCTTCGTGATTTGCATTAATTCACCAGAAATCCACACCAACACATGGTTATATTAACACTATTGTACTTTTCAAGTAGCCTAATTTTGGCCAGCTAATAGCCTAACCACCAATAAAGCAACATAATGAACTAAAAATTAAAATCCTTGTTGCTGCAGGGTTTTTTCTGCAATAATACTGGTCAAATTAAGATCCTACATACACTACTGGTAAAAAGTTTTAGAACACCTACTCATTCAAGGGTTTTTCTTTATTTTACTACTTTCTACATTGTATAATAATAGTGAAGACATCAAAACTATGAAATAATGCATATGGAATCATGTAGTAACCAAAAAAGTAATAAACAAATCAAAATATATTTTATATTTCAGATTATTCAAATAGCCACCCTTTGCCTTGATGACAGCTTTGCACACGCTTGGCATTCTCTCAACCAACTTCACCTGGAATGCTTTTCCAACAGTCTTAAAGGAGTTCCCACATATGCTGAGCACGTGTTGCCTGCTTTTCCTTCACTCTGCTGTCCGACTCATCCCAAATAATCTCAATTTGGTTGAGGTCAGGGGGATTGTGGAGGCCAGGTCATCTGATGCAGCACTCCATCACTGTCCTTGGTAAAATAGCCCTTACACGGCCTGGAGGTGTGTTGGGTCATTGTCCTGTTGAAAAACAGATGATAGTCCCACAAAGGCCAAACCAGATGGGATGGCGTATCGCTGCAGAATGCTGTGGTAGCCATGCTGGTTAAGTGTGCCTTAAATTCTAAATAAATCACAGACAGTGTCACCAGCAAAGCACCCCCACACCATAACAGCTCATCCTCCATGCTTTACGGTGGGAAATACACATGCGGAGATCATCCGTTCACCCACACCACTTCTCACAAAAACACGTAACCAAAAATCTCAAATTTGGACTCATCAGACCAAAGGACAAATTTCCACCGAAGAATGTCCATTGCTCGTGATTCTTGGCCCAAGCAAGTCTCTTCTTTTTATTGGTGTCTTTTAGTAGTGGTTTCTTTGCAGCAATTTGACCATGAAGGCCTGATTTACACAGTCGTCTCTGAACAGTTGATGTTGAGATGTGTCTGTTACTTGAACTCTGTGAAGCATTTATTTGGGCAGCAATTTCTGAGGCTGGTAACTCTAATGAACTTATCCTCTGCAGCAGAGGTAACTCTGGGTCTTCCATTTCTGTGGCGGTCCTCATGAGAGCCAGTTTCATCATAGAGCTTGATGGTTTTTGCGACTGCACTTGAAGAAAATGTTCCTTATTGACTGACCTTCATGTCTTAAAGTAAGATTGGACTGTCGTTTCTCTTTGCTTATTTGAGCTGTTCTTGCCATAATATGGACTTGGTCTTTTACCAAATAGGGCTATCTTTTGTATACCCCACCCTACCTTGTCACAACACAACTGATTGTCTCAAACGCATTAAGAATGAAAGCAATTCCACAAATTAACTAGTTAAGAAGGCACACCTGTTAATTGAAATGCATTCCAGGTGACTACCTCATGAAGCTGATTGAGAGAATGCCAAGGGTGTGCAAAGCTGTCATTAAGGCAAAGGGTGGCTATTTGAAGAATCTCAAATCTAAAATATATTTAGATTTGTTGAACACTTTTTTGGTTACTACATGATTCCATACATGTTCTTTCATAGTTTTGATGTCTTCACTATTATTCTACAATGTTGAAAATAGTAAAAATAAAGAAAAACCATTGAATGAGTAGGTGTTTCCGAACCTTTGACCGGTAGTGTACATAAGAGCAGGTGACAATAAAGAGCTGTAATTAATATTGTAGTGACCTTAATCTAACAATGAGCATTTCAATTCCAATTAATTCAGAAAGTCAACCCAATTCCAATTCCAAATGTATTTAATTGAAAAGCATTGAAGAGAAATGTGTACTTCTTGAATTGAAATGGAATTGACTCCAACTCTGGCTCTGAGCAAGGTTATTATAGTAAATTAAAACGGAAACTAAAATGAAAACTAATCATGAAAAAAGGATTTAGTAAACTGAATTAAAACAGGGAAACTGAATTTTGAAAAACGAAAACTATACTGAAAGTTTTATCTTTGACTACAAAACGAATTATAAATAAAATAAAACCATCATGAATTATGTCAATTTTTTTACAAAATGTTGGGGAAAAATCGGATGGGGTTTTCAAAGGAGTTCTCAAGCTTTTTTAATGGGGGATGCAAGCTTCTGAATCTGGCGGGTAAATACTTCAAGGAGATGGCTTTGTTTCAAATTGGGCCTAGTTTATGCATCACTATCACCAAGCTAAGGGAACAAATCCACTAGGTTCCTCCTCTAACGTTCCCCTAATATTGTTTTAACATTCCCCATTCCCCTAATGTTCCCCCCCAAACGTTGTTTTAACATTTCCCATTCCCTTAACACTCCTCCCCTAACGTTCCACCCTTAACGTTCCTTCCCAACATCCCCCTCACATTCCTCCCCTAACATTCCTCCCTAACGTTACCCCCTTCCGTTACCCTAACATTATTTTAACATTCCCCCTGTTCCCCTAACATTCCTCCCCAAATGGGCCTAGGTTGTGCATCACTATCACTAGCTATCACTAGCTAAGGTAATACATCCACTAGACTCCTCATCTAACATTCCCCTCATCTAACATTATTTTAACATTCCCCTTTCCCCTAAAGTTCTCCTAATGTTCCCCTAACATTCTTTCCCTAACATTCCCCTAACATTCCCCGAACATTCCTCCCCTTAACAGACCCCTAACATTCCTCTGCCAACGTTGCCTCTAACATTGTTTTAAAGATGCACTATGCAGAAATCGCTCCGCTTTCCTTGTTGTTAAAATTCTAATAGTTTGTCTAATTTCAGTTTATGTGACAAAACAAGCAAGTATAGTGTAGACAATCATTGTACCATCTAAACAGCTGTGAAAAATATTTCCCATAAGCAAAAATATTTCATTTTTAGCTGTTTGACGCTGGTGTACGAAACCGAAAGTAAAAGATGCAAAAATGTAACGTAAAAATGGGAAGCATAGAAATAGCACACATAGAACAGATCTACCACTTCATAGACTTGCTTTCAATGAGAATGACAGCTCTAAAACTCACAATTCTATGTGAATTTTGTCGGGTCGCCCAAAAAGTCAGATATTGCAGTTTTAACATTTCCCGGTGACCCTAACGTTTCCACCCCTAACGTTCCCCTAACATTCCTCCCGTAACGTTCCCCCAACGTTTCTCCCTTAACGTTATTCCCCTAACATTTTCCAAACAATATTGTCCCCCAACATTTTTGGGCCTAAACTTTAATAGGATTTTAAATGGCAGGTAAAAAGTTGCCAGGGGATGGCTTTGTTTCAAATGGGCCTAGCTTGTGCATCACTATCACTAGCTATCACTAGCTAAGGGAAGAAATCCACTAGGTTGCTAGCCTAACCTAAGGCCACCATACTTTATATCTGTAACACTAAAACTGAAACTAAATACACTACATGTCCAAATGTATTTGGACACCCCATCACATTAGTGGATTTGGCTATTTCAGCCACACCCGTTGCTACCATGCAATCTTCATAGACAAATATTGGCAGTAGAATGGCCCCTACTGGAGAGCTCAGTAACTTTCAATGTGGCACCATCATAGGATGCCACCATTCCAACAAGTCAGTTCATCAAATTTCTGCCCTGCTAGAGCTTCCCCGGTCAGCTGTAAGTGCTGTTTGTCACGTCCTGACCAGTAATAGGGGTTATTTGTTATTGTAGTTTGGTCAGGACGTGGCAGAGGGTATTTGTTTTATGTGGTTCGTGGTGGTGGTTTGTTTAGTAGGGTATTTGATTTATGTATTCCGGGGGTTTTTGGGCACTGTTCTATGTTAGTGTATTTCTATGTTCTGTCTAGTCTTTTGTATTTCTATGTTTTGTTAATTGGGGTTGGACTCTCAATTGGAGGCAGGTGTTTTCTAGTTGCCTCTGATTGAGAGTCCTATATATATGTATGTGTTTGTTGAGTGCTTTGTGGGAGATTGTTCTGTGTATAGCCTTGTGCATTATCAGCCTGTGAATAGTTGTTGTGTTTTCTTTGTGTACGTGTTTATTTTGGTTCTCCTTCTTGTCCCATAATAAAAAGAAGATGAGTACACATAACCCTGCTGCGTATTGGTCCACTTTCTCTGACGATGATTTCTCATTATCAGACGACGAAGAACGTTACACTGTTATTGTGAAGTGACAACGTCTAAGAGCAACAATGGCTCAGTTGCGAAGTGGTAGGCCACACAAGCTCACAGAATGGGACCGCCGAGTGCTGTAGCGCGTAAAAACCGTCTGTTCTCGGTTGGACACTCACTATCGAGTTCCAAACTGCCTCTGGAAGCAACGTCAGCACAAGAACTGTTGGCTGGAGCTTCATGAAATGGGTTTCCATGGCCAACCAGCCTCACCCAGGCCTACGATCACTATGCGCAATGCCAAGCGTCGGCTGGAGTGGCGTAAAGCTCGCCACCACGAATCTGGGTTTGGCGGATGCCAGGGGAACGCTACCCACCCGAATGCATAGTGCCAACTGTAAAGTTTGGTGGAGGAGGAATTATGGTCTGGGGCTATTTTTCATGGTTCTGGCCCCTTAGTTCCAGTGAAGGAAATCTTAACGCTTCAGCATACAATGACATTCTAGACAATTGTGTGCTTCCAACTTTGTGGCAACAGTTTTGGGAATGCCCTTTCCTGTTTCAGCATGACAATGCCCCCTTGCACAAAGCAAGGTCAATACAGAAATAGTTTGTTGAGATTGGTGTGGAAGAACTTGACTGGCTTGCACAGAGCCCTGACCTCAACCCCATCTAACACCTTTAGGATGAATTGGAATGCCGACTGTGAGCCAAGCCTAATCGCCCAACATCAGCGCCTGACCTCACTAATGCTGTTGTGGCTGAATAGAAGCAAGTCCCCGCAGAAATGTTCCAACATCTAGCGGAAAGCCTTCCCAGAAAAGTGTGGGCTGTTATAGCAGGAAAGGGGGGACCAATACCATATTAATGCCCATGAATTTGGACTGAGAAGTTCGATGAGCAGGTGTCCACATACTTTTGGCCATGTAGTGTAATATAAAAACAAAATGTGAATAGTTTATGAAACTAAAACTCAGTAAAACTATCAGGTTTCAGGTAAGACCCAAGTGCAGACTGTTGAAGTAACAATGTTTATTGTAACAGGGGCAGGCAAACGACAGGTCAAGGCAGGCAGGGGTCGATAATCCAGAATAGTGGGGCCAAGGTACAGGGCGGCAGGCAGGCCCATGTCAGTAATCCAGAGTAGGGGCAAAGGCACAGGACGGCAGGCAGGCTCAGAGTCAGGACAGGCAAGGGTCAAAACCAGGAGGACAAGGAAAAAGAGATACTGGGGAAAAGCATGAGCTGAGACAAACCGCTGGTTGACTTGAACAAACAAGATGAACTGGCAACAGACAAACAGAGAACACAGGTATAAATACACAGGGGATAAGTGGTGAAGATGGGCAACACCTGGAGGGGGGTGGAGACAAGCACAAGGACAGGTGAAACAGATCAGGGCGTGACATAAAACTAGCAAATCAGGTCTGAAAACTAACTGAAACTAAACTGAATTTCAAATGACAAATTGAAAAACTAACAGAAATAAAAAAGGAAAATAAAAACAAAAAACTATAATAACCTTGCCTCTCAGGACTTCTGCATGCACTATAAGTATTGTTCATGTTCTTTTAGAGGGCCCATATTCCGCCAGCTGTGCTGTCTGAACTGGTTGCTGGAGGCCCTGACTCTGGACAGGACTGGGAGAGCTGGACCAGTCACGTCCTGCTGGGATCTCAAGTAAGTCACTGGTCACAGGTCAGAAGTAATTTTATGGACCCCAGGCAGCTTGGGTTGGGTTAGCTATTGTGTTGTTGCTATATAGTGATTGGGCAGAGGCCAGGACTGAATCACAGTCTTGACCAGGGTTGGGGAGTAACTGATCACATGGAGTCTGACCAGAAGTTAGAGACCACTATGATGACACACCAAATGCATTTGATGGATACTTTTTGTCTTCTTCAGATGCCCCTGTTGGGGCTAGGGGGCAGTATTTTCACGGCTGGATAAAAAACGTACCCGATTTAAACTGGTTACTACTCTTGCCCTGAAATGAGAATATGCATATAATTAGTAGATTTGGGTAGAAAACACTCTAATGTTTCTAAAACTGTTTGAATGGTGTCTTGAATGGTGTCTGTGAGTATAACAGAACTCCTATGGCAGGCCAAAACCTGAGAAGATTCCATACAGGAAGTGCCCTGTCTGACAATTTGTTGTCCTTCTGTTGCATCTCTATCAAAAATACAGCATCTGTGCTGTAACGTGACACTTTCTAAGGCTTCCATTGGCTCTCTAAATCCGCCAGAAAGTGGAATGGGGTGTCTGCTGTATCTGGGCAAAGTACAGCAGCAGAGTTTAAGTGGTCAGCCTGGTGACAGTGAGACTGAGATGCGCATTCACGAGACTTCTCAATTTTTTTTCTTTCAGCCTTTGAACAAATACAACGTTGCCCGGTTGGAATATTATCGCTATTTTACGAGAAAAATAGCATAAAAATTGATTTTAAACAGCGTTTGACATGCTTCTAAGTACGGTAATGGAATATTTTGATTTTTTTTGTCACAAAATGCGCTCGCGCGTTACCGTTCGGATAGTGACCTGAACGCACGAACAAAACGGAGGTATTTGGATATAACTATGGATTATTTGGAACCAAAACAACATTTGTTGTTGAAGTAGAAGTCCTGGGAGTGCATTCTGACGAAGAACAGCAAAGGTAATCCAATGTTTCTAATAGTAATTCTGAGTTTAGTGAGCCCCAAACTTGGTGGGTGTCAAATTAGCTAGCCTGTGATGGCCGAGCTATGTACTCAGAATATTGCAAAATGTGCTTTCGCCGAAAAGCTATTTTAAAATCTGACATAGCGTTTGCATAAAGGAGTTCTGTATCTATAATTCTTAAAATAATTGATATGTTTTTTGTGAACGTTAATCGTGAGTAATTTAGTAAATTCACCGGAAGTTTTCGGTGGGTATGCTAGTTCTGAACATCACATGCTAATGTAAAAAGCTGGTTTTTGATATAAATATGAACTTGATTGAACAAAACATGCATGTATTGTATAACATAATGTCCTAGGAGTGTCATCTGATGAAGATCATCAAAGGTTAGTGCTGCATTTAGCTGTGGTTTTGGTTTTTGTGACGTATATGCTTGCTTTGAAAATGGCTGTGTGATTATTTTTGGCAGGGTACTCTCCTGACATAATCTAATGTTTTGCTTTCGCTGTAAAGCCTTTTTGAAATCGGACAATGTGGTTAGATTAACGAGAGTCTTGTCTTTAAAATGGTGTAAAATAGTAATATGTTTGAGAAACTGAAGTTATAGCATTATTGAGGTATTTGTATTTCGCGCCATGCGATTCCACTGGCTGTTGACTAGGGTGGGACGCAAACGTCCCACTGGCACAGAGAGGTTAAGGGGAAAGTGATCAAAAAAGTTATCAGATTATGTTACTGAGTTTGGGTAATCCAAAAACTACATTACAGGTTACAATTTTGGACAGGTAACTGTAACAGATTACATTTTGAAAGTAACCTACTCAACCCTGATGATGACTAACATAATCATCAGGGATTGGCTCATCAACACTGTTAACTCTTGACCCCAACCAGAGTAGAGCAGGGCAGTATGCTGTGTTTCAGTTCACCAACACAACACACAGCATCTGTAACATATCCCAATCACTTTGAGTCAGCCACAGAGCCACCGTTCACGTCAGGCTGTAGAGACACAGGCTATGTTACAGTAGCATATCAATGGAAAGAAGGCATACCCAAACGTGCTTCAGCCCAGAACATTGCTTACCCCAGGATACTACAACTGTTGACTATCCAGGACAATAAAGAAAAAGGAGCACTATGTTGCTGCATACATCAGATTTATTGACAGGACAAGAAAACAATCGGCTACGTTTCGGCATGAATCGTCTTCATCAGAGCCTTTTTCCCCAGGATAGTCACCAGTTGAAGTATCCTGGGGTAAGGAATGTTTTTTGGACAGAAGCATGTCACTTAGAATGCCCAATAAATTGTTTAATTCTACAGTAGGCGCTATGCTAGTAAGGATATTGGAACAGAGGCTCAGATATGAGTGTGGTTCATACAGGAAGCCTGGGGCTGAGGCAGACAGACAGTGGTAAATGAACTATAAACCAAACCCTCGGGGGGTAGAGCAGAGAGAAGAGATTGCATTCCTCCATCTCCACGTCCCCTCTGGTTCACTATATACCTCCCCTGATACTGACCCAACACAGGAAGGGAGGAGACAGAGATTGAGTAGAAACCCCACCCTACTCTGCCATGCTGTACAGCACCAAGCTACATAACCATAACTCAAACCCACTGTCATAACCATTTCCATTCCTTTCACTGACACTACTATTATCATGATACACAGAGGATATAGATTTCTTCCTCTCTCTCAATCTTATTTTCTCTCTCTGGCACTTTCTCTTCCTCTCACTTTTTCTTTTTCATCGTTCACTATCTTGCTCTGACTGCAGCCTTCCCATCTTTTCTCATCTTTTTCTTCTTTTCACATTTTCAATCCCTCTATATTTGTCTCTCTTTCCTAATATAGAGGTGGGAATGAGTACCCTGAAATGCTAATGATTTGAATGCTCTGCTTCTTAAGGTGTCAGACGAGACACTGAGAGGCAGAATGGATGGATTCAGGAAATGTATAAAGCGCTGTCTCTGTGCTCTGCTCTCACAATGGGGCTTGGTAGAATGTATTAGGAAATCATCACCCATCTCTCTCTGGAAGTGTTGAATTAGTGATGGGAAAAGAGGAGGGAGCGGAGAGGGATGGAGTGCAGAAAACAGTATGTCACAAAAGCGCTCCTCGGAGTATTGCAAGTAACTGCCTTGAGGCCCTTCCGTCCTCACTGACTGCTCTGAATCACATTTCCTATCAGTTTAAGCTTTATGGGAGAAATTATACAGTAGAAGTATTACAGAGAGAGACTGAAATCATATCACAAGGTTATTATAGTACTACAGCGGTTTCCAACAAATCAAATCACATTTTATTGGTCGCATACACGTGATTGGCAGATGTTATTGCGGGTGTAGCGAAATGTTTGTGTTTCTAGCTCCGACAGTGCAGTAATATCAAACAAATTACACAACATATAACCAATAATTTTTTATTCTAGGTAAGTGAGTTAAGAACAAATTCTTATTTACTATGACAGCCTACCAGGGAACAGTGGGTTAACTGCCTTGTTCAGGGGCAGAACGACAGATTCTTACCTTGTCAGCTCAGGGATTCGATTCAGCAACCTTTCGATTACTGGCCCAAAGCTCGAACCACTAGGCTACCTGCCGCCCCATACACACAAATGTAAGTAGGAATGAATTAAGACTATATACATATGGACGAGCGATGTCAGAGCGGAACGGACTAAGATACAGTAGAAAAGTATAGAAAACAGTATATGCATATGAGATGAGTAATGCAAGATATGTAAACATTATTAAGTGAATGAGATACCGTAGAGAAAACAGTATATCCACATGAGATGAGCAATGCCAGATATGTAAACAATAAGTGAGATACCGTAGAACAGTATAGAATACAGTATATACATATGAGATGAGTAATGCAAGATATGTAAACATTATTAAGTGACTAAGACACAGTAGAATAGTATAGAATACAGTATAAACAAATGAGATGAGTAATGCCAGATATGTACACTACCTTTCAAAAGTTTGGGGTCACTTTGAAATGTCCTTGTTTTTGAAAGAAAAGCACATTCTCTTTCAAGGGAGTACAGGTGGAGGCTGAGCACACACCCTTGTGGGGCCCCAGGTAGCCTTGTGGTTAGAGCGTTGGACTAGTAACTAGTAAAGGTTGCAAGATCGAATCCATGAGCTGACAAGGTAAAAACTCTGTTCTACCCCTGAACAAGGCAGTTAACCCACTGTTCCTAGGCTGTCATTGAAAGTCAGAATTTGTTCTTAACTGACTTGCCTAGTTAAAAAAAGGATAAGTGGAGGTTATGTTTCCTACCTTCACAACCTGTGTGTGTGCAGTGATAAAAAAAAATCAAGGTAGTGAATTTGGATAATGGTCAGGGTCTTGCCATTCCAAGGCTGTGTATGTGTGCATGCCTCTCTTTGTCCCCACTCCAAGGCTGGGTGGTGGAGACAAGGAAGGTCGCAGTGTGATGAATGTATCTCAACTCACACACAGAACCCCGCTAAACACTTCTTTTTTCCTGTTACCCAGGGACCCTGGCCAAGGAAAAACCACCGTAAAGACCCTGAATAAAGAGAGAGCCATTGAGACCAAATGGGACCAATTTGTGTCTCTGCAAAAGGTCTTCTTTGTCTTTTCTTTTATCTCTCTATGCCTATCCACCTCTTGAGTTTAATTCTGGGGTTATGTCCTTAAAAGGGTTGTCATTTAGTCATATTACCTGCTTCAGAGGAGGCAAATCAAGCCGTACAACACACACACACAAACACACCCATACATAGACATTGGTCGCACACTCACACACGCACACAGCCAGACACATACACACTCCCAGCCAGACACATACACACTCCCAGCCAGACACATACACACTCCTTGGGGATGCTTGTCTGTGTGTGTCTGTGGCAGTAGAGGACATTAGGAGAGCTGAGCACTGTTGCAGCTGAAGTCTTGTGCTCCTCTCCTCTCCTGCTCTCTCACACACACACACACACACACACACACACACACACACACACACACACACACACACACACACACACACACACACACACACTGATAGACAGGCTGGAGAGAGGGAAGGGCACAGGGGAAAGAGAAAAAGAGATGGAGAGAGGAAAGGGAGATACGTGACTGTCTCCTCTGCAAATCCTCGTACTGTCTGTCCTCCTCAGCCAAGGAGAGATGTGTGTGTGTGTCTGCATGCCTGTCTGTCTGTGTGTGTACGTGAGTCTCTGTGTGCCTGTGCATATGCAAGGCTCTAGGTGCGCTTTTATGAAAATCTATGCGTGGAAATCCCCTCTGACATCTCCTCCTCACCTCATCCCCCAGCCACGTAGAACAGGCTCCAGGCCCTCCCGCTCCTCCTCTGGTCGTCTGTACCTGTTGAAGGGGTCCTCCCTGAGCGTAGCCTCCTCCTCAGCTCTCACCACCCCTACCCTTCTGGGCAGCCTGTCCTCCCTGGGCCCTGGGATAGAAGACACTGGAGCTACATTAACTGGAGCTATAGTGACTGCCACTGGAACCAGCCAGGATAGTGCGGAGCAACCAGGAGCAGGAGGGGACTCCGAGACAGAGCTGCCCATGTCAGAGTGTAAGTAAATAGAGTCTTGTATGAAATATTCAGAGGGTTCTCTGTGGTAAAAATGGGTGCAATATGGTGAAACCTGAGGGGTAGTGTGTGTGACGGTTGTGTCTGTGTGCAGGGTTCAATGGGGTAGTTTTGTGTAGGAAACACCTCTCTCCTCATCTTTCTCTGTGTGTTATATTCTGGCTCCTCTTTGGAGCTGTGTGTGTGTGTGTGTGTGTAGAGGAGGTGATGTGTGTGCCGGGGCCCGCTCATTACTCTATGTCATCTGGTTCTGCGTTTTTGGAGCCAGAATGAGCCCTATCTGTTTCCCATCAGCCCTGTCACTCTGCAGGAACATCTGCGGCGTGCGCACGGAACCCAAAAGACCCACACACACACGCATCTACGCACAGAACCCAAACACCCGGATCCCGTTGTCATAGGAACAGCTCTTCCTTCTGATGTGATCGTGATATGACACACACCCTGGGCTCAAAGTGAAATGTTTGTTTTGAAGGGATGTTTTCCTCATACAACACGTCACTTCTGACTCTTACACTGCATCAGATATGGCAGCCAAATCCCTCTATTGGGCACATTGGGCTCTTGTTAAATGTAGTGCGCTATGTATGGAATAGAGCGCCATTTCAGATGCAGTATAGGAGTCAGAAGTGAGAGAGAGAAAGCCTCCAGATTTGTCTGTGTTGCGCATGCCAGGGGGGAAAGGCCCACTCGCTCTCAGAGCTTTGCGTTGGTTCCTTTGGGTTGATTTCATCCCATGCTGTTCCAGTAATGAAGCCCAACACAACACTGCTGCTTTCTACCCTGGTCACTGTTGTCGGGTCACTAAAGGGCCCGCTAGCTGGACGGCTAGCTAAAGCCTCCCTCACTACTCTCCGGCTCTGGCTTCCCAGAGTGCTTTGCATCAAAGCTGGAGGATAATTAGTCAACTGATCTATCCGAGAGCGATCAGAGCCTTCATTATGCTATCACATTCTGACGAAAGACTAGTTTTGTTTGCCCGAGTCATCGTCAGTTCGTTGTCGTATTCCCTCCCCCCATAGGTTAAAGCAATTAACTGCTCTTCTCCATGATCCAGAGTTATGCCTCAAATCCAGAAATTGGGCACCAGAGATATTCAGCTGAGCTCACACACTCCGCCCGCCCCAAGGCACATTTATGCCTGAAAAACTAAAGAATAAAAGGATGCGTCCTAAATAGCACCCTCTTCCCTATGCAGTGCACTACTTGTAAACAGGGCTCATATGGCTCTGGTCAAAAGTAGTGCACAATATAGGAGATAGTGTGTTATTTGGGATGCAAAAATTAGGGTGAAGGGAGGGACTTTCTTTTCTTTCATTTTTAAAACTCTGATGAAAAAGGAATCAACATTTGGGCACTCATTATTTGAATATTTTCATAAAAGATAATACATTCATATTATGAGCTAATTATAAAATTATATTAAATTATTGGCTATAATAATTTTTTATGGTGGGGTTTTCCTATGAGGTATCTAGCACATTAATCACCACGTGATTAATTTTGTCTCACATAATAGAAGTTGCATAATTCTTGTTGGTGTATTTTGATTAATGTGTTCCATTCTATTCGAGTGCTTTATGAAGATTTAGTGCAATGTCATTTTATGTGTGCCACTTGTGATGTATTCCACCATAGTGTGTTTCAAAGAGATCTTGTTCTGTAGCCGACCGGCTGTTCGTCTGAACTGACTTTTAAATTCATTACTGTATCTGAACAGCAGAGGGAGCTAGGGGATCATTTTTGTCTCATAAAACTCTACTCTCATTACATTTACATTTTAGTCATTTAGTAGACACTTATCCAGAGCGACTTACAGTAGTGAGTGCATACATTTTAATACTGGTCCCCTGTGGGAATTGAACCCACAACCTGGCATTGCAAGTGCCATCCTCTACCAAGTCCTTCTGGCAATTACTCTGAGCTGAGGGACACTGGATGAAAACTTGATTTTCTCATTAAATAGCCTACTATTCTCCTTTTATGATTTTGTTTCTTTTAAAATAGTGAATCATTTCTTCGTTGAATCGTCTCTAAAAAATAAAGATAACCTTTTAGCAGTGAGACGTGAGTCCTACAGGCTACAGAGGGACCAACGAAAAGTTGTCATTATAATGTTGTTAATATTTACTGCCTCTCCGCCCAGACCTTCAGAAGCTGCTGGATGCAGTCCACCAGAGTGTCACCAAAGACTTCAGTGGTCCAGAGCAGATTCATGGCGACGGCACTTTGGCTGTCGGATACCGGTAACACCCCCTAGGCTTGGCCACATTCCACTCCCCTTTATGATCACTACTCTTCTACATTTGCTCTTTCCGCTTTCATCCCTTACTCTCCTGCTGCTCTCTTTTCCTTTACTCGGCAATAGATTAAAGGGGTACCAAGACAAGTTATCTCTGGAATTAACAAATTCATAAATGGCTACGTATGTAGAGGCTGTTGGAATTGAGCTAGTGGATGATTACATAATGTTGACTGACTAAAGGCATTATTATGTCATGCCGACCCAAGGGTGACCAGGTTAGCAATTAAACATTTGCATTTCCACGCAGACTTCAACCCCATGTTAACTCCAGACCCCAGGGTGAGAGGGTGATCTAATATGTAAACGCCCTAACTAACTATACGCCCTAACTAAAAACGAACGGATTTGTTCCCTCACACAACAGGCCACCTACCCAACCCACCCCTCAGAGAGGGGACAACACAGCACGCCCCAAGACCAAAGACACACCAAGACCCAAAAGGTTGGCTTGCTACACCTAAACTCAAATTACTACTACTTTTCTACCAGCTGCAGAATAAAAATTAATTCTGCCCTGTCTGTTTTAAATGTTAAGTTTGTTTTGGGAACATTTCCGTGTTGAAAGTTGAGGCGCTTTGCGCCAGAAGAAGTCAAGTAGGTCAGGTTTGCGAGTAAGAGCTATTTTGCAGACAGAAAATGTTGCCTACACTATTTAACTATACTGCATTACATTGAGTATCATATTGCACTGAGTGTAACTGTGTTGTATTGGGAAAAAAGCCTTGTCTCTGACTCTGTGTGTAGTTGTCCTCCTAAGCCATTGTCTGTCTAGCTCTAGTCACAACTCAATCTATCAATCATGGTATTGTATAAAACAAATACATATAAGTATATAAAGTTGCCCTGCTAAGCCTGCATTGTGTGTAATTTCAGTGCATTCAGAAAGTATTGAGACCCCTTGACTTTTTCTACATTTTGTTACGTTACAGCCTTATTCTAAAATGGAAGAAATGTATTTTTTCCCTCATCAATCTACACACAATACCCCATAATGACAAACCAAAAACATTTAAAAAAAATTTATTTATTGTTCACAGAAATACCTTATTTACATAAGTATTCAGACCCTTTGCTATAAGACTCGAAATTGAGCTCAGGTGCATTCTGTTCCCATTGATCATCCTTGAGATGTTTCTACAACTTGATTGGAGTCCACCTGTGGTAAATTCAATTGATTGGACATGATTTGGAAAGGCACACACCTGTCTATATAAGGTCCCACAGTTGACTGCATGTCAGAGCAAAATCTAAGCCATGAGGTCGAAGGAATTGTGTGTAGAGCTCAGACACAGGATTGTGTCGAGGCACAGATCTGGGGAAGGGTACCAAAAAATGTCTGCAGCATTGAAGGTCCCCAAGAACACAGTGGCCTCCATCATTCTTAAATGGAAGAAGTGTGGTACCACCAAGACTCTGCCTACAGCTGGCCGCCTGGCAAACTGAGCAATCGGGGGAGAAAGGCCTTGGTCAGGGAGGTGACCAAGAACCCGATGATCACTGACAGAGCTCCATTGTTGCTCTCTGGAGATGGGAGAACCTTCCAGGAGGACAACCACCTCTGCAGCACTCCACCAATCAGGCCTTTATGGTAGAGTGGCCAGATGGAAGCCACTCCTCAGTAAAAGGCACATGACAGCCCACTTGGAGCTTGCCAAAAGGCACCTAAAGGACTCTCAGACCATGAGAAACAAGATTCTCTGGTCTGATGAAACCAAGATTGAACTCTTTGGCCTGAATGCCAAGCACCACATCTGGAGGAAACCTGGCATCATACCTACGGTGAAGCATGATGGTGGCAGCATAATGCTATGGGGATGTTTTTCAGCGGTAGGGATTGGGAGACTAGTCAGGATCAAGGAAAAGATGAACGGAGAAAAGTACAGAGAGATCGTTAATGAAAACCTGCTCCAGAGCACTCTGGACCTCAGTCTGGGGCAAGGGTTCACCTTCTAACAGGACAATGACCCTAAGCACATAGCCAAGACAACACAGGAGTGGCTTCGGGACAAGTCTCTGAATATCCTTGAATGGCCCAGCCAGAGCCCGGACTTGAACCCAATTGAACATCTCTGGAGAGACCTGAAAATAGCTGTGCAGCGACGCTCCCCATCCAACCTGAGAGAGCTTGAGAGAATCTGCAGACAATAATGGGAGAAACTCCCTAAATACAGGCGTGCCAAGCTTGTAGCTTCATACCCAAGGTGCTTCAACAAAGTACTGAGTAAAGGGTCTGAATACTTATGTAAATGTAATATTTCAGTTTTTTTTTTAATACATTTGCAAAAATGTACAAAAATAAAAACCAGTTTTTGCTTTGTCCTTATGCGGTATTAGGTGTAGTATGATGACAAAATAAAACTATTTGATCCATTTTAGAATAAAGCTAAATAAAGTCAATAAAGTGCATTCGTGCATTTGGATACAGTGCATTCGGAAAGTCAATGAATACTTTCCGAATGCACTGTAAATGTGATGTTTTGTATTGCAAAGTCATTCTGTCTCTCTCTCTCTCTCTCTCAATTCTATTTCAGTTTAAGGGCTTTATTGGCATGGGAAACATATGTTTACATTGCCAAAGCAAGTGAAATAGATAATTAACAAAAGTGAAATGAATAATAAAAACTGAACAGTAAACATTACACTTACAAAAGTTCCAAAATAGTAAAGACATTTCAAATGTCATATGTCTATATACAAGTACAAAAGGGAAAATAAATCAACATAAATTTAGGTTGTATTTACAATGGTGTTTGTTCTTCACTGGTTGCCCTTTTCTTGTGGCAACAGGTCACAAATCTTGCTGCTGTGATTGCACATATTTCACCCAATAGATATGGGAGTTTATCAAAATTGGATTTGTTTTCGAATTCTTTGTGGATCTGTGTAATCTGAGGGAAATATGTGTCTCTAATATGGTCATATATTTGGCAGGAGGTTAGGAAGTGCAGCTCAGTTTCCACCTCATTTTGTGGGCAGTGTGCACATAGCCTGTCTTCTCTTGATAGCCAGGTCTGCCTTCGGGGGCCTTTCTCAATAGCAAGGCTATTCTCACTGAGTCTGTACATTGTCAAAGATTTCCTTAATTTTTGGTCAGTAACAGTGGTCAGGTATTCTGCCACTGTGTACTCTCTGTTTAGAGCCAAATAGCATTCTAGTTTGCTCAGATTTTTGGTAAATTCTTTCCATGTTTCAAGTAATTATCTTTCTTTTTTTCTCTCTCTCTCTCTCTCTCTCTCTCTCTCTCTCTCTCTCTCTCTGTGTGTATAGTTGTCCTGCCAATCCTCTGTCAGCCACCAGTGAGTTGATCAGCAGTAAGAGGTCCATGCTGTGGGATATGAGGACAGCCTATGAGGAGAGAGCAGAGGAGCTGGCCCAGAGCTTCAGTGACATTCTGGACCACAATGCCAGGTGACTGTCCCCTCTCTGACCATCTAGTTCTGGTCACAACAACTCACCTCCACCAATGTTTTCATTAGTTTAACTAGGAAAGTCAGTTAAGAACAAATTCTTATTTACAATGACAGCCTACTACGGCCAATTCTGCACCGTCCTATGGGACTCCCAATCACAGCCGGATGTGATACAGCCTGGATTCAAACCAGGGACTGTAGTGACACCTCTTGCACTGAGATGCCACGCCTTAGACCGCTGCACGACTCGGGAGCCCCAATCTGACTTTTGTCCTTTTTCCTCAGAGAGAGAGGCCTGCCTGTGTTGTCTTCTAAAGTCATGTTTGTTCCATTACCAATTCATCTCTAGTGCTGGTCAGTTTTTAGTCTCAAAAGCATTGACCACAACATGATTTGAACACGCAACCTTGCGAACTGAAGTCAGACGCACTACTGTTGCGCCACAAAGTCTGGTGGTGTACTAACTGAGCTATCAGGCCTCTGGAAGTGCTGAACCTCACATGGTGTTCAGTTTCTCATTCCCAGCAGAAAGATATCAAACAGTCTCATACTGTCTACTTACTTAGGACCTTGTGGCGCAAGAGTAATGCGTTGGACTCCAGATCAGAAGGTTGCGCATTCAAATGTTTTTAAGCATGAATGAAAACTGGACCTGCTCTGACCAGCACTGGTCCCATGTGCCTCAGTTGGTAGAGCACGGCACTTGCAATGCCAGGATTGTGGGTTTGATTTCCACGGGGGACCAGTACAAACAAATACTAAAATGTATGTTGTCATCTACTGTAAGTTGCTGTGGATAAGAGCATCTGCTAAGTATGTCAAATGAGGTGGTCTCTGAACAACCACACCACAAGGTCATAGTTAACTAACCAGGCAGTATGAGACTGTTTCATTGAATTTGCACACATCTTTCTCTGGGGAAAGAAGCAGACAACCTAGTTATGAGAAGTGTACTATAAATCAAATGTTATTGGTCACAGAATCATGGTTAGCAGATGTTATTGCGAGTGTAGTGTAGTGAAATGCTTGTGCTTCTAGTTCTGACAGTGCAGTAATATTTAACAATTCCACAACAGATACCAAATACACACAAATCTAAGTAAAGGAATAAGAAAATATATGGATGAGCAATGACAGAGTGGCATAGGCTAAGATGCAATAGATATAGAATACAGTATATACATATGATATGTAAACATTACTAAAGTGCAGTCGCAAAAACCATCAATCGCTATGATGAAACTGGCTCTCATGAGGACCGCCACAGGAAAGGAAGACCCAGAGTTACCTCTGCTGCAGAGGATAAGTTCATTTTACCAGCCTCAGAAATTGCAGCCCAAATAAATGCTTCACAGAGATGCTTCACAAGTAACAGACACATCTCAACATCAACTGTTCAGAGGAGACTGCGTGAATCAGGCCTTCATGGTCAAATTGCTGCAAAGAAACCACTACTAAAGGACACCAATAAGAAGAAGAGACTTGCTTGGGCCAAGAAACAGGAGCAATGGACATTAGACCGGTGAAAATCTGTCCTTTGGTCTGATGAGTCCAAATTTGAGATTTTTGGTTCCAACGCCATGTCTTTGTGAGACGCAGAGTAGGTGAACGGATGATCTCCGTATGTGTGGTTCCCACCGTGAAGCATGGAGGAGGGGTTGTTATGGTGTGGGGGTGCTTTGCTGGTGACACTGTCTGTGATTTATTTATAATTCAAGGCACACTTAACAAGCATGGCTACCACAGCATTCTGCAGCGATACGCCATCCCATCTGGTTTGCGTTTAGTGGGACTATCATTTGTTTTTCAACAGGACAATGACCCTACCCAGCTCCAGGCTGTGTAAGGGTTATTTGACCAAGAAGGAGTGATGGAGTGCTGCATCAGATCACCTGGCCTTCACAATCACCCGACCTCAGCCCAATTGAGATTATTTGGGATGAGTTGGTGAAGGAAAATCAGGAAAAAGGAAAATCAGCCAACAAGTGCTCAGCATATGGGAACTCCTTCAAGACTGTTGGAAAAGCATTCCAGGTGAAGCTGTTTGAGAGAATGCCAAGAGTGTGCAAAGCTGTCATCAAGGCAAAGGGTGGCTACTTTGAAGAATCTCAAATATAAAATATATTTTGATTTGTTTAACACTTTTTTGGTTACTACATGATTCTATATGTGTTATTTCATAGTTTTGATATCTTCACTATTTTACAATGTAGAAAATAGTAAAAAGAAAGAAAAAACAAACTTTTGACTGGTACTGTATATATATATTTACCAAAACTATATATGGGGGATTGGAAGTGATGCAGACAATTGGAAGCTACAATCTATCTGCAATATTAAAGCTGATCTACTCCCTAAAAAAAGTTGACAACATTTCAATGTTAGTTTGTCCCAGGTCAGGACCTTTTACTTGAAGCACTGTGTCACTTTTCTTTGTACATTAACTCGCAGCTGACTTTTGAGTACTTTATTGCAGTGCTACTCAATATAGATTTGTTTTCACATAGGGCTCTCAAGTGGTGCAGTGGTCTAAGGCACTGCATCTCACTACAGACTCTGGTTTGATTCCAGGCTGTATCACAAACGGCCATGATTGGGAGCCCCATAGGGCGGCGCACAATTGGCCCAGTGTCGTTAGGGTTTGGCCGGGGTAGGCCATCATTGTAAATAAGAATTTGTTCTTAACTGACTTGCCTAGTTAAAGGTTAAAATTAAATAAATGAAGACTTCTCATCCAGTTTGCGCTGTGTAATAGGTGAACACAAAATATCAGTAATTGATAAAGTCAATCAAAAATCTATCTGGTTTATTACAATTTGCAACAGGGAGACCGCAGAGAAAATGTCTAGCTAGCCTTCTCTGGGCAGGCCCTTATCCTAAACATTCAGCTTCAACTCTAGTGACCATCAACCCACACCTTGAGTGTCCCAAAAATAACACTGGAAATTATATTTTTTACAGAAACTCCAGGTACTATATGTTGATCATTCTAAACTAAATAGAAACGTTACTCATTTTACATTTCCCCATTGCACCCTGTTATCTAATTATATGGTTAATGTCAGAGGATTAAGTATCTCTCCTGTATGCATCTTACTACAGTATATCCCCTCCCTTTCTTTGCTCTCACTGTGCCCACCCCGTCTCTCTTTCCCCCTCTCTGCTCTCTTCCTTTTCTCTCTGTACAGGAAGAGGCTGGAGAGTGGCATCCAGAGATTCCAGGCCCTGTGTCATGTGACCCACTCTCACCTCATCCCTCGTCATGTGACTCCACGGGTCACCGGCATGAAACCCCCGGAGACAGAGTGCAGCAACAACAACATGTGGTATGATATCTGCAATACACATGGATTGGAATGTTGGAATGTGTGTTTGTTCCCTCTGTTTTCACACACAAAACTTCTGACCCCGACGTGATTTGAACACGCAACCTTCTGATCTGGAGTCAGACGCGCTACCGTTGCGCCACGAAGTCCTGTGACTAACTAGTGTGTCTGATGCCATTTTATAGAATGCACTTCCCTATCTTTCCCCTAGGAAGTCAAATAGAGGCCAGGGACAACACCAGAGCTTTTGTTAGCCACACCACCCAGGCCCACCCATGCCTACGCCCCTAGGACAGCACCATTGCACTGCTTTGAGACAAGCATGGGGACTAGGGTGACCACATGTACCAGATTGTGTGGGACAGTCCTGCATTTTGGCCCTTTGTCCCACACCCAAACAATCATGTACTGCATTTTATCAACAAATTTAAACACCACAAATTTTGGGGAAAAAGGTAGATTTGTCCCATATTTCAGTCAGACATTCCGACCTCTCTCTTGTCTCTTGCAGTCACGCTTATGAAAATATATACATCATAAGGATGTGGTAGCCTAGCATGCTGACCAGACCGGGCACGCGTGTGCGTCTGCGTGCGCGATAGGGCATGCAATGTTGATTTGTACATCACCACAAGACAGGCAGATTGAAATATCAAACTAAACCCTGAACTCTTTGTCCTGGGATATAAACATTGGGTTGTTATTTTACCTGAAATGCACAAGGTCGTTTTTTCTGGATCTTTGTAGAATATTTACCCATTTTGAGTCACACAAAACCGTGCGTTCACTACTCCAGTAATTAATCCACAGATAAAAGGGGAATTCTAGTTAGTTTCTAGTCATCTATCCTCCTTCAGTAGTCTTCTTCTTCTTCTTCTGTGGACATTATATGTTGGTTGGAGTGTGGACCTCAGTTCACCTTTCAATCACCCACGTGGGTATATGCACCTAAAAACCAATGAGGAGACGGGAGAGGCAGGACTTGCAGAGTGTCAAACATAGAACCAAGTTCTATATTAGCGCAGAGCTACGTAGATGCTCGTGAGCAGTTTAGATTAAATGATTGAATAACATGTATGTATACATTTATTTTGGAACGCTTGCGCACGCAACCCGAGCGGTGTGGTCAGCATACTGGTAAAGCCCACTTCTCCAATCATTGTTGAGATCTGATATTCTGCGCAGCACAAGACAAAAGTAATGTCGTCTTCAACCAATCATATTTCTCAAACCCTTTCGGGCAAAAATCCAGCTGAATTTGGAGGACAGTTGGGCATTATTACTTACAAAAATAGTGCTTCTGGTGAAGAGCTATAAATATAAGTAAATAGCCGTATTAGACTGAAAGATATAAGGTAATTTTGTCAAACTTGTGAGACCCCATGCTCATTAGTTGCTCATTCAACATATTTGCTGCTACTTCACTCAATCCCGTTTTTAAAAGTCTCCCTTCCTAACTGTTTTACATTCCTTGAGACCAACCAGAAATGTTTCTTTGGCCAAATATTTTCAGAATTTGTGGTCTCTTGTTTCTGCATGACCAAATTTTGCGCAGGCAAAAGAGTAGGCAAGGTGCACTTCAATTACTTATTCGCGCTGCCGGAACGTCGCTCTGCCACTTTTCACAATGGCGTTTGTTTAGATCAAAGATGAATCAATGTCTTGGAAGATCACGGAATGATTCATTAGTGTTCTACATCAGTGGTTCCCAAACTGTGCGAGGGGTCGTTCCGGCTTTCAACTTACTCTTGAAAGTTGTTATAATAGAATGCACAAGCTGATATTTCGAAATTGGGTACTGCATCAGTTTCCCGCGTCATGTCAGACATTGCATACCTTAGAGAGCTATTTATAACTTGTTAAAAATCTCCAGATCAAGCCCATGCCAGCTAACGTGTTTTAGCTATGCTTTTTAGCCCACAGATTTGATTGTAATGTTTGAGTCACTCAAATATCACATGGGGGGAGATGTTCCCCAATGCTGGAAGGGAGTCCTGAGTGAAAAAGTTTGGGAAAACCTGTTCTACATAACATAACCAATAGCATAGTATAACGTTACTGTTACACCAAAAACACCATGTAATTTATTATGAGATTTTAGGACTGTTAGCTGAATAGTAAAACAAAAATGATAATGTGGTCAAAACTCAACAGCTAGGCAGAATTTGCATTGATTGAAACAAAATACAGGCAAAAAATAAATAATTGCGCGTTGAAGATATCTATATCGGTCCGCTAATACAGGACTAATAAAGGCCCAGTGCACTACTTTTGTGAACATTTTTAACTAAATCTATTTGAGTGTTTATCAGCATTTAGAACTTGAGTCTGATAATTATCTGTACAAAGCAGTTCATCTGATAATACTTGTGGAATATAAAAATATTTGCTTGACATGTTTTCCAGTTTTTTCAAATACTTTGCAAATGCAATTGATTTCTATGTTAAAACTTTGCTATGAACTGCTTTAAAATGGTCTAGTTCCTTTTTAATAGACACTCTTATCCAGTCAACTTACAGTACATACATTTTTGTACTAAACTCCCATAGGAATCGTACCCACAACCCTAGCATTGCAAGTGCCATGCTCGACCAACTGAGCCACATCATACTTTTGATCATGGAGTGTATGTGGACACCTGCTCGTCGAAAATCTCATTCTAAAATCATGGGCATTAGTATGGAGTTGGTCACCCCTTTGATGCCATAACAGTCTCCACTCTTCTGGGAAAGCTTTGCACTAGATATTGGAACATAGCTGCGGCGACTTGCTTCCATTCAGCCACAAGAGCATTAGTGAGGTCGGACACTGATGTTGGGCGATTAGGCCTGGCTCTCAGTCTGCATTCCAATTCATCCCAAAGGTGTTCGATGGGTTTGAGGTCAGGGCTCTGTGCAGGCCAGTCAAATTCTTCCACACCAATCTCAACAAACCATTTCTGTATGGACCTCGCTTTGTGCTCGGGGTCATTGTCATGCTGAAACAGGAAAGGGCCTTCCTCAAACTGTTGCCACAAAGTTGGAAGCACAGAATCGTCAAGAATATCATTGTATGCTTTAGCATTAAGATTTCCCTTCACTGGAACTAAGGGGCCTAGACAAACAATGAAAAAAAGCCCCAAACCCTTATTCATCCTCCACCAAACTTTACAGTTGGCACTATGCATTCGGGCGGGTATCGTTCTCCTGGCATCCGACAAGCCCAGATTAAAACGTGATTCATCACTCCAGAGAACACGTTTTCACTGCTCCAGAGTCCAATGGCAGCGAGCTTTACACCAATGCCAACGCTTGGCATTGCATACGGTGATCTTAGGCTTGTGTGTGGCTGCTCAGCCATGGAAAGCCATTTCATGAAGCTCCTGACAAGCAGTTATTGTGCTGACAATGCTTCCAGAGGCAGTTTTGAACTCTGTAGTGAGTGCTGCAACCGAGGACAGATGATTTTTACGCGCTACACGCTTCAGCACGCGCCGGTCTCGTTCTGAGCCATTTTCACTTCACATAACACTTACAGTCAGAGGTGTGGACTCGAGTCACAAATATGATAACTTGCAACTCGACTTTGACTTTAACACGAATGACTCGTGACTTGACTTGGACTTGAGCCTTATGAATCGACCTGACTTGATACCCTCCCCAAGCCCAAATATTAAAAATGATGCTATTAAAAAAAGTTTGCTGGGCATCAACTCTTCATTTAACGGATTACAGTTTGAATTGGACAGCAGCCAATCAAATTGTACCAGCTGAGAATATGTTGTGCGTGGCAGCGCAGAGGAACATCGGTGGGTGAATGCAGATGGAGCCCTTGGAAAGATGGGGTTCTCATGGCTACCCATGTATTTCCATGGAAATATAACGTTTATTTGGAAAGTAATACATATATAGATATTTTTAAAACCATTCATGATTTGCGTAAATGTAATATACTAACTATTACTCTTGTTAAAAATATGAAATGGTATTACATTTGGTGAAGAGCACATTATGACTTGTTTAGGACTCGAAACTCAACGTTTAGGACTTGAGACTTGACTTGACACTTGACGGACTTGAGACTTGACTTGGGACTTGAGTGCTAAGACTTGAGACTTACTTGTGACTTGTCAAACAATGACTTGGTCCCACCTCTGCTTACAGTTGACCGGCGCAGCTCTAGAAGGGCAGAAATTTGACGAACTGACTTGTTGGAAAGGTGGCATCTTCTGACGGTGCCACGTTGAATGTCACTGAGCTCTTCAGTACGTGCAATTATACTGCCAATGTTTGTCTATTGAGATTGCGTGTGCTCGATTTTAAATACGTGTCAAGCAACGGGTGTGATTGAAATTGAAGGGGTGTCCACATACTTTTGTCCATGTAGTGTATCATCACAAACCACTTGATGTCTCGATGTACTCAATTATTGAATTGTGTGTTGTTTTTCTTCATGGTGATGGAAAGTCTACACGTACAAAGCTAGATGACCAGCCTATGTACAATACAGTAATGTACATTAAGTGGTTTGTAAGGATGGTAAATTAATACTTCACAAAAAGTGGTTGTTTTCCATGTTATTTGATCAAGAAAAATATTTAATTTGATGTGGAGGTTTTGTGTCTTTGCCCATAACGTTGCACCTTTTGGTGTAAATGTTTGAGGACATGGTTTTGTTCTTTATGGATTCCATTATAATGACAATATAATGGCAACAACTCTTACAATTCCAACTATTGAATCCTGCAAGATACTATTCTTAATTATATAACTACCTTTTTTGCCAAGGCAGAGATGCTGCTAAAAATATTTTTGCCATTTTGTTTTGGGGTGGCCTCAAACTACCATTTAGTTTTGGGGTGGCCTCAAACTACCATTTTGTTTTGGGGTGGCCTCAAACTACCATTTTGTTTCTTTAACTGTGCCTTCTTCAGGGTTTACCCAATCAATTACTGGGAGCTTATATACAGTGTGTGACTCTCTTTATTTTTAGAGTCGATACTGTGCACTCATACATTTGTAAACGTTACTGTGCACTCATACATGGGTAAATGTGTGTGGGTGTGGGTGTACACGTTTTTGCATGTTGGTGTACAATTTGAACATTTGCACAACAGTTTGTAAATTTGTGTGAAATCAATTGTATTCCTCTACAATGTGTCCTACGTCCCATCCGGGCTTATTTATAGATTATTTATACTGTATGTATTTTTCATCCCATCCATCCAGGCTGTCCTCTCTACTGAGAAGTCTCCCTCCAGAGGTGTCTCAGGACAGAGGGGTGAGCCGAGTTCTAGAGAAACTCAGCCGCTTCGCAGATGAGCGGACCCCCAAGGTGCGACCCCATGTCTTCCTGAAGATGTTGGGGGGTCTACAGCCCTGGGAGCTCTGCCTACCTGACCTCTGTGTTGCCATTGAGGTACGAACACATCAAATAATAATGGATTTATAGTGAATTCATCATTATACTTCCTTTAACAAATAAAGCATAATAAAGTGCATTGTTTCTTGGTTGGTCAATTGGTTTAAACATGGTGCTAGTTGTGGGTTTAATTCCTGCTTGGGCCACATACAATATATAACGTTTTAAAAAGGGGAACTAATTGTGTGTGTGTACAAAATATTATTTGAAAACATGTTTCCTGACTGCAATGCCTCTGCCTCAGATAGGGAATATCTCAATTGCATACTCCTCTCATCCGCTCTCCTCATCTCCTTCTCAAAACCCATTGGAGGAAGAGGTCCGATGGGAGGAACCTCTGGCTTTCTCATCAAATGGGTTTTAAAAATGAGACGAGGAGAGAGGACGCAATGAGTTTCAGTGGTGGAAAAACTACCCAATTGTCATACTTGAGTAAAAGTATAGATACCTTTAATAGAAAGTTACTCAAGTAAAAGTGAAGCATTCATCATGTAACGAGTGCTTTTGGGTGTCAGGGAAAATGTATGGAGTAAAAAGTACATTATTTTTGTTAGGAATGTAGTGAAGTAAATAAAGGTTAAATTAAAAATGTTTAAAAAAAAAAAGTAAAAGTACAGGTTGTCAAAAATATAAATAGTAAAGTGAAGATACGACATAAGGAGGAGTATGCAATTGACGTCTTCCCATAGAGAGCTGTCGGTGGCCTCACTGTGTTAATTCAGCAGCCAATTCATCTCCAGTGCTTGTCAGAGCAGGACCAGTCTTCACTCAAGCTCAAAAGCACCCACCCCCATGTGAACACGCAACCTTCTGATCTGGAGTCAGATGCGATACTGTTGTGCCACTCAGTCCTTACTAACAACTGTAGACAGTTGGAGGCAGTTTTCATTCAATAGAATGCACCCCCTTATCTTTCTCTTGGGAAAGAAATGGAAGGGAGGCCTATGTCATGAGAAACTGACCACCTTGTTACAGTGGGAGACAGATCCTGGATAGCTTGAACAGTACCCGACTTGGACTAGGACAATAGCATCTTACCTCACATATACATACTCATGAACTGTTTATAGTACAACCATGACTTAAATTACAGTCATCATTTTGGCCAAGAAACAATCCATAGAGCATTGAACTGTACCATTCTTCAAGTCCTAGACTACCAAACCTTGTGGTGCAATGGCAACGTGTCTAACTTCAGATCAGATGGTTGTGTGTTCAAATCACATTGGGATCGGTTGTTTTGAAGTTGAAGGAAAACTGGACCTGCATTGACCTGAGGACAGAGATGTCTAAACGAACACGGCTTTGGGGGTGGACACGGAACAAATTGTAGTCAGGTATCAGAGGAGGCTGTCCAGGACATGGTTACATCTTAATTTATTAAATGGTCCATGGTTCAAGTCCCTTTTCAGGCCACAAAAGTTTAAGTATAAGTCGCTTTGAATAAAAGTATCTGTTGATTTACCATATTACATTTTGATTGTCTATATAGAGCTTTTTAAAATGTTAAAAATGTTTAACATTTTAAGGCAAGAATTCACCTCATCCACAACAATTATTCAGCACCCACGTGGGTGATGCGCAGCAGCCAGACAGACACATTGTAGGAATCTAGACACTAGACCAGGGTTCCCCACCTGGAGGCCCCGCGTGTGGTTTTATTTGGCCCCCCAATTTTTGTAATATTTTTTTTCTTTGTTGGACATTATTTAAATTGTATTTTTAAACAGAAAATCAGCTCCGGGTGATTTTAATTTGGGAAATCTGTTCCCAAGTATTTCATATACAAATGTAAGCAAGGTTTGAAATTAACATGTTTTAGTCAAATATTATATCTGTTTGGGCTTCTTGCGGTCAATTTGCAGTCTACAAATTATTTGTAATTATGTTCCAGTCCCCCAACCATCTGCTCAAGAAAAAATTGGCCTGCAGCTGAATCTAGTTGATGATCCCTGCACTAGACAGAATGTCCCTCTCCCCCCACCATCCAAACCAACATATTGAGATTAATGTTTAGGTACAGACTGCTACCCCTCCACACACACACTCACGCACGCACACACACACACACACACATACTGGCCATCGATGATGATGATGACGGCCTTCATGGCCCCTAGCCCCAGAACAGAGCAGTTTGGAATAAGTTAATAACAGGAATTCAGAGTGATAAATTAGACCGACTGGTTATAAAGATGCTTACCTCAGGGTTGTGTGTGGGGGGGGGGGGGGGACGACGACGACTTAAGACTTAAGTCTGCAAAAACACTCCAGTGAAGGCTGCGAAAACACTACAGTGAATACTATAGTATTTACAGTATATCATAGTATAAAATAGTATTTTTTTCATGTGGGCATTTTTGGTTCCAGGTAGAACCCTCTGTGGAAAGGCTTCTACATGGAACCCAAAAGGTTCTACCTAGAACCAAAAGAGTGTACTATGCTTTGGAACTGTGCGTGGTAACTCTCTCTTCCCCTCTCGCTCCCTCTCTCCCTCCCTCCCTCTCTCTCCCTCCCTCCCCCCCCTCCCTCCCTCCCTCTCTTCAGATAGCCAGAGAGCATGTTGTCCAGATGTCCAGAGAGGACTATGACTCGTGGCTCCTCTCCAGGGTCACTCTTCCACAGCAGCAGGACCACTAACCCAAACGCATATTTTTACTAATACCAGGAAAATGTGACGACCACAGGGGAATGACCCCCCCCCCCCATAAAAAAATTCACCCGCACGCAAATACGCTCACACATGTAAATACACACCCACAGACACATGCGCGCGCCCACACACACACCACCCGTTCTGCCATTCACCTTCTGTTAAAGGTCCCCAAAGCACACACATCCCTGGGTCGCTCCTCTTTTCAGTTCGCTGCAGCTAGCGACTGGAATGAGCTGCAAAAATCACTCAAACTGGACAGTTTTATCTCTTCATTCAAAGACTCAATCATGGACACTCTTACTGACAGTTGTGGCTGCTTCGCGTGATGTATTGTTGTCTCTACCGTCTTGCCCTTTGTGCTGTTGTCTGTGCCCAATAATGTTTGTACCATGTTTTGTGCTGCTACCATGTTGTGTTGCTGCCATGCTGTTGTTTTAGGTCTCTCTTCATGTGGTGTTATGGTGTCGCTCTTGTCGTGATGTGTGTTTTGTCCTATATTTTAATTTGATTTTTAATCCCAGCCCCCGTCCCCGCAGGAGGCCTTTTGCCTTCTGGTAGGCCGTCATTGTAAATAACAATTTGTTCTTAACTACAATTTAAATAACACACACACACACACACACACACACACACACACACACACACACACACACACACACACACACACACACACACACACACACACACACACACACACACACACACACACACACACACACACACACACACACACACACACAAAAATATAGTTGCCCATAGTCTCTGAAATGAGGTTAGGTTTTGGGGGAGATTAAGCTGATCCTAGATCTGTGATCCCACAGGCAACTCCAATCCAGAGTCTTCCTCCTTTATATCCACTGTGGGAAGCAGGGCTCACATTTCACATCCACTTGTTCTCCATTTCCCTTTTGTTTATGTTTCAAACATACTTAAATCATGTCTCCCACGGGAGGATAAGCTTCACTGAGCCATCAAATACCTCCCTGTCCTTGCGCCATCCCCTTATCCCTTTCTCCCTCCCTATGCCAGTCCACTCCTCCTCCCTTCCCTTCCCACACCACCCTTTACCTCCCCTTCCTCCTACCATCCTCTTATCCCCCCCTCTCTCCCTCTCCAGTTCCCAGCACATCCACCGCCCTTCCCTCCCCACAAATATCCCAAACAACAATAATAGATAGCGTGTTGTCTGTTATTGAAATCAGCCCAGTGCCACGCCTATACAGGCTCCGCTCCAGCCTAACTTTAACTCTTACCCCAGCCCCAGCCCCGGCCTTGTCTGATGGATAGCCCTTTTATTGGGGAATAAAAGAGCCTGACCCAATGCTCTTTGCCTCCTGTTAGATAAAGATAATGAACTCTGCCTGGAAACAATTGTTTGTGAAGACTTTGTGTAGACTAGTTGAGAGTTACTGTGAATGCAGTGTTTCAACAGCTGTCTGTAGAGGATTTCACAAAATCATGAATGTGACCATTAAAACAATAATGATTAAAAGGTTAAAATTATGTGATTCTGTCTGTGGCGCTATACGTCATTTATCTGTAGAAATATGACTAAATGCTGCGATGGCAATAAAATAACTTATCATCATGTGTTTTTGTTCCAATGATTGTTGTCAGCAGATAACTGTCTAGCTTTCTTATCTTCTGTGACAAGCTGTTGTGTTTTTTCTCTCTTGGTTGGTTGGATTGGGGGAGGGGGGGGTATGCTCCAAAAGATGGGAGCCCCCCCCCCCCCCCGGTAGTGTAGTGGTGTCAAAGGCTTTGTAGACTCCCAGAGGGGAGAGAGGGAGAAGGGGAGACAGGGATGGGGGAGAGAGGGCGAAGGGGGGAAAACGGGTGTCGATCACACATTTCAGGAATGCCACAGTCTGTCTGAACCCCGGAGCTTAACCTCAAAGTATGGGGAGGGGAAGACACATGCTCTCTCATTCTAACCTCATTCAGGTTAAGTTCGGAGAAAACAGTCTAAACCACACTGGTACACTCTTAGAAAAAAAGGGTTCTTTGGTTGTCCACATAGGATAACTCTTTTTGGTTCCAGGTAGAACTATTTTGGGTTCCAAGTAGAGCCCTCTGTGGAAAGGGTTCTACATGGAACCCAAAAGAGTTCTACTTGGAACCAAAAGGGTTCTAGCTTCAACCAAAAAGGGTTATCCTATGGGGACAGAAAAATAACCCCTTTCAGTTCTAGATAGCACCTTTTTTTTCTAAGAATGTAGTGTCAGGTGTTTGTCCTTGATCATGTGATCTCATCTAGGAACAAAGTCTGATGTTTAGTTTTACCAGTCTAGGTCATGAGCTCAAGAAAAACTACTTGAAAACCTACACATTGTGTGCTGGTTGGAGAGATTATAAGGTACTGGATATTGCAATGTTAGGGTTTGTAAAATTCTGTTAGTCTGTGTCTTTGTGCATTTTTAGCACACATAGCACAACAACCAAGCCGGCTGTGGAAAATTCAATATTTACATTGCAGGCCACTCTATTCCAGGGGTGAAGGCACGGGTGGGTGTGGGTGGGCCTGGGCCAGGCCCAATCACTCAGATTGAGCAACAAAAAAAGATTTTAAAAAATGTAAAGTATTTTTTTATGCTCTTCTCAGTGTTCCAAACAGGACATTATTTGTATTTTTACCTTATTTGTATTTTTACCATGCAAACACAATCAGATAGAATTCATAGCAAGCAGTGCACTGGGTTAGTCAGATTTGATGGCTACTACATGATTCCATATGTGTTATTTCATAGTTTTGATGTCTTCACTATTATTCTACAATATAGAAAATAGTACAAATAAAGAAAAACCCTTGAATGAGTACTGTAGGTGTGTCCAAACTTTTGACTGGTACTTTATGTTCCAAGTGTGTATTTCCATTTTCCTGGAAGGCCTTTTGGCCCAATGAAAGGTGATGAAAGGTTCCACTCCATGGGCCCTTTGCACAGGTAGACTTTATCTTATCACTACTAACAGAGTTGAGGGCACTGTGGACTGACTGTTCAATTAGTATTTACTCACTGGCAATGCCTGCATTAACTTCCAACCAATCTAAGCTTTTCATGAGGTTTTCCATGGATATTTAGTAACGGAACACTGTTCTGGAAGTATTGGGGATTAGAATGATTTTGACAAGTTCAACCAAGTCCAACCTAATGTCACAAATGTCACTTTTATCCAAGTTCAAAGGGACATGACGGTCACTCGCTAGCTAGCTAGCAAGGTGCCATTGACCTGAACGCTATCTTCACAGCCATGAGACTGAAATAGCCTAGTTAAAGTAAGTACACGTGCCACATTCACAGCTGAGATAGGCAGACAGAAACCACTGTTGTACACCGGCTAGTATGACAATATACTCTGTGACACTAACTTATGATTAAAACAAATGAACCATATTGTTTTTGTTCTTAGGTGGTGCAATGCATGTTGTTTATTAAAAGCAGAATGTTTGGATTTTAAATCTGTAGAATCTGATACCATTGAAATCCTTCCAGTGTGAGTTGTTTATGTTTAGTGCCCTTCCAAGTCATAGATAAAACAGATCATTAGTCCAAAGAGAAGACCTATTTATCTTTGACTCAACGTAGAATTGTTTGATATTGCAACAGTTCATTGACTTACAAACTGGGGCACTGACACAAGCTTGTCTCTACAGGATGTGTCCTGTGATGTTAGTGGGTGGTCTAGATGAAAATTAAACAAAGATAGAAGTAATATGAGGCAAGCAAATATCATTGAGGATCCTATCTTTATTGAATCAATTATTGTGTGTGTGCGGTGGTGTGTATGTGTGTGCATGTATCCTGTGATTATGTTGACTGAACATAACTGTCTCCATGTGTTCTTCACCACAGGCAGAGACAGGCACTTAAAAACAAGCCAGGGGGGAGTTTCTGTTTATAGAAACGGTGAACGAGAGAGAAAAGTAAAAAAAAAAACAGTCACAGGCTGTTTCTTCCCCTCTCTCCTTCCTCTGTCATTTGCTCAGCTACTTTACTGCCCTGTTGGTCAAACAGTCAAGCATCTTAGCCTAGAGGAAATTATATTTTTCTAGATGAAAATGGCATTTTCCTAGATAGAAAGATAACCCAGAATGTGAATCTTGTCCTGGTGTGTGTTCTGATATGGTGCTAGTACTTCTAGGTATGACAGTTGGAGTTGCTGTAGTACGGACTGGGGGTTGGAGTAACTGAAAGTTAAAATACTGTTTATATCAAAACACATTTAGCTGGTGTTCAGATATGTGGTTCCTATCCCCAATGATAGAAGATCTTGTAGTAGATGTAGTTTTGTGTTTTTGTTAGGTGGTTTTAGCTTTCATGTTGTGGATTTCCTCAGGACAATTATAGCCATACTGTTAGTTTACCAGAGAAACTCAGCTGTGAGGGGGGTTTTAAAGGGATATGTTGTTATACTGTGGGGGAGATTTTGGTTTGAGGAGAGATGCTGTAGCTTTCCAACAGACAGACAGGCTGCTTCTCGTTCTAGCAGGGTAAACTGCCACATGTACAGAACGTGAAATCATGGCGATGCTGGAGTGTGTATTAGAGTGGTGAGGAAGCCGTGTCCGGAAGCGACTTCACAATTCATTTTCTGGATTCAGGTTCAATCAAACATAGTTTTAAGCTTTGTTTTATTATTGACAGTTACAGCTGATTTTGGGATTGAACATCGATTTGCTCTCCTAAATATTTGTCATCTGATGTATTCATTTCAGTCTTTGAATTGTTTAATCAAACTTTTCACCGCCAGCTCCTGGGGCGGCAGGTAGCCTAGTGGTTAGAGTGTTGGACTAGTAAAAGTTACAAGGTCAAATCCCTGAGCTGACAAGGTAAAAAAAATATGTTGTTCTGCCCCTGAACAAGTCAGTTAACCCACTGTTCCTAGGCTGTCATTGAAAATAAGAATGTGTTGGGTGTTGAACCACTGTTGAAGAGGCTGGAGATGGAGCAGGCCCAGGAGAATCAGCAACGAGGCCGCCGTCAGCAAGCCCAACAGGTGTTGGCAGGTTAGGGCGTATACCACCCGCCACTGCCGAAAATAGTTAAGGCAAGATAAGATCACCTGAACCCTTCTGGTGGGCAAGTGTGCTCTCATGAGGACTGAGTCCGGTTCCATGCCAATAAAGGCCACCCTCCGATGTGGGTCAGGAGCATGTCTCTGTCTTACAGGACCTGGGTCCTGGTTGAGGCACAAATAGCCAATTGTCCAATTGAGGATCAACAATCCTCTGGACCTGAGAGGTGCCGGGACAGTGTCCATGCACTTTGTGGAAATGCGGGGTGCCAAGGAGAGGCCGAAGGGAAGAACCATGAATTCGTAAGCCGTCCCTTCGAAAGCGAATCAGAGGTACTGCCAATGAGCTGGGTGAACAGGAACATGGAAGTACGCATCCCTCAGGTCCAGCATCACAAACCACTGGTCCCTGGACACGGCTGGCAAAACGCGGGCTTCAAGTACCCTTTGAGGTTGTGGGGGTACAGAATCGGTCAAAACCCTCCGTCTCTTTTTGGGACCACAAAATAAGTGGAGTAGAACCCACATGAGAAAATAGCAACTCTACAGCGCACCAATGGCTGCAATGAATGGCCTAATTACTTCTGGACACAAAGGGTCCACGAAGCTCCTCCTCCTCCTCCCCACTCTATTGGTGACATGCATGTGCTAGCTCATACATAGCTCGCCAGTCACAGCTTTTATTTATTAACTGTTACATTAAGAAGCTGGAGGAGGTTGTTATGACCCAATAAAAGTATGTATTCTAATGAATCCTTCTCTCTCATTCTATCTTTCTCTCTACCTCCCCCCTCTCTCTCTTCTTCTCCCTCTATCACTCTCATTCTCCCCCTACTTTTCTGTCCTCAGGTATTTACTGTTTCTCATTGGTGAAAATACTTAAGTAAAAATACTTTAAAGTACTACTTAAGTCGTTTTTGGGGGTATCTGTACTTAACTATTTATATTTTTGCCAACTTTTACTTCACTACAATCCTAAACAAAATAATGTACTTTTTACTCCATACATTTTCCCTGACACCCAAAACTACTCATTACATTTTGACAGGAAAATGTTCTAATTCACACACAAGAGAACATCCCTGGTCAGCCCTACAGCCTCTGATCTGGCGGACTCACTAAACACAAATGCTTCGTTTGTAAATTATGTTTGAATGTTAGAATGTTCCTCTGGCTATCCATCAATAAAAAAAAAAAAGAAAATTGTGCCAGCTAGTTTGCTTAATATAAGGAATTTGACACTTAAGTACATTTGAGCAATTCCATTTACTTTTGATACTTAACTATATTTAAAACCAAATACTTTTAGACTTTTACTCAAGTAATATTTTACTGGGCGACTCACTTTTACTTGAATCATTAGCTCTCTCATGTGACACAGCGCTAATACTTAGAGAAGCAGGTTCATTTGTCAAGCCCCTACAGCACATACAGCACTTTCATGTCATGACATTTGATTTGTCAGCTCAAAATAGATAACACATTATATTCAAATGTGTGGTGCCTCTGAGTGACTGTTTTTACCCTCACCAAAACCACACCCACCGAGTGATAATATTGCTTCCTTGTTTTTATCGCTGATAGTATACCATGAGGGTTTTGTTCAACCATCATGGATGCTATACAAAACAATATGACAAATGTCTCAGTATGTGATCATGTTTCAACTATGAATTGTTTCAACTATGAATTTCCTTTCCCTGTGTGGTGGTTTGCCTTGGCTAATGATACCGAATAGAAATAGCAGTCAAGTCAGTGAGAGGTCTCATTGTTGCCAGGGGTAACAGTGGATAAGGGGCTCTTATTGTTGTTGTTTTTGGTGAGGGAGCTGGAGAGTCTGCCAACTCGTCAACACGCACACGCACGCACACGCACACCACCACTCATATGGGGGCCTTAGTGTCACGTGATTTTTTCCCCCTCGCCAGGCTTTCTGGCCCAGTTTTAAATAAGTAGCCTCTGTTTGATCTCTCCCTCTGTTTATTCCTCCTCTTACTTGGTGAAAACCTGTTCTTCCTCTCTGATTCGCGGAAAACCCTGTTCTTCCTCTTCCGTCTCATTTTTGGGAAACCCTTGCTACGAGTAAGGCAAAACAACTTCACTTCCTCAATCCTCTCTGAAGCTTTTCTGCAGCTGCGGTGAAGGGGATAAAAGCTCTACCGCTCTCACTGCTGTTCTTAGACAAATGTTTTCTATTAGACCACACTCTGAAAAGCTGTTTGAAATGGTTGCCTAAAGAAGGTATTGGATCTTGAACGCTCACCATGGAGAATGAAGATGGTCATTTACCCTAGCCAGGCAGCTTCCCGTGGTGTGTAGATCTAGCACACACATACGCGCGTGCACACTCTCACTCACTCTCACACACACACACACACACACACAGAGAGAGAGAACATGACCCCTACTGTAGGATTTATCCAAGCAAAGGTGACCACAGTGTCATATTAACATGTCAAATTGGTAGGCCTCTAATTTAAGCGTGACCTTTAACATCCAGCGCTGTGTGACATCATACGGTACACTGAAAGACACAGAGGTCCTGAGGTCCACCTGCTCTTTAGTCTCCACAAAAGGCTAACCATTAAAAACTAACCCTGCTGTAAGCTGGTAGCAGTATCTTCCGTGTGTGTTGTGTTGAATTCAATTTTACAGAACATGTGGATATCAGAGCACATAAGGAAGAATACAAAACAACCTTAGTTCTGCTTAAACCGACTTTGTCTTCCTAAACATGGCCATGACATTTCGTTGTTATTTACAGTAACAGTCAAACATTCAGGCTGTCAACTGATTTCACCACAATAGCATTTTAATGAAAGCGAGAAATGGTATGTTTTTTTTTTTACCTTTGGTTTCAGTAGAACAGCTGTGAGCTAGTTTTATTCTCTGTTGTGGTTGAGAGTAGGAGAGAGGAAATGTGCTCTGCCTCTGCTGCTAACCACACTCTTCAGAAGTTCAGTCACTACGTGTCAAAAGCACCACTAGTGGTCCCACACACACTGCAGTCTAGTAATAGGCTAAGGTACCACAAAGGACAATTACAAAATGAACGTTCTGAATAAGAAATTACCCTTGCTGTAAATTACATTTTCTAAATGTCTTCCTCTTTATAGTACCATTGTTGTTAACCCACAAGGTGAATATGCCCCTATAGGTGCAGATCTAGGATGAATTTGCCCACAAATCCTAACCTTGGGGGAAATGCTTATGCAAATCAGATGCAGAACTGACCCAAGACAAGCGGGTGCTACACTGTTGTTTAACCAGTCCCCTCCCTGATCTATACTCGTTCACAAGCAGCAGGAGACTAAGCAAACAGACAGTGAGAGACAGACACTAAAGAGTTAAGATCAACTACATCAGAAGTGTATTTGAGTAGCTGATCTAGTCAGCTAGTAGCGATAGGGTTCTATTCTGAACAAGCGGACCCTCGATACATAATAGGGCATACATTTCACGTCCCCACGTGACTTTAAGCCTACTGTACTGGACCCTAGTCTGAAATCAGTGACATCTCTAAACTCTACTCCTGGCATCTTATCTGCTCTAGAAGAAAACACTGGGGCCAGGTGGCAATTGGATATTTACCTTGAAGACATGAAAATGCCTTGCTAGTTATTTTAAAACGATCTGACAGATGGTCTGAAGAAAAGCAAAACCACTGGGCACAGATGTCAGTTCAAAGTTGGTTCATTAAAATGGAAACATTGAGTCATTGTGCCCAGTGGGAAGGCCTAGAGTCCTGCATTTTACATTTGAGTTTAATAACTTATTGCTCAAGCCACACTTTGAGAGGACCTCTAGTGAGGCCACGTTTCTTGCTTTGCATTTCCTATACGGCATTTGAGGCTTGAATCAAAGAAGCCAAATGTTGGCTCCTTGGAGAAAGCAATAGGATCACAACTAAAACGCTTGAACTTTTGGCCAATTGTATATTGTAGGCATACCATGTAGAATAATTGAGATACCACAGTAAAAATATATTCAAGAGGCCCAGGCTTGCACTGTTTGAGGGTGTATTCCCCTCCTACCCTCTGATCGAACACCTGGTCTGTAAAAGTAAGAGCCAGTGAAACCAAGAGACGGTAAGATGCAATGCAAAGTTTCTTTTAATGCAGTAATTTCGATCTACAAGGAGAGTGTTTAACAAAATTATACAGGAGGTAAAGGCCTTTATACATACGGAAACAGATTATAGAGAAGACTCCGGAGCCGAATACACAAATAAATACATTTGTCTTTTAAAACAGTCAGTCCCAGTCCCCCAGCAAAATATAACTTAAAGAAATACTGGATATTTCACCCATTGGAGTTCAAGAGAAATCCAACAATGAGTGGAAAGATTTAAAGCAACCTTACAAAACCACTAGCTGTCAATTAGTGATGTCAAATTAAGGTGTCAATAACGCTATCTCCCACAAGCCAATGCAGGATCGTGAAATCGTACAGACCTGCTGTAAAAGGAGATTAACTTTGGTTTGAACCCCCAAGATGAGGTACACGCTAGTATTAGCCTTGTCTCCAATCAGTTTACGCTCTATAGCCATTGCTAATCGGCACTGCTGGGACAGGCTACAATATAAAGCATAATGTACTGTATTCACTTAACACTACACTAAATAGCAGTGAGTTCATAATAGGTTGGATCATTGATTAATTGGGCCAATGGGATGTTCAGAATCAGATCAGACACTGATCAACTGGGGGAACAGTTCGTTGGCGAACACGTCATCCCAGGACCCCTCTGAGCAGAGTGGGGATGACATGTCGCTGATGGGGGAAGGGGACCGCTCGTATCCGGAGTCACTGTAGGCATCCATCAGGAAGGCACCAGTCTTCTCTAGGCTGCCCATGGCCAGGTCAGAGGTCAGCGAGGCCACAGACAGGAAGTCATCCAGCACCCCATGACTTTCAGGGATGATGACCACTTCCTCCGGCTCATCTTTGACACACACGTCAACCTCATCGGCCACAGAGAAGACCTCAACCATCTTTATCCCTGTCAAACTCTCCTCGTGATTCACTTCCTGCTGCCCGAGGCCACACACCACCTCCACAGGCTTGGTGTAGATGTGGTCAAAGTGGATCAGTTCATTAAGGGCCTCCAGCTTAACTGGTGTGGCCCCCAGAGCTGCAGTTGAGGCGGCAGGTACTCCTCCCCCCCCTCCAACCAGCAGCACCGCCTGCTCCTGGATCTCCTGCTCACCACACTCCCCGAGGAACAGCTCTGGGTGAAGGATGTCAAGAATGCCCAGCAAGAGATCAGACTGGAGGGGAGAGGGAGCGAGCAGGTTACAACTCTGAACAGGGAACGGCAGAACTTACCAATAGGCAAGATGAGGAGCATTATAAAAGCACTTTGAGCTACTGGAAAATGGACTAGACTAAATTAAGCCAAGCCATGACTATAAAGTGCTGAATATTCATCTCCATTTGATAAAGCCCTTATCCATAGCTCACATTAAAGTGGTCACGCATTAGCTGTAGCAGACAAAAATGGTGTCCATAGTGGTCTACGTGTCTCACCTCAGAGTCTGTAGAGTCAGGACTATCTGTATCCATTGGGAAATCTTCAGATTTGAGAATTGCTGGGCCTGCACCTGCTGCAGAGGCACACATAGCCTGAGTACTGCAGACTCAGAAGACCCGATCCCCAAACCTGCATCAATCCCATTGGACTCCAACACCTGAACCTGGGGGGGAATATGGGATGGGAGAGGAGTGAAGAGTTAAGTGCTATAAACTAATTGGCTCTGACAAGGTGGCACAACTGTCACACCCACCCAATCTTCTACATTACCAGTAACTCATAAATCTGCTTACATTCTCTTTGGCCTCAAGGGTGTCCAACCCCAGCCTCTGTCTCAGTTCCTTGTTTTCATTCACCACACCGCACATCTTTTGCCGTAACAGCCTGTTTTCAACGTCAAGTTTCTGGTTCTAGAGACGAGAGAGAAACTTACAATTTGCGTTTTAACACCTTAGTTTAGGAATAACAGCAATAAATAGCAGCCATTAACACTATGACAATTTATGGACAGATATAATTTCTTTACCTCCAGTTCCAACACCAGAACTTGCTCTTCCAGCTCACCCATTTTGGCTTTTTTTCTGTCTCTGGCCGTTTGGGCTGCAACTCTGTTCTTGAGTTTCCTGAAGAGGAAACATTATCTTTTGAAATTGCTGACAAAGCAAGATGACTGACAGGAATGGGATAGAGTTCTTGGTTATTGCACAAATCAGCCGCCATGTTCCTGTCACGCAGGCAGAACAGGATCCAAATATACAAAACTGGGTGGGACCAATAGGCTGACTACTCAAATATGTTGCTATGCAAAGCAAGGGCAACATGACAGGCCGATTCGCCGAATAAAAAGGTACAAATCTACCATAGTCTAATTTTGAATGTGCAGGACTTATTCTTAGCACAGTTATTGGAAAGACATCGAGGCCATTCATGGGAATCTGTCCATTTGTGTGGCGTAAGGAGTAACCGGCTCCCTTTGGTCAACCAATTCACCATTGTTCCCCTTTGGTATCAAGAGATCGACATGACCGCACCGAACTGTTAAATAATTTATTTATATAGCCATGAGAATAACGTTACCACCAAATACACCAAATTGTCCATTCACGAAACTAACCTGCGAAGTTGCTTTTCTTCTGGACTCAAATGAGTGAGTCTCTGTCTTTTTCGCAGGGGTGGCCCAGTTGTCGAATTTGAGTCGGAATCTGACGAATTCGCTTGGTTTTGCGACGGCAAAACGACAGAAATTGACCGGCTGTAGCCCTGTGTTGAGCTAGAAGAGCCATTCTGTTGCCCAGATATCAAGAGGACTTTATGTCCCGCTGTCCCCACAACCATATTATTTATCCTTATAAACTTCAGAAATATTGGGGTATCTTCAAAGAAACCTTAGGTTTCTTTAGGACTTTCTATCCCTGTCAGTTCTCAAATATAAAAAAAGGAGTTCCGCTTCCAATCTATTTCTACAGTCGTGGTGAAATCTGATAGGCTGAAAGAGACTGTAATGCATTCACAGTATGCTCTATGATTGGCTACAGGGCTGATGCAATTTGCATTCAACTTTCACCCTGCGTTCGCAGTAAAATGCCTGCCTCTTGTTTATGGAAGGTGTAATTTCCCGTCTAACCTACGCTTGGCACAAATAACAAACCCGACCCATTTAAACTTCTCAGCTAAAATACTTAGAGCCCAAAGTATTGAGGTTATTCACCCTGGGTTATTATTTTATTTTTCTAAATGAACTTTAGTTCTCAAAATACCCATACAGTAAACGTACTTGTATTCAGTGGTGGAAAAAGTACTCAAATGTCATACTTGAGTAAAAGTAAAGATACCTTAATTGAAAATAGTAAAAGTGAAAGTCACCCAGTAAACTACTACTTGAGTAAAAGTCTAAAAGTATTTGGTTTTAAATATACTTAAGTATCAAAAGTAAATGGAATTGCTAAAATGTACTTAAGTATCAAAAGTAAAAGTATAAACAATTTTTCTGTCAAATGTAAAGAGTACTTTTGGTTGTCAGGGAAAATGTATGGAGTAAAAAGTACATTATTTTCTTTCGGAATGTAGTGAAGGGAAAGTTGTCAAAAATATAATTAGTAAAGTAAAGTACAGATTCCCAAAAAAACGACTTAAGTAGTACTTAAAAATATTTTTACTTAAGTACTTTACACCATTGCTTGTATTCTAACATGTAGGACAATAACAAGTTGACCTCCAAAGATGTACACTAGCTTACAATTACAGTTGTTAAAGAATATTACGATGGACTATTGTAGAGGTTCTTTATAGAATACTTTATAGAATACTCATTGCAGGAGATTCAGTTGTTTTCACCTTGCCACTACAATCCCCCCATTAATTTTGTCCTCACCATTCAATAGTCAATACAGTTTGCAAATCCATATTGAATTTTGATGATGTCCCTGCCATTGCACATCTGGCATCCATCTCACTCATAGTGGATAACTTTCATGTCAAATAATGGAAAATAACTGTTTTGTAGCTTGTGATACATGGGATTTATGTGATTTTCCTCATGTATCCTACTGGGGGAATTCATATGAATTCTTATTAGTTGTTTTTGTTTTATTATTCCCCAGTCCTTATTCCCCAATCCTTAATCCCCATACCTTATTCATAGTGAGACATCTTCAACATTTCTCCAATGAAGGTGTGGCTTGGAATCCAGTTTTATATACAGTACCAGTCAACAGTTTGGACATACACTATCGTTCAAAAGTTTGGGGTCACTTAGAAATGGCTTTGTTTTTGAAAGAAAAGCACATTTTTTGTACATTAAAATAACATCAAATTGATCAGAAATACAGTGTAGACATTGTTAATGTTGTAAATGACTATTGTAGCTGGAAATGGCTGATTTTTTTATGGAATAACTACATAGGCGTACAGAGGCCCATAATCAACAACCATCACTCCCGTGTTCCAATGGCACGTTTTTATTTATTTATTTATTTATTTCACCTTTATTTAACCGGGTAGGCAAGTTGAGAACAAGTTCTCATTTACAACTGCGACCTGGCCAAGATAAAGCAAAGCAGTTCGACACATATAATAACACAGAGTTACACATGGAGTAAAACAAACATACAGTCAATAATACAGTAGAAAAACAAGTCTATATACAATGTGAGCAAATGAGGTGAGATAAGGGAGGTAAAGGCAATAAATAGGCCATGGTGGCAAAGTAAATACAATATAGCAATTAAAACACTGGAATGGTAGATTTGACAGTAGATGAGTGTGCAATGTAGAAATACTGAGGTGCAAAAGAGCAAAATAATAAATAAATACAATAGGGGAAGAGGTAGTTGTTTGGGCTATTTATAGATGGGCTATGTACAGGTGCAGTGATCTGTGAGCTGCTCTGACAGCTGGTGCTTAAAGCTAGTGAGGGAGATAAGTGTTTCCAGTTTCAGAGATTTTTGTAGTTCGTTCCAGTCATTGGCAGCAGAGAACTGGAAGGAGAGGCGGTCAAAGGAGGAATTGGCTTTGGGGGTGACAAGTGAGATATACCTGCTGGAACGCGTGCTACGGGTGGGTGCAGCTATGGTGACCAGCGAGCAGAGATAAGGCGGGACTTTACCTAGCAGGGTCTTGTAGATTACCTGGAGCCAGTGGGTTTGGCGACGAGTATGAAGCGAGAGCCAGCCAACGAGAGCGTACAGGTCGCAGTGGTGGGTAGTATATGGGGCTTTGGTGACAAAACGGATGGCACTGTGATAGACTGCATCCAATTTGTTGAGTAGGGTGTTGGGGGCTATTTTGTAAATGACATCGCCGAAGTCGATTATTGTTGTGTTAGCTAATCCAAGTTTATCATTTTAAAAGGCTAATTGATCATTAGAAAACCGTTTTGCGATTATGTTAGCACAGCTGTAAACAGTTAAAGAACCAATAAAACGGGCCTTCTTTAGACTAGTTGAGTATCTGGAGCATCAGCAATTGTGAGTTCGAGTACAGGCTCAAAATGTCCAGAAACAAATAACGTTCTTCTGAAACTCATCAGTCTATTCTTGTTCTGCGAAACGAAGGCTATTCCATGCAAGACATTGCCAAGAAACTGAAGATCTCGTACAACGCTGTGTAATACTCCCTTCACAGAACAGCGCAAACTGGCTCTAACCAGAATAGAAAGAGGAGTGGGAGGCCCCGGTGCACAACTGAGCAAGAGGACAAGTACATTAGAGTGTCTAGTTTGAGAAACAGATGCCTCACAAGTCCTCAACTGGCAACTTCATTAAATAATACTCGCAAAACACCAGTCTCAATGTCAACAGTGAAGAGGTGACTCCGGGATGCTGCCCCCCCGACAACAAAATAAAAAAGCACCATTCTGCACTAACTGTAATTTTTATTCAGACATTTGGAACTACACAAATAAATAATCAGAACATGTAAAACTATATAAATATAAAAATATATACAAAAATAAGACTCATATATATCAAAAAGAAGTACCAAAGACAAATAGAAACAAATTTGTGTTGATTTGGCACTCGAGCATCAATACATTACCCATCCTCCAACACTATCAACCAAGAGTCAAGACTAAACCAATTCACCTTGGTGTTGTGCAGACTGGTTTTATATTATTCTTAATGATTTCGCACAAAAAAATGCCAAAAAAATGCAAAAATATATCTGTGAAACTATATATTCACAGTATTATGAATGAATTGTGGTTTATGTGGTAGCATTTCGTAGTGTGACTGATTTTACTAATTGCATTAGTAGTGTACAAAGTTAGAGGTGCGATATTTGAGAAATTCCCCCGCTCCCCTTACCTCGGGCTTCCAGTGGGGAGACCTGAGGTCAACCTACCCCCGCCCCCTTCCACATCTTGTACTTCTGAGTGGGAGACCTTCCCAGGCATAAGCCTGCCTAGCCCACAAACTAGAATCAGGGCGCCCACTCCGACAAGGTTAATTGACCCACAGTCCCACACGGTGACATGATATCATTGACGTGATGTGCAAATGAGCGATAGAAAACCAATCGTGCAAATGTCACCATTCCAACATTTTTTTGTGTGGGCTCCCCGTGCCGCCCCCGGCAAGATGCCACCCTGGGCGGCTGCCCATGTAGCCTACACCTAAATCCGCCACTGTACCTACTCATTCCAGGGTTTTTCTTTATTTTTATTATTTTTCTACATTGAATACATTAAAATGATGAAATAACACATATGGAATCCTGTAGTAACCAAAAAAGTGTAAAACAAATGAACATATATTTTATATTTGAGATTCTTCAAAGTAACCACCATTTGCCTTGATGACAGCTTTGCACAGTCTTGGCATTCTCTCAACCAGCTTCATGAGGTAGTCACCTGGAATGCATTTCCATTAACAGGTGTACCTTGTGTTGTGGAAATTCATGTATACTGAGAGAGACTTGAACCACCATTCAAACGATCAATCTTTATTTAACATTGATTAATTATTGCAATAATGAGACTGGTCGACCCCACATTGTTGAGTGTTGGACCGAGAGCCTAACCTTTTCAGAAAATGCTGATTCTTATATAGCTGACACTAAAAATGCTTAGTCATGGCTGGTTCTACCCCTTCCATGCAGATCGGGGCATCATAAGCCACTTTGGGTTCATATTGTGGTTATCTGCAACTGGTGTTGTTTTAACCCCCACCCAGCTTAGTCTCCCAGATGCAAGAATGGTTTTGAGACAGTGAGAGATTGTTCTACTCCTAAGCTATCCCTAGTAAAACATATTCTTGACCATATGTCCAGATTAGCTGCAGGGAGCTAGAGTGGAGACCATAAAAACACAGCGTTAGTAGAACAGAAATGTCTTAATATTTGTTAAGTATTCATTGTTAACTATTAATATAAAACAAATCAGGTAAATAAGTCATGTTTCTCTCACACTTGTTAAAAATTCATTTGTGGATTATCTTTCCTTCTTAGTATGTTTGAGCCAATCGGGTGTGTTGTGACAAGGTAGGGGTGGTATACAGAAGATAGCCCTATTTGGTAAAAGACCAAATCCATATTATGGCAAGAACAACTCAAATAAGCAAAGAGAAATGACAGTCCATCATTACTTTAAGACATGAAGGTCAGTCAATCCGAAAAGTTCAATAATTTTGAAAGTTTCTTAAAGTGCAGTCACAAAAACCGTCAAGCGCTATGATGAAGCTGGCTCTCATGAGGACTGACACAGGAAAGGAAGACACAGTGTTACCTCTGCTGCAGAGGATAAGTTCATTTACCAGCTTCAGAAATTGCAGCCCAAATAAATGCTTCACAGAGCTCAAGTAACACACACATCTCAACATCAACTGTTCAGAGGAGACCGTGTGAATCAGACCTTCATGGTCGACTTGCTGCAAAGAAACCATTACTAAAGGACACCAATAAGATGAAGAGACTTGGGTTAAGAAACAAGAACAATGGACATTAGACCGGTGGAAATCTGTCTTTTGGTCTGATGAGTCCAAATTTGAGACTTTTGGTTCCAACCGCCATGTCTTTATGAAATGCAGAGTAGGTGGTTCCCACCGTGAAGCATGGAGGAGGATGTGTGATGGTGTGGGGGTGCTTTGCTGGTTACACTGTCAGTGATTTATTTAGAATTCAAGGCACACTTAACCAGCATGGCTACCACAGCATTATGAAGTGATACGTCATCCCATCTGGTTTGCGCTTAGTGGGACTATCATTTGTTTTTCAACAGGACAATGACCCAATACAACTCCAGGCTGTGTAAGGGCTATTTGGAGAGTGATAGAGTAGTGCATTAAATTACCTGGCCTCCACAATCACCCAACCTCATCCCAATTGAGATGGTTTGGGATGAGTTGTACCGCAGAGCGAAGGAAAAGCAGCCAGCAAGTGCTCAGCATGTGTGGGAATTCCTTCAAGACTGTTGGATAAGCATTCCAGGTGAAGCTAGTCGAGAGAATGCCAAGAGTGTGCAAAGCTGTCATCAAGGCAAAGGGTGGTTACCTTGACGAATCTAAAATCTAAAATATATTTTGATTTATTTAACACTTTTTTGGTTTTTACATGATTCCATGTGTTATTTCATAGTTTTGATGTCTTCACTATTATTCTACAGTGTAGAAAATAGTAAAAATAAATAAATAAGGAAAAACCCTTGAATGAGTAGGTGTTGTCATGACGTTGGCCTGTGGGTAAGGTTTATGACCCCCCCATAAATACCTTTCTCCCTTCCCCTCTCTTACTGACCCTACTGAAGGACTGCTGTCCTGTTAAATATAGAGAGTCTGGGAACATCAAACAAATGGGGAAAGGAACCATATTTTGGTAATAAAACCAGTTGGAAATATGCTTGATAACGTAATGAGTATAGGTCAGTTCAGTTGTTATCTGAGACATTATGACTGATGACAGGACGACATAAACTGTACCTGGGAAAGTATCCACCCTCTAGTTATCAGAGTCACATGGAATTGTTATGCAATTGAAATGTTTGATATTGAAATTGTTTGTTAGGAGATTAAATGTAATTTTAGCTTCCAAATGAGAGATTTGGGTTTTCATAAGGAAAGTGCCCTGCTTGATCAGTGGCCCACCCCTGTGAAGAGGAGGGGTTATAAACGATGAAACACATCCTTCCCCCCTCTCCACTATATAAGCCTTTGACGAAAAGATAACCAGGTAGTTCCAGCACGTGAGGTCTGCAGCCTCTACGTTAGAAGGACACACATGTCAACTAAACCATATCAAGGACAGAACTAAGCCAACCTTGGCGTGAGCTATGGTATGAACTGGTATGAACTTTGAGCTTATTCACTACAGAAGTGATACTTCCTAGCCGTTGAGTTAGCAGCGGCCGCTGTCGACGTGAGCTAGGAAAGGACGGACGACGGATCCAGTCTAACAACCAGACGAAGATACCACCACGTATCCAATTTACCACCAGAGACATTGTTCCGAGTACAGGAAGATCTGTTGGCCAACCCGGCCAGCATCTATGACCAATCTACCGAAGCGCAGCTCAGAGTAAATATTTATTGCATTTTCCTTTTCCAAATGGGCGGTAATTTAGAATGCATAAGATAATGTATTTACGATAGCATAGCTGCTGTTTGTGGTTCCTAAATCTTCCCGCTCTTTCATTCAAGCCCAACCCCCTTTCCTTTGTGTAACCAGGTTCCGTCCACCGGGACGTTTTCTGTATGACATCATTATTCTGTGTATATGTAATTCTGTGTGATTAGTTTAGGTATTTAGTAAATAAATAATTAAACCCAATTTTGTATTGCTGATTCAACTTGTTAGCCAGGGTTCGTGAAGATAACCAAGAATTTACAACTTTCATTATGAGACTGAAAATAAGATAAGGGTTAATATTGACTGCTATCGATGTAAAATATTACTAAGTATTTTAAGAGTTTATTCGGAAGATAACAGCTCTATAAACGTTCTTCCGTGGTGCCCCGACTTTCTAGTTAATTACATTTACATGATTAGCTTAATCAGGTAATATTAATTACAGAGAAATCATTTTATAAGTTAGCATGTCATATCACTTAATCCGGCATAGCCAAAGACACGACAGTGTGTCCGAACTTTTGACTGGTACAGTATATTAAATTGATTGGACCTGATTTGGAAAGGCAAACACCTGTCTATATAAGGTCTCACAGACCAAAAACCAAGCCATGAGGTCGAAGGACTTGTTCGTAGAGCTCAGAGACAAGATTGTGTCGAGGCACAGATCTGGGGAAGGGTACCAAAATATTTCTGCAGCATTGATGGTCCCCAAAGAAACCGTGGCCTCCATCATTCTTAAATGGAATAAGTTTGGAACCACCAAGACTCTTCCAATAGCTGGTCGCCCGGCCAAACTGAGCAATCGAGGGAGAAGGGCCTTGGTCAGGGAGAGCTCAAGAGTTCCTCTGTGGAGATGGGAGAACCTTCCAGAAGAACAACCATCTCTGCAGCACTCGACCAATAATGCTTTTATGGTAGAGTGGCCAGACGGAAGCCACTCCTCAGTAAAAGGCACATGACAGCCCGCTTGGAGTTTGCCAAAAGGCACCTAAAGACTCTCAGACCATGAGAAACAAGATTCTCTGGTCTGATGAAACCAAGATTGAACTCTTTGGCCTGAATGCCAAGTGTCTCGTCTGGAGGAATCCTGGCACCATCCCTACAGTGAAACATGGTGGTGGCAGAATCATACTGTGGGGATTTCTTGTCAGCAGCAGGGACTGGGAGACTAGTCAGGTTTGAGGCAACGATGAAAGGAGCAAAGTATAGAGAGATCCTTAATGAAAAGCTGCTCCAGACTGCTCCAGACCTCAGACTGGGGCAAAGTTTCACCTTCCAAAAGGACAATGACCCTAAGCACACAGCCAAGACAACACAGAAGTGGCTTTGGGACAAGTCCCTGAATGTCCTTGAGTGGCCAAGACAGAGAGACCTGAAAATAGCTGTGCAGCAACGCAGCTGGGAGAATGGGAGAAACTCCCCAAATAAAGGTGTGCCATGCTTGTAGCGTCATACCCAAGAAGACTCGATACTGTATTCACTGCCAAAGGTGCTTCAACAAAGTGCTGAGTAAATGGTCTGAATACTTATGTAACTGTAATTTTTCAGTTTCTTTATTTTTATAAACTGTCAAACATTTCTAATAACCTGTTTTTGCTTTGCCATTATGAGCTATTGTGTGTAGATTGAGGAGGGAATACAATTTTTTTTCTTTTTTATAATAAGGCTGTAACATAACAAAATGTGGAAAAAGTCAACGGGTCTGAATACTTTCCGAAGGCACTGTATATATTGTTCATTAGGTGAGTTTATTAGTCACATGCACAGGGTCGCAGATGTGATTGCAGGGTACAGTGAAATGCTTAAGCTCCAACAGTGCAGGTCAAAAAGAGAAGTGAATGGGATGGAGTTTTGGCCTGCATGGTGACATCACCAGGTGGTAAATTAGTTACTAGACCAATCAAAAATAGAGTTCTAAATCTCTCTGCCAATAACATCTAGTTTTCTGTTTTCCCCTCCCCACTCAGACCACTCCCTAGCTAAATTCTTGCTTAAGAAATTGCTCTTCGCTAAGAAGCTATTTTTGTTTATTTTTGACCATTTTAATTGAAAACAATCACAGTAAGGTACTTTTACCCAGAAATTCTTTGATATTGAGATAAAAACTGATGCATTATGACCTTAAATACATTTTGAGATGTTTTTATATTTCTTTTTCACAAATGTGGTGTAGATTGTGTAGATCTGTAGGAAAAAAATCAAATTTAATATCTTTTTAGATTTTTAAGGTAGCAAAATTTGAAGACTGTGCAAGGGGTGTGTAGACTTTCATTAGGCACTATAAGTATACAAGAGGGGGCTCTTCTGTGGAAGGACATAATGAGAACATTGTAGCTAAGTAAGTAAGCCTTGTCTGAGCCAGAACGGCCCATAGGGCAGGAGCCTATCTCCCTTTTCTGTAACATGAGGCAGCTTGATGTAGAAGTATACACCCTGGACAGAACGCTAGTCTGAGAACAATTTGCACAGAGCTAAACCAAAGTTAAACCGGCACAGGCACTGGTGCATCTCATTAATATACAGGGTAACACAAATCCTGAGCTATATTGTATGCTCCAAAAAAATATATATATAGTATTTTATATGAATACAATTGCTCAGAGAAATACATTTTGTTTAACAAGTATTTTTATTTTTATTTTTTTAGATCTATCAAAATAATTGGCACCCTGTTTTCAATACTTTGAGCACCCTCCCCTTGTGAGGATAACGTCCCTTAGCCCTTTTCTATAATGTTTTATGAGATTGAAGAACACAATGCCGTTTAGCAAACTCCAGGCCTTAACATTTGTTGGTCGCTCTCAATAAAGGCATTTTTATGGCAACACTTCCAAATAGACTATTGGCATGGAGGTGGCGTCTAATTATACATTTGCGACTTGGTGACCACAGGATGTGACCAAGTTCTGTAATTCTCTCTTTTTTTTTTCAAGGGTGCCAGTCATTTTGGTTGTGACTGTACATCCTGTATAGGTGGGTATCTACCAGGCCCATCTTTCTAACGGTTTTGTAAAGTCAATAAAGATTAAGCAAATATCCGGGTGGGGCAAAACATAAGGGTGAAAAGTTCCAGGGAAGAGTATGTGATATACAGGTATATATTTTTTGATTACTCATTGCTTCACAGTTAGGGACCAAACTTGATATGAGTGTGTTTCATTAACTTTGACAGCCCTAGCTTTAACTCATATTTTCATGTGAAAAATGCATCTCTCCATGAGGGATTGGTGTAATAATTGCAGTCAAGTTAGGATTCAGAGCATGCTGATCATGGTGTGGTCAGGAGATTTAGCACAATTAAGCCACTGTTTTATGTGAAGAGATACAGTACTATGTATGTAGCTAAAGGAGAAGTTAAAAGAGCACTGTTTTACACAGAAGGCATTGAATGTGTTTAGCCTAAAGATCCAGGGCTAGGTTAATGTACCATAGAGAGAGAGGCACTGAGAAGTACTGTGTCAACAGTAAACCTATTGACCCGCCCTATAGCACCCAGACCAGACCAGACCCAGCCTATAATCACTACGTACAAGCACCAGGAGGGAGGGAGGGAGGGAGGGAGGGAGGGAGGGAGGGAGGGAGGGAGGGAGGGAGGGAGAGACCCCAAACCTCCCCAGGCCGGAACACACCAGAGGCAAACTCTATGATTAGGGGATTAGGGGGTCTGAATTACAGACCACTATTCATATAGGCTTAGTTATCCCCCATAATAACCCTCACAGAGAGAGAGAGAGAGAGAGAGAGAGAGAGAGAGAGAGAGAGAGAGAGAGAGAGAGAGAGAGAGAGAGAGAGAGAGAGAGAGAGCACAAGGCATTTATGTTCATTTATAACCCAGAGAGAGCACAAGGCATACATCATTATTGTTCTGTTCCATTCCAGAACACTTATGGGTTCCAGATGCCCTTATTTTCCAGAAGAGCAGCCTAATGTTTGAGTTAAATGACATGGTAAAAAAAATCAACAAGGTTATGTGTGTTAAATGTTTTTTTAAATAACTATTAAAAAAGGCTAGATAAAATCAGACCACAACAATCAATCAAATTTATTTATAAAGCCTTTTTGACAAAAAGATCACCATTCCTTTCTAGATTTGTTGTAGCGTATATTTTTTGCTTTGTCTGAACTAGATTGATATGTTTTGTGTTTTTTGTGGATCCAGGAAGAAAAGCTGCTTCTTCTGCAAAAGCTAATGGGAATCTGAATAAACCAATGCTCAATGATCCACCAATGTACTGTATTCCAGTTCACCCTGGTTACTACAGTATAGGCATTGGATGCAGGATCTCTAGTTTAGTTGGTAAACATTGACGCCCATGTGTGCCTAGCAGGGCGGGTTCTGGATAGACAATAGGGGGTGATCAGGGTCACACCCTGGCCTAACCCTGGGATAGTGGCCAGCTGTGATGGGGCCATGATGTTTACCCACCTCCTGAACACACTCTGCACTACAGCACACACCCTACTATGGCGTCGTCACTGGCTCTAGCCTTCCCGGTCACCTCGATCTCTCTGAATCTCGCTTTCTTCTGTTTACATCTTTGTATTTCTGACGGTTTCTCTGTCTTTCTCTCCCTGTCCCTGTATTCCTCAACATTTCTCTGTATTTCTCTTGCAACACTTTCTGTGTTGTGAAATTCACCAACTGACACACCCGCTGACGCATGGCGGCTTATAATTTGAAGTGAATGCTTAATATGGGTGTGTGCATAACCTAATATGCATGTGCACATACGGGTATAACCTGGTTTCTGATTTAAAAAAACTCCCCTGTAAATACCTGGTGTCAATCATACAGCTTTTTAGTTTTATGATAAATGAAGGATTCATGGTTGAACATTACCTTAAGTTGCCCTTATACCCATGTAGCTACAAAGTAATAGCTGTGTTAACAATCTTGCAGTTACATAGGACATATACCCCTGAACTCTGTTACCATGTAATTACATAGCAGTTCCTATGGAAGTACACTGTTGTTGCTAAAATGATTACTCTTTAGTTACCTATCCATGTTACAAGTATAATAAGCGTTGTGCCGTGTGTGTTATGCTTTTCTTCTCCTTACACCTTCTGATAAGATGTCCACATTTTGCATGTGGATCCCCAGTAGAAAGAAGTTAGTGAACCAAGAGACTCAGTAGCGCGGCATAGTGCTTATAACCACTTATTGCAAGTTTATGAGCACTTAAGTGCTTATTAAGGGTCTTTCCAGACTTGAAAATTATGATATAGGGCTAGTTTGCATCATCCACACTTGTCATTTCTGGACCAGGCCATATTTGTGTTTGTCAACCTAATTAAATAATCAACAAAGCCCTTCGCGTTCATCTGTCAAATAGTTTCAGGTCAAAGATGACATTTCTTGCAGTTAATCGAGCATCGATTGCTGGGAAAAGGTGACGCTTTTGATCGAAGACAATTTGCTGTGTAAATTTACCTAAATCCACTAGTGGAATAGTGTTTATTGTCAATCGCCCATAATTGTCTTAGGGTCTCTGCCAGTGCTTTCTTAGCCGGATAAGCTGCGCTTTGTTCGCCGCAGAGCTGACGTAGCGCTCTTTTTGTTTCTGTGGGTCATCACATTTTACCCTGCTCTCTGTAGCTGTATACGGTCAGACTCAAAGGCAACAACCCTGACAACACCAAATGATTAGACACTGTAGGGTGAGACCCTGAAGTCACTTAGTCTCCATGACATAGTCATTTGTGTTAAGCTAGAGGGTCACTAGGTCATATACAGCAACGGGAGACTTAATAGAATGGAATTACTGTACACAGTATGTGTTTGTACATGGGGCACCAGGTGTTGAGGATCTACAACTGAAAACCTAAAGGAGGAAACGGTAAACCAACATGGAAAACGGTGGGGTTTCACACGTGCACTCATACAATATCTGCAGGATGTATTGGAGTATATTTGCGTAGATAGAGCATATTACTCAACGCGAGGTTGGTAATAGCCTACTGCATATCATGCTACACCATATGCTAGTGATAATGTGGTATCTGTGTGCGGTATGGCACAACACATGGCATTTTGGTCTAGCCCCAGAAACACAAAAAGACTGCATTGAAGAATGTCTTTGGAATGAATAGTCCATATGATCAGATATTGATGCTGTACTAAACCATTCTAATGCAACATCATTGTCTGATGCAACACCGTGGCAAAAAAAATGAGGAAATTCAGCTTTCTGACTCGTGTACCAATAATTGTTAATAGAATCTTATGTCATAAGTGTCAAATCCAGTTCTTCAAATTACTATCAGGCAAAATAAAAGCGGTCAAGAGAGGCTAGTTTTAAGGTGACAGTGGGTCCTGGTCAAAAGTAGTACACTATATAGGGAATAGGGTGCCATTTGGGGCACATCCAGTGTGAATTCATCTCATGCTGCTTGCCGCCCAGTTGGAATGTCCCTTTGAAATGTGTGGCTTACAATACAGAATGCTTTGAGTGACCCCTGGTGGTGTCAACAGTGAGATTGGGGTGAATCTCAATTGTATTTCCTTTATTACTGCACCCTCTCTCCTCACGCCTGTCTCAAAAATAATGTTTTCCTCCAATGCGTTTAGAGAAGAAGAATCAAGGATAAACAATCATAATACAGTTGTTTTCGCATACAATTTGTATGATTACTTTAATACTATATTTTTATTGAATACTTTTTTTTGTATAGATGTTGCGCTTTTGAGAGGAGAGCTTGCTGTGTAGTAGTCTATGCTGTATTCTGTGCATATGAATAAACTTCATTGATTGATCTCTTTGGGATGCTGATCCCCTCCCACTATATGGAGATGGGGCAGAAGCAGTCTCATTTTCCAAAATGTGTTCCATGCCAACAGCGACACTTTCGGAGTGTTCTCACATCCAAAACACAAGTCATATCCTGTCGCTCTCATTTTGTCACACCCTGATCTGTTTCATCTTCCCTTGTGATTGTCTCCACCTCTCTCCAGGTGCCGCCCGTCTTCCTCATTATCCCGTGTATTTATACCTGTGCTCTATGTTTGTCAGTTGCCAGTTCGTCTTGTTTGTCAAGTCAACCAGCGGTTTTCTCAGCTCCTGCTTTTCCCCAGTCTCTCTTTTTCTTGCCCTCCTGGTTTTGACCCTTGCCTGTCCTGTCTTTGAGCCCGCCTGCCTGACCACTTTGCCTGCCGTCCTGTACCTTTGCCCCACCTCTGGATTTACCGACCTCTGCCTGACCTGACCCTGAGCCTGCCTGCCGTCCTCTACCTTTGCCCCTTTACTTTGGATTGTCGACCCATGCCTGCCTTGACCTGTCGTTGCCTGCCCCTGTTGCTATAATAAACATTTACTTTGACAGTCTACCTGGGTCTAACCTTTATTCCTGATACATTTAACTCTAATATGTGTGTATGTCAGATCTGGGTTCAAATACTATTTGTATTTAGGGTATTCCAATTACTTTAAAAGACATTTGGAAGTAAGAATTTAGATATGTTTTATTTAAAAAGTAGTTGAATATTGGAATATATTAGAATACTCAAATACACTGACTTAAATACACTCCCATGTATTTGAAAAAAATTATTTGAAATAAGCATTTGAAAATAATTTAAAATACTTCCAAAATAAGTAGTTGATTCAGGCCACATTATAAAAAAAAATACTCATACACAGACAATAAGTATTTAAATAACAAATACACATGTATTTGAACCTAGGTGTATGTACAGGCACAGAACAGCAGTGACTTCAGTTATAACTGGCTTTCAATCCAAAAAACTGCAGTGTGTACTCAGTTAACTCCAGGCCAGACAAAGACTATGATTAAGTTGCATGGTTTGAAATATTCCAGATGCTTTCCTCCAAAAATGGTCTTCCCAAAAGAGATGTATCCCAGACTTAAGACATCACTTCTAATTGAACTGTTGTGAATTAAGATGACAAGGTTAGGAAGAAAGATGCCACAACATGATTTACTTGAATAAAACTGTATATTTTACAGATCTTTGTACACTTTAATTACAAAACTGTATGATACTACATTTTTTAAATCAGTTTTTGGTCAGAGAATATTTAAAATCGTCTTATGTGCAATTACCATGTATTTACAACGTCTCATGTTAGTGATTTATCAAAGAAAGCAACCAAATAACAACTCCAAAATGTTCATACACTCAACATAAGACATGGCTTAAAGATAAATATATTAGTAAATAAATATTCAGAGAACATATTTCCATTTATGAAATGTGCTGCTATACAGATACAGAAATATACAGATTGATTTCTAACCTTTTTAAACATCTGTAAAATGGTAATGATGGAGAAAATAATGATATTCTTATTGTTTTTTAAAAAGCATTTTTTTTGTACACATTTTCTTTTTATATAATCTTAAGTGCTACAAACAATTAAAACAAATTAAATAGTGACTTGCGTACCCCCAAATTTTCATTTGCAGTACATCTCTATGCAAAGGCAAGATTAGATTCTCAATATCTTTAATTTATTAGGGCTCTGGGTTGACATATAAATATTGTTATTTCAAAACGAACACCTCTGTGAAGAGAATGGGTACATTTCATAGAAACAGTAGAATACAGTCTGTAAAACAAACAGAAAGAAGGTATGAATGAACAAACAATGTTGATATTGTTTGTGAGCATGATGTGTATTGTGTGATTTAATAATCTTTAAAAAAAAATCAGATATGCTGCTTTTTTTGTAACTGCGTTGTAAAAAAAATACATCAACAAAAACACACAGCCACAGTATAAAAGAGATCCCTTGTGAATGACACTTTTTTTTCCTTTGGCCTATTTTTGAAGCAACACAAGAGCCTCATTCCGACCATCTACATTAGAGCTTAAGTGTTGAGGAGGCTAGATGAGTAACTGCCAAAAAAAAAAACATGAGCATCTAAACTAAAAATAGTAACTTAAACTGATAATGAAACCAATCCTTTGAAGATTTCCAAATCTCTTTCGAGGAACTCAGAGAAACCTTGTCACTATGTGGACCTCTATTCAACCAAAAAGTGACACAGTCCCCCCCAGATAGTAAGTATGGCTCGCTGGCCTAAGGCTTGGTGTTGGTCTGAGTATACCAACAACAGACAGAACTGTAGAGTAGTTTGTATAGCTTAGCTTCATCTTCTCAATGAGAGAAGTGGGTGACTGACTGACACTGGCTGTCCTCCAACTACCAAAGATCCCAATCCCCACCCTACCAAAGATCCCAATCCCCACCCTACCAAAGATCCCAATCCCCACCCTACCAAAGATCCCAATCCCCACCCTACCAAAGATCCCAATCCCCACCCTACCAAAGATCCCAATCCCCACCCTACCCCCTAAAAAAGAAAAAGGAAATGTTTTGCTATTCTTCCATAACCTTTCATCTGAGTTGGTGGTTTGTTGAAGCTTGTTATCCAAGCTGTATAGGTAACTGTATGTCATAAAAGCAGTACAGTACAGTACACGCATACTCAGGTCTAAAGGTGAGCAAAAAATACTTATTTTATGCTAATACAATTGCTTAGAGGAAGATACTTTATTTAACAAGTAATACAAAAAAATCTAAAAAAGATAGGGGTAAAAAATATTGGCACCCCTCTTTTCAATACTCAAGCACCCTCCCCTTGTGAGGATAACCACACTGTCTTTTTCTGAAATGTTTTATGAGATTGGAGAACATATTGGGAGGGATCTTAGACCACTCCTCCATACAGAATCTTTCCAGATCCTTGATATCCTTCATCTGCTCTTATGGACTTGCCCTCTTCAATTCAAACCACAGGTTTTCAATCGGGTTCAAGTCCCGAGAAATATAATATAGCTCAGTATTTGTGTTATTTATTGTATACAGTCTTTTTTGCTCATCTTTAACAAGGGTGCCAATCATTTTTGACCTGACTGTACATATAGTGCATACATACTGTATGTACATCCAGGCATTTGTGTAATAAGAATTAAGAAGAAGAAGGAAAAAAGGAAAGAAATCCTCAAAAGTTTTGCACAAAATGGAGTTTCGATATCATGTGAAGAAAAACTACTCACCAAATCAGAAAATACAATCTCACAAACTGGGCCCAGCTAACACAATTAGTTTATCTTCTAATGGGTCTCATGACTGACCCTGGCTGGCACTGATGGTATGTGGTAGTAGCCTACATGTTGTGTTGTGCCCCTGCCAAGCCAACCACTGAACTTCCACCCATATGTTGTAGCCTGATTCTCTATCGCAGCCTGTAGGAGCTGCTGGTGGGGCCACGAGGTGGGCTGAGCCACAGGAATGAACTGGATAGGCCTGGTTACACCAGGCAGGCCATCATATAATTTTCAGTAGAAATCCACACCATCACCATATAGGATTATAACATTCAGAGCTCAGCGAGCGAGCAAGGCTTAGACCAAGGCAACTGAGGGTTTGTTGATTGACTGATTGAACGACTGACTGGTTCGGTACCAAAGAGGCTGTTTCTGGGCTCCACACCTCCTCATATACCGCCAAGCCCCTCATCTGTAGCTTTACTGTTTCCCGACGCGTCGTGGTTAGTGGAGTTCCGGGGGTGGAACAGGGCCCTGGTCTCTTCCTCCTGGGTGGGGTACGTTTGACCTCTGAACTGTCCTGAAGTGAAGTACCCCCCTTCACCTGGCTCCACCCGCCAACGAGTCCCAGTCCGCCCCTCGCCCCCTTGCCCCTCCCCCGTGAGGATGCTGCCTAGCAGTAGGCTACTCTGGGTCTCCGCCCCCAAGCCCGGCTCACAGTCTGTGTGCTCATGGATTATGGGTATTCTCTGGCTGAGCTCGCCACAGCAGCCCTGTCCGGAGCAGGCGTCTGAGTCTGCAGCGTGGTGTGCGTACTGCACGTTCACGGCATAATCCTCGTTATAGCGCCCCCCTGTTGCCCGGTGGACCTTCATCTCCTTGTAGAAGAAGCAGGGCAGGCCCCCGTAACTCACCTGCTCCGACGGAGCCAACAGGTGCTCCCCCTGGCCGTAAAAGTTCTGCTGATGCTGAGAGGCGGAGCTCTGCTGATGGAACTCCGCCCCCCTGTGACAGCCACGCCCCGAGGAGGCCAGAGACCCCGCCGTGTCCGAGTCCTGCCCCTGCTGGCCTATGCACTCCATGTTGGGTGGGAGTACCTCAAAACAGCAGCTACACGCCCCTGCTCCTACTCCCCCCAGGCCATGATTCCCCCCCATCTCCTCCCCTGTCTGCCCCCCCTTCCCCCTGTCAGCGGCTCCCTCTAGAGGGCCGGCTGAGGTAGTGCTAGTGGTGCTGGTGTCCCTGGGTTGCTCCAGTGACGAGCGGCTGCTGTAGTTGGGCTCCAGACTGCAGCTGGAGAGCTGGTCCCCCGAGCCGAACCCACAGGCTCCTGGAGGAGGCTGTGGCTGCAGGTTGCAGCCATCTTGGCCCCCCGAGGGAGCTGGGGTTAGGGAGTCCTCGGCTGTGGAGGGACAGGTGGAGGCCCCTGCGGCTGTGGCCCCTGGCTCCCCTTGCGAACCCCTGCAGGGGCTCTTACTGCGGTAGACGTAGGGGTCGTAGTCAGAGCTCAGGGAGCTGCGGAAGGTAGAACAGGAGCCGTACACCCCCTGGTTGCTTACCTCGGTGCAGTCCAGCATAGAATCACTGGATGAACAGTGGCACTGGCCCGAACTGCTGCTGCTGCTGTCGCTGCCCGGACAGTCGGCCAGGTAACCGCTGCACACAGAGTGGTGGCCATGGTAACAGCCCAGGCCTGAGGCACCGCTCCCTGCCTCCCCTATCCTGGAGCTGGTAGCGGGGGCCATGTGGACCACCGTGGGGTAGAGCAGACCCCCCTGGAAGGCCCTGCTGTGGTGGCCCTTGTGGGGCCCGGCGCCCCCAGCCACCCCCACTACGCCTGCAGCCCCCTCACCCTGCTGGGGGAAGGTCAGGCCCTGGAAGTAGTAGTGTTGGTACATGGTCTCATACTGCGAGTAGCAGGCAGCACGCGAGAAGCTGCGCCCATGGAATTTGGGCCTCTTGAAGGCTCCATGGTGGGGCCCGGACTGCTGGTGCTGGGGGTAGGTGGGGGGGTTGAGGCCCAGGCCGCGGTGTTGGTGTTCCAGGCCACAGTGGTGGGGGTTGAGGGAGTGGTCCAGGTGCACGGTAGTGTGGGGGTGGTAGCCCCGGAGGAAGGCCCCGGCGTGGGCAGACTGGGGAGGGTACAGGCCCTGGGGGTCTGGGTGGTGGTCCACAGTGAGCATTGTGATGGGGTTACCATGGGGGTCCATGGAGGTGCGGGTGGGGTAGGTAGTCACCTGCCCAGCACGGTGCACCCTGCCTGGGTAGTGGACGGGCAGGACTACCCTCTGCTGCCGGCTGTGGACGGGATTGCCATCCATGCAGACAGGGCCGGGGTTTCCCTTCTTTTGCTCTGAGAAGAGGGGTGTGAAAGAGGGAGATTGTTTGATTAAGGTTAACCTAGAGAGTCAAAGAAGAGTCTTTCAAAGGTTAGCTTTGTTACAGTTAAAGTTTCATGTGCTGTAATATTTACTTTATTTAATGAAAAGGGTATTTTATATCAACTGCATTTTGCTTTTACTGTTTTAGTGGGTTGTGTAGTCTAACAAAAGTGCTGACTGAAAACTCTTATTAGAGAGCCACAGGTGCTCCCCCGCTGGCATCCTGTTCCCCATATAGTACACTACTTTTGACCAGGGCCCATGGGGAATAGTGTGCCATTTGGGATGCAGCCAGTGTGTACCAACTCACCGATAATGTTGTGTCTACAGTGAGGGCAGGTGTGGTGCTGGAGGAGCCAAGGGTCCACACACTTCTTATGGAACCTGTGGGCACAGGGGATGACCCGCAGCTCCTGTTGAGGGGAAGGAGAGGAGGAGAAGAGGAGGAGGAGGAAACAGGGGAAGAGGAGGAGAGGGGGAAGAAGAAGAGTTAAGCTTAGTTAAGGCTTATGATATCGAAGGACATTATTGCCGTTTGATGGATGAATGGCCAACAGGTGGCAGCAAAGCAGCAAGAAGGTTTCTCTTCTCACCGGTGTCACATTATACATCAGTATACAGCTACACTGAACAAATCCAACCTCACAATCAAACCCAAGACTACACTACTCATCATGGCAGCACAGAACCCTCAAACTACACCAGTCACCCTTATTCTCAAACCTGACACCATGCCGTTGGCCGAGCCAGAGAGAGCCTTATACAGAACACAGCAAGACTCACTGACACAAAGAAGGATCATTATTATTCAGTTCTTGGACAGAGATAGCTCAAGTTTTTCCCTCTGTCTCTCTCGCCGTTTCCCTCTCTCTCTCTCTCTCTCCCCCCTCTCCTTCTCTCCCTTCCTCTCTCACTGCCCCTTAGCATGACTCATCTCCTGTTTGGGCTCTATCCCTCCCATCTTTTGTCTTACTTCACTGCTCAAACCCCTTTGATGCCATTCAGCCTTTTATATCACTACTATGCTTTGTTGTGTGTTTTCTTCCCCTGGTTTCCCAAGACGACACATAACACACTCACTGGCTGACTGGGTCCCCTGGGGGCCCGGGGCTCTGGGTTGGTCCCCTGACGTCCCCAGGCTGGGCCATGATTAGCAATGGTGTTACTGTAAACCTTCAAAGGTCCCAAATTAGGGTCTAGGAAACATCTTTCTACAGTGACTTCAGAAATTCAAGTCAGTTTGACCATGTGCCTTAAACTCACCCCTTTCAAATACCACTCCGATTAAAATGCCACTCTCTGACATAACAAAGTCTCTCACAACTTTTTTTATGAACGGTATTCAGTGTGTGTGTGTGTTCTCTCTCGCACCTCTCCGTCGATGTACTTCTCCAGGCAGATAGCGCAGTCGGAGGTGGAGCTACTGCTCAGGGAATCCGATGCCCCGCAGCTGCTCTCGCGCTGCCCTTTGACCTTGGCCTTGAACTTCCTGGTCTCCATCTTCTCCAGGGCCTGGATGGCCATCCTGTTCATAGAACTCTGGAGATGGGGATAGAGTGAGAAGAGAGAGGAGGGATAGAAATGGTCAGGCTGGGAATAATGGTACACAACAGGTACATAAAGAGAGGTACAGTATTGGTAGATAATGTTGGTAGACAGGTAGAATGTTGGTAGACAGGTACATAAAGACAGGTACAGTGTTGGTAGACAGGTACAGTGATGGTCATGTAGCCTACATAGAGTCAGCAATATGTTGAGGACAGTGTCCTTAGCATGCCCCAGTGTGAACTCAACTGGAAAGAGGTTTCGTAACGTGTGACAAACTGCTATTTTAATTAACACTTCAAGGAAGTCGACATGGCTCATCAGGAACACACACACACACGCAAACAGAAACACGTGTGCACACACTGGCAGGTTTCTCTATATTAATCCCAAACGCGGTCCCCTTGAGTGTGTTCCTCTGTCTAACACACACAACATACACAGACACACACAGGTATGCTGGCAGGATTTCACCTGCTACTGTGCTGCTCACCATCAAGGTTAATTAGATGTTAAAAACCTGTTTTGGAGACTGGTTTTTGTTCGGAATTTCAGATGACTGACGTGCCCAAAGTAAACTGCCTGTTACTCAGGCCCAGAAGCTAGGATATGCATATAGCATTGGTAGCATTGGATAGAAAACACTCTGAAGTTTCTAAAACTGTTAAAATAATGTCTGTGAGTATGACACAACTGATATGGCAGGCGAAAACCCGAGGAAAATCCGTGGATTATCTTTTTTTCAGGTCACAGGCCATTTCAGTGCTAGCCTATGGGAAATACAAATAGATAGGACCCAGATTGCAGTTCCTATGGCTTCCACTAGATGTCAACAGTCTTTAGAAAGGGTTTTAGGCTTGTTTTTTGAAAAATGAGCAAGTAGTTGGGAAGAACTACAAGGTGTCTCTCATTAGAAAAGTAGTCTTGTTGGCGTGTGAAGGAGGTGCGCACTCTTCGTTATTTATCTTCCCTATTGAACATAGTATTCTCCATCTTAAATATTATCATTTATTTAGATATTAGAGTACCTGAGGATTAATTAGAAACATCGTTTGACTTGTTTGGACGAACTTTACTGGTAACTTTTTGATTTCGTTTGTATGCATGTTGAACGAGTGGATTACTGAGATCATTGGCGCCAACTAAACAGATTTTTTTGGATATAAAGAAGGACTTTATCGAACAAAACGACCATTCATTGTGTAGCTGGGACCCTTGGAATTGCAAACAGAGGACGATCTTCAAAAGGTAAGTGATTTATTTAATCGCTATTTGTGATTTTGTGACGCCTGTGCTGGTTGAAAAAGTATTTTGGTGTGAGGCGCTGTCCTCAGATAATCGCATGGTATGCTTCCGCCGTAATGCCTCTTTGAAATCTGACAACGCGGTTGGATTAACAAGAAGTTAAGCTTTTAAATGATGTATGACACTTGTATTTTCATGAATTTTTAATATTACAATTTTTGTATTTTGAATTTCGCGCTCTGCAATTTCACTGGATGTTGTTGTAGGTGTCCCGCTAGCGGTCCATGCGCCAAAAGAGGTTAATCCGGACTCATGGACCACTCCAGGCCTACACTACAGTAACATCCTGTTCAGAACACATCCATCAGCATAGCATCTAATGTCTCCAACCCTAGGTGAACTAGCATTATGAGGACATGGTGGAGCACTCTGTGTGTGTGGACGTGTTAGATGTGGGGACCAGAAGTCCACAAAAAGTCAAATGCTATTTCTATGGTTTAGGGTTAAGGTTAGAATTAGTGTTAGGGTTAGAACTAGGTTTAGTTTTAGGGTTAGGAACTAGGGTTAGGTTTTTGGGTTAAGGTTAAGGTTAGGGCACAGGGTAGGGGTTAGGGAAAATAGGATTTTGAATGGGACTGAATTGTATGTCACCACAAGGTTAGCTGCGCAAGACTGTGTGTGTGTGTGTGTGTGTGTGTGTGTGTGTGTGTGTGTGTGTGCGCTCACCTGGCTTCTCCTCTGTTTTAGTTTGATCTTGATGAGCAGTATGAGGCAGACCAGAGATACCACTACGAAGAAGGCCAGGAAGATCCCCATGTCAAAGTACTCCGTAGGCTGCTGTAGGGAGGGAGACAGGGGGAGAAGGGTTTGTTAAATGATGTCTATACAGCCAAAGGCAGACATCTCACACACATGCTTGCATACACACGTGCAGGCACACAGGCATTGAAGCACAGAACTGGGCATAGATGCACCCCTGTCACCATCCATTGATAAAATGACTGTGTGAAAATTGTTGTGATATAACGAAGAATAGAGAGCGAGAGAGAGAGAGAATAAAGGAGAGGCTCAGATTTCTCTTGAAGAATGTCTTCCCATGTCTGTAACTGTTAGCTGTGGGACTAGACTCACTATGGTGCTTTGTGAAGTGTGTAGGGTTTAAATAAGAGTTATGATCAAAATATGGTTTGGCTAGTCCATTCACTTGCAGTTGTGCGCGCACACACACACACACACACACACACACACACACACACACACACACACACACACACACACACACACACACACACACACACACACACACACACACACACACACACACACACCTAGCATCTTCCCAGTAGTTCTGGTTTGGCTTGTCAGGCTCTTACCCTTGGTGGTCTGTGCTGGATTCTGGCACGGGCCACTTTCTGCTTGTTGACTATGTTCATCAGCTTAACAGCATCGACCCCCTTCACATAAACCACTGGCCTCTTCAGAGGGTCCTCCGCTACCTGGTTCAGCTGCAGGAAAGGAGAACACACAACAGGTCAGCTATACAGGAGAACACACACACACACACACACACACACACACACACACACACACACACACACACACACACACACACACACACACACACACACACACACACACACACACACACACAACAGGTCAGCTATACAGGAGAACACACACACACACACACACACACACACACACACACAACAGGTCAGCTATACAGGAGAACACACACACACACACACACACACAACAGGTCAGCTATACAGGAGAACCGGCCCACACCACATCGGCCTTCAGTACTGTAAATGAAGAATAAGAACTGTGTCCTATCATCATCATACTCTCTCATTTTATTTCCCATTGAGAAAATAACCTGTAGGATAGATAGAGAGTGATGTGGAAACTGTGGACTGCCTCCTGCACTGAGCTCCTCTTTCTCCAGTTTGCTGTCGGCCTCCCTCCCTTCCTGCCCTCTCTAGTCTCTCTAGTCCATGTGTCAAACTCATTCCACAGAGGGACGGGTGTCTGTGGGTTTTAATGAATTCAAGTCCCCATTTTAGTAAGGAACAACCCTCACCTGGTTGTCTAGGTCTTAATTGAAAGGATAAACCCAAAACCCACAGACACTAGGCCCTCCATGGAATGTGTTTGACACCCCTGTTCTAGACTGTCGGCCTCTCTCCGTCCCTTCCTGCCCTCTCTAGTCTGTTGTCCTCCCTCCCTCCCCTGTCAGCCTACCTCCCCCGTCTGCCTCCCTCGTCTGTCAGCCTCCCTCCCTCCCCCTGCTCTCTAGCCTCTCCAATCAGTCAGCCTCCCTCCCTTCCTTCCCTATCTGGTCTCTCTAGTCTCTCAGCCTCCCTCCCGGTCCTCTCTAGTCTCTCCATTCTGTCGGCTCCCCTACCTCCCTGTTCTCTCGTCTGTAATTTAGAAAGGCCAGGGGAAATACCAGGGATATTCACTTTTCAATCTCTTCCCGTCGTCATGTTACCAAGTGAAATATGCTCTCTCTGGTTACAGTATAGCAAATGGCAATTTCACATCTCTGCCTCTGCTTGTGTTCTTTCCCACTGCAATCTACAAAGTTAATCTACACTAGACTCTCAAAAGTGCCAACACTGCTAGCTGCATGTGCTTGAATTGAAGAACAAAGTGAATTTGAAAGATGAGATACTCAACCACTCGAAGTCAAATGGAACTTAAACAAAGTGCTTCTCTATTATCAAAAACCATCATGTTTAACTCTACATTAAATTAAAGCCTTCGTAAAAGTAAATAGATGATGTAAATGGCAAGAACAACTTAAAGAAGAGATGTTAAAAACGTTAACTTTCTAACCCTCTGTAACTCCTCCTCCCTGCCCCTCGGCCTTGTGGGTCGTGTCTGTACCGATTGGGCAGCTGCGACTGGAAACCCTCTTAGGGGAATTTAACCCCGCGGGCCACACTGCCTTTCATGTGGTCCCTTCTCAAGCCTTTTATCTCTGTGGGTCGCTGCTACACTGCTGCTGTAGCCTACAGCCTGGAGGCCTGAACACAGAGAAACCTGCATGTCCGGGCCTGGTGCTCTGGGCCTGGCTGAATACCACAGGAGAATTCTTCTCTCTGACAAAGCTGCTATCTACGCTGCACCGGTGGAGGCTAGAGGGTGGAGGAGAGACTTCTGTATTACAGGCAGGGAGCTCACCAGCCAACAACATAGAAACAGGAACTAGCTCAGGTAGAATGGAAGGAGAGAGAGAGAGAGACAGAGGGAGAGAAGGAGAAAGAAGTAGAAAGGGAAAAATCAGAGAGAGAAGAGAAAAAAAAGAGTCAGAACGAGAGAGAGATAAAAGCGAGAGAGACTCGGATTATTCGGGGTACTAGGGGATGAGGTAACGTGTTGGTGTGCAGTAGCAGCTCTAAACTACCTCTGCAATTATGAGCTCCACAGAGCACGGTCCTGGTTGAGTAAAACCCTAACCTGAATATCAATTTAACGTCTTTCTCACACAGTACACTGTTCTTAAGGCAGGCAGGGTAGGACTCAGTCTGCATCCTAAATGGCACCATATTCCCTATATAGTGCACTACTTTTGACGAGAGCTCTATGCACCATATAAGGAATAGAATGCCATTTGGGAAGGGGTCCTTAGGCTAGACTCAAAGCCCCTAATAGTTGAATGAGCCTGCTTTATCCACATGGGTTTGACCAGAAAGAAAAAAAGTATATTGTTGGGCAAACACACAACCTGCTTGTCATAGCAGGGCATGTCTCAGTCAGTTGACAGTGGTCTGTTAGGACAGAAGGTCTTTGGAAAGAGAAGAAGAATTTGGGTGTTTGAATGGAGAGGAATCTGTTTTTAACCTTAGCACGTTGGCTTAGCTACTCTGTTTCCTTCATTGAATAAGTGGAGACTTCGGATGCGAGTGCTGTGTGTGTGTGTGTATGTATGTATACTGACCTGATCGATGGCATCAGGGTTTTCGGACACGTCAAAGATGACAGCCGTCGCTCCCCTCTGAACCGCTCGCTTCGCCTGCAAGAAACAGAGAAAAACACAATCAGGAGATATGCATAAATCATTCAAATGAAGGCACTACTTTCACTCTCTACATTTGTTTACAAACATCACCTTGAACTCAAATAAGTACATCTGAAACGGAAATTGAAACCGAGAGCCAGACAGACAAGATCTTTTGAGGTAGAAAAATAGACGTGTTGGCACCAAAACATAATGCACGCGCATAAATGTGGCATGGAAGGCGATGTGTTGTTATGATTCTGAACGGACAAATAGCTAGCAACGATGACAAGAAGCTGCCTTGTGGGGAATCCTAGGTGGCTCGTTTCAGCGCGTTGTATCTTGTTATAGCTAGCTAACCAACAACTGTAACAATGTGATTGAAAGACAACAAGTGTGTGCAAATGTGTTTATGTTTTCAATAAACATTTGGAGACGAAATATAGTTTACATGTTGCCAATAGTCTAAGACAACCCAGTCTGTTTTACCCCATAGTTGCGCACTCGTCAGTATTGTTGCTTAAATAACAACCAAAGTGTGTTTACACTGAGTGTACAAAACATTAAGAACACCTTCCTGATATTGAGTTGCACGCCTCATTTCTTCAGAACAGCCTCAATTCGTCGGGACATGGACTCTACAAGGTGTTGAAAGCGTTCCAGAGGAATGCTGGCCCATGTTGACTCCAATGCTTCCCCCAGTTGTGTCAAGTTGGCTGGATGTCCTTTGGGTGGTTGACCATTCTTGATACACACGGGAAACTGTTGAGCGTAAAAAACCCAGCAGCGTTGCAGTTTTTGACACAAGCCGGAGCGCATGTCACCTACTACCATACCCCGTTCAAAGGCACTAAAATCTTTTGTCAAGCCCATTCACCCTCAATGATACATACACACATTCCATGTCTCAAGGCTTCAAAATCCTTCTTTAACCTGTCTCTTCCCTTTTGTCAACACTGATTACATTTACATTTTAGCAGATGCTCTTATCCAAAGCGACTTACAGTAGTGAACACATACATTTCATTTCATGCATTTTTTAACATTTTTGGTTTATTTTTTTTGTACTGGCCCCCCGTGGGAATCGAACCCACAACCCTGGCATTGCACACACCATGCTGGCAGTGCAAACACCATGTCCTACCAACTGAGCCACAGGGAAGGCGTGATTGATAGAAGTGGAATTAACATGTGACATCAATAAGGGATCATAGCTTTCACATGGATTTACCTGGTCAGCCTATGTCATAGAAAGAGCAGGTGTCCTTAATGTTTTTTAGACTCAGTTGTTTCAATGTATTTTCCCCCCAAACACATTGCACTCTCACTCCCAGCCACTGGAGGGGGTTGTGTGACTTTGAATGGCCTGACTCCAGCAGCAGCTAGGCCCAGCGGCTAGAGAGAGAGAGACCGAGAGAGAGACCGAGAGCGCGAGAGAGAGATGACCGAGGGAGTCGACCCCAGTCCATGGAGAGGTAAACAACACGATGATAACTTTGGAAGGATGAGCACATGTGGTCTGTCTCAACTTTCTTTCTTACTACATGGTGTAACGTGACACAGACCAGTATACCAAATGACAGCCTATTGCCTATGTAGTGCACTTCTTTTGTCCAGGGCCCAGGTCTCTGGTTAAAAGAAGTGCACTATAAAAGGGAATAGGGTGCCATTTAGGACACACTAAAGAGCTGCCTGTTTTGGTGGGATGGTGTTTTGGCCTGCCTGGCGACATCACCAGGTGGTGAATTAGTAAACAGACCAATAAGAAAAAAAGAGTTCCAAAATTCTCTGCCAGTAACAGCTCGTTTTCAGTTCTCTTTTAATTATTCATTTTGATATCTCACATTTGGGGTTCACTAAGGACGGCCTACTCTCGAAAGTATCAATCTAAAACACTCTGTTGGAGACAGACAGGCAAAGCGGCGAATGAGGTGACCCTCACAATTCCATCAAAGGAGCCACTTTCCTGCCCGCTGGTTATTCTCACTTCTCTTCCTCAACAGAAGTATCACTACTCTAGTTCTCCTCATATCGACTGGATACCGGTTGCCAGCTCACAAGTGAACCGTGAAGGGTATCGCTGCCGAGCATAGGTCTTCAGACCCTGTTGAGAGGTTGACTTCTAACCAGGTTTTTGATTTAAGTACAAATGTCTACTTCTCAGTCTCCGTTAGTAGCTAGTGTCACTGCTAGCTATTGAGACTCAGTTAGCCCATGTTGCAAGGCTTCGGCTAACTTGGCTAGCTTGCTGAGAGGCAAGCAAACCTCACTAGCATACCCTACCTGCAACACGGTAGCTTTGCTAGCTCCCTTCTATAGTCTAGTTAAGCTACGTTCACCCGTTGTGTTAGCTAGACCGACCCTCTCCACCCTCACGGAACCGTCGGTCACGGGAGCTTTTTTCTCTGAATGCTAACTCGGTCACTCGGTTTCCTTCAGCCAGCACTGAGCTAGCCACAGCATACCTTCACCATGAGGTGGCTGCTAGCTAGCTTACGCCCCACTAGCCTCGCAACTATAGCGTTACAGAGTGCACCCACGTTCTTGTGCTTGCGGCTTCATGATAGCGGGGAAAGATTCCCCCCCCCCCATGCATTAACTGCTTGGGTAGGGAACATGCCTAGGAGGCGCTCGAGGACCCCGAGTCCTGTAAGCACTGCAGATTGCTTACTACAGCAGGTCTGAAGAGGAGGCTGAAATGTGCTTTTATCTCGTTAGCCCCTCATGCCTCCGAGCCAAAAGCGACAGCTGAGGCTCAGCTCCCCGCAACCGAGCCCAGTTGGGGCAAGGTCACGGATACCCTCGACTCCCTCCTCTGACTGTCTGACGAAGTAGTGTCAGGGGAAAGCGAGTTAGGGGACAACGAGGATGACGATGGGATCAAGTCACGGAAATCCTTGAGATAGCACAGGAGTTGGGGACTGATGACCCCGTTCTCCCATCCTCCAGTGGAGTTTGGGCTCCTTAACCTGTCTGGGCTAGGGGGCAGTATTGAGAATTTTGGAAAAATATGTTCCCATTTTTAACTGCCTCCTACACCAACTCAGAAGCTAGAATATGCATATTATTGTTCAGGTTTGGATAGAAAACACTCTGAATTTTCTAAAACTGTTTGAATGGTGTCTGTGAGTATAACAGAACTCCTATGGCAGGCAAAAACCTGACAAGGTTTCAAGCAGGAAGTACCCTGTCTGACAAGGAGTCGTGCGTCTTGCATCTTTTTATTGAAAAGTAAGGATCTTAGCTGTAACGTGACAATTCCCAGGGCTCCAATAGGCTCTCAGAGCCCGCGAAATAACTGAAGGTTTACGAGGGAACCTCAGGTTGAAACAGATTATCGCCTTTTGTAAGTGGCTGCTCCGAGGACCTTTGAATGATGCGCGTGCATGAGTCGCTTCTGAGGAGAAATTTTATTCGGCTGTTTAGGCTCAATGCATACTCCCGGTCGGAATATTATCACTTCTCTACGACATAAATGGCATAAAAATTGGTTTTAAACAGCGGTTGACATGCTTCGAAGTACGGTAATGGAATATTTAGACATTTTTGACACGCCAATGCGCCATGCGCGAAACCGGGAAGAAGCATTCTAGAACTCACGAACAAAACGTCGCTGTTTGGATATAACGATGGATTATTTGGGACCAAACCAACATTTGTTATTGAAGTAGAAGTCCTGGCAGTGTATTCTGATGAAGAACAAGCAAGGTAAGAACATTTTTCTTGTAGGAAATGTGATTTTGGTGGATGCTGACCTGGGTGGGTATCTAAATAGCTAGCCCTGTAATGCCGGGCTATGTACTTAGATTATTGCAAAATGTGCTTCATCCGAAAAGCTATTTTAAAATCGGACATATCGAGTGCATAGAGGAGTAATGTATCTATAATTCTTAAAATAATTGTTATGCTTTTTGTGAACGTTTATCGTGAGTAATTTAGCAAACTGTTAGTAAATTCAACGGAAGTTTGCCGGGGGTTATGCGTTTTCTGAACGTCACATGCTAATGCAAAAAGCTGTTTTTTGATATAAATATGAACTTGATTGAACAGACATGCATGTATTGTATAACACAATGTCCTAGGTGTGTCATCTGATGAAGATCATCAAAGGTTAGTGCTGCATTTAGCTGTGGTTTGGGTTTATGTGACATGATATGCTAGCTTGAAAAATGGCTGTCTGATTTTTTCTGGCTGGGCACTCTGCTGACATAATCTAATGTTTTGCTTTCGTTGTAAAGCCTTTTTGAAATCGGACAGTGGGGTTAGATTAACGAGATTCTTGTCTTTAAATAGCTGTAAAATAGTCATATGTTTGAGAAATTGAAGTAATAGTATTTCTAACGATTCAAAAATCGCGCCACTGGAATTTCAGTAGCTGTTACGTAGGTGGGACGAAATCGTCCCACATACCCCAGACAGGTTAATGTCTACAAGCGGACCTTGGCCAGATTCGAAATTGAGTGGCTGTCTTCTATAGGCGCTCAAGGCCTGTCAAGGTCACGGGGACCATTATATTGATTTATAATGGCAAGGGTGATAGCCTTCAGAGGGGCCTGGAAGGGCCCTCGCCTATAGAGGAGTTGACCTCTTGTGCACTGTTTTTGGGACATGTCTCATTATACTGATATTCCCAAACTTTGAGTTTTTTCCTGACGGGTTGTCCCTGCATCTTCTTGGTCCGTACACCCTTAGTTTCAGGACCAAGAAGATCCAGAATTCATCCAAAATTCCAAATGCTGCCCCCTACCCTAGTGAAGTTAACTGCCTTGCTCAGGGGCAGAACGACAGATTTGACCTTGTCAGCTCGGGGATTCGATCCAGCAACCTTTTGGTTACTGGCCCAACGCTCACTAGGCTACCTGCTGCCCCCTCCAATTAAGTGCAAAGAGTCAAATTCAATATTGCAAATGTGCAGCAGTAAGTCAGGCAAATACAGCAGAATACAGCAGAATTTCAGCATGAGCCATTAGCCCATATCTTCCTGCTTGCCATTCCATCAGTGGCTTCTGTTGAGTCGAATGGCAGCATTAGAGCTTCTAAGACTTAAGTGTGAGGAGAGGTTACTGCATACACCACCACATCACTGCCAATGAGGCAAGAAGGCCCAGCAAGGGCTTGCCAGTGCCAAACATTGGAGAGAAACAAGCTAATATTTTTTGATGAGGTACGACGGTTAAACTAACCTCATGAGGCATTTATAAGTTCAATTATTCAAGAAACAGTGGGATGGAGTTTTGGCTTGCCTGCTGACATCACCATGCGATAAATTAGTTAATAGGCCAACAAGAAAGAGTTACAAACCTCAATAACAGCTAGTTTTCAGTTTTCCCGTCCCCACTCAGACCATTCTCAGATGGTCTTAGCAAAATTCTTACTGTGATTGTTTTAATTAAAATGGTCAAAGAAACAAAAATCAAAAATAGCTTCTTAGCAAAGAGCAATTTGCTCTAGGACTGTCTGGGAGAGGTCTGAGTGGGGAGGGGAACCCCGGTTCTCTGATATTTTGAGTGTGATATTATGAGTGGGGTTCGCTAAGGACCGCCCTCTGATTATTAAGAGTGTGCAAAGCTGTCATCAAGGCTAAGGGTGGCTACTTTGAAGAATCTCAAATCTAAAATACATTTTGATTTGTTTAACACTTACTTGGTTACTACATGATTCCATATGTTATTTTATAGTTTTGATGTCTTCACTATTATTCTACAATGTAGAAAATAGTGAAAATAAAGAAAAACCTTGGAATGAGTAGGTGCCTCCAAACTTGACTGGTACTGTACATCTGTGTACTACAGGCCAGGCTGACTGGCGCCCCTCCACCTCAATCCACATTCACCTTAATTTTGACTAGAGGAAGTGTGCAGTGAGCTGGCACTGTGTGTGTGTGTGTGTGTGTGTGTGTGTGTGTGTGTGTGTGTGTGTGTGTGTGTGTGTGTGTGTGTGTGTGTGTGTGTGTGTATTCTTTAATACAGGTTCTCACAGGGTAGAAGGGGATGAATGATTCACTAATGCTTCACCATCGATCAACAACAAACTGACTCACAACAAAGTAGTACTCCACATAGGGAATGCAGTATGCAATCCACACACGGAGACCAACGAGTTGATTCTAATGGGGTTAAATAGAACTCCTTGGCTAGTCCTTTCTTTAGGTCGACAGTCGTGTCCACTTTATAGGAGCTAACACGTTTCTTTTTTCCCCAACTGCATAAATGCGTTTAAACTTCTGAGGCGAAGAGTGAATTCTCTTATTCTGTTCTCTGTGTGTTTCCCTCTCACCTAGTTTCAGCTCTCCATTGCCAGGCTCTGGCTGTAGTCCATTTAATTCAGACGCTTTGATGTTAGCCATCTACGTTAATAATTAATAGCTCTTGGTAAGACGCTTCAAGAAGAAAGAGATCCCCGCTAAAGAATCTCCATTTGGGCATGCGCTGCAGTGTAGGGACTCGCCTGCCTGATGACAGCAAAAATGTACCTACAGGCAAGCGCAGCTCCCTCTTTTAACGTAAAGCACACACACACGAGCACACACACACACAAGCACACAGGAGCATACACACACACACACACACACACACACACACACACACACACACACACACACACACACACACACACACACACACACACACACACACACACACACACACACACACACACACACACACACACACACACACACACACACACCACACACACACACACACACGTTGAGAGGAAGGATGAGGATTGGGTTGTTTACATCTCAACAAAAAAAAACGATTTCCCCTGAGCAGAGCAGAGTGGAGCAGAGTACAACAGAGCAGAGTTGAGTAGAATGGAGTAGAGCACAGAAAAACAGAGCAGAGTAGCAGTGTGCTCTAGTCCCTATGAAGAGAGAAAAGGCCGACCCACTACTCCACAACGTCATACGTCTTGTCACACTAAAACCTTCTACTCCTACACTTTCACACACTGTTCAAGGGTTTCTATGATGTAAAGAAAGAATATGCTGGTGTTGTACAAGTATAGCATCAGGCAAAAAAAAATCATGTTCTGATCAGTAATTCTGTTTCATCGATTCAAAACCGCTCTGGAATTTCAAGTAATGTTACTTCCACCGCTACTAGATAACAATGTGAATCTCCATAACATATTTGTAGGAGAACTATAGAAAGATATGGCCTTGTCTTTGCGTAAGTAAAAAGTGGCAAGGGTGACTGAAATAACAATGTAAAGATGCCAATGTAAAGATGTATGTTTTAAAGTAAACAAAACATGAAACTCACAGGTCAGAAACTCTAAACTCTAGCTCTCTGCCATGCCATGCATATGGCCTGTCTGTCATAAACACTTACACTTACCCAGAGCTAGTCGGAGTCTCAAATAGCACCCTACTCTCTACATAGTGCACTACTTATGATCAGAACCCTATGGTGCCAATTGGGACAGAGCCACTGACTTAAAGCCAGAGCCACAGTGTGCGGCCCAGCCGCTGGCTCAACGGGCTACATGTTGGCCCTGAGCATGAGAAAGAGGGTACAATCCAACCCAAGTGGACAGAAACCACAGCCTACAACGAGGAGAGGAGGAGAGCCTGGCGTCTAGACACAGAGGACAGAGAGGAAGAAGAAGCCTATGTTTAGAAACGGGTAAGTACATCTGCCAGCTTGTGTTTTTTTTAAAGGAAAGAAGATTTCACCATGCAGTCTGGAAAGGGACTTTTCTCAGGATAGATCAGCATGAACACTAGGTCCAACTGTTAGATACTGTATGTACACCAGTGGAGGCTGCTGAGGGGAGGGCGGCTCAGAATAATGGCTGGAATGGAGACAATGGAACGGTAACAGCCACATGAAAACCCTGTGTTTGATGTGTTTGATACAATTCCATTGACTCCATTCTAGGCATTACTATGAGCTGTGCTCCCCTCAGCAGCCTCCTGGTGTACACATAATGTGTGTAATCTGTACAGTTTCACTCTTTCATACACACACACACACAGTACAAGTTCATACACATAAACATGCGCCCAAGTGCGCGCACACAGGCTGCGTTTACGCAGGCAGCCAAATTCTGATCTTTTTTTTCATTAATTGGTCTTTTGACCAATTAGATCAGCTCTGAAAAAGATCTGATGTGATTGGTCAAAAGACCAATTAGTGGGAAAAAGATCAGAATTGGGCTGCCTGTGTAAACACAGCCTTAGCAGCGCGCACATGCACCAGGCTGTGTATACACCTGTAACCTGTATACTTAGCTAAGCTCTCATCAGAGTTTAACTCTCCATTTCTCACTCTCTCGCGCTCGCTCGCCCTCTTTTTTTCTTTCCTCTCTTTTCTCCCCCCCCTCCTCCCCCCCGCTCTTCTCTCCCCGCTCTGCTCACTGCTATAATTAAGTGAATTAAGTCTTCAGAAGGTTCTCTTCTCCTCTGCTATTACACAGTCATTTCATGTAGCCTCCTGGCTTCTCCTCCCTTTATTAAAAGATAAAGGCATACTTTTCTCCCATGGATTTTCTTACATGTGGTCAGCTTTTTTTCTCCCTCCTTTTCTTTTTTTAGAGACCGTGTGCCAGGGCATTATTTACATTCTGCTAAAATAAAATGAAAGCTCTGTTCTCAGAATGACTCTTCACCCGACGCATGCATATATGTAGACACGTTTCCCAATGGCATTCAAACCAACTGAACTTTGTCTCCCATATGTGACTAATTAACTACTATCCACAAACTATAGTAGATGACATCACTACTGAGCAAAATATCTCTGCAGTATACACCCGGCAGGAGACAGAAAATCCTTTAAACGCACCCAAACTAATGTTGTGAGCACAATAGTTTACCTCAATAACACTGTGTGAGTTAGTTTAGACTACACGTTTAGCACATACAGTTGAAGTCAGAAGTTTACATATACCTTAGGCAAATACATTTAAACTCAGTTTTTCAAAATTCCTGACATTTAATCTGAGTAACAATTCCATGTCTTAGGTCAGTTAGGGTCACCACTTTATTTTAAGGATGTGAAATGTCAGAATAATAGTAGAGAAAATGATTTATTTCATGATGCCATCTATTTTGTGAAGTGCACCAGTCCCTCCTGCAGCAAAGCACCCCCACAACATGATGCTGCCACCTCCAGTTGGGATGGTGTTCTTTGGCTTGCAAGCCTCCCCCCTTTTCCTTCAAACACAACAATGAGTTCTAAACAAACAGTTCTATTTTCGTTTCATCAGACCAGAGGACATTTCTCGAAAAAGTATGATCTTTGTCCCCATGTGCAGTTGCAAACCATAGTCTGGCTTTTTTATGGCGGTTTGGAGCAGTGGCTTCTTCCTTGCTGAGCGGCCTTTCAGGTTATGTCGATATAGGACTCGTTTTACTGTGGATATAGATACTTTTGTCCTTTGCTGTAGTTCTGGGATTGATTTGCACTTTTCGCACCAAAGTACGTTCATCTCTAGGAGACAGAACGCGTCTCCTTCCTGAGCGGTATGATGGCTGCGTGGTCCCATGGTGTTTATACTTGCGTACTATTGTTCGTACAGATGAACATGGTACCTTCAGGTGTTTGGAAATTGCTCCCAAGGATGAACCAGACTTGTGGAGGACTACCATTTTTGGCTGATTTCTTTTGATTTTCCCATAATGTCAAGCAAAGAGGCACTGAGTTTGAAGGCAGGCCTTTAAATACATCCACAGGTACACCTCCAATTGACTCAAATGGTGTCAATTAGCCTATCAGAAGCTTCTAAAGCCATGATATAATTTTCTGGAATTTTCCAAGCTGTTTAAAGGCACAGTCAACTTAGTGTATGTAAACTTCTGACCCACTGGAATTGTGATACAGTGAATTATAAGTGAAATCATCTGTAAACAATTGTTGGAAAAATGACTTGTCATGCACAAAGTAGATGTCCTAACCTGCCTAACTATAGTTTGTTAACAAGGAATTTGTGGAGTGGTTGAAAAACAAGTTTTAAGGACTCCAACCAAAGTGTATGTAAACTTCCGACTTCAACTGTAGCTTCAATAGCACACTTCGGTTTACTCTCATAACCAGTGATTGAGGCAGAATAAAAAAGAAAATAACCTGCACTGCTAAATCACGACTTGCTACTTCTGAGCTATACACATTGTCCAACCAATCGCACAGGGACATACCATACAGTGCACATGCACGCACACGCACATTAACCCCTTTCTCCTCATCCTCAGTGTCCTTCCTCACGGCCATGAAATCCCCCCCCCCCCCCGAAACCTCCACCTTGACTCTGTACGGCTCTCCAGTTCTATGGGGGGTAAAAACATCACGTCCAGATTCCTGACTGCATGTGGACTTTGTGTGCCCTTGACTTTTAAGTGACATTCTTTTGAAAAAACTCCGCGCTCCCTCCGTCCGTAATTCTCCTTTTTAATATCACTGGGGCAGCCCGTTAAGTTGAGTGTTTTACATGAGTTGAGGGGACGTCAACGATACAATTTCAAAGTATTTTTGGGGGATGTAAAAAATGTTTATGAAGCACATAAAAAGCCACTTGTGTTCCACTAGCCTTACAGCCCTCCTGGTGTAGGACCCAAATATCACCCTAATCCCTTTATAGTGCACTACTTTAGACCAAGGCCCATAGGGGCCTGGTCAAAAGTAGTGCACTAGTGTACTATTTGGGACACATTTCTTGTGTAAACTAGCAGTTTACCGAATGTAAATACGGACACGGGATCACTTGAACCACTCTGGGAGCCACGGCGACAGCCATTCATAACCCTGTTCCAGACGTGAGGTACACTGAGGGTCTGAGCAGAACAGAATCGCTGGTCTTGTTTGAGTATTTTTAACATGAATCCGTCCTTCGTCTCTTCCTTGAAGTAATCACTAATCTAAGACAAATGAATGGAGTTAGTACAGGTTTAAGTACATAGTTTTTATCTATCCATTATAGTCAGATCAGTATTTACTTCAAGGCAGGGTGGGGGATGTTTTGTTTTGTTGTGAATGGGGGCTCTGCCTCTTTAAAAGGGCTCCAAAAAGCAAAAGCAAAAGCTAGGCCCAGGCAGGCAGCTACAGTATGATGAGGGAAGATTCCCCTGATCAGTGTCATCTGCTTAGTCCAACTTGTAGTCAGACAATGTGATGGTCTCACCAATATGGAAATGGCAACGTCACAGAATAGTTTTCCAAAATTCTTTCAGCTTCACCACCTGATCGAGGCCCAGAGACAGAAATGACCCAGCATTAATTCTGGGGCCACCCCATCACCACACTGTCAGCACGTGTGTGAGGGTATGTATGGAACCTTACTCGGAACACAGTGGGTACGGAAGGGTACGGAACCTCGATCGGATAGAGAGATATAGAGAAAGAGAGAGACAGATGATGACCTCACTAGTAGAGAGACAAAGAGAGAGGGGGCCCGTCTCAGGTACAGTACTTTGGGGCTCTGGTCCTCTGGTCTCATACCGAACACAACATAGCCAGCTATGGGAGTGTGTGTGGCTGATGCTTATGCAAGTTGCTACACTAGATGCTAGCGCAAGGTGCTAATGCTATGTGCTACGCTAGGTACCACTAGACGCTAATGCTAGAACGTTAGAGACTATGCTAAATGCTAACACTAGATGCTAATACCAGGTGCTCCTCTCTTCTCCTCTCCCATACCTCTCTCCCATTGCTTTCCCATTCAGTCTCCCCTATCTCTAAAAGAGATCCTAATAGATCTTCTCAATCTCTCTCCCAAAACTCTTTCCCTCTGTCACCCCCCATTTCCCCCCCTTTCCTTACCTCTCTCTACCCCTCCCTCTCCCCTCTCTTTTCCTCTGTCTCTGCCTCAGCGCACAATGCGGGGTGGCCATTCAGCCAGCGTTACATAACCAAAATTATACAATTGAGTTGCACTGTGAGTGTGTGTATGTGCGTGCATGAGTGTGTGTCTGCATACTTGTGCCCGCGAGTGCTTGAATGACTGCGTGTGTGTGCATGAGCACCGAGTAGGTGTGTGTGCATGTTCATGTGTGTGAGGTGGGGCACCTCAGAGGGCCAGCCAGAGCAGTGTGACTTGGCAAACAGCAACAGACCCATTAACGCCTACAGTTCTGCAGGAGAGAACTCTCTCATCAGACAGTCTTTCGATCTACACCTCTCTTTACCTCTCTCCCTGCCCGTTGTCCTCCATAACACCAGTCCCTCTTCCCTTCCTCACCACTGAGTGTACAAAATATTAGAAACACCTGCTTTCCATGACAGACTGACCAGGTGAATCCAGGTGAAAGTTATGATCCCTTATTGATGTCACTTGTTAAATCCACTTCAAATCAGTGTAGATGAAGGGGAAGAGACAGGTTAAATAAGGACGTTTAAGCCTTGAGACAATTGAGACATGGATTGTGTATGTGTGCCATTCAGAGGGTGAATGGGCTAGACAAAAATATTTAAGTGCCTTTGAACAGGGTACAGTAGTAGATGTCAGGCTGGGTTTTTCACACTCAACAGTTCCCTGTGTGTATCAAGATTGGTCCACCACCCAAAGGACATCCAGCCAACTTGACACAACTGTGGGAAGCATTGGAGTCAACATCAGCCAGCATCCCTGTGGAACGCTTTTGACACCTTGTAGAGTCCATGCCCTGACGAATTGAGGCTGTTCTGAGGGCAAAAAAGGGGTGCCATTCAATATTAGGAAGGTGTTCCTAATGATTTGTACACTCCGTGTGTATACCCATCATCCCTATGCACGCTCTCTCTCTCTCTGTGTGTGTGTGTGTGTGTGTGTGTGTGTGTGTGTGTGTGTGTGTGTGTGTGTGTACGTGTGTTATCCACTGCCCAGTCCTTAGTTTTACTTAAAACACAGGACCTAATCAAGCACCCATCAGCCACTGCTCTTCCCTGTGTGTGGGTTCTGCCCTGTGGAGACCAAACGGAGAGAGAATGGACAACCGCTAATTAAATGTCCTCCACTTTTTCTCGTCTCGATCCCCCTGTTTTTGTTTTCTTACCGGTTTGCTTTTCCAGCCTTTGTGATCCGCGGGAAAATAAACAACCCTTCTGGTTGATGGTGGGTCAGACTCGGGAACGCTGCTGCCTTTTATAAAGTACACCCACCAACCAACCGACTGACCTCCTCTGACCTCCTCTACTGACCTCCTCTACTAGGATCACCAACGAAAAACCTGTATCCAATCCTCGGTAAGGGATGCATACATCTCCCAAGCCGTTATGACCGTATCACTGAATTATGGAAGTAATAATCATTTGTATTCCACAGGTCTCTGGAGATTCCTCTGCAGTGAATGTATTACCGATGTTCATTTACTACCATGTGTGGCTGAGCCAACGCTAAACAAAGAATCACATGACTAACTGCTGAAATAATACCAACTGGGCTTTTTTTGCTCACAAATCTACCAAGTCGACTTTTTTCTTCTTCTAGAAACTCATAACCCCCCTAGATGTCAGTACAAAACTGCAGTACTGCATTAAAGTTGTAGAAAGAAGTACTACAAGGAACTAGGCTATTTACTAGGAACATCCTAATGCAAGAACACTCTACTACAGTCAGGCAATATTTCTCATCAATTTGTAAGAAAAGGGTCCACAAAATCTTGAATCAAGGACATCCTTGCGGAACGTCCTCTTGGAAACATTTAAACCTATATATAGTCGAGAATAGAACACGTGTCCTTTGGCTCATCCGTAAATATAGAAGAGTGGTGAGACAGAATTGGAGGAAATTACAAAAGTGAAACACTCAACAGGAACGTAGTAAAGTCAGCCACTTATCAAAAGGTACACATCAAAACGACTGCGTTGTAATTCCAGTGAAAAGGCGAAGACTACGAGGAACTGGAGTTGGGTTCCTTTTCTTATTAAAACAGGACGTGTGACAAACAAACCTCTTACGTCATGTACAGTACGATAACATAAAAACCTTATCATCTAAATATTTATTTTTTTAAAACATGACTGCATGACAGCGGAGTGATGCAATGTTTCTGTGCATTGCATCATCAACGTGTGCCACAGTGTCACTAACTAGCTACCACAATCACACAACACGCTATGTTGACCAACTGTTACAATACCTCGCTGTTAGTTATCATAATAATGGAGCATTTAGTCATTGTCAGATAAGCATCCACTTTGGTACCTTTAGGGAAGGGAAAGGGGATACCTTGTCAGTTGCACAACTGAGCGCATTCAACCGAAATGTGTGTCTCTGCATTTAACCCAACCAGTCTGAATCGGAGAAGTGCGGCTGCCTTAAATCAACATCCACGTTAATTAATAAATAGGATTTGCTAAAGAACTCGGAAGAAAAAACTATTTATATAATCCTAGGATCTCAACTACCTCATAAGAACTGACCAATAGGAGCAATCGTTGTCCACCTGCAGCATTTTGCCCATTAAGCTGGGACGGCAGGTAACCTAGTGGTTAGAGCGTTGGGCCAATAACCGGAAGGTTGCTGGATCGAATCCCCGAGCTGACAAGGTAAAAATTTGGCGTTCTGCCCCTGAACAAGGCAGTTAACCCACTGTAGGCCGTCATTGTAAATAAGAATTTGTTCTTAACTGACTTGCCTAGTTACATAAAGGATAAATACAAAAAGCTCTTCACCTGACTTGCCTAGTTACATAAAGGATAAATAAAAAAAGCTCTTCATCTGCCTCTGTCCTTTTCTCGCCCCCTCCCTCCTTCCCTTTCAGGAGACAAACCAAACCCAGCAGCTGTTAAAAACCCAAATAATGCATGGAGAGCAGAATTAGTGCGATACCCGCTAATTATCAAAATCCAGAAAAGAGCTGTTAAATTCTACAACCACCTAAAAGGAAGCGATTCCCAAACCAAAGAGAGATGAACCTAGAGAAGAGTCCCCTCAGCCAGTTGGTTCTGGGGCGACAGAGAGATGAACCTAGAGAAGAGTCCCCTCAGCCAGTTGGTTCTGGGGCGACAAAGAGATGAACCTAGAGAAGAGTCCCCTCAGCCAGTTGGTTCTGGGGCGACAGAGAGATGAACCTAGAGAAGAGTCCCCTCAGCCAGTTGGTTCTGGGGCGACAGAGAGATGAACCTAGAGAAGAGTCCCCTCAGCCAGTTGGTTCTGGGGCGACAAAGAGATGAACCTAGAGAAGAGTCCCCTCAGCCAGTTGGTTCTGGGGCGACAGAGAGATGAACCTAGAGAAGAGTCCCCTAAGCCAGTTGGTTCTATGGGCTCTGTTCACAAATGCAAATAGACCCAACCAAATAATGAGAAAACAAAAAGATAATTTATTGTCACATTGGAAAGAACTAACCAAAAAAACTGAGCAAACTGGAATGCTATCTGGCACTAAACAGAGGGTACACAGTGGCAGAATACCTGACCACCCTGACTGACCCAAAAATAAGGAAAGCTTTGACTACGTACAGACTCATTGCTATTGAGAAAGTCCGCCGTAGGCAGACCTGGCATTCAAGAGAAGACAGGCTATGTGCCCACTGCCCACAACATTTGGTGGAAACTGAGCTGCACTTCCTAACCTCCTGCCAAATGTATGACCATATTAAAGACACATATTTCCCTCAGATTACACAGACCCACAAAGAATTCGAGAGCAAATACATTTTTTAGAAACTCCCATATCTATTAGGTAAAATACCACACTGTACCATTACAGCAGCAAGATTTGTGACCGGTTGCCTTACAAAAACACTATTTTAAATACAACCACTATTTATCTGTTCATTCATTTTCCCTTTCGTACTTTAACCATTTGAAACTCTTGTGAGTGTTTTGTTTACGGTTCATTTCTGATCGTTTATTACATTTTTGTTTATGTCACTTGCTTTGGCATTGTAAACATATGTTTCCCATGCCAATAAAGCCCCTTTGAATTGAATTGATTCCCCCCTCTACTGGCAGCCCCTTCAGAGGAGTAACAATAACTGGATGTAACTTAGCTCTCACTACTGCCCTCCCTCCTCCCTCCTCCCCCCACAAACCCTCTCCCCTTCTATCCCTAGCTACGGGCTCACATAAAGAACTCCCAGTCATGTCTGTCTCGCTCAGCCTCTCTCTCCATGGCTGCCAGGTGTGTTACTCACCACCCCCCCATCCCCCACCCCACCACCACTCCTCGAACTGTGATTCTCTTTTTTCAAGAGCTCTTCTTCCATTAGCTCAACCTCTCAAGGCATGGCTAGCTCCAATGGCACTTCTCACTCTCTCACACACTTACACACAAACTCTCAGGAGGGTGAACCAAACCCCACCTCTCTGAGGAGCATAAACTTCTTAAACCGATGGATGTTCTCTCACATGGACAGAGGAACCCCCCCCCCCCCACCACCACACCATAGAGAGGACAGGCAGCTGATCAGATTGAGTGTGTGTATGTGTGTAGCAGAGAGAGGCCCCTGGCTGCATGGGGCCCAGATCAGGCTCAGGCATGGTGGGCCCCGGCCCCGAGCAGCTCAGGCTCAAAGAGAACAGGGCCATCACACACAGAGCAGCCCAGTATGGAGGAACTCTCACAGAGAGCAACAAACGCACACGGGCTTAGCTATGTGGAGACCCAGGGAGAGAGAAGAGAAAAGGGTCGCTTTGGTGTGGGAGCCATGTCTGATCGTATCACTATGATACGTTTTTTTTTAATCCATGTTACCTCTTTTGATAGCTAGCCGTTGTATTTTTTGGCTAATAGCAAAAACCGTCAAAACTCAAAATTATATATATTTTTTAAATCACAAAAAAATGTAAACAAAAAAGTCGACTTTTTAACCGTTTACAATTACATACAAATTCAAGCATGTCGAAGAATTTATCATCTCAAATTAATCCATTTAAAAGACCCCCCCCCCCTCTTCTGTGGTTCTTCGCTCTTTCTTTTCCTCCCTTTCATTTCCACTCCCCTCTCTTTTCTCCCTCCCCCTCTTTTGCTCTCCCTCTTCTTCTTTCTCTTTTCTCCCGCTCCCTCTCTTTCGTCTTAAGTCCCCGGGGCTCCTTTATTCTCTCTTTAAATAGGGGCCCGACCAGGGCTGTGAAGTGTAATAATGGTCATTTTTCCTCTCCATTCAGCAGCGGGTAATTCCACCCAGGGACGGCTCACTTTGAGCCACATCACACAAGGAGCTTCCCAGTGACCATAGCAACGTGCTCAGTGGGATCCCGGGTCCGTGAAGCAGTGATTTGGGGGATTTGGTGGGGTGTAGGGCAGCCGGGGTGGCTGGGGCGGTGAGGGCCCGCAGAGGAGGAACAAAAAAGAAAACGTTGTCCAAAATGGAGAGAGGAGAAGAGAGAGAGAGCGAGAAGAGAGGCCCAGTCTAGGTGTAGAGAAAGCCTCCGACCGAGCGAGCGACACCCCACCAGGAAGAGAAGCCAAGATACTATCAGCAAGTTGAGTCGTACAAAACATGAAAGGAGCACCCAAGAGGCAGGCCTCCCTCATGGTGCAGGCAGCTCAACGCTTCACAGGGTTTCACTCTCTCCCGCTCTCCTCCCCCTCCCTCCTATTTTTTCCCCCCTCTTTTCTCCCCTCTCCCTCCTTCCGCCGTGGTACGGCAGTGTTTCTGTGATGTGGTGGTGTGGGGAGGGAGGGAGAGAGGGAACTGAAGGTAGTATGTGCGTTTTATTGTTGGTGCCAAAGTCTATTGATGAACTGATGCTTTCATTGATCATAAGGGAGGATACCTTGGCCTTCTGTTCACCTCTCAAAATCAGCCCCAGGACCAGTACATTCACATGGCCCTCCCTCCCTAACCCTAGAATGTGTGTAATCCACTGGTTAGTTATAGGGGAAACGCTGGATTACGGCTTCATAATAAATCGTCCTACTGCAACAACACCACCACCATTTCAGTCTTCATCACTTTAACTACCACAACGTCTGACAGTAACATGCACTTCTGTGGACAAGCTGTCCTCGTATGGCATGAAAAGAAGTAGGCCCTTAACTCCATTTGTGCGCCCACCTCTGAAAGGAAAGAAAATAGTCCCATCGACCCATCACTACTCCATCTATTCCCTTCCACCAGCAGAAAGCATTCTTCCATAAACGCTAGGTAATTACATTGGAATAAAAAGCTGCAGCTGCATCTTAACAATGCACTAAAACTATTATAGGTAATCAATCCCTATTATATTGAAGTTCTACAGCAATCTATCTACCAAAGCACTGTGCAAAACCACCTGGCCATCAAAACACAACACTTCTCTCTCCCTCTCTGCGACAGACAAGACACAGACAGACAGACAGACAGACAGACAGACAGACAGACAGACAGACAGACAGACAGACAGACAGACAGACAGACAGACAGACAGACAGACAGACAGACAGACAGACAGACAGACAGACAGCTTTATCAAAGCACAGCTAATCTCTCGGCCCCCAGATAAACAGTGGATGAGCTCACATGAACCACACAAGCACACACTTATTTTTTGACATTTTCATTAGCCAATCTTATCGTCCACCAAAAAAGAAAATGGTGTACAATACAACATAAAGGGTGCGACAGATCAGCACCCCTGCCAGAACCTACCCTATAAAACACCACAGTACGAGTTTAACAACACTCTGTGTGGCATAGCACCGCATTGGCATACCATACCATGTGGTCTGGCATTGGCATGGTCTCTAACAAACAGACCGACAGACACCTTTCCCAGGTCAGCTACAGGGCAGGGCATCCAAGGTTTACACAGCCAGAGGTGGGAACAGTTAACCTAACACAGGCCCCAGGCCAGACTGTGTGTGTGTGTGTGTGTGGCTAGCTGCCTCACTCTCATCTCTCTCTCTCTCTGGCTGAGATGCCAGACAGGGTAAGCATCCAAAAGCCACTTAGCAGTAAGAAGGTGCAGCTGTTTGCTGAGCTCCACAGCAGGCTGTGCCAAGAGAGAGAGAGGCAGAAACAGAAAGAGGAGAGGAGTGCCAGGCTAGGCTGCTAGCTAGTCACTGCAGGGGATCTATATCATAGAATTACAGTGCAGTCGGAAAGTATTCAAACCCCTTGACTTTGTCCAATTTATTTAAAGTTACAGCCTTATTCTAAAATGGATTAAATAAAAATGTTCCTCAGCAATCTACACACAATACCCAATAACAACAAAGTGAAAACAGGTTGTCAAATCTTTGCAAATGTATTACAAATAAAAAACATAAATACCTTATTTACATTGGTATTCAGACCCTCTACTATGAGGTGTATCCTGTATCGATTGATTATCCTTGAGATGTTTCTACAACTTCATTGGAGTCCACCTGTGGTAAATTCAATTGATTGGACATCATTTGGAAAGGCACACACCTGTCTATATAAGGTCCCACAGTTGACAGTGCAGGTCAGAGCAAAAACCAAGCCATTAGGTCGAAGGAATTGTCCATAGACCTCTGAGACAGGATTGTGTCGAGGCACAGATCTGGGGAAGGGTACAAAAACATTTATGCAGCATTGAAGGTCCCCAAGAACACAGTTGCCTCTATCATTCTTAAATGGAAAAAGTTTGGAACCACCAAGACTCTTCCGAGAGCTGGCCACCCGGCCAAACTGAGCAATCAGGGAAGAAGGGCCATGGTCAGGGAGGTGACCAAGAAGCCGATGGCCACTCTGACAGAGCTCCAGAGTTCCTCTGTGGAGATGGAGGACCTTCCAGAAGGAAGCCACTCCTCAGTAAAAGGCACATGACAGCCCGCTTGGCGTTTGCCGTAAGGGACCTGAAGGACTCTCAGACCATGAGAAACAAGATTCTCTGGTCAGATGAATCCAAGATTGAACTCTTTGGCCTGAATGCCAAGCGCCATGTCTGGAGGAAACCTGGCATCATCCCTACTGTGAAGCACGGTGGTGGCAGCATAATGCTGTGGGGATGTTTTTCAGCGGCAGGGACTGGGAGACTAGTCAGGATCAAGGGAAAGATGAATGGAGCAAAGTACAGAGACATGCTTGATGAAAACCTGCTCCAGAGCATTCTGGACCTCAGTCTGGGTCGAGGATTCACCTTCTAACAGGACAATGACCCTAAACACACAGCCAAGACAACGCAGGAGTGGCTTCGGGACAAGTGCTTCACGGTTGGGATGGTGTTCTCAGCTTGCAAGCCTCCACCTTTTTCCTCCAAACATAACAATGGTCATTATGGACAAACAGTTCTATTTTTGTTTCATCAGACCAGAGAACATTTCTCCAAAAAGTACGATATTTGTCCCCATGTGCAGTTGCAAACCGTAGGCTGGCTTTTTAATGGCGGTTTTGGAGCAGTGGCTTCTTCCTTGCTGAGTGGCCTTTCAGGTTATGTCGATATAGGACTCGTTTTTACTGTGGATATAGATACTTTTGTACCTGTTTCCTCCAGCATCTTCACAAGGTCCTTTGCTGTTGTTCTGGGATTGATTTGTACTTTGTCTCTAGGAGACAAAACACGTCTCCTTCCTGAGCGGTATGACGGCTGCGTGGTCCCATGGTGTTTATACTTGCGTACTATCGTTTGTACAGATGAACGTGGTACCTTCAGGCGTTTGGAAATTGCTCCCAAGGATGAACCAGACTTGTGAAGGCCTACAGGTCTTGGCTGATTTCTTTTGATTTTCCCATGATGTCAAGTAAAGAGGCACTGAGTTTGAAGGTAGGCCATGAAATACATCCACAGGTACACCTCCAATTGACTCAAATGATGTCAATTAGCCTATCAGAATCTTCTAAAGCCATGATATCATTGTCTGGAATTTTCCAAGCTGTTTAAAGGCACAGTCAATTTAGTGTACGTAAACTTCTGACCCACTGCAATTGTGATACGTGCTACCTGTCCCAGACCTGCTGTTTTCAACTCTCTAGACACAGCAGGAGTGGTAGAGATACTCTCAATGATCGGCTATGAAAAGCCAACTGACATTTACTCTTGAGGTGCTGACTTGTTGCACCCTCGACAACAACTGTGATTATTATTATTTGACCATGCTGGTCATTTATGAACATTTGAAAATCTTGGCCATGTTCTGTTATAATCTCCACCCGGCACAGCCAGAAGAGGACTGGCCACCCCTCATAGCCTGGTTCCTCTCTAGGTTTCTTCCTAGGTTCCAGCCTTTCTAGGGAGTTTTTCCTAGCCACTGTGCTTCTACACCTGCATTGCTTGCTGTTTGGGGTTTTAGGCTGGGTTTCTGTACAGCACTTTGAGATATCAGCTGATGAAAGAAGGGCTATATAAATACATTTGATTTGATTTGATACAGTGAATTATAAGTGAAATAATCTGTCTGTAAACAATTGTAGGAAAAATTACTTGTCATGCAGACTTGACAAAACTATAGTTCGTTAACAAAAAATGTGTGGAGTGGTTGAAAAACAAGTTTTAATGACTCCAACCTAAGTGTATGTAAACTTCCGACTTCAACTGAATATATATATATATATATATATATATATATATATATATATAAAAATTAGCAAAAAATAAATAAAAAAATTGCTTTGTCATTATGGGTATTTTGTGTAGGTTGATGAGGGAAAATGTATTTAATCCATTTTAGAATACCATAATTTATGTAAATTATAGGCTGATCTCAATCTATACCATGTTGGAGTGTGTGGAGAGGGGCTCTAGCACAGGGTAAACAGTCTAGAGACTTTGGCTCTTATGGTATTATTTTATTAAAAAGGTAGGGTTGTGACAGTAATGGTTTTTAGATGACGGTTATTGGTCAGTCAAATGATCGCGTCACCATAATAACCATTTGATGCTGGCCTTCTAGGCAGAGTTCCTCTGTCCAGTGTGTGTGTTCTTTTGCCCATCTTAATCTTTTATTTTTATTGGCCAGTCTGAGATATGGATTTTTCTTTGCAACTCTGCCTAGAAGGCCAGCATCCCGGAGTCGCCTCTTCACTGTTGACGTTGAGACTGGTGTGTTGCGGGTACTATTTAATGAAGCTGCCAGTTTAGGACTAGTGAGGCGTCTGTTTCTCAAACTAGACGCTCTAATGTACTTGTCCTATCGCTCAGTTGTGCAACAGGGCCTCCCAGTCCTCTTTCTATTCTGGTTAGAGACAGTTTGCGCTGTTCTGTGAAGAGAGTAGTACACAGCGTTGTACGAGATCTTCAGTTTCTTGGCATTTCTCGCATGGAATAGACTTCATTTCTCAGAACAAGAATAGACTGACGAGTTTCAGAAGAAAGGCCATTTTGAGCCTGTAATTGAACCCACAAAAGCTGATGCTCCAGATACTCAACTAGTAAAAGAAGGCCAGTTTTATTAATTCTTAAATCAGAACAACAGTTTTCAGCTGTGCTAACATAATTGCAAAAGGGTTTTCTAATGATCAATTAGCCCTTTAAAATTATAAACTTGGATTAGCTAACACAACGTGCCATTGGAACACAGGAGTGATGGTTGCTGATAATGGGCCTCTGTACACCTATGTAGATATTCCATAAAAAATCTGCCATTTCCAGCTACAATAGTCATTTACAACATTAACAATGTCTACACTGTATTTCTGATCAATTTGATGTTATTTTAATGGACAAAAAATATTAGCTTTTCTTTCAAAAACAAGGACATTTCTAAGTGACCCCAAACTTTTGAACAGTAGTATATATATATATATAAACTCAGTAACAAAAAAAAACGTCCTATCACTGTCAACTGCATTTATTTTCAGCAAACTTAACATGTGTAAATATTTGTATGAACACAAGATTCAACAACTGAGACATAAACTGAACAAGTTCCACAGACATGTGACTAACAGAAATTGAATAATGTGTCCCTGAACAAAGGGGGGGGGGGGGGGTCAAAAACAAAAATAACAGCCAGTACCTGGTGTGGCCACCAGCTGCATTAAGTACTGCAGTGCATCTCCTCCTCATGGACTTCACCAGATTTGCCAGTTCTTGCTTTGAGATGTTACCCCACTCTCCCACCAAGGCACCTGAAAGTTCCTGGACATTTCTGTGGGGAATGGCCCTAGCCCTCACCCTACGATCCAACAGGTCCCAGACGTGCTCAACGGGATTGAGATCCAGGCTCTTCGCTGGCCATGGAAGAACACTGACATTCCTATCTTGCAGGAAATCACGCACAGAACGAGCAGTATGGCTGGTAGCATTGTCATGCTGGAGGGTCATGTCAGGATGAGCCTGCAGGAAGGGTACCACATGAGGGAGGAGGATGTCTTCCCTGTAACGCACAGCGTTGAGATTGCATGCATTGACAACAAGCTCAGTCCAATGATGCTGTGACACACCGCCCCAGACCATGATGGACCCTCCACCTCCAAATCGATCCCGCTCCAGAGTACAGGCCTCGGTGTAACGCTCATTCCTTTGACGATAAACGCTAATCTGTCCATCCCCCCTGGTGAAACAAAACCGCGACTCGTCAGTGAAGTCCTGTCTGGCAGGTGTTGTTACACGTGGTCTGCCACTGCGAGGACGATCAGCAGTCCGTCCTGTCTCCCTGTAGCGCGGTCTTAGGCGTCTCACAGTACGGACATTGAAATGTATTGCCCTGGCAACATCTGCAGTCCTCATGCCTCCTTGCAGCATGCCTAAGGCACGTTCACGCAGATGAGCAGGGACCTTGGGCATCTTTCTTTTGGTGTTTTTCAAAGTCAGTAGAAAGGCTTCTTTAGTGTCCTAAGTTTTCATAACTGTGACCTTAATTGCCTACCGTCTGTAAGCTGTTAGTGTCTTAACGACCGTTCCACAGGTGCATGTTCATTAATTGTTTATGGTTCATTGAACAAGCATGGGAAACAGTGTTTAAACCCTTTACAATGAAGATCTGTGAAGTTATTTGGATTTTTACGAATTATCTTTGAAAGACAGGGTCCTGTTTCTTTTTTTGCTGAGTTTATATACATATTTTTTTCTCCCATTATATATATTTTTCTGCTGAAAACTTGAGGGGACAAAACTCTACTCTACAGCCTTGTGTATTTGCTGTATGCCCTTAAAGCCAGCTACAGGTCCTGAACCAGTCGAGCTTAGGTCTGTGTTTTTTGGGCTGTGATGATACCAGGTTCGTAATATAGAATTTTTTCCATGGGAAAAATGAAAACACATAGCAGACTGAACTCTTTGGTCCTTCAAAAACCCGCTGTGTGTAAAATAGGGTGTGCTATATCTTGGAAAATAGATCAAATGTGACTCTGGATGACAACATAATGGTGTTTGTTTCCAACATTAGGGCTGATTTCCTAAATATGTGAAATCCGCTTTGTGTTTTGTTTCCTTGCCAGAATACTAACGAGTATCACAATACTGGTATCGTCCCGGCCCTAGTGTTTTTGTAAGGGCAGAGTAGAGTACATGGCCCCTGTGTGTGTGTGTGTGTGTGTGTGTGTGTGTGTGTGTGTGTGTGTGTGTGTGTGGTGGGGTCGGAGAACATGAAAAGGCTGTGAGGGAGAAAAACCCCCAATAATAATTAGACATCCTCATATCCTGACACAAACCCCCCCTTCCCCTCTCACCCCCTCCATCACACCCTCAACCCTGAAAGAGCACCCCTCACACCCCTCCCTGTGTAGGGGGTGATGTCATGCCACAGGATGGAGGGATGAGGACGGGGATGAAAGGAAGAGAGGGAAAACCCTCATGCCGGTCAGGGCCCATGCGGCCGTTGGCGCGGCAACATGAAAAGTGGAAATATCACGCTGGCATGGCGACAAAAGGGAGCAGAGCCACCAAAGCCATGGCATGGTTACATGTTCCACGAGAGACGCCAATATCACACAGAGAGAGGGAGAGAGACTAAAGAGAAGGAAAGAGAGATAGAAGGAAAGAGAGAGACTAGAGAGAAGGAAAGAGAGAGAGAGAGAGAGAGAGAGAGAGAGAGAGAGAGAGAGAAAGAGGGATAGAGTAGAGGGCTAGAGAGAGAGGGGGTGGGTAGAGGAGGAGATTACCAGGAAGCTAGGAACATGTCACCCCAGCCAGGCTAGTTAGGACAGAAATACACCATTTCAAGACAGGCAGCACAATTCTGAGCACAAAGTTTGTTTTTTCACTAAATTGGTCATTTGCCCAATCAGATCAGCTCTGACAAAGATCTGATGTGAAAAGATCTGATGTGATTGATCAAAAGACCAATTAGGGGAGAAAAAAAGATCCGAATTGGGCTGCCCGTGTAGACGCAGCAATACTGTTCAACACTAAACTTACAAGAAACCATCATGTGAGGATCTATTCAACACTTTACACAAAACACCACAAGTCAACTTACTGTGCTATAACTCTTTAGTCTGCACAAATAAAATGTATAGGCATAGCTACAGCTCTCTGAACAAAGCTAAACCCTGCACGGAAATACAATGTGTAGATGTTACATGAACAGTTCAGTGGCTATCTACAACGCTACAAAAACAACTCTTCCACAAACACACAGGCAAAGACAACACAAGCTAGGACCCAATCTTCCAGCGCTTCCCTGCTTTAGAGGGAGCCGCTGTGTGTGCAGCACACAGGGAGGGGGGTAGCGGTGGGGGGGGGTCACAGGTCAACAGCCCAGCGCCTCTCATAAGAACCAGACAGGAAGAGCTGGAAAAAACTGTGTGCATATATACACCACCAACTGAAGTGGTGGGTTTGGCATCGAAAAACAAAAGCATATGCAGAAAAGTACCTCATACCTACAGTAAAGTATGGTGGTGGAGCTATTATGGGGTCATAGCTACTTCTATTGTAGCTGACCCACCATTAGAGGCAGGTTTGATGGACAGAAGGCAGGACTTACGGGAAAGGGTGAAAGGGAGGATTGAGGAGGAGGGTGAAAGAAAATGGAGGGGGGAGGGCATGCTAGCCTATGAAGTCCTAGTGCAGTAGAGAGAGCAGGCTTCCACACCAAACCGTGTCGTGTCACGTACAGTCAGGTCCATAATTATTGACACCCCTGATAAAGATAGAGATAAAGAGCAAAAAAGACTAAAAATATAATTACATTATTTTATACTTGTACAATTGCTCAGGGAAAGAGATTTTGTTTAAGAAGTAATAAAAAAATCTCAAAAAGATACAGGTCAACATTATTGGCTGTTTTTCAATGCTCTAGCACCCTCCCCTTGTGAGGATAATGACACTGAACCATTTGATGAGATCGGAGAACACATTGGGAGGGATCTTAGACCGGTCCTCCTTACAGAATCTTTCCAGATCCTTGATATCTTTCATCTGCACGTATGGACTGACCTATTCAATATAAACCAATGGGGTTCAAGTCCGGAGACTGACATTATTTTGATTTTGTGGTTGATTAACCATTTTCTTCTGGAATTTGATTAGTGCTTGGGGTTATTGTCTTGCTGGAAGATCACCTCGCGGCCAAGAGACATCCAGGTTTTTTGCTAAAATGTCCTGATACTTGGTAAAGTTCATGTTGCCGTTGACCATGAAAGGTCCCAGAGGAACAGTGGAAGCAAAATAGTAGTCCTGGCTGCTATGTTTTCCATTTCAGTAGAGAATCTACTAGTTAGAATTAGTGATAAAAACATCATGATACATAAAAATCATGAGCTGTCGCACACCCAGAGAAAATGATTTTATGTAGAGTTGCTGACTAACGGCGAATAAGCTATAAAAATAAAGAGAGTCACACACTATATATAAACTCCCAGTAATGTATTGGGTAAATCACCAACGTTTCGGCATCAATGTGCCTTCTTCAGGGTGAACATCATGATGCAAACAGCATATTCGGGGCTTGTAGCATATTCTAGAATTGGAATTTAGATCCAAAACTGGGCGGCAAAGTGTGTAGGAAACAGAGAGGAGGGTTGAGTATGGGGTTATACAGGGGGTAAGGCTAGACCAGGCAAGGCAGGGTGGGGTGAGGGGGGGGATATCTGAGCCTAGTAGGGACTACAGTCTGCTGGCACTAGGGGAGTATGGGGGCTGGCGGGGGCACTTGGGGCTGTGTGTCTGTCTGTACAGTAGAGTAGTGGCCGTGTCTGGCTCTGGGAACACTACAGGCCCCCAGCTGTGCTCGGGCCCAGGCAGGCAGAGTCTGGTCTGTCAAGATGGGCCAAACAACAATGAAGAGGCTTTCCCCTCTCCTTTCTCTCTCTCTCTCTTTACACACTAATTATAGACCGGCAATGTCCCACTGTCCCCTCAAAACAAACCAGGAAAGAGAATGGAAGAACAAGGCGCCTCCTCTTCTCCCTCCTCCTTTTCATCTCCACTCTAATGAGAGGATGGATACTGTCATCTAGATCACTTTCACAACACCTCCCCCTGAAAGAGGGCAACAGGTCTGCTGGATGGGCTCTGCTCCTGCACCAAACCAAAACATCCCCCCCCCACAATTCCAACATGGCCACCCGCCTACAAAGACAAGAGATCAGCCCTATGGTGGCCCCAGATATCAGCTCAGCAGAAGTTGAGTCAAGGCCTCACTGCAGTCCAATCAGAACACTACTGTACTCCAAAAACACTCGACTCGACACGTTGACTAAAACAAATGATACAGTCGGTACTTTCAAGAGAGGAGGAACCTATCGTCCACACTTGTTCCTATTCCCAGGTATAGTACAAGATTCTTCAAGTGTTTGAGTGCCTTCGTTCTAGCATTACCATTCGCTCAGCTTTCAGATCCTGGCGTGCTGCGTGTTCTGTTCTTCTCTGTCCTACTCGGTAGCTAGCATTGAACGCCAACCGACCGCTAACCGTCGCCGCCAGAGAAAGTGCCTCAGCCATTAGCATGTCTATACAGCTACAAGGAGCGCTCCTTCATTTATGAATGGCTGCCCTCTTTCTGTCACTGGGAAGGCGAGGCCAGGCGTGTACAGGATAAATGAGACGATAGCCTCCCCCCGTCCCTCAGGGACAAGTGGTATGTTCCATTAGGAAGGACACTTAATTAAAGCCATGATAAAATACCACTCTGGACACCAGAGGGGGGTCTAGTGGAGGGGTGGAGGGGAGAGGGGGAGAGACAAGGGAAGGCTTCAGTTCCTCTTCTGATTCTTGAAGCGAAAAGAGGAGAGGAGAAAAACAAAAACAAAACCTGTAAACGAACGGTTCCCTTGACAACCAGGGATCAGAGATAAATAATACTGACAACGTTTTAATTAAGTTGCTGAACACAAGTTGTCTTCACTTCAGAGCCAGGCTGAATCTGCCCATGCTGATAGGATGAAGGAGTGATGTTTTCTGGCATGTACAGGAGCTGATCCCAGATCAGCACTCCCACTCTGAGACACTTGATACATACGGGCCACAAGGTCTTGTTTAACATCCAGCACCTACCCAAAGGCATTGCGTCATGTTTGTTTGTGTACAACCTAGCTGTGTTGCTCACCTTTCCCAGGACAGTGAGACAGCTGGGGTCCAGCTCAGGCTGCTCCAGCTTCACCACTCCCACCCAGCCATACTCGTATAGGTCTTCCTCATCATTGTTGTTACACAGCCCCAGCGGATGCATCTGGAGACACGAGGAAAACCTTGGGTCAATATCACAACATATAAAACAGGACGAACAGTCTTTCACGACACAGCATAGGGTTAAAATCATTCTAGGGATCCTGGGAAAACATGCTCCTGCAAGAACCTAAATGTCCCTTATTATATTACGTACAAGCTGGTGCAGGTGTGTGTGTGTGTTTGCGGTCGGGCTCAAAGAGATTGCCGTTGAAGTGCGCTTTATACACTGTACCTATGAGCTAAGCAGCAGCGCTACGGGTTAACAGCCAGCCAGGCACATTCATATTACTATAAAAGGATGTAAGGCTTTAAATGAGAAAAAAAAGCCAATGGTAAAGTAGCTAAGTTCCACACCACTGCACATTACCCAGTGTCTAGAGTATCTTAAGTGGTCCCCCTATTATCCCTAAGGCTACTAAATGATCTTGGGGTTTGCAGTGCCATTCCTCAGAGCACAGAAAGAGAATGACTAGAACGGAAAAGAATCCCCCTTCAGACCACAGCAATACTTCAGGTCGAACGCACTGATTATAGGCCTAAGTTGAGCTGGATAAGTGTCCGCTAAATGACTACAATGTAGAATGTCTGTAATTGAAATGCCCAGTCTATTCTATGTCATTGTGTTCTTATGTCCTGAAGCAGAGGGAGGATGTCTGCAGAGTAGATTAGACCTGAGGACTGAGGATAGGAGGGCAGACATGACAGAGGCTGGCTGACTCACTCTCTCTGTGTGTGCATGCGTGTGTGTGTGTGTGTGTGTGTGTGTGTGTGTGTGTGTGTGTGGGCACGAGGCAGCCCCCTGTAATTACAGACTAATGCATCATGATTCATCTCAGAAAGCTCTTTAGCTACTTTACTTCAGACTTTCTCTTCTTTGATTACGTAGGGGGATTTAGAAATAGGCCTATACGTCTGCATCCCAAATGGCACCATGTTCCCTTCTATGGTACACTAGTTTTGATCGTCTGGTTTGGTGACCTACAGTATGTCGTCATCAAACATATCCCCCAATGGGAACAAAAACACAGAAACCACGCAAAAATAAATACAAATGTAAAAACAAAAAATGCATAAAAGGAACACTTGTTTTCTAGGCGTCTAACTTCAAGGAGCCTAATTTCCATTCCCCAAAACGCTTTAAGTATCGCACCAATATTTCCTGTGGTGATGACACGGACTGCTGCGGACTGGTATACTCTATATCTAAAAGCAGCCTTTCTTCCTTCCTGCTCTGTGGGGCCTCAGCCTGGCCTTGTAAACTCAACAGGTAAAGACCTGAAGAATTCATCATATTCCTGTTAGGCCTAAGCCAGTCAGGGATATACTGACCTTACTGTAAAAGGGCTCTCCACAGTGATTTCACCGTCTACGCAAAAATGTCAGCTGCACAAAAGTAAATGGAACGAGGGAGAGAGCTACGCAAACAAACCTCCGTCGGAGCTGTTGAGTAGACTGTTGTAGAGCCTTTAAGACTCAACATGGTAGGCCATCAAACTGAACCAAATCAAGACAAAAGTTACATTGAAATATAAAAACAAGACAACTACAGCAAAAGAAAAACCGACAGTGTAAACTGAACATATCTGTTGGAGCATAAAAAGTATGAGGGTAATTTCACTCCTTCTCCGATACCCAAAATTAGATTAAACGTCTTTTTAAAAAAAAGGTTGGAAGCTGGTGTCCTTAGGTCACAAAGACCCATCCCCTCCCCTCTCCACCCTGACCAGTAGCAGCAGCTTAGTGGACCCTCTGGGTCCGAGGATGACCCCAGATACCCTGTCTCTCCCTGCCATGACCACTGAACCCTACTTCATCACTTTGGGAGAGAGCTGCTCCGCTGGTTGGAGTTAGGGTGAAGCGTGCAGTAGGACCATTGAAAAGGTAGACTACATGGCCAAAAGTATGTGGACACGTGCTCGTCAAACATCTCATTCCAAAATCATGGGCATTAATATGGAGTTGGTCCCCCTTTTGCTGCTATAACAGCCTCCACAGGAAGTCAACTGACTAACTTGAAAGGTCACATCCTATGATGGTGCCACATTGAAAGTCACTGAGCTCTCCAGTACGGGCTATTCTACTGCCAATGTTTGTCTATGGAGATTTAATGGCTGTGTGCTCGATTTTATATACCTGTCAGCAACGGGTGTGGCTGAAATAGTCAAATCCACAAATTTGAAAGGGTGTCCATATACATTTGGCCATGTAGTGTATTTAGAGAGGAGGCTTGTCACGCCATCGCCATATGGCAAAGGGTGGGGGGGGGGGGGGGGGGCTCTGACCTGAGGGTTTTGGAGGAGTGTGCGTGTGTTGGGTGGGGGTTAGAGTTCGGGGGTTAAATGCAAATAGCCCAAGATGGCCATTGTGTGTCATAGGAAAGGAATGCGGACAAAGTGTGTAATGTCGTTTGAGAGTTCTCTCTTCTCTATGAAGTTCCCTATTTCCCCCCCTGAAGGATGTAATGTGATAGAGACATTGGATTCTCCACACGAACACCTCTCTATCATTAGTAGTCTAGAGGCATACTGGAACCACAGATGCTAAATTTGAGAAATCAAGAGCCTCGGGACAGCCATGGGGAAGGAATATTAAAGACACACACACAAACACGTAAAGCACACACACACACACACACACACACACACACACACACACACACACACTTAAGTGTACACAGACCAGGGTTTCTGTTAGCCGGTAATATCCGGCTTTTGGCCTACAGTACCAGTCAAAAGTTTGGACGCACCTACTCATTCAAGGGTTTTTCTTTACTTTTTCTACATTGTAGAACAGTAGTGAAGACATCAAAACCATGAAATAACACATATGGAATCATGTAGTAAGTAAAAAAGTGTTAAATCAAAATATATTTTATATTCTTCAAAGTAGCCACCCTTTGCCTTGACAGCTTTGCACACTCTTGGCATTCTCTCAACCAGTTTCATGAGGAATAATTTTCTTGATGGAGTTCCCACATATGCTGAACATTTATTGGCTGCTTTTTCTTCACTCTGCAGTCCAACTCATCCCAAACCATCTCAATTGGGTTGAGGTCGGGTGATTGTGGAGGCCAGGTCATCTGATGCAGCACTCCATCACTCTCCTTCTTGGTCAAATAGCCCTTACACAGCCTGGAGGTGTGTTTTGGGTCATTGTCCTGTTGAAAAACAAACGATAGTCCCACTAAGCCCAAACCAGATGGGATGTCATATCGCTGCAGAATGCTGTGGTAGCCATGCTGGTTAAGTGTGCCTTAAATTCTAAATAAATCACAGACAGTGTCACCAGCAAAGCACCCCCACACCATCACACTTCCTCCTCCATGCTTCATGGTGGGAACCACACATGCAGAGATCATCCATTCACCTACTCTGCGTCTCACAGACACAGCGGTTGGAACCAAAAAACTGATTCTTCTTATTGCTGTCCTTTGGTAGTGGTTTCCTTGCAGCAATTTGACCATCACGCAGTCTCCTCTGAACAGCTAACGTTGAGATATGTCTGTTACTTTAACTCTGTGAAGCATTTATTTGGGCTCTAATCTGAGGCTGGTAACTCTATTGAACTTATCCTCTGCAGCAGAGGTATCTCTGGGTCTTCCTTTCCTGTGGCGTTCCTTATGAGAGCCAGTTTCATCATGGCTCTTGATGGTTTTTGCGACTGGACTTGAAGAAAATGTTCATCAAAAAAGTTCTTCAAATTTTCCGGATTGACTGAACTTCACGTCTTAAAGTAATAATGGACTGTCATTTCTCTTTGCTTATTTGAGCTGTTCTTGCCATAATATGGAATTGCCATAATATATGGCAATAATATATTATATATAATATATTGCCATAATATGGAATCTTCTGTATACCACCCCTACTTTGTCACAACACAACTGATTGGCTCAAATGCATTAAAACCTGTTGGGGATAGGGGGCAGTATTGAGAATTTTGAAAAAAATATGTGCCCATTTTTAACTGCCTCCTACACCAACTCAGAAGCTAGAATATGCATATTATTGTTCAGGTTTGGATAGAAAACACTCTGAATTTTCTAAAACTGTTTGAATGGTGTCTGTAAGTACAACAGAACTCATATGGCAGTCAAAACCCTGAGACAAATTCTGACAGGAAGTGGATACCTGATGTGTTGAATTACATTTAAGCCTATGCCATTGAAACACACAGGGGCTTATTAATCGTTGAGCACTTCCTATGGCTTCCACTAGATGTCACCAGTCTTTACAAAGTTGTTTGAGTCTTCTACTGTGAGAACTGACCAAACAAGAGCCTTGGAACGGTGGTGGCCGATTAGACTCTGGCGCGCGAGTTCATGTTGGGTACTCTCGTTCCAATACGTTTAAAAGAGAATGCAATCGTCCGCTTTGAATATTATTCATGTTCTGGTTGAAAAAGGCACTAATGATTTATGCTATACAACGTTTGACATGTTTGAACGAACGGAATATTTTTTCTCCCCTCTTTCATGAAGAGAAGTCCGGCGGGCTTAGATCATGTGCTAACAACACGGAGCTTTTTGGACATAAATTATGAGCTTTTTCGAACAAAACTACATTCGTTATGGACCTGGGATTCCTGGAAGTGACATCTGATGAAGAGAATCAAAGGTAATGGATTATTTACATAGTATTTTCGATTTTAGATCTCTCCAACATGGCGGTTAGTCTGTATCGCAAAGCGTATTTTTCTGGGCGCAGTGCTCAGATTATTGCAAAGTGTGATTTCCCAGTAAGGTTATTTTTAAATCTGGCAATCCGGTTGCGTTCAAGAGATGTAAATCTATAATTCTTTGAATGACAATATAATATTTTACCAATGTTTTCGAATAGTAATTATTTAATTTGTTGTGCTGATTTGACTGGCGGTATTGGAGTGAAAAGATTTCCTCAACATCAACGCCATAGTAAAACGCTGTTTTTGGATATAAATATGAACTTGATAGAACTAAAAATGCATGTATTGTCTAACATAATGTCCTAGGAGTGTCATCTGATGGAGATTGTCAAAGGTTAGTGCATAATTTTAGCTGGTTTCCTGCTTTTGGTGACGCGTGTCTTTGCATTGACAAAACATTACACACAGCTATTTTCAATGTACTGTCCTAACATAATCTAACTTTATGCTTTCGCCGTAAAGCCTTTTTGAAATCGGACAACGTGGTTAGATTAAGGAGATGTTTATCTTTCAAAGGGTGTAAGATAGTTGTATGTTTGAGAAATTTGAATTATGACATTTAATTGTTTTCAAATTTGGCGCTCTTGATATTTCACCTGTTGTTGATAGGGTGTACCAGGGGTGGGACGCTTGCATCCCACATAGCCCAGAGAGGTTAAGAAGGAAAGAAATTCCACAAATTAACTTTTAACAAGGCACACCTGTTCATTGAAATGCATTCCATGTGACATCATCATGCAGCTGGTTGAGAGAATGCCAAGAGTGTGCAAAGCTGTCATCAAGGCAAAGAGTGGTTACTATGAAGAATCTCAAATCTAAAATATATTTTGACTTGTTTAACACTTTTTTGGTTACTACATGATTCCATATGTGTTATTTTATAGCTTTGATGTCTTCACTATTATTCTACATTGTAGAAAATAGTAAAAATAAAGAAAAATCCTGGCATGAGTAGGTGTGTCAATTTTTTACTGGTACTGTATATCTTTTTTTAAAGCAGATAAATAAAATTGGCACGGGTCAATTGTCCGGGAGAAGAAGAAAAAATCCCACTGCGAAATATACTTAAGCCTATTCATTGATGGAAATACCAAGCGATGTAAAAACATTTGACTGGTCAAGTTTATCGGTCTATAGTGACATTTGCATAATTTAGTGGAATTAAATTGCCGCGTCTGTACAGCATATTCGTTATGTATTTTATTTATCACACGGGTACAGCATACAGATCTTCTGAGTGGAAAATCTGTCTGACCGAGCGAGAGCTGCTGCTATAGCATCTCAAACAGGAAATGGTTAGGCTATGAACGGAAGACAGGCTTCATCAGCGCATCACACATCACTTTGCATTTTGAAAACATATTTACTCGTTTGAAACCTCAACGTTTTAATACATGAGGCATGTCTTACCTTGCATCAAAAGTAGCCTAGCCAAAATCTGGCCATATCCACGGAGGCAATTATTTTATATCAACTTTCTTTCATTGTCCAGTAGGCAAAGGCACAATCCTTGTCATATTAACAACCCATGCTAGTTGTTGTATATTAGATCACCCCTCTTTCTAAATGTCTAACGGATTTTGTCATCGCTGTCACATGAAACCGCTCGCATGTGCAGTGCCCTTTTGACAAAGGTGTTTGCCCGCTAATTGCATTGTTGAACGAACAACCTACTGCCTTGTACGCATCGCTGCGCTTACGTGAAGAAATACGTTTATTTTAAGCTAAACCTTCTGATCTGTTGCATCGGTTCCCGTTTTTTTATGTATCCTACTGGTTGTACGAATTTGGGCTCTATCATCCCACAACTGTCCCAGAATCTGTTTGGAATAGGCCCTTTCGTTCTCAACAAGCTGACCAATAAGGTCAACTTTTCTACAATGGCGGACAGTAAATTGACAAAGGCTAGTGATTTTGCTGTTCTTTGGCTGAGGAAAAGTAAATGCGGACAGTTATTCTAACATCTTCAAAGTGCACATCAGAACTCGGTAAGAAGGTCAACAAAAACATTGAATTACTAGGAAACTGTGGGCGAAAAAGAGGGATATTTTAAACAACACAGCACCAAGAAGGAAGCAGTGAAAGCAGCAGACCTTCATATTCAGAGAGAGAAAGAGGGCAATCAGTGAAGAACAAACACCATTGTAAATACAACCCATATTTAGGCTTATTTATTTTCCCTTTTGTACTTTTAACTATTTGCACATTGTTACAATACTGTACAGTATATAGCCGTAATATGACATTTGACATGTCTCTATTCCTTTGGAACTTTTGTGAGTGTAATGTTTACTGTTCATTTTTGTTTATTTCACTTTTGTTTATTATCATCTATTTCACTTGCTTTCGCAATGTAAACATGCCAATAAAGCCCTTTGAATGGAATTGAATTGAATTGAGAGAGAGAGAGAGAGATCTTCAGTATTCACTAAGCATTCTCTACACTGTCTCTCCTGTAAACTTAGAGAAGAGGCAGAGCAGTATAGAAGGCTCAGGCTGCCTGGCACAGATGACTGTAGACAGGTAGGTATTAGGTAGGTAGATTGATATTACTGTTGGTAGGAGAAGGGAGAACAGAGGTCTATGCTACACATTTGGCATGATAATTCCATCTTTGAAAACTGGGAGAGAAAAAAAATCAGGAGAGATATAAGCAGCTCTTTCCCCTGCGCATACATTAATCATCATGCTTTATTATTCCACTTCACAAACTGAAATCAACCGAATGAGGATTCATTCACTGCCCCGGTGTTGCTGTGGCAGACATATTGGGAAATGTGTCTAAAATGAACAGAGGGACGGAAGGAGAAATGGTGGGAGAACGGAGAGAATGAGCCCCGCCTGCCCTGCTCTACCCTGCCTGTCTCCCTGCCTGCCTGTCTCCCTGCCTGCCTGTCTCCCTGCCTGCCTGTCTCCCTGCCTGCCTGTCTCTGAGTCTAGAACACTGTTCTATTGTGTTGGTCCTTTCCCTGCACCTCTAAAGGGCCTTCCGTTGTTGTTATGGCCAGCGTTGTTATTTTAGAGGCTGGCCACCATTATCTCCATCTGTACTGCTGGTACACAGCTAGAGAGAGGCTGGTTGGTCATCGAGGGATGTAAAAACATGCCTTGATTGAGGGAAGGTTGTTAATACGGAGTTGGGATCGAATTAAGGGGCAAATGTTTTGGTGTCTGTGGCACACACACACACAGTGCAGAAACAGCAGAGCTTGTCATGTGCTCACTGCTCCAGAAGCTATCCTCTCTAGGTAGAGCTCTGCTACCCGACCTGAGCCCGACGGCCCCTGACATTATACATCAGGTTAGGGCAGGGTAGTGCCTGTTTTTTCAGGAATAACTACGGTACGGGCATAGCTCGGGTATCACCAAATTGTTAACTAACATTTTGAAGTGGAGCCCTTTGCTCGTGCTCTGCTGCGCAGTACATCTAACGAAGATCATAACGTGGCGTCAGAAGTGCTTCAACCTCGTCAAATATGAGACGGGAGAGATTATTCCAGAGAAACTAATAATATTCCTTGTGCTGTCGGAGTTTAGAGTGATGAAAAGTAGCTAAGAGCTAACTGCTCTCATGTGTCTTCATTGAGCAGGGCAACCCAAGCGGAGCCGTTGCTATGGATACTCAGACTCAGAGCCGCCATGAGCAGAGCGCATGGAGAGCGGGCTGCGGATGGGAGTGAGTGACAGACAGAGGAGCAGCTAATGGATTTACTAACGGAGGAAGGTATTTCTGATTTCAGTTTTCAGGCAGGGCCTTAAATTTGGCAGAAGCAATCGGGCATAGGTAGGGCTCAGACTTAAAATGTATGCCTGTGCAGGGCTTTACCTCTTGGCCACACAGCCGGGCAAGAGCACTGCCTACCATGACACTTCACTTTGCTTTGTGCCCTTCCTTCCTTCCCCTCCTCTCTTCTCCCTCCCTCCCTCCCTCCCACTCATCTCCTATCCCCCCTACTCTCTTCTACTCCTCTCCTCTATTCTCCCTTTCCCCCTCTCCTAGACGGTGTCTCCAGTTCTGCCCTGCTCGCCCCGAGGGGAGGCAGTCTTTCACATGGGTATCCCCTTACACCCAGCCAACACTCTCAATGAAATCATGGCAGTGATCTGAACCCAGCTTGTCACTCAACTGGTCCCTCCCCCATCCTCCATCTACAGAAAACACTGTAAAGACCTGGGTCGTATGCACTAGGGCCAGGCACGAAACGGAAGAAAACGGACTGAAACAGGGAGCGACTACCTGAACTTCTCCAATGAGAAAGGCTTGTTTTCGTATTTTCTCCGTAATCATTTGGCTGCGGCATGCACCAATGAATACAACCCTGAAGTTTGGTTTGGAACAGGTTGCGGCTTTGCCAACTAATACTGTATGTTTAAATCATCTCAATCAATAAATACAATACAGAGTTTAAAAAATATGGGTTATGGATGTTTGTTGATTTGTCTTAAGTGCTTTAAAAAAAAATGTCATAGCATTATGGGGGATGATATACTTTGTGAAGACGTGAAATGCAGTCAAATGAAAGGTGGGCCCCCACCATCCCCGAAATCCCACCCCCAGCTCTTTATCCCGCTCGCTCTCCCCTATAGGAGTGGACTGAGCCGATTTGGGTTTGTAATGGGATCAAAACAAGCCCTACTTCTAGGACTATTTCTAGTCCTCCCCTCTCAAAGGACATCTAAATGCAAGTCACACCATTCTCCTCTGTCAGTGACACAATTCACTCTTCCTTTGATCATTCAACAACATCTAATTCAGACCCCCCTCCCCCATCCCTCACTTTCCACCATCGCTTTGCACCCCTAGTTACATCCCCACATAGCACCACCCCTTGCCCCCCTCCCACATCCTCCTTTCCCGCAACCCCCAACATTTGAAATCGCTCCCCACGTTTTGTTGTCCGAGTCGCAGCATGCTATACCGCCCCTGCCTGAAAGAACTTGATAGGGTTCAGAGCTAGGAGGAGGAGGAGGAAACTCAAGGCAGGACAAGGCTAGCTAGCTTCCTCTACTGCTCTCCAACTAAACTCTCCACTTTCCTTCAGCCCCCCCCCCCATCTCTTTTATTAACTTAGGGCCCTCTAAAATCTAACTAAACGGAATAAGGCAACAGCAAAAAATCTCAAGTTTTGTTTTTCCAGGTTTCAGATCGCTCTCAAAACCACACTTTTATTAAATAGAAAAACATCAACATGGAATGTTCGAAGTCTACAACAATGCTTAAACCACATCAGGAGACCACTTTTGAAGTCTGGCAAATGTTTAAGACATTTTAAGTGTGCACCAGCAAGAGACTTGTTGGTTAACAGTGTTTCTGTAGCACACGTGAATGCAGAGAACGCTAAACAAATTGCCACTGGATTGATACAAATATTCATGGTATGGTTCTGCCAGGTAGGCATAGGCTACTTTGTAGTTAACATTTAATTGAGAAGGTTTTTGGGAAAGCCTCTCCATCTACCAGAAGACGTTTATCATTAGCATCATCCGTAACGGCTACACAAAGTGGTAGTTCTCCGCATCGTGGATTTTTATAGGGCCCTACTAATTTAAAGAAATGCTGTGTGGGTCAAAGATTTTACAAACATCCGCCCGGCCCCGGTTTAGAAAAACTAGATGCGTTTGAACCATTACAGCTTCAAAAGGGTGTGTGTGACTGTGGGAAGATGGTTGTGTTAGCTGCAACACTACATTCAGAGCACAGTGCTCCTGTACATGATCATCTTTAGACAGTGCTTCTGCTGATACACCGGGATGTCAACTTCAAACGAGCTGGCAGATTGGAGGACATAGCAGACAATTTGATTCCTCAGCTAAAATCATCACACGCACAGACTGAAAGACAGAGAGAGAGAGAGAGAGAGAGAGAGAGAGAGAGAGAGATTACACACGCATAATACCAACTTCTCGTTTATCCTGGATATGGAGCTGTGCTCAGCTAAACCAAAGGAACAACTGAAACGAACCCTCTGTTTATTCTCAAATCCCAGTTATGAAAGGAAATGAAACACAGACTTCTAAAAAAAACATCTTCGGCATTGGCAACAAAAAAAAAGCCACAAGCAAGCCCACTACCATGTCACAGAGCAGCTCAGCACAGGGACTTACAGTGTCCCAACTACTGTGCTTCTAATACAGTCTAACATTGTGCATGAAATCGCACCCTGTTCCCTTTATAGTGCACTACTTTCGACCAGGGCCCCTAGGGCTCAGTAGGGAATAGGGTGAATTTGAGACACAGTTTAGGGCACTATGGTACATCAGGTGACTGTCTGGTGATGACAGAATTTAGGTCGTGATGCAGATCGGTTTCACTGACAATCAGAAGGGAGAGAGCAAGCCCACAGGCACAATGTGCCATCACAAACTAGGGCCGGGGACAATACCAGTATTGCAATATTTTGTCCGTGGCAAAAGTGAAAGCACGAAGCAGAAGTCACTCTTTGGTCCTTTAAAAACCGCAGTATGGAAAATGTTGTGCTGTAGCTTGGAAAAGAAATACATGTGACTCTGGATGACAACATATTGGTGTTTGTTTCCAACATTAGGGCTGTTTTCCTAAATAAGGTGAAATCCGCTTTGTGTTTTGTTTCCATGCCACGATACTAACGAGCATCGCAATACTGGTATTGTTCCCGGCCCTACCACAAACACTATGCCATCCCACACACCATACCACCACAAACACTATGCCATCCCACACACCATGCCACCACAAACACCATGCCACCACAAACACTATGCCATCCCACACACCATGCCACCACAAACACTATGCCATCCCACACACCATGCCACCACAAACACCATGCCACCACAAACACCATGCCACCACAAACACTATGCCATCCCACACACCATGCCACCACAAACACCATGCCACCACAAACACCATGCCACCACAAACACCATGCCACCACAAACACTATGCCATCCCACACACCATGCCACCACAAACACCATGCCACCACAAACACCATGCCACCAAACACCATGCCACCACAAACACTATCCCATCCCACACACCATGCCACCACAAACACCATGCCACCACAAACACCATGCCACCACAAACACTATGCCATCCCACACACCATGCCACCACAAACACTATGCCATCCCACACACCATGCCACCACAAACACCATGCCACCACAAACACTATGCCATCCCACACACCATGCCACCACAAACACTATGCCATCCCACACACCAAGCCACCACAAACACCATGCCACCACAAACACCATGCCACGATAAACACCATGCCACCACAAACACCATGCCACCACAAACACTATGCCACCACAAACACCATGCCACCACAAACACTATGCCACCACAAACACCATGCCACCACAAACACCATGCCACCACAAACACCATGCCACCACAAACACCATGCCACCACAAACACCATGCCACCACAAACACTATGCCATTCCACACACCATGCCACCACAAACACCATGCCACCACAAACACTATGCCATCCCACACACCATGCCACCACAAACACCATGCCACCACAAACACTATGCCATCCCACACACCATGCCACCAAACACCATGCCACCACAAACACTATGCCATCCCACACACCATGCCACCACAAACACCATGCCACCACAAACACTATGCCATCCCACACACCATGCCACCACAAACACTATGCCATCCCACACACCATGCCACCACAAACACCATACCACCACAAACACTATGCCATCCCACACACCATGCCACCACAAACACCATGCCACCACAAACACCATGCCACCACAAACACCATGCCACCACAAACACCATGCCACCACAAACACTATGCCATCCCACACACCATGCCACCACAAACACCATGCCACCACAAACACCATGCCACCACAAACACCATGCCACCACAAACACCATGCCACCACAAACACCATGCCACCACAAACACAAACACCATGCCACCACAAACACCATGCCACCACAAACACCATGCCACCACAAACACCATGCCACCACAAACACCATGCCACCACAAACACCTTGCCACCACAAACACTATGCCATCCCAAACACTGCCATGAAAATACAGTGATCAAAAAGAGTTCCATCAAAACAATGCCATCGCAAAGTGACACCGCAAAATAGTGCCATCAGCTACAGTGCCATCAACAATGATATGGTCGTGGTGCCACCAGGCCCTGGCAGAGTGACAGGTTTCACTAGATGTTCTCCGGGTCAGTCTGGTCCAATGATTAACCACTAGAGCGGTCGGTTAAGGTTTCTAGGTTTCTCTCTTTATTTTGGGAAGGGGAAGAGCTAGCACCGTTTCACGTGTACACAGAAATATACCAGAGAAGAAGAACCTGGGAACCATGCCAGTCTACTGTACTTAGTCAATGCCACTTCGGCATTGCTCGTCCTAAAATTGATATATTTCTTAATTCCATTCTTTTACTTTCAGATTTGTGTATTGTTGTTAATTGTTAGATACTACTGCACTGTCGGAGCTACGAACACAAGCATTTCTCTACACCCGCAATAACATCTGCTAAACATGTGTATGTGACCAATAACATTTGATTTGACATTTTATTTTATTTGAGTCCTCTTCTCTTGTCTCACCCACCTGTGTTCCCTAAGCTAGGCTATAGATGTGTGTGTTCCAGTGTGTGTTTGAGGGAGGGAGGGAGAGCGTGTGTGTGTGTGTGTGCTTGCGAGGAGAAAGAGAGAGAGATCAGGGCACTACAGCTCTCAATGAATGATACTGGTACTGGTGAAGGCAAGTACGTGTCAATTCTCCCCAAAAGTCTTCCACCGTGAACTCAATGACCCCACTCCACACCCCCCACACACGTTCACACACGCATGCAAAAACACAGACCAGCTGCACTGACCCGGGGCATTGACGGGCTCTTTGACTCCCACTGCATCCCCCAACCCCATTCATCTTCAGAGAGGTGTGAGGTAGCCCTTACAATTATCCCAGCTTATGTGTGATACTATCGTAGTTGAACATTGTTGCAGGTTTGCAATGGGAGAGCTTACTTGCATTAGCATATCATCACGTCATAAAGTTATTGACACTCCCCTTACATTGTGTGGTTGGTGGATTTAATCAATGACCTGCGCAAACGTGTGTGAGTCTGCTCTGAACACACACATCAAATACCCTCAACCTCAAATGGCCCCCCAGCTGCCAAATACTTCCAGTGATACCTCATTCTCGGAACTGGATGCTCGCTCGCAATAACATGCCCACACATAGCGGGGAGAACTTTACCGAGAAAACACACACACACACACGTGACCTTGCCAGTTTCCTGTCGATGCATGTCATTTAAACTCTGTCCCAGGAGCCAAACAGTGATTTTCACAGAGAGTTATTGCCACACAATTCCACTCCATCTGTTTATCCATGAGGAGGACCGATCCATAGGAATAATCTCTCTCAGGGCCTCCCGAGTGGCGCTACGGTCTAAGGCACTGCATCACAGTGCTAGAGGCGTTACTACAGACCCGGGTTCATTCCCGGGCTGTGCCACAACCGGCCGTGGCCGGGAGTCCCTTAGCACAATTGGCCCAGCGTCGTCCGGGTTAGGGGAGGGTTTGGCCGGGGGGGGGGCTTTACTCTCACCCTAGCGACTCCTTGTGGCGGGCCGGGTGCCTGCAGGCTGACCCCAGTTGCCAGCTGAACGGTGTTTCCTCCGACACATTGGTGCGGATGGCTTCCGGGTTAAGCTGGAGGGTGTTAAGGAGTATGATTAGGCGGGTCATGTTTTGGAGGACGCATAACTCCACCTTCGCGTCTCTGAGCCCGTTGGGGGGAAATAAGGGGGTAAAAAAAAATTTGAATAACAAAAATAAATTCAAAAGTCTCTCTCTCTGATATTGCATGCTCTCTCTTTATCCAGCTCTTCTCGTTGTTGGGCTGTCAAGTCTGTCTTTTTCTCAATCAATCATGTTGTATCGAAAGCTTTTTCTCTCCAGTCTGAACAGTGACTAAGGACAGACGCACACACAGACCGAGAGAGCGAGCGAGAGAGAGAAAGGAAGAGAGAAAGATGAAAGTGAAAGAGAGAGAGAAAGAGAATGAATGACAGTGAGAGACCAAACCAAAACATTCTGACTGACCGGGCCTATGAAGTACTGTAGCAATTGAGTAGCTCTCTCCTCTTTCTACTTCATTTCCCAGCACTGTAAATAACTTCAAAAGGGGGCTGGTAGCCTTGAGGAGCGGAGAGAGAGAGCGAGAAGAGCGAGAAAGAGAGAGAAAGTGAGAGAGACAGAGAGGGGGGGATCCTGTTACAGGAGTAGCAGCTGGGAGGACCTACAGGTGGGGCCATCCCTCCCCTCTCCTCCTCTCCGCCTCCCTCTCTACTTCCCTCTCTCCTGAGGTAACCTGATCTCAGTAAAGGATCCCAGTGCTCCTCCGCTTTGTCTTCTCCTATCCACAGATGAGATGGAACAACATGCATAGCCTGATTAACTTCATGCCGTCGCTCTGAATGTCTGTGCAATGTAACATTCAATCACAGTTGATGATTAAAGAGACGTTTGAAGAAGGTAGTGTGAGTCCGAGGGAGTATGCTAACATTGGTGACAGTAGTACCAGTGTGTAATACAACTAGGGATGAAATGGTTACTGGTTTCACAATAAACCTTGGTCAAATTCCCGACGGTTAGTAATACCGTTTGAAATTTGAATTATCATAAAACCGTGTTTGATTACCGAGGTTTGAAAAACTCAAAGTAAATACTGTCCAACATCAACCAAAGTTAGCAACAGTCTGACGCAGGCACAGCATGTAACGTGGGTTATGTTTTGTGCGAAAACATGGCAGAAGGCAGTGACAGCGCTCTGGAGATTTTTCAGCCTTCTTAATAAGAGGACCAAATCTGAAGTGTGGTCACATTTTGGGTTTTACAAGACTGCTGAGGGAAACTTAATCGAAGATGGTCACCCTGTCTGCAGAACATGCACAACAACAACAAAAACGTTGCAAAAGGGAGCAACACTTCAAATCTCTTGAGTCATCCTCGTGACCACCACCCAGTACTTTATAGCCAATGCAAGGTAAGGTAACTTTTAGCTCAGTGCATGACGTGGGGACTTTGGAATGGGGGAAAATGTCATGGTTTGTCTGTCTAACTTGCTAATAGCTTGTCAATAATGTAAACTGAAGCTTTCAGCATTACCTACTTTTGTAACAACACTACACGTTGTTCTGCTGTTGTATGCGTCCTATGTCTGCAGACTCTATTCGCCCATTGCACACGATAGTGCTGCTAATTGTATTTGTTGTTTGTTGGTTTTCAATATAAAACTTGGTGAAATGATTTCAGTGTGTGTATGAGTACTTTTTGAACATTTCCAGTACATTTGAACAATACCGCGATAATACTGATCCCCGTGATTATTTTGGCCACTATAATCGTGATATGACATTTTCATACCGTTTCATCTCTAAAGGCAACTAGGGTTTTCTCTTAGAGGCCCAGGGGTAGCAGGCAGAACCAGTCTCTGCTTCACAAACTCCCCTCTCAGTATGCCTGTCTGTTTAAATGGCATTACCCTCCAGCTGGCGAGCCCACAAAATAAGCCGACCCACTATGTTACATGCTGAGAGCTTTGCCATCCCAACACTCACACCCCCTGCCCTTGTCCTCTCCTTAACCCCCCTAAACATCACCTCCGCCCTCACAACCGTCTTCATAGCAACGGGGAAAGCAAACAAGTGTGGTGGTTTCAGTGTGTATGGGGGACACTGGGAGAGGACACCTAATACCATGTCAATATTCTGATATGTAGCGCAGGACCCCGGAGCTGACAGCTTTAACACAGAGAGACAGGCCGCATTGGTGACTCTATTAGCTTAGAGCAGAGCCTGAGATGGTGTGTGTGTGAGTGTGTGTGTGTGGACTCAACTCCCTCTGTGGCGTCACTTTCGGTCTTCAAAGGCGGAACAAAGGCCGACAAAAGTTCATAGGTCAAAGTTAGTCGGATGCCATCATTTTGGGGAGTTGCAACATGCACACACACTCCCCCCTAAAGAGCAGCAGAGAATATCTACATGCATAGTGAGAGTAATAAGCATATTGTGCTAACTGCATTGGCAGTAAAAGTGGGTGAGTTGAGCATGATTCTCAATATGCATCAATTATTCACTGACTTCAAGGTGTCACAGAGACTTCATTAACATAGCTTACATACCATATCGCTGACAGAGACAACCGTGGAGGATGTTAATAAGTGATACAGTGCGCACACACACACACACACACACGCACACGCACACACACACAACCTAATAACTTATTTCTAGTTATGGTCTCGAACTGAAGGGCCCCTGACAAAAACTGGAACTTTGAAAGAGACCGACCTCTCAGCAGAGTTAGCTGTGTTAAAGGAACACATCATTAACTTTTTTACATGAATGATCAAACAAGAAGCACATTTCCAGAATAAAGCCAATACATTGAGGGTACACCCCCCTTCTGAAGCCTAACATTACTTTTCATTATCGTTTTACACTACACTAATTTCTCCCATACAACTAATGCTGCAGCTCTGTTGGATCTCCCTCCATAGTAAAACATCACCTAGCTCTCACCAGTCCCTCAAATCATGATTCCTGGGCCTAAAACCAGAGTGAATGTCACAAGTTAGTGGGTCCTGATTAATGCCACAGCCTGGCTATGGAACCCACCCGGACCCTGGGCTGATCTAAATATCTATCTGGAGGGCTGTGGCTCCAAGTCCGGAGGGGGGCTAAAAGTGGACCAGTGGCGGATTGCAGTGATCAACACCTAGCCTCAGCGTGGCCTTTGAAGTGGCTTGGGCCCTTTGATGGCTCCGCCGGGCGGGGGAGGGGAGGAGGGAAGGGGGGGGGAGGAATCTGTGGCGTTCTGCTCGCCCTCCTCTTGGAAAGCCCCCAAAGTTGTGGAATGCAGAGCAAGCTGAGCACGGAGAGCTATTGCTGCTGGTTGACCGACAGACAGTCCAGGCCAGAGCCTGCTGGAATGTGATTAGAGCAGAAAGCACAGAGCAGGCCCACAACCAGGCAGGCCTCCCTCCTCCCTCACTGACTCTCTCTCTCTCCCTTGGTCATTCACTCTCTCCCCCCTTCTCTCCCTCTTTACACGCACTGGAGTGGACAACATGGCTACCACAATATTGGAGTTGGGGGAGAGAGAGAGAGAGAGAGAGAGAAAGAGAGAAAGAGAGAAAGAAAGAGAGAGAGAGAAAGAGAGAGAGAGAAAGAGAGAGAGAGAGAGAGAGAGAGAGAGAGAGAGAGAGAGAGAGAGAGAGAGAGAGAAAGGAGACAGAGCTAAACTGGTTTGAGGCAGTGGGTAGAACGGAGGATTGGTACATGAGCTGGTCTTTATAGGAGCAGAGATGAAGTGAACGACATCCATCACTTCTACTTCAAACCTATCCCCTTCTAGAGTTCTCAATTTCAGCCCGAACCCGACGGGATCCGACAGGTTCAGGACGGAGCTTTGTTTTCAAGAATTGACTAATTACAGCGTGTGCCTACCTCCCTGTCAGCTGCAGGAGCAGGGACGGGCTGCGCTGTTTGTTGCGCTGTCCGGGTTGCTGAAGCTGCTATCTTTTTACACTTAACTATTTTTCTGACTGAAAAGTTGAAAGAAATCCCTCATTTCTTGAGAGAGCAAAAACATTCCCTATTGCTAAATGTGCCTTCCCTGCCATGCTCTTTTCATGTGACACATGCATGCACATGTGACTGGCCAATAGGGTAGGGTCTGAAGGTAGGATAGCCAATCATACAGTGAGTGTGCAAAACAATAGGAACATCTGCTCTTTCCATGACAGACTGACCAGGTGAATCCAGGTGAAAGCTATGATCCCTTATTGATGTCACTTGCTAAATCCACTTCAATCAGTGTAGATGAAGGGGTGGAGACAGGTTAAAGAAGGATTTTTATGCCTTGAGACAATTGAGACATGGATTGTGTGTGTGTGTGTGCCATTCAGAGGGTGAATGGGCTAGACAAAATATTTAAGTGCCTTTGAACGGGGTATGGTAGTAGGTGTCAGGCACACTGGTTTGTGTCAAGAACTGCAACGCTGCTGGGTTTTTCAAGAATGGTCCACCACCCAAAGGATTTCTAGCCAACTTGACAACTGTGGGAAGCATTGGAGTCAACATGGGCCAGCATCCCTGTGGAATGCTTTTGTAGAGTCCATGCCCCAACGAATTTAGGCTGTTCTGTGGGCAAAAGGGATGCAACTCAATATTAGGAAGGTGTTCCTAATGTTTTGTGCATAGTGTATATCACATCAATACATTGGCTACAACATCTCTGTTATATCATTATAACACGTTACAGCGAAATGGATGCCAAGGATATTAAAAAGAAACTTGCCATGGGGGAATGTATACTGATGGCTCAGGAGGGAAACGGGAAGTCAGATGTGTGGAAGTCATTTGACTTGGTTGTTGAAGCAACGAGAGAAACAACTGGCCATGTCAAGTGCAGAGAATGCGAGGCCTTTCTACGTTGTGACAGCAAGATGACCGGTACTTCTTCCCTGCAGTGCCATGTTGCACAATGCCGTGGCGCGACAGCCTCCTCCTCAGGCCAAGCTTCTATGACAGCTTTCATCAACAAAACGGTAACCGTCTCAAAGAAAACAAAACAGGCAGTGACTGACAAATGTGTCAGTTTTTGTTGCAAAGACGTCAGGCCATTTTATATCTGTCACAACGTCCACAGGTGGCGCCTCTCCCCGTTCGGGCGGCGCTCGGCGGTCGTCGTCGCCGGCCTACTAGCTGCCACTGATTTCCTTTTCTGTTTCGTTTGGTTATGTCTGGTTAGGGTACCACCTGTTTTGTGTTTAGTAATTAGTGGGGTATTTAGTCTGTTTTGTGTTTGGGGTTGTGCGGGATTGTGCGGGATTGTTTTGTGTCTGTTATCGTAGGTTGGGGGGGATTTCTTTTCTGGTCCTTTTTATATTTAGCGTTTTGGCTTTAGGGTTGCTGGGCTGCGTCCCGTTCTATTCCCAAGACTGTGTTAGTCTGCCTTTGTTGGAATATTTTTCCCTTGCCTTGTCGGCTTGATATTTTGGACTTGTTTTTTCTTCATTAAAATAACTACATGTTTCACGTACCTGAGACTCCTGCGCCTGACTTCACCCCTCCTGCAGAACATTATTTGACAATATCGTCGAAGGCCCAGGCTTTCAGGAGCTTGTCCAGGAGCTAATATACATGGGAACCACTACGGGAGGGTGTCTGCCAGCTCTGTTCTACCCAGCAACAACACCGTCTCTGCCAGGTGCAAGAGTATGGCAGAAGACAAAGGAAGAATTTACAGATAAGGTAAATGATATCCTGAAAGAGGGCACAGTGAGGATGATGACAGACATGTCTGACAATAACATGTCATTTCATAACTAAAAGGAGTTCCAGTTAATTGGAAGAAACATGACCACGGCTGTGTTTCCAGCTAAAGACTCAAAACTGGGGAGAATAGAGGGAGTTGCTGAAGCTGCTTGTGACAAAGTTTGACCTCGACGCTACGTCACTGAGCAGAATTGTTTAGGTGACTGACCAGGGCTCCAACATCCTTCTTGACCTTCGGCCATATCAGAGGCTGGACTCTCAGGACCACGTTCTAAACACGGTGCTATGTCATGACCTTGACAGAGCAGTACTGGCCATCGATGTGCTCGGCATCGCTGAAACCCTCACCGCAGCAAAGTCACTGGTCAGGTAGAATATGAGAATTAATTTGTGCTTTATATATGCCCAACCATGTCATACCAACAATACATTATAGGAATATAATTAATATAATGTTATGTAGCCTTCCATGTGGGCATTTCCATGTGGGTAAGCTTATTTCTCCATGCACCGGTTTGATGTGTTTATCATGCCCTCTATCAAGTATGTCTAGTAGTCTGGACTGGCTGTCCAACTCTATGACCCTGCTTCGGATGGGAGACACAAGATTTAGCACAGTGTACCTGACCCTGAAGTCTGTCCAGAACGTGTACAACGAAGTGCACGAAAATCAAATCGCCCGATTACTTGCAGTTCCTCCTGGAGTTCCTCCTGGAGTTCCTCCTGGAGTTCCTCCTGGAGTTCCTCCTGGAGTTCCTCCTGGAGTTCCTCCTGGAGTTCCTCCTGGAGTTCCTCCTGGAGTTCCTCCTGGAGTTCCTCAAGCCATTTTATGACTCACAGAAGGAACTGGAGGGGGAAAAATACCCCACTCTGAATGTTGTGTGTCTATGGTCAGAGAGACTAAAGCACTCTCCTAAAATACGTGTTCTTCTGTCTTAATATTTAAGCCCTAGGTTAGCCTATAGCTAATAATATCCAGAACATGATTTATTTATTATTTAACTATTCAAGGCTCCATTTGTTATTTTATTGTCATGTTGTTCTGTTCTGTTGTCTTAGCCAGAACATTTAATTTGTTATTTTATTTTCAAAATAAAAAGCTTGATTGTATTTAAAGGCATGACAGAATGACTTGTACTTACATAGGCTACTATAGTACTTAATAATAATCCTAAGGAGAAGGTGGCTCATTTTTACATTTACGTTCTAGTAATTTAACAGATGTTCTTATCCAGAGCGACTTACAGTAAGTAGTGAGTGCATACATTTTTCCTACTAGTCCCCCGTGGGAATCGAACCCACAACCCTGGCGTTGCAAGCACCATGCTCTACCAACTGAGCTACACAGGAGGACGTGGTGTGTGCGTGTGCCACTGCCAAATAGGTATTAGATTACCAAGTTTGTTTTCTGAACAGCGTAAACAACACCTAACAAATAAGAAATCACAATGAGAACTCTAATCCCTTCATCTCCCTCCTCTTCTCCTCACTGTGGATCCTTCTGAAGGCGAACATGACGGCCTTCGAAAATACATGATCAGGAATAATTCATGCTTGTAATTGTCGCTATCAGAATAAATCCACCAGCTTCAATAGGTAACTTTTATTCCATTCAAGTGCGGTCAATCTTCTTGGACATTTCAATATTCGAATGGGGATGTGTGTGTGAGAGAGAGAGAGAGAGAGAGAGAGAGAGAGAGAGAGAGAGAGAGAGAGAGAGAGAGAAAGCATTGCACCATGCAGAGATCAAACGTTAGCCAAGCGCTTTGTCTGTCCTTCATCAAATGCCACAGATCCCCTACCCTACATGAAGACTGAGATCACACACACACACACACACACACACACACACACACACACACACACACACACACACAGCTTTAGGTCTGCGTCCAAAATGGCAACCCATTCTCTTTATAGTGCACAACTTTTGACCAGGGCCCATAGCGTTCTAGATGACCAAAGCCACCTGCTGATTATGCAAACTCCTCTCTGACATCAAAGTGTCCTCTGCTAAATAAATAAATCACAAAGTGGCTTCTTTTGAATCCTCAATCAAACCAGACTTGTTGGCCTTCCCTTTGTGTGTGTGTGTACGACTCTGTGTGCGTGTCATGGTCTCCACAGGCTGTTAAGAGTACTGTATAGCAGCTGGAGGTAGAGGACTACTCTAATCAAGACTCCTCAGAGGAGGCAGACAGCCAGGGCTCTGTTAAAGATCACACCATCAGTTCCATACCCTCCCTTCTCCTCATCCCCCCTTCCTACATCGCTTCTCTGCACCACCCCAGACAGCACAGAGCAGCACAGACCGTGACCTTCTCAACAACTGCACAAACACAGCCATATGTACCGACTAGGGATGCACAATATATCGGTGGATATTAGCTAAAAAGGCTAGTTTAACGCCGATGCGCAAGACCGATGTCAAAGCTGACGCGCATACCTACATACCTATATAACGTAGGTACATGACGTAATGACGCCACGTAAAATGTTGTGCTACGCGTGCAACACAGCATTCCTAACCTAGCCCACAATGTCTGCTGTGTGGATCGAGCAGTCAACAAGTCGAGCAGTCATTTGAAAGAGTAATAACATTTCAGCGAGACAACTCAAAGGCGAAATCCATTAAATCCAAGATAATGGAATTCAATGCTTTTTACAATCAACTGTTCTCTGTCGTGGGTGATGTTGGCTTTCGCCGACAGGTTGAGCACCGGTACACACTATCAAGTGCTCTATTTTTCAGATGTTGCCCTACCGGAGTTACACAGTAATAGCGTCACTGCTATTAGCTTCACAACATACATACTATGGAACGCCGTTTGGGTCTTTGCGTGTCAAAAAAGATACAGTAGCACTATCAAAGCTGTACAAAAGTCTGCAAACAAGCAAACACCGGCCACGAGCGATGTGTTTTCAATACCGCATTAGTAATAAAGCATCATTTGTTCGACCGCAACTTCTGGGGGGTAGCTAGCTTTAGCTTGGTACCTAGCTAGCACCAATACAACCAGCCTGAAAACAATGACCAGTAGAAACTGCAGTCATTTTCATTATTCTTAGCAATGATTTAGGAATCCTTGTGAGTAAGTATCTTGGTTGCCACTTGGTGTTTGCCTATTGAAACTGAAATTCAGTTGATGAAAATAAATAGCTAGCCAGCTACTTAACCCTGCTGCTCAAAGCTAACGTTATAAGCAGCCAGCTAGCTTCATCTGGCTAGTGAGGCTCAACCGGACCGGGTTATGTGTTGTGAAGCTATCCACAATAAGGATTAGGCACAATAGTGGAATTTGCGGTTTGCTTTCAAAATAAAAGTATGGCATTGACGGTGACGCAAATGAATACAAATAGTATAATTATGCCATACTTTTATTTTGAAGGCTAACCGCAAAGTCCACTGTTGTGGCTAATCCTTATTGTGGCTAGCTTCACATTGATGGGTCCGACCACCATTAATCAAATAAGAACTGTCTTATAAATTAGGGTTATTTTAGATGATGTCACCTAGCTATGTAGTTAGCTACAGCTACAGAAACAGATTGTCATTTTGATATGTTTTTGGGGAAGAACATAGTTTGCATCCATGAGCTAGCTAGCTTTTTTATGACCAGCACTGTAGGTGCGCGAGACAACTTTACCAACATCATAGCATACGTATCGATGAATCGTTGTGACATATGAAATACAAGTGATTGTGTAATCAGTGTGTAATAACTACGTAAAAAATGTATGAACGCGTTAAATTATTATGTGACGTGCAGTCATATTCCGGTTCTGATTGGTCAACAAGCTTAAATGACACGTCAAATAGTGTTATTTGACACGTCAAATAGTGTTATATAGTATATTTTTTGACACGCAAAGACCCAAAAAGCGTTCCATAGAAATCCTGGTTGAGAATGAAACGACTGAACAAATGAACAATGAAACAGCACAGCAAGTAAGTGAAAGAAATATGTTTTGATTATGTTCTTCTGGTAATGGGGACATACGTAAATGCCCAAAAAATAACTTTTCGGTCAGTGTGCTGTGTGTGTAACCTTTATTTAACTAGGCAAGTCACTTAAAACTTGTTATGGATAGGGGGCAGTATTTTCACGGCCGGATAAAAACGTACCCGATTTAATCTGGTTATTACTCCTGCCCAGAAACTAGAATATGCATGTAATTAGTAGCTTTGGATAGAAAACACTCCAAAGTTTCTAAAACTGTTTGAATGGTGTCTGTGAGTATAACAGAACTCAAATGGCAGGCCAAAACCTGAGAAGATTCTGTACAGGAAGTACCCTGTCTGACCATTTCTTGGCCTTCTTTGTCATCTCTATCCAAAACAGAGGATCTCTGCTGTAACGTGACACTTTCTAAGGCTCCCATAGGCTCTCAGAAGGCGCCAGAACGTTGAATGATGACTCTGCAGTTACTGGCTGAAAAACAGTAGCGCATTTGGTAAGTGGTCGATCTGAGAACAATGAGACGGGTGCAAGCGTGCACGTGAAGAGTCCATTTTACTTTTTCAGTCTTTGAACGAAAACAACGACTCCCGGTCGGAATATTATCGCTATTTTACGAGAAAAATCGAATAAAAATTGATTTTAAACAGCGTTTGACATGCTTCGAAGTACGGTAATGGAATATTTTGAAATTTTTTGTCACGATACGCGTCCGCGCGTCACCCTTCGGATAGTGTCTTGAACGCACGAACAAAACGCCGCTATTTGGATATAACTATGGATTATTTGGAACCAAACCAACATTTGTTGTTGAAGTAGAAGTCCTGGGAGTGCATTCTGATGAAGAACAGCAAAGGTAATCCAATTTTTCTTATAGTAAATCTGAGTTTGGTGAGTACCAAACTTGGTGGGTGTCAAATTAGCTAGCCCGTGATGGCGAGCTATCTACTCAGAAAATTGCAAAATGTGCTTTCACCGAAAAGCTATTTTAAAATCGGACACCGCGATTGCATAAAGGAGTTCTGTATCTATAATTCTTAAAATAATTGTTATGTTTTTTGTGAACGTTTATCGTGAGTAATTTAGTAAATTCACCGGAAGTGTTTGGTGGGAATGCTAGTTCTGAACGTCACATGCTAATGTAAAAAGCTGGTTTTTGATATAAATATGTACTTGATTGAACAAAACATGCATGTATTGTATAACATAATGTCCTAGGAGTGTCATCTGATGAAGATCATCAAAGGTTAGTGCTGCATTTAGCTGTGGTTTTGGTTTTTGTGACATTATATGCTAGCTTGAAAAATGGGTGTCTGATTATTTCTGGCTGGGTACTCTGCTGACATAATCTAATGTTTTGCTTCCGTTGTAAAGCCTTTTTGAAATCGGACAGTGTGGTTAGATAAAGGAGAGTCTTGTCTTTAAAATGGTGTAAAATAGTCATATGTTTGAAAAATGGAAGTTTTCGGATTTTCAAGGAGTTTGCATTTCGCGCCACGCCCTATCATTGGATATTGGAGTGGTGTTCTGCTAGCGGAACGTCTAGATGTAAGAGGTTAAGAACAAATTCTTATTTACAATGACTGCCTACCCCGGCCAAACCCGGACGACGCTGGGCAAATTGTGCACCGCCCTATGGGACTCCCAATCACGGTCGGATGTGATACAGCCTGGATTCAAACCAGGGACTGTAGTGACAGCTCTTGCACTGAGATGCAGTGCCTTAGACCACTGCGTCCATGTATGTGTGTCAACTATCTAACTGTAATAGAATGCTTAAAAGGCCGCTAAAATTTTTAATATCGGTTATCGGTACAGGGTGTTTTGGCAAGGAAAATATTGGATATCGGTATCGGCCAAAAATGTAATATCGGTGCATCACTAGTACCGACTACTGAGTGTTTGACAGAGGCTATGTGCTGAACTCTGATTTGTGCTTGAAGTCGACTGGAATAGGCAGAAGTACTCATTCTAGGTGCCTACCTGTACTCTTTATATTTACAGTGCCTTCAGAAAGTATTCATACCCCTACAGCTTGAATTCAAAATTGATAAAATGTATTTTCTTAAAATCACACAATACCCCATAATGACAAAATGAAAACATAAATGGAGCCAAATACAGGCAAATCCTTGATGAGAACCTGCTTCAGAGTGCAAACGACAGACTGGGGCGAAGATTTACGTTCCAACAGGACAATGACCCCAAGCATACAGCCAAAGCAACACTGGAATGGCTTCAGAACAAGAATGTGAAAGTGGCCCAGCCAAAGCCCAGACTTGAATCCCTTTGTTGAAAATCTGTGGAAAGACTTGCAGATTGCTGTTCACCGCCTCTCCCCATCTAACTTAACAGAGCTTGAGAAAATCTGAAAGGAAGAATGGCCGAAAATCCCCAAATTCAGCTGTGCAAAGCCGATACAGACATAACCAAGACAACTCAAAGCTGTAATAGACGCCCAAGGTGCTTCTACAATGTATTGACTTAGGGGTGTGAATACTTATGTAAATGAGATTTATGTATTTCATTTTTAATACATTTGCAAAAAATGTCTAACAACATGTTTTCACTTTGTCATTAAGGGGTATTGTGTGTAGATGGAGAAAAAAATATATTTAACCCATTTGTAATTCAGGCTATAACACAACTAAATGTAGAATAAGTCAAGGGGCATGAATACTTTCTGAAGGCACTGTAGGTGCCAGTACTCATCACATTTTAGATCGTTTTACTCAAGCCATGGAACAAGGTAGTGGTGAGCAAACACATTCATATGCAGGCCATGCACCAGTCAAGCATAAATGTTTAACTAAATGTTGTGTACTTCCTTTGGCCCGTGTTTGAGCAGGGCCGAGAGCTACCCCTGAGAGTGGAGCAGGCGGGAGACAGGGGCGAGGGCTACCCCTGTCCGGGTCCCCTTGGCAGTGGGGTGCGGGAGCAGGCGAAAGGCAGATGGTGAAGGCAGGAGAGAGAGGCAGAGGTGGGATGGATGGAGGAGAGGTGATGCAGGGGTAGAGGGGAGAGAGGAGAGAGAGGGGAGAGAAGGGAGGCAAGCACTATTAGCGCTGGGTTCAGGTTTCATCTGCCTTGGTCTTGTTGTCTTTAGGAAGCACTAACTGGTGCTCATGGTACACCGCAAGGAAATTCTTGCCTACATCACTTCCGAGTCATACGGTCGAGGTCACGCTGACCCTCGTGGGAGAGAAGTGGGTCTGGAGGGAGGGAGAGGGAAAGAGGGAGGGGGGTACGGACAGACAGACCACATTTGGAACTCATAATGTCACCAGCAATTAACCCCTACGATACTTTCAAATATACAGACAAAAAAGAAAAACACAAAGGAAAAAACAGTACGACACTACTCTCTCTCCCCCTTGCTCTCTCTCTTTCTCAACCTCAATCTCTCTCTCTCCCCCTTGCTCTCTCTCTTTCTCAACCTCAATCTCTCTCTCTCCCCCTTGCTCGCTCTCTTTCTCAACCTCAATCTCTCTCCCCCTTGCTTGCTCTCTCTCTCTCTCTCGATCTCTCTCTCTCTCAATTCAATTTCAATTAAATATATGTTTACATTGCCAAAGCAAGTGAAATAGATCATCTCTCTCTTCCCGTTGAAACTACAGACACCTTCCTGGCTCAGTTTCCACCCTCTTTCTATTTTTTGTCTCCTTCCTTCCACGCTCTCTCGATTTTTGTGAATGGCGGCGGGCCATGGCGCGGTGGCGGCAGTGCTATCACCTTTCAAGACGACCTGGAAAGGAAGCGGTTCGGAGGCGGTCAGATCGGGAGGAAAGCCCTGCCCCACCATCCAAGAGGAACGTTAGGACGGGAGGCACTCCGACTCCATCTAATGATATTCCAGAGGAAATGAGAATGTGAATAAACAAAACCCAGGCTATTTCCTGGGAATAATGGAGAGACGGAAAGAGCGAGAGAGAGAGAGAGAGAGAGACAGAGGGGGAATGGGAAGCAGGTCTGTCAGGAGCCAGAGAGCCAGTGCCAGGAGAGGAGTAGTACAGGCCCTTTCAGGTCTCTAGTTATATTCCTTGAGGGAAAGACCTTGGACGACACGCACAGAAGCACCGGAAGCTATTTGGAAACACTTCAAACCAAAGACTTCTGTCTCTCTGCCATGGCTGGAGGGGGTTAGAGGGGCTGGAGGGGGCCAATTTGTGTGTGTGCGTGTTGGGAGACTGCATTATAAAAACTCTCAGCCATGTCTCCTCTTCCATATTGCAACCAGAAGACAACTTATTCTGAATTAATAACAACATATCACTCACTGCCTTGGATACTCCTTGCCCCCAAACTATGGGTGTGTGTACTATGTCACAGCGGTTATTCTATGGGTGAGGCAGAGGCAGGACTTTCAATAAAGCTGCACCATTTTCAGCATTGGAATATCGACAAGCCTTTCAACCAATTTTGTGTTTCCAAAAATACTACCAAACGTCAGAGACATAGAACCGAGTCCTTTTGTACGGCCAATCCCACTATTCAAGCGTTAAAGAATCTTTGAAACAAACCATGGAACCATTACCTAAGCCACAGAAATGTTTGTTTATTTTCACAAGAGTCTCAGATATGAAAGGTGAAACTAAACAAGGAATCATCTGATCTGCCAATGGGGTAGGAGTTTACCGCTGAGACCTAGACCATAGATCTATCTGCTTTCAAATGACACCCTATTCTCTATACGGCCCCTGATCAAAAGTAGTGCACCAAATAGGTAATTGGGACGCAACCAATTACCTCTCCCTCCATCGCTCTCTTATTCTCCCCAATGATCAGGTTAGGCAAGTCGCGCCATTCACCGCTACACAGTAATACCGATATCCCCCCAAAAAGAAAAAGAAAGATGGAGGGAAAAGAAAGAGAAAAATCTTATCAGAGATTAACTGGAAGCACCCAGACGAGGCTGTGCTGGGTTCAGTGTGTGTGTGTGTGTGTGTGTGTGTGTGTGTGTGTGTGTGTGTGTGTGTGAGTTTGGGGCGAGGGAGGGAGCCAGTGAACCTATCTTACCCACTCGTCTCTTGTTCTGAAGCAAAGCAAGGCACAGTCTCAAACAGCACCCTATATAGTGCACTACTTTTGGCCAGCCCCCATAGGGACTATATTAAGGTATAGGGTGCCATTTGGGATGGGACTCATGTCTTTGATACTTGACTAGGAGGAATCTGGAGGCGTTGCAGGTTTCTTTTGTACTTAGCGCTTGCCGTGCCACACAGAGAACCCATGTGTGTGTGCCAAGGCTGGGATTTCTTTCTTCTCTTTACCCCTCCCCATCCTCTTCCCTCCTTCCCCCTTCCCTCCGTCCTTGGCCTATCCAAAGCTCAAACCACTGAATCAGAAACTACTTTTTTTCTTCTTTTTTTGTCAAACTTTTTAATCTAAGGTTATAACTAGAGGTCGGCCGATTATGATTTTTCGACGCCGATACCGATTATTGGAGGGCCCAAAAAAGCCGATACCGATTAATCGGGCGATTTCTTCTTTTTTTTGTAATAATGACAATTACAACAATACTGAATGAACACTTGTTTTAACTTAATATAATACATCAATAAAATCAATTTAGCCTCAAATAAATAATCAAACATGTTCAATTTGGTTTAAATAATGCAAAAACAAAGTGTTGGAGAAGAAAGTAAAAGTGCATTATGTGCCATGAAAAAAAGCTAACGTTTAATTTCCTTGCTCAGAACATGAGAACATATGAAAGCTGGTGGTTCCTTTTAACATGAGTCTTCAATATTCCCAGGTAAGAAGTTTTAGGTTGTAGTTATTATAGGAATTATAGGACTATTTCTCTCTATACGATTTGTATTTCATATACCTTTGACTATTGGATGTTCTTATAGGCACTTTAGTATTGCCAGTGTAAGAGTATAGCTTCCGTCCCTCTCCTTGCTCCTACCTGGGCTCGAACCAGGAACACATCGACAACAGCCACCCTCGAAGTAGCGTTACCCATGCAGAGCAAGGGGAACAACTACTCCAAGTCTCAGAGCGAGTGACATTTGAAACGGTATTAGAGCGCACCCGCTAACTAGCTAGCCATTTCACATCGGTTACACCAGCCTAATCTTGGGAGTTGATAGGCTTGAAGTCATAAACACCGCAATGCTTGAAGCACAGCGAAGCACAACGAAAGTGCTGTTTGAATGAATGCTTACGAGCGTGCTGGTGCCTACCACCGCTCAGTCAGACTGCTCTATCAAATCATAGACTTAATTATAACATAATAACACACAGAAATACGAGCCTTTGGTCATTAATATGGTCGAATCCAGAAACTATCATCTCGAAAACAAAACGTTTTTCCTTTCAGTGAAATACAGAACCGTTCCGTATTGATCTAACAGGTGGCATCCCTAAGTCTACATATTCCTGTTACATTGCACAACCTTCAATGTTATGTCATAATTACGTAAAATTCTGGCAAATTAGTTCGCAACGAGCCAGTCGGCCCAAACTATTGCATATACCCTGACTCTGCGTGCAATGAACGCGAGAGAAATTACACAATTTCACCTGGTTAATATTGCCTGCTAACCTGGATTTCTTTTAGCTAAATACGCAGGTTTAAAAAGATATACTTCTGTGTATTGATTTTAAGAAAGGCATTGATGTTTATGGTTAGGTACAGTCGTGCAACGCTTTTTTCGCAAATGCGCTTTTGATAAATCATCCCCCATTTGGCGAAGTCGGCTGTCTTTGTTAGGAAGAAATAGTCTTCACATTTCGCAACGAGCCAGGCGGCCCAAACTGCAGCATATACCCTGACTCTGTTGCAAGAGAAGTGACACATTTTCCCTAGTTAAAAGAAATTCATGTTAGCAGGCAATATTAACTAAATATGCAGGTTTAAAAATATATACTTGTGTATTGATTTTAAGAAAGGCATTGATGTTTATGGTTGGAGCAACATGTACCTAAGCGATTATATGCAGGACAGGCTAGATAAACTAGTAATATCATCAACCATGTGTAGTTAACTTGTGATTATGATTGATTGATTGTTTTTATAAGATAAGTTTAATGCTAACTAGCAACTTACCTTGGCTTCTTACTGCATTCGCGTAACAGGCAGGCTCCTCGTGGAGTGCAATGTAAAGCAGGTGGTTAGAGCGTTAGACTAGTTAACCGTAAGGTTGCAAGATTGAATCCCCGAGCTGACAAGGTAAAAATCTGTCGTTCTGCCCCTGAACAAGGCAGTTAACCCACCGTTCCTAGGCCGTCATTGAAAATAAGAATGTGTTCTTAACTGACTTGCCTAGTTAAATAAAGGTGTAACATTTATTTTTTTATAAACGGCCAAATCGACGTCCAAAAATACCGATTTCCGATTGTTATGAAAACTTGAAATTGGCCCTAATTAATTGGCCATTCCGATTAATCGGTCGACCTCTAGTTATAACTAACTTTTTCTTTAGTGAATGTCCAGCTAGAGTGCTCTATGACCCTGCTTGCCATGGTGTTGGGTGTTCAGAGCGGCCATATTTGGGTGATGACGAGCTTCTGAGGGGTTTTCTGAAGGAAAAGAGGGTGGGGGGCGATTTTGGACGGCAGAAGGGGGTAGGTTTGACTCCCCTTTGAGATTTTCTTAAACCTATTACATCAGATTTTCTCTGCTTGATGGACTCAGAGGCCTGGGCCTTTGTGAGGGGAGAGAATGACCTAAACTGACATTCAGAAGGGTTGTGGTTGGTTGGAAGTGGTCAGGCGTTTACAAATAAAAGGGAGATTCCTGAAGCCTCCTGACCCTTCTGAAAATCATTGATCACTTAGTAAGTGCAGCTTCCCTTTGGACAGCAAAATAAACAGCTAACTACGTGAATGTGAGGATTTACTAAAACTGAAAATATGCTCTGAGGATTATTAGCCTAAATCACAGAAAGAAACCATTTCTAAATAAGGGGTGATAATATAGTCTGTTTCTGCTCTCTTGCCAACTTCTTATGGAATTATCATGATAAACATGGCATGACAATCACAATTGAGTAGGCAAAAGCGCAAACAGATCTAAGACCAGGCTAGTGACAACTAGCAACATCTGTCTCAACACCAGGTAAATAAAAACAACTTTTCCCATCTCAGCTACTTTCACCATAGAGGATGGATGCTCCATACAGATATTATGTTTTTGTTGTGCTAATGTTGACATTTGCAGCCAAGCTCAATGGACCAACAGGGCAGTTAACCTGTAGCCCAACATGATAAACAGACCCACAGTCGACAACAGGCTAAACTTACTGAGAGAAAAATAACTCTGGTGGGGCCAGACAAACTAATGGTCACCAAACAGGCACTATCAAAAGACCCTGGGAGACTCAAAGCTACCACTCCGTCTCCCCTACTGTGATCAAACAGCTACACTCGACAGAGAGGAGAGAGAGAGATGAAGAGAGAGGGAGAGCTTTTTGCACCACCACAAGCCAGCCACCAGCACAAAAAAACCCAGCAGCAGAGCATGGATAGAGAGAGAGAGGAATGAAGCAAGAAGAGAGGGGGAAGGAGAAGGGGTAGAGAGGTAGAGGGAAAGAGAGAGAGCATGTGGCTAAACGGTGAGGTGTAAGGGTTTACAGGGAACACGGATACTACTCACAGTGAGGTAGGTGTCACTGAGCAGTTGAGGGGTCACCTCAGTCAAGACGGAGAAAGAAAGAAAAATACTCTCTGTACCCTACTACACACACACACACTACACTAAAAACTCCAAAAAGGAGAGGGAAAGCCCCCCTCCTGAAGACTAGAAGCAGGAAAACACATCTGTAGTCAGGAAGAAAGAGAAGAATATATTATAATCTCCTCCCTGTCAGCTATCAATACAGACGGACAGGCATTACTTCAGCCCCCCTCCATGAAGTGTGTGTTCTGTGAAAGACTATTCCTGCTGGAGGGAGGATCCACACTGCGGCCTGTTTATCTCCCTCTCTCCGGGTAGTATCTGTTACACAGTCGTCCCCCCCCCTCTCGGGCTCTCTCCGGGTGTGGATCTGTTACACAGTCGTCGTCCCCCCCCCCTCTCGGGCTCTCTCCGGGTGTGGATCTGTTACACAGTCGTCGTCCCCCCCCCCTCTCGGGCTCTCTCCGGGTGTGGATCTGTGTGGCGGTGCTACTCTATCCCCTTCATCTCAGCAATGTCACCTCATACCCACCATGCCTGAGGACATAACTCATACATTCTGACATTCCACTGTGTGAACATTAGAGAGGGATATGGTTATAGTATGGAGACTAGAGAGATATACGGTTTACGGTTGGTTGTAGATTCTCCTCTTCTTAAGTGGTTTTGATTTTCAGGATTTCACAAGATTTTAGAAACCAACTAACAAACTAAAAAATGAAAAATACCAAATCCTTGTAAACAGATGTGTTGTTCAGGCTAGGAGAAATTAATCTTGAGGTAGGGTTTAAAAACATTATCTTCTCTGTTCAAAATATCCCCAAACATCAGGGACAAACATTCAGATATAGTGGGTCCAGCTGGACTGCCAAGTCTGCACACACACCTCCCAGCAAAAAGTAAAACATACATACGTTTGCAACTGACCAACAGAATGTTCCCTACTTACTGCCATACAGGAAGACAGTAAATAGTCTGCATGAGGGCAGCAAGGAAAGGGAAAAGTAAACTTGAATTAGTGTGGAAATTCCATGACCATATAGCCCCCTATAAAAAGGTGATGTGTTCTTTTGACAGGCTAGGCCAGGGCAGTTTGTTTCTGAAGTAGCTGTGGGATGGGCCAGCCCCAGCCCGGGCCGAGGGGCAAGGCCACTCACCAACCAGAATTCCTCCCAATATTTGTTTAGCAGCAGGTCGAGTGCAGAGCAGTGCACAAACGCAGTATTGTTCCTTCCCCCCTTCTCGCTCTCTATCTGGCCTCACTGTATAGCCAGAGTTAGGAGCTGCCTGACAGAGTCATTGGAGAAACTCCATGGTTGTCCCAAATGTCACCATATTCCCTATATAGCGCACTACTTTTGACCAGAGCCCTATGGGAGAATAGGGTGCCATTTGGGATGCAACCCTTCTCCATGCCTTTTTATGGAAGGAGGGTATTTAGAGAGTTGGAGGCGAGTTGGTTTATCTGCTCTGAGAGTTCATGACTCCAGTGTTGTAAACCTCCAGAGATCCACGTTATTTGATTTGTTTTTTTATTAGAAACAAGAAATCACTTAGCTGACTGTAACCTTTGGGGCATTTGGCCCAGCTTCAGACAGAACGAAAGGACTGTGACTCACTGCTGCTGCTCCACGTCGGTCACATTTTCTCCCCAAAGCGTTTTTTAAAATAGCTATAGCTGTCCTGCCCCTAACAGACACAGCCTGCATCAGGAGATTAAAAAAAAACAGAGGACGGAGCAGAGGGCAGTAATATGCTTAGTGAATTTATGCAGGATGAGATCATAACGCATCCAGAGCGAGAACCATGCAGCAATGTGTAGATTTGGCAACCCATATGTCAATAAATATACAGTTGAGGATTTCTATTATATTCAAGCCATTCTATCCCTCGAGTGTCTAACGTTATCATCATCCACCAACTCAGTCTCTCTCAGAGCAACTCTACTCCACTTCTCTGTGATTGAACTGAACTGTTCAATGTCGATACAAAAGTCAATACAAAAAGGTAGCCATTTGTCAAATGGAGGAATAGATTTTGCAGTACAGTGGTGAGTACAGTGAGAAGCTATTATTGGCACTTATCTGAACCATTGTCATTTCACAACACCCAGACCGATGAACGGTTAAAAACACAGAGAATGGCCGCGGTGTGTTGGCGAACATCTGCTGGGAGACGATTCAACATAATCGTCGGTAAATTAAGAAAATGATGGCAGATGTTTTGGTCAGAGGCGATTGGACAGCCACGCCACCAGCTGCTTTAAGCAGGTCGTCTTTGCGGTGTGTCTCTTCTCTTACGTGCAGCGAGGCAGCAGAACATTGTTGGGGTCAGAGGTTAGAGGTCAGGTGGATGCCAGAGAGAAACCACTAGATCCCAAAGATGTCTCCATACGACCCTCTGAGGACACCTTGAAGATGAATACTAAACTCTGAACATCATGAATGCCAATGAAGGACCACAGCTAGGGTTGCAAACGGTTGGAAACTTACCACGAAATGTCCAGAATTTTTCCATGGGAAGTTAAGCCCAGGAATTTTGGGAATTTTGCTTTAATCCAGCAACAAAGTTAGCTTATAACAGTAAACCTTTTTTTGTGGGATACACATAAGGCAATTCTAGGTCGTGTGGCATATTTTGGTTAAACTATCCCCAATTCAACGGAATTGCAACCCTCTGCATGCACAGTGCATTCTTCCATTACATGTGCAGTGCACTCTTCCATCACACGTACAGCTGATTCTCAAGATCTTGCACACTAATGAGATGCTATTGAGCCCACACTACTACACTGTCTGAGCCAAGGACTACATGCTTTCTGGTAAGTTTTGATTACAATACTGGGGGGGGTGAATATAGTTTATGTGATATACATGATATACTAGTAAATAGTAGCCTACAGCAAAGTGTGTTTAAATCATTTCTAACTTGTTAACAATTTATGCTAGTTAGTTTTTGCTGCCATGTGGGTTTTAGCTTGCTTGAGCCTGCTAACTGCGGAGTGTTAATTCATCTGTTTCCATACATTTCATTTTAAAACATTTATCTTACAAAGGAGTTGTTTAATCTAACAGCTTAACTATTTATCTGTACATGGAATTATATTTTGACTTTTTTGACTTTTTTTTTATCTTTACACGAAAATGCCACGGGCACTATCTGATGTGTGGAGACATTTCACCGCAGTTAATGGAGAAGGAAAAGCTGTGTACATTTGCAAATACTGTGCCAAATCATATGTGAAGAATGCAACAAAGATGCAGAATCTGGCCAAGTGCATAAAGTTCCCACAGCGCTCACAACAAGCAACCTCTGACAAAAGTCTCTCTACTTCTATTTGAAGTGAACATTATGAATCAGACACCTTATCAATAGCAACAGCTCAAGTTTTTTTGACTCAATGGAGGAATGTAGTCAGAGAAATTCTGATGAATGCCTTGCTCGAGCTGTGTATGCAACTGGTTCACCTGTGATGCTCACAGGCAATGTGTATTGGAAAATATTTCTGAATGTTCTTCGCCCAGCATACACCCCTCCAACCAGACATGCTTTATCTACTAATTTGCTAGTTGCAGAGTTCAACAGAGTTCAAGTGAAGGTGAAGCAAATCATAGAGAAAGCAGACTGTATTGTAATCATCTCTAATGGGTGGTCGAAAGTTTGTGGGCAAGGAATCATTAACTACATCATCTCCATCCCTCAAACAGTATTCTACAAGAGCACAGACACAAGGGACAACAGACACACCGGCCTCTACATTGCAGATGAGCTGAAGGCAGTCATCAATGACCTTGGACCACAGAAGGTATTTGCACTGGTGACAGACAATGCTGTGAACATGAAGGCTGCTTGGTCTAAAGTGGAGGAGACCTACCCTCACATCAAACCCATTGGTTGTGCTGCTCATGCATTGAATCTGCTCCTCAAGGGCATCATGGCACTGAAAACAATGGATACACTCTACTAGAGAGCCAAGGAAATGGTTAGGTATGTGAAGGGTCATCAAGTTATAACAGCAATCTACCTCATCAAGTGAGAAGAATAAGAGCACCACATTGAAGCTGCCCAGCAACACCCGTTTGGGTGGTGTTGTCATCATGTTTGACAGTCTCCTGGAGGGGAAGGAGTCTCTCCAAGAAATGACCATATCAACTGCCATTTACAACTGCCAGGTCGCAGTTGTAAATGAGAACTTGTTCTCAACTAGCTTACCTGGTTCAATAAAGGTGAAAAAAATAATAATTACAGTCTGCCGATATGTACAGCCCCCTCAAGGGGATCTTCCTGAATGATGTATTTTGGTAGAGAGTGGTAAGCAGCCTGAAACTCCTGAAACCTATAGCAGTAGCCATTGCACAGATTGAGGGAGACAATGCCATCCTGTCTGACTCTGCTTGCAGATGTAAGAGGAGAAATCCGTACTGCCCTGCCCACTTCCCTGTTGCTCCAAGCAGAGGAAACTGCAGTTCTGAAATACATCCAAAAGCATGAAGACTTCTGCCTGAAGCCCATACACACCGCATCGTACATGTTGGACCCCAAGTATGCTGGCAAGAGCATCCTGTCTGGTGCAGAGCTCAACAAGGCCTATGGTGTCATCACTATCGTGTCTCGCCACCTTGGCCTGGATGAGGGCAAAGTTCTTGGCAGTCTGGCGAAGTACACTTCCAAGCAAGGGCTTTGAGATGGAGATGCTATATGGCAGTCGTGCCAACATATCTCATCAGCCACCTGGTGGAAGGGACTTTGTGCATCTGAGGCTCTTTCCCCTGTTGCCTCCATCATCCTCCAAATCCCACCAACATCAGCCGCCTCAGAGTGCAACTGTGGCTCAGTTGGTAGAGCATGGTGTGTGCAACGCTAGGGTTGTGGGTTTGATTCCCACGGGGGGCCAGTACAACATTTTTTTTTTTAAATGCATGAAATGAAATGTATGCATTCACTACTGTAAGTCGCTCTGGATAAGAGCGTCTGCTAAATGACGGAAATGTAACACGCAACAGGCTGACCAATACAAGGGTTGAAAAATTGGTGGCCATCTGGGCAAATTTTAGGCTTTTTGAGCCTGACAACGAGCCATCCACAACAAGGTTGGAAAGTGACAGTGACGATGCGGCCTCAGAGTCTGATGTTCAAGAGGTGGACATTGAGGAGGTCCAGGGAGAAGACATGGAAGCCTGAGAGGAAGACAACCAAAGCTTTAGTTTCTAGACTATTATTTTACAGATGCATGTTGAAAACGTTTTTGGGAGACGCGATGGATCATTGGGGATCATTCAATATTCCCTTTCTTTTGTTGTTCAGTGAAATCATCCCATTTGAAGAGTCATCTCATTTAATTAAAGTTTATTTCTATTGGAAGTATTTCATAAATTTGCAATTATGTCTACTTATCATAAGGTAAAAGGTTAATATTTCTGTCTCCATATGATATGGTAAATATATCCAATGCAAAAAAACATCTACATTTAAATGGTATTAATATTAATTTGCATATATTCCCGTTAATTCCCACAGAAAGTTTCTGCCTCTGAATATTCCCCAAAATGTGCAACCCTAACCACAGCTATGTCCATTTTAACTAGAAGCCAGGAAACCTTGGTTATATTCATTAGGGCACACCCTAGCAAAGCATTTAGAAATGGGAAATAAAAAGTTATTGAACAAGCTTAGTCCCTCCCTGTTTGTCAGTTTTCTTCCATTTGGTGCCCTGGATGGCAGCGAACAAACGACGGCTGTCTGCATCGATCACTGAAGAGCCGGAAAGCTCTTTCTCAATGTGTCTTTTCTTGATTTCTTGGAACTTTAAAATTATTCTTCCAAAGTGGTCGAAAAGGAGGCGAGGAGATAGCATGCCAGGAATTGCGGAAATATGAATTACGAAAGAGCCCATGAGTGATTTAAAAATAGAGATGATTAGGCCAAGGGCATTGACCGTCTGGGAAAGTGCTGCTGGATCAAAGAGCCTCTTTTTTCATGCTCTTTACTTGTCAGTGTTCCAAACGGGACATTATTTGTCTTTAAACATGTAAACACCATCAGATAGAATTGATAGCAAACAGTGCACTGGAATGACAGCTCATAATCAAGTGCCTTTATCTCAGTCAACACCTATATTTTAGCTTTAAAAATGCAATAAAAAAGGGCATTTTCTCCTTACTGCCACAGATGAGCCAGTCACACTTCATATGGGCTGATAGCTAGCTAAGTGCAGACGCAATGTACACAACACTAAATGCTTCCTCCAATCTAGCTAACCACTGTAGCTAGAATTGACATTTTAATTAAATCACAATGATCAGCTAGTTTCCATGAAACAGCTGCTGAGTTAGTGTAGTGTCCTTAGCTAGCTAGCTATGTTGTGCTAAATGTTGGCTAGAAATACAGAAAAATATGAAAATGAAATACAACAATATGACATTTACATAAATATTCACACCCCTTAGTCAATACATGTTAGAATAACCTTTGGCAGTGATTACAGCTGTGGGTCTTTCTGGGTAAGCCTAAGAACTTTTCACACCTGGATTGTACAATATATATTTTTTAATTCTTCAAGCTTTGTCAAGTTGGTTGTTGATCATTGCTAGACAGCCATTTTCAATTCTTGCCATAGATTTTCAAGCCAATAGAAGTCAAAAATGTAACTACGCCACTCACATGTAATGTCGTCTTGGTAAGCAACACCAGTGTGTAATTGGCCTTGTGCTTTAGGTTATTATCCTGCTGAAAGGTGAATGTCTCCCAGTGTCTGTTTAAAACCAGACTGATTTTGCCTGTGCCTAGCTCTATTTTGTTTATTTTACCCCCCTGAAAAAAAGTCCCTATTCCTAGCCGATGATAACCATACTCATAACATGATGCAGCCACCCCCATGCTTGAAAATATGAAGAGTGGTACTCCGTGATGTGTTGGATTTGCCCCAAACATAACACTTTGTATTCATGACATAAAGTTCATTTTTTGCAGTTTTACTTTAGTACCTTGTTACAAACAGAATGCATGTTGGGGAATATTTGTATGCTGTACAGGCTTCCTTCATTTCCCTCTGTCAATTAGGTTAGTATTGTGGAGTAACTACAATGTTGTTGATCCATCCTCAGTTCTCTCCAATCGCAGCCATTTAAAGTCACCATTGGCCTCATGGCGAAATCCCTGAGTTAGGAGGGGAACTTGTACCTTTATAGTGACTAGGTGTATTGATATACAATCCAAAATGTAATTAATAACTTTACAACGCTCAAACGGATATGCTTTAAAAAAGAAATGTACCCATCTACCAATAGGTGCCCTTCTTTGCGAGGCATTGGAAATGTGTTTTAAATTCACTGCTAAAGTAAAGGGGTGTGAATACTTTGAGGCACTGTAGGTTGAACCATAGACCCAAAGCTAGGTTGAACCAGACATCTAATTAACAACTTTATTTGAAAATGTAAATAGTAATACAATCAATAAAGGTACTTCTACAAGCCTATTTCCCACCATTGCCTGCCGAATTGCAAGATAATTAAATAAGTTAATTTGTGCACAAATTAAAATGTGTCACTGACTCGCCTCTGAATTGATGTTTCAGCTTTGTCTCAATGGAGAGTTCGGCGTTCGATTAGCCATGTACAACATGCCCCGGCAGTTACAAGCCTGCTAGAGTTAGCGGCAAGCGGACAAGCAATATCCACTGTCGTAGTAAGGATGAAGCCTGAGCTGGAATGTGACGCTAACTGAAGCTGGCTAGCTGTAGAAAACCCTGAGTAGGCCTAGCTTCCTTCGTAGTATACCCCTCCGGTCTTGGCTGATGTGTGTACCTGGCGTGTCACAATAACAGAACAGAGAACAGAGTGTCTTTTGTAGACAGGTAGCGGGTCCATTATGCAGCCACCATCCACCATGCCCTAGCTGTAAGTAAGCCTCCCTGCCCCTATGAGCGCTGCTACGTGTTCTCCCTCGTCTCGACCATAGAAATATAATCCCTAGAACCGGTATCCCTATTGAAGTCAATTGGTGGGTGAAAGGTGGACGGGCAGCCATATTGAATGAATCCATAAACATAATTATATTTCTATGGTCCTCCTGGCCCCAGTGTCTCAGTGGCCCAGGCCAAACCCAGCCCGGACCAGGCTGCCTGCCTGGCTGTCATCACTGCCACAGAGGCCTCTATTCATTCTATTCATCCCGGAAAAGACAAAGCCCAAAGTGTACAGCAGCCATCCCAGGCATCCCAAGCATCCTGATATCCACCAGCGATATCATTTTAGGCTTTTGTGTTCCCCGTGCTTTGGTACGTTGCCTCCCTTCGTGTTCCACCCTCTCTGGCTTTCTCTCTCTGGCATAATCCAAGGTGTTGGTGCAATACCATTCTGCCACTATGTTGTTTGTTTTTATCTCGTATCGATACACACATTATAAGCATCATAACACAGCAACACAGATAAGGAACTGAGAATGTGTGGAGGACAAATGAGAAAGACACTCTGGTGACCTCTTCTTAAATACAACATCCTTCCTGTCCGCCTCGTTTTACCTTACCCCCACCACCACATTCTGGCCCTATACAGGCCCCTCTGGTTAGCCCTCCCCTGGCCATGTCAGTCCCCATTGGATCCTGGAGCCCAGTGGTGGACTTAATTCTCCAGCTGCAGATAGCATTATCACCCCCCCTCCACCACCAACCTTCCCACCTTTTCTCCGCTATGGTGGGCATGTGTGCCGGCCACTGATAAAGGAAGTGGAGATAAGAGGAAACACAAGCTGTGATGAGGAACACATTGCTGACAGAACAGAACAAAACTGCAGACGTGGAGAGGGAAGAGAATGAGAGAGAAAATGAAGGGTGGGAGAATGAGAGAGAGAGAAAGAAAGCATATGAGAGAGGGAGAGTGCATCACAGCAGCAAGATTTGTGACCTGTTGCCACAAGAAAAGGGCAACCAGTGAAGAACAAACACCAATACAAACCATATTTATGTTTATTTATTTTCCCTTTTGTACCTTAACTATTTGCCCATCGTTACAACACTGTATAAAGACATAACATGACATTTGAAATGTCTCTATTCCTTTGGAACTTCTGTGAGTGTAATGTTTACTGTTCATTTTTATTGTTTATTTCACTTTTGTTTATTATCTACTTCACTTGCTTTGGCAATGTTTCAAAAATGTAAAAGGAGAGAGAAAAGATCAGCCTGTGACATAAACAAAACAGAACAATAATAAATGTAAAGGGCTGAGAGTTAAATGACAGAATATTCCTGGAGGGCCATGCCGCTAAACTCCATACTGAAACCGTATTTTTGTATCTAGACCAGTTTGCGCTTGAGATGTAGGGACTCATGTGTGAATAAAAAGTCTGTATACATCTGAATAATGCCTAAGTGAATGCCGATAACAGAAATTTGAATAAGTAAACGTAGCTGTATTGTATATATGCTGCACCACACATAAACCACAAAGCATTTTTCTCTGACATTTACACTTTTCATTGTTCTCATTGTTAAAATTCCAAATTCCAAAATGCCAGAGGTGATTATGATTCTACTGAACTTCCCTACTTTCCCAAGAAGACAGAATGAAGATACATCTGTGCCAGCGTTGGGACTGAGTGGAAGGGACAGGTGCCACCCTGACAATGGTGACCTCCACCCTCCTGGGGACATACAGTATGTATATATGCTTCCCATAAAGCATCCAATAGTGCTGTGGTGTCCCCTTGCAAGATGGATGCCAAACCAGACCAGGCCTGCTGCCGTGTCGTGGTGTGGTCAATGAACGTATGGTAGAGTCGCCCTTTCAAAACACTACAGGCTTAGGCTACTTAGAGATGTATGGATGTAGACTACAGCAGATATGGTATTGTCATACAGAATACACTAGGCGAAAAGGGTCCATATCAGGGGATATCTTTACATCACACGTTTTTTGATATTCTGGAGAATACAGACCATTTCCCATGCATATTTTGACTTTTGTAGATATGCACCATAATCTGACAAATTCTGAATCCAGATGTGTCTTTTAGACATATATAATATTGGGATTACTCAGAATATTGCATTTCCTATGGCCGGATATGGACTCATTCAATATCCTGAGATATGTGACATCCTATTTTCTCTCTCCATGTTGACAAATACTGACTGTATGCATCGCATATCTTTGTTTCAAGATATCAAGCTACCATGGTGATTCCAAATATGCTTCTCTTGGCTGAGGTCCATATCCGGATCTTGATATACTTTTCAACATGCTGATAATGACGACGATTTCTGATTCATTTCTGTGTTGTCAGCACATGCTCAGTAATTTGACCAATATGAAATCCATATTTTTCTTTCATGCACAAATCATTTTTGGATTTCATCCAGATATCATGCATTGTATGGCCGGATATTGACTCATTAGATATCCTGAGATAGGCTTATGTGGACATCTTACTCAATAATTTGGCAAAAATAAAATCCATATCATTCTTTCAGACACTATAATTTTTGTATTCCCTCTGGATAAAGGCACATGCAACCCGGAAGCTAAAAGCACAAACTGGTAGCTTAGCAACAACAATGTATTTTTTTCATGTATTTTCTGCTGTAGAGTTCCAACTTTGGGCACCACAAATGAGTGTGTAAACGGTGTGTGGAGAAACAAAGAAGTGATAAGCTGTTCAGAAAATACCTCAAAAGAAGTAAACTCTAAAGTAAGTAGCTAATTTGAGATGTTTTATTTATCTTCCGAGTTGGATGACCGTTCAAAACGATTTTTCCCAACCGCCTCTCACGGTCCCTGCTCTCTCCTTCCTTTCCTCCGGTGAGACTGACCAGAGAGAAAGAAGGGACACCGTCTTCCACCTGATGGCGAAACTCAAGTCGCACCGCATCTGCCTCATGCACTAATTCATGTTGTTCCTATGACCAGAGAAAGTTTAATATTCCTTAATATTAAAATCTACACGACGAGCTGCTAATAATCATAAAACACAGGGCTATCAATACTTGGCTACTCATTCATTGCAGCTGCGGCCCGAGCAGATGTACGGTGAAGCGCGTTTTGTAATAGTGTTGATGAAAAACAGTGACAGTGCTGAATATAAACTTAAACATGAACTCAGTCATAAAAACAGCAGCTCTTTGCTGTATTCATTGACAGTCTCTCTGTGGTCATGGTTTTACAAGTTATTAAATCTTACGTAGCCTAGTAAATTTGGCTGTGGCCAGGGAAGCTCTGTAGCCACGGTGATTTGAGCTATGCGTTCGGGCAGCTCAGTAGGTGCACTCCATTTAGTCACAGATTTGCCGGTCCGCCGGGCAGGCGGAGTTTGTCTCACGGGAACACTTTGTTTACCCTGTGCACAGGACTTTTGAATCAAGTGCAACAGCTCAACACGATTTAAAAAAAAAAGGTGCGCAAGCCTTTAACGTTCGTTGGCTTTTCTACAGAAATATTTGGTGATCGACTAGGAATGCCTTGAAGGTAGACCCGTCGACCACTTGGAGACCACTGCAGTAAGGCTAGCTACTTATCTAGCTCAGTGGCGGTTCTAGACCATTTCAACTGGGGGGGCCAAGCTGGGGCCAGTTGTACTGTTAGAGGGGCCAGTTACATTAGACATTATTGTTGTCATATCGTTTTCTTCACTGCATTGCAGGCATTAGTTATGTAAAAATTATTTCATACTCAACATTTAGGGGGGCCACAAGGGGGTCCAAAATTGTTGTCACAGGGGCACTGGGTAACGTTAAAAGCTAACTGGTAGCCTAGCTAGCTAACAAATAACGAAATTGCCTTTTTCACCCCCTACCAAGCCTCAAGGTGACAGCTAACGCTTTAAAATGTTAAGGCGTATTTTGTATCATTGTTTAACATAAGCTCGTTAGCTAACTGACTAAGCTAACTAGCAACTTGGCTAGCTAGCAAGCTTGTTCAAGTTAGTTTTCTTGCCATGAATGAAGGTAGAGTAGCTACCTTGTGGTATGTATGGTTATATGAAATGACAATATTTTCTTGCAATATCAACAGTTTGGAGTGGATCACAGACCAACACTATCACCACATTGGGTCTGGACTGCAAGGGACCACCGCTGATGACCCAATCTGCACCCATCGCATTCATTGTCCATAACAAACAGGGCAGGGGTATTAAGGGTGTACAAATTGTATTTTCTGTTAAATGAATAAAATACATGTTTCTACAAAAAGATTGGCCTACATTTGCATCTTTACAGAAAACGTGTTTGATTGGACCACTGGATTTGCTTTGGAAGTCGCAACTTGGTTTAAATATGACGATGTTTGCCTTTCTGTGCATTGTATAACCTACTAATAAATGCTCAGATATGTCACCTTCATGTGAAGAAGCACAATGATTTCCGGGTGCTTGAACAGGTAAAATAATTTGGCCGCTGGACATTTCATATGAGTATGATTAAGCCCATTATCAGACACATGAGGATATTACATATCATGTAACAATATCTATTGATATTATGATTATTTTTTTTATATGGTACATAAATGATCAGGTAATGACTACAGATATGATACATTTCTAAAATATGTGGATTCGTTCATGTCTAAGTATAAAGGCTTAGATATGTCAGCATGTTGACACATACCCTTTCAGGAGATATTTATAGAATATTCCTTCGGAAAATATTCAGACCCCTTGATTTTTAGAAATTTAGCAAATGTATTAAATATAAAAAACTGAAATATCACATTTACATAAGTATTCAGACCCTTTGTTATGAGACTCAAATTGAGCTCAGGTGCATCTTGTTTCCATTGATCATCCTTGAGATGTTTCTACAACTTGGTTGGAGTCCACCTGTGGCAGACTGGACATGATTTGGAAAGGCACATAGTTGACAGTGCATGTCAGGGCAAAAACCGAGACATGAGGTCAAAGGAATTGTCAGTAGACCTCCTAGACAGGATTGTGTCGAGACACAGATCTGGAGAAGGGTACCAAAAAATTATGCCGCATTAAAGGTCCCCAAGAACACAGTTGCCTCAATCCTTCTTAAATGGAATAAGTTTTGAACCACCAACACTCTTCCTAGAGCTAGCCGCCCGGCCAAACTGAGCAATCGGGGGAGAAGGGCCATGGTCAGGGAGGTGACCAAGAACCCGATGGTCACTCTGACAGTGCTCTAGAGTTCCTCTGTGGAGATGGGAGAAGCTTCCAGAATCCAATCAAATTTTATTTGTCACATGCGCCGAATACTAACAAGCCCTAAGCCCTTAACCAACAATGCTTCAAAAAGTTTTCAAAATAAACAAATTTGTAAAAAATAGATAAGAAGGACAACCATCTCTGCCGCACTCCACCAATCAAGCCTTTATGGTGGAGTGGCCAGACGGAAGCCACTCCTCAGTAAAAGGCACACGACAGACCGCTTGGAGCTTGCCAAAAGGCACCGAAATACTCTCAGACCATGAGAAACAAGATTCTCTGGTCTGATGAAAGCAATATTCAACTCTTTGGCCTGAATGCCAAGCGTCACGTCTGGAGGAAACCTGGCACCATCCCTACGGGGAAGCATGGTGGTGGCAGCATCATGATGTGGGGATGTTTTTCAGTGGCAGGGACTGGGAGACTAGTCAGGATAGAGGCAAAGATGAACAGAGCAAAGAACAGAGAGATCCTTGATGAAAACCTGCTCCAGAGCGCTCAGAACCTCAGACTGCGGCAAAGGTTCACCATTCAACAGGACAACGACACTAAGCACACAGCCAAGACAAAGCAGGAGTGGCTTCGGGACAGGTTTCTGAATGTTCTTGAGTGGCCCAGCCAGAGCCCGGACTTGAACCCGATCAAACATCTCTGGAGAGACCTAAAAATAGCTGCGCAGCAAAGCTCCCCATCCAACCTGTCAGAGCTCGAGAGGATCTGCAGAGAAGAATGGGAGGAACTCCCCAAATACAGGTGTGCTAACCTTGTAGCGTCATACCCAAGAACACTCAAGGTTGTAATTGCTGCAAAAGGTGCTTCAACAAATTACTGAGTAAAGGATCTGAATACTTACATAAATGTGATATTTCAATTTCTTATTCTTTAATACATTAGCAAAAATGTAATTATGTGGTATTGTGTGTAGATTGATGAGGATTTAAAAAAAAATACAATTTAGAATAAGGCTGCAACCTAACAAAATGTGGAAACCGTCAAGGGGTCTGTATACTTTCCAAAGGCACTGTAAGCGGGTGCACGCACATCAGTGGTTAGAGCGTGGGCCAGTAACCAAAAGGTTGCTGGATCAAATCCCCAAGCTGACAAGGTAAAAATCTGTCATTCTGCCCCTGAACAAGGCAGTTAACCCACTGTTCCCTGGGCGCTGAAGACATGTATTTGATTAAGGCAGCCCCCCGCACCTCTCTGATTCAGAGAGGGTTAAATGCAGAAGACACATTTCAGTTGAAGGCATTCAGTTGTACAACTGACTAGGTATCCCCCTTTCCCTCTTGAACATATCTCACCCCAGATATCTCCCTGGACTCATTCGGTAGCTGGGAGATTTCTCAGGTCCGGATTGGATGCATGTAGAAACTTTCCCATTATGGAGAATATCCTAGGTCTGTATAAGAAATTAAGGACATTAATATCTGATATATGTCTACACCTTATATCGAATAAAATGATAGATATCTGTAAATCTATAGATAAAGCTATCCCCTGATATTGACCCTTTTCACCCAGTGATAGGGAATGGTGTCAGATCTATATGTTATTTCTATCTAACTGGCCTACTCAACGCACCACAGGGTTTGGCTACTCAGGACAGTGCAGCATTGCAGAATCTGAAACTTCAGATAGAAAATGTATTCTATAGAGCTAGAAAAGCTTCTACCCCTAAGCCATAGGACTCCTGAACAGCTAATCAAATGGCAACCGGGCTATGTTACAGCAGAAACTGACTCAACCACACGAATGCCCGGCCGTCCCGCCTTCAGTCAGCTGTTCTTACCACACAAAAACATTTTTTTTTTTTACAGTTATGACAGTCATTTTATTTTCATGGCGCCGGTCCATAACCGTCGGTTACACTGTTATACCATAATTGTGCCAACCCTAGTGTCAGGTCAATATGTTATATTTCTATCAGATTCTATCAGATTCTATCTTCTACGTTCTGAGCCATAGACCCATAGCCTAAGGAAGTAGGGGTGCGGCAGCACCCCCCGTGGTGAAATAGCAAAACGGCAGCACCCCCTGCAGAAGAGGTGTGAGAATGTGTGTTTTCACACGTATCAACACACTGGTGTGATCATTCTACAGTGGTCCCTGCAGCGTACGCTCAAACCGGTGTGATTAGAATGATTATTTAGAACGTCCAGTTTTGACTGATGAAACAGTCAGCATTTGAGCTAGCCACACTGTTTTATCACTGAAACATTTTGCACAAAACACAGTCCTTACAAAAGTATGTCCTGAATGTGACCAGTTTATTTTTGGATGCAATGTTCAGGCATTCACACAAGTAGCGACAGCATACACAATCATGCAAACCCCAAAAAATGTAGGCTACATTAGTCCTGGCACTAACTGAGGAAATATTGACGTAACACAAGTGGTCATATTTAGCTAATTCTGGGCTGACAGAAACCACAATATGAATTAGCTAATAGCATTTATTATTTATAATTCATCACATCACGGGTGAGCTCACCATTAATCTAAATAATTGAGTAAAACACTTTATAGAAATCGAAACTAATCCGACGATAGGTAGTTTGTGCGCGCCGCCATGTTTGTTTTTTCGCGTCAACCAAAGATAATAAGAGGAGACAAGATGAGTTTGGTCTGTTTGCAGTATGCATGTTGAAGGGGGTGTGTCGTCTACGATAATTCACTTCCGGAAGTTTACTTGAAAGATGTGAACCATTCCTTCACCTCATAACATCTTTGGTCTGACAGAATTTACGTGACAGCCAGAATGCATTGTATAATGTCAACAAACATGGCGCCACACATAGCTGGCAAACAGCTTAGCATTAGTTCATTGTTATCAGTACAACGTTCAAAAAAGTATTTACACACATCATAGGTGTCCATTACAATCTATGCAATAATCAGAATGCATATTTTGTCACCAGTACTTGAAAACATGTGAATAAAACTGTAAATACATTATGCTCCATACATACATACATACATACATACATACATACATGCTACAGTTGAAAGGACAACACGATATACAGAAAATAAGGCACTTACTTTGATAGGAACACACACGTCCAAAGTTATTATTTGAAAGGAAAACAACAATAAAGGCAATGGAAGCGCAGGTCAGAAAATGTGCCAGTTTGTGCAAGACTGCGCAAATATCTACATATTTGAACTGCAGAAACACTGGGGAAGTGCTTGGGATCTCCTCCAAGAGAGAAGTTAGTCCAGCTCAGTAAAGCCTCAAACATAAATTGTTCGCAACATTGAAATGGGCTACTTCTATGTGAATTAATGAGGAGGCGGAACACACCTCAATTTAAACTGTTTAAAAATGTCAAGTTGAAACATAGCCTACAGATAATTAGCAGGAAGCGCGTGTTAACTGTCCGGTTGCGTAACAATCACATTTTGGAACAGTGAGTGCATTTTGACATTACGTGCATATAACAACTTACGCTGGGGTGACCGTTAGAGATATTTGGAACTGACGTGAAAAGATGAATATGAATATAAATAATAATAATGGAATTGGGGTAGGGGAGAGAAAAAAACATGGGATGTAACAAATAATCATCTTCAAACTGTAGGCTAAAACCAATCATTGACAATACACACCGCAAGGTTTAACGTTTCCGGTTCATTCCTTCCTGTAGGTTTGCATTTAGCATTTACAAGATCAAGGTTAATAAAAAAATCTAAATATGAAAAATCCTATTATTTCGGATTTCTTCAATCCTGGTACTAGCCAACCAAAAAACCTGCCATCCCAGCAGCCCCAATTGACGCCCACTATCGCCACACAATGGAGAACGTAGTGGTGGAGAGGTGGAGATACGAGTTCTTTGAAGCGGTGGATCTGATGCAATCAGAAGTGGAAAGAAGATTCTGCCAGAAGGGGTAGGGATATCAGCAAGACAAGAGAAAACCAAAAGAAAGCATAACTCAACTGGATGCACAGTCCCTTGACTCCCTCCACCTCCCCGTTCAGCTAGACACAGGTCGCTTGCTGCATCAACACCACATGTTGGGAGACGTCACAAAAAATACCCCATGCAGCACTCTCTCAGAGGTGGCTTAAACTCTGGCCCAATTTCACCCACAAACAAGGTCTCTTCAGAGAAGTAGAAACCTTAATCCAACTGTGCCTTTGTCTTCCGATCTCTGTCACGTCCTCGAGAGCACGTTCTCCACCCTTCGCCGCCAGAAGCCTTGCCTGCGCAGCACAATGAGCCAGAAAAGGCTGACAAACCTTACCGTTATGCACATTCACTGTGAAACTTTTCATATGGTATTGTTTCGTATCGAGTATCGTGATACTAAACCTGGTATCGAAGTCAAAAATCTGGAATCGTGACAACACTTGGCTGCAGTGATACGGTTACCGAATCTTGTCCTATTCTTAGACTATTCACCACTTTAGGGATTGTATTTAATTGGTAGTCTGCATAGATGGATGTTATGCTTTATTATAAAGGTGATTTTCCCCCTCAATTTTCTCTTTCTTTTCAGTCAGCACCCCCTACTCAAAACTTCATCCCGCGGCTATGCATAGACCCCCACTGAGTGGCCAGGTTGGCCATGCCTCTTATCTCTTCAAACAGCGTCCCATTGGCTCACAGTCAAAGACCATGTCCTGTTAATCCAATCCAACAGTTGTCTGGTCTGGTCCCTCTGAAAGTGACCTCTGACTGAACAAAAAGGTTGCCTCCCAAATGGCACCCTATTCCCTAGTGCACTCCTTTGGACCAGGGCCCATAGGGTATAGGGTCCTTTTTGGTACATACCCACTAAGTGGCTGAGCACTAGACTAGCCTAGTGGCTGAGGAATCTCCAGGCTCCACATACCGGCTCCCGGATATCCTTTAGTTAAGGAGGCCCCTAAGCTAGCACCATGCATTCGCTTAGCTAGGGCAAGTAAGTGAAGTATCCTAGACACCGGTGATGCTTAAAAGGCTTTCGAGGTGACATCAGTGTCCCTGTGAGTCATGTAAGTCGCCACTAGCATGACAGACTAGACTATTGAAGCAAGACTATGGAAACCAATCCATTTCACTGCTCCTAGATCTTTGAAGCACTGTGTGTGTGTGTGTGTGTGTGTGTGTGTGTGTGTGTGTGTGTGTGTGTGTGTGTGTTCCCCTGGGCTAAGTGTGCAGTTGCTCCTGCTGTAAGCCCCTGGATCTCAGTCTGCTCTGTGAATGGCTTTTGTTGTGCACGCACGCACGCGCACACACACACACACACACACACACACACACACACACACACACACACACACACACACACACACACACACACACACACACACACACACACACACACACACACACACACACACACACAGAGGATGAGGGAGCTCAGGTTGCTCGAGCTCTCCTCTCCCCTCCTTCTGTTATTGGCCTCACCATTGTGTCTAATTATTCCAGTAAACATTGACACAGCATGTGTGGTCTCCCATCTCTCTGAATCCACCCGCTCCAGCCCAGAGAGAACAGACAATGTGTGTGTGTGTTCTGACATCATCTTCATCTTGTTGTTTCAATCAGCAAGAGAGAGAGAGAAAAAAACAAGAAAATGTCTTTACCAATGTAAGCTGTTAAATACATACACAGTCAGAGAAAACAAAAGCGATAAGAAAGAAAATTAGGGATTTTTTCGAGCTGTTGCCATGGGCAATTATCATAACTCCACACATAACTCCAGAAAAGAGTCATTACGACCAACGTATGTTCGCACCAGTCCAGTAACTCACCACTCACTAAATCCTCCGGAGTCTGACCTAAATACGCTACATGTGGTTTAATACCCTGGCTATAGGGGCCAGACAGAGGTAGAATTAGGCCTACTTTAGCCTGCTTAAAGCCCCTGAAATTGTTTTAACGTAACTGACGTAACTGTGGAATTCATTCAAAACCAATCAAACACTACCATAAAACATACTCTCGCTGACCCCACTGTTAAAACCCTCATTGACCCCATTGTTTTATCACACCTGGACTACTGCAACGCCATTCCCTTCGAACTTAAACACATTCAAAATTCAGCTGCACGTGACCTCACACACACATGCACGCGCACACACACACACACACACACACACACACAGACACAGACACAGACACACACACACACACACACACACACACACACACACACACGACTTTGGGACCACATCACCTCCACGCCCACCCTCATCAAACTCCACGGTCTCCCAGTTCAATACAGGTTTATCTTCAAACTGCTCTTGCTCACCTACAAAGCACTCAATGGATTGGCCTCCGCATACCTCACTGACCTCCTGCGCCCCTATACTCCGACCTGTTCACTGCACTCCTCTGACACTGTGCTCCTCACCATCCCTCACACCAGGCTCCACTCCATGGGAGACCGTGCTTTTTAACAGTGCAGCCCCCCAACTCTGAAACTCCCTCCCTCTCCATGTCAGAACCTCAAAATCCATACACATATTCAAGTCCACATTAGACACACCTCTTCACACAAGTGTACCCGGACTCTCTGTTGTCTTAGCTTTTATCCCGTGTAGTTCACTTCCCTGGTTAGTCTGTCCTAATGTTTAGTGTACTTGAATATACTTACTTATTTTTAAATGTAGGATTTTATAGCTTTTTATACTGCTGTTTATCTTGTGTATGCAAAGTGACTTTGGGTGTCTTGAATAGCGCTTAAAAGAAGAAAAAAAGAAAAAATAATAATATATATATATATATATGTATGTATTATTATTATTATACATGAACACAGCCACATTGTTAGGCATGGGCATGCAGATGAGGACAAATCTCTGAAGGTATTGATGCAGAATCTGTTGGTATGGTGTTTGGCCCTCACCTACCTACTCATGGGCCTTACGCTAGACGTCAGCGCTGCCCTGAAGTTACCCTACCCAGCGCCTAGCCTCAGACCCCACCTAGCAACCAGCTTCAGGTGGTAACAAGAAGGGAAGGACGGGGGCTGACTTGCATTGTTGCATTGGTGTTACTCACTGTCAATGTCGCTGTGTAGCGCTGCATTGGTGTCACTGTGGATGTTGCTGTTGTGGTGCTGTATTCAATTTCACTGTGGATGCTGCTGTGTAGTTTCGTCCTGTCAATTTGTTTATCTAACCGCAGCATGCCGTGCACTGAGCCATTTAGGGTGGATGTGATGTCACAGAACTTGGGTTGACAAGGCCAGCATTAGAGAGCCGTCTGTCACATCGATGGTTGACGCGCTGTTTGACTGTTCCAGTTATAAGACCTGATGTTGACGATGTCTCTGACTAAACAATCTCAAATTGAGTCCAAAATGGCACCCTATGCCCAATGGGCCCTGGTAAGAAGTAGTGCACAATATAGGGAATAGTGTGCCATTTTGAACGTAGCCACAGTCTCTCTCCGGCTATCGAAATTATGAAAACTGTCTGTCTCTCAGTCAAGACAACAACATCCGGTTCATGGACTCTGTATTCGGTGCATCTGGGGTTGAAAAAGACATGAAGCCGAGGAGCGCAGCACAAGGCATCTTTAGGACCTCGTCACGTAAAGATCCTTTCAATAAAAAGCCAAATCAGAACATGACACATCATTGGAGAAAGACCGAAATGGCAGAGAGAGAGCGAGAGAGAGAGCGAGATCCTTAAAAGTCTCGGTGAGGCCAGTGTCCAAATCTCAGGACCGCTTTCTGGCAACGTTTATTCGGGAATGCTCTGTTGCGGAATGTGTGTTGCCTCAGGAGCAACTATTTGACTTGTGTCACATGCCTGTGGGACGGGTATGACGGATGTGTTCTCTCTCTCCTCTCTTTTCTCTTTTGTCCTCCCTTTCCTTTGTCATCGCTCTCTCTCTCTCTCTCTTTTCCTCTTTCTCCCATCCTCTGAAAAATTACACTGGTCACAAGGATTCCAGACGTGGACTTCTCTGATAGAAACAAAAACTAGTGATGCGATTATAGAGAGAGGGTTTGATGGATGGCATGGAGGTAGACAGAGACACGATTGAACTGCTGTAATTGCCATGACCTTTCCTTCCGTACGTACGCTGTGCTCCAGGTGTGGACGTAGAGACCGAGAAGATTAACATGTTCTTACGCAGGTCAAAGTCATACTCAGTTATTTGGAGATTCAAGCACTAGATGGTCATTTTATAACCAAGTGCCACGCTCTACAAACTGTGACAAAGGCAGTAGGCATATTCTTCAATAGCAACAACCCGTATTGGCCCGTATTGAGAAAGCCTCTCAATCGGAGTAGGAGTGCTGATCTAGGATCAGTTTAGACTTTTACTTCATAATGAATAAGGCTATATGGACAGCGAGGACCTGATCCTAGATCAGCTCTCCTCCTGAGACGCTATGTGAATACAGGCCCGGGACACAAAGGTTAAAAAGAAATCTTGAACTCTGTGAACTCTAAATCAATACAAGCAGAGAAGCGTCACTGCTCAGTAACAACAAAGGGACAGAGAGGCACTATCTGGAAACCAAAAGAAAAGCTTCAAAACACACACACACACACACACACACACACACACACACACACACACACACACACACACAGGGTGTTATTCCAGTGCATTAATTAATTGAAGCCACCTGGTGTCCCAGATCTACATCAGTAGATCACCCTGACTAGAGGGGAACAATGAAAAAAGCAGTGGAACTGGCTTCAAGGCCCATAGTTGAGTTCGAGGGCTACAAAGTGACTATGGGGCCTGGTCAAAAGCAATGCACTATATAGGGAATAGGGTGCCATTTGGGAGGCATTCTTTCCTTCAGCGTGAGCTTCCAGCTGTCATGGGAGCTGTCAATGAGTTATCTGTCTGATGATCTTGGCGGCATTTTGAAAGCATCTGCAGTCACACATGCACATGCCTGTTCTGACACACACACACACAGACACACAGACACAGACACACACACACACACACACACACACACAGACACACACACACACACACACACAACACACACACACACTGCGACCATTTAGTCGCATTTTGCGACCATTTGACTTGGCTGTGCAAGTAAAAAAAAATTATATTGGTCACGTCGGTGCGAGCTGCACATTCTACATGGTCACCTCAACAACAAAAAATGGCATATTTTATGAAGGCTAAAACCCTTATGATTTGGTCAAACCGTAAAGTACGATTTTGTAATGAAAGTGGCTGCCTGCCCCTGTACCTGTTTGGCTGGGGCCTGCTGCTGTTAGAGCGAGCCAATCTCTCCCTCCTTTCCTGGGGGAAAAAAATGCTTGAGGAGAAAAAAAACGGTTGTGATTGTATAACATTTTAAAGTCCAATTGCCGGGAGAACACAGCTATTCCTGTTGTCACAGTATCCTGTGGGAGAGAGGAGGTTATCAGCTTTCTGTAGGTATACTTTTTATTTCTCAACTCTAAATTTTGAGCACAATAGCAACTATTTTACAAACAAGATATTTGATATGGCTTTGAGATAAGGAGCGAGCGAAATGCGCATTGGCCATTGCGAGTGCAGAGACCTTATTGGGCGGTAGGCTACAACTGCACAAAAAATGGGATATTAAATAGACTGTTAAATGAATATATGGCTCCTTCTCCGTGGCCGACGAAGCCGCGTCCTCGGGGCATGCGCAGACCAGCTGGCAGGTGTGTTTACGGACATATTCAATCGCTGCCTATCCCAGTCTGCTGTCCCCACATGCTTCAAGATGGCCACTATTGTTCCTGTACCCAAGAAGGCAAAGATAACGGAAATGACTACCGCCCAATAGCACTCACTTCTGTCATCATGAAGTGCTTTGAGAGACTAGTCAAGGATCATATCACCTCCACCTTACCTGTCACCCTAGACCCACTTCAGTTTGCATACCAACCCAACAGGTCCACAGACCATGCAATCGCCATCACACTGCACACTGCCCTATCCCATCTGGACAAGAGGAATACCTATGTAAAAATGCTGTTCATTGACTATAGCTCAGCATTCAACACCATAGTACCCTCCAAGCTCATCATTAAGCTTGAGGCCCTGGGTCTCAACCCTGCCCTGTGCAATTGGGTCCTGGACTTTGAAGGGCCGCCCCCAGGAGGTGAAGGTAGGAAACAACATCTCCACTTCGCTGATCGTCAACACTGGGGCCCCACAAGGGTGCCTGCTCAGCCCCCTCCTGTACTCCCTGTTCACCCATGACTGCATGGCCATGCACGCCTCCAACTCAATCATCAAGTTTGCAGACGACACAACAGTAGTGTGCTTGATTACCAACAACGCCGAGGCAGCCTACAGGGAAGAGGTGAGGGCACTCGGAGTGTGGTGTCAGGAAAACAACTTCTCACTCAACGTCAACAAAACAAAGGAGATGGTCATGGACTTCAGGAAACAGCAGATGGAGCACCCCCCTATCCACATCGACTGGACACCAGTTGAGAAGTTTGAAAGTTTAACCTCTTGTCGTTCGCCTAGGATAGGGGGCGCTACAGCGATTTTTGGAAAAAATTCATGCCCATTTTAAACGGCCTCCTACTCAAACTCAGAAGCTAGGATATGCATATAATTAATACATGTGGATAGAAAACACCCTAAAGTTTCTAAAACTGTTTGAATGGTGTCTGTGAGTATAACAGAACTCATATGGCAGTCAAAACCCCGAGACCGATCGTAACAGGAAGCGGAATTCTGAATTGCGGACTCAACTTCATCAGTTTGCCTGTAAATCACACAGTGAGCAATGGTTCATTGAGCACTTCCTATTGCTTCCACTAGATGTCCCCAGTCTTTACAAAGTGATTTGAGCCTTCTACTGTGAAAACTGAATGAATGAGACGCAGTGGAACGTGGTCACACGGAGAGGGCCATCACCATTATGACGCCGGCGCCCCTGGCTACCCTCCCCTTTCGAAACGTTTTGAAACACAATGCAATCGTCCCCCTTGAATCTTATTGGAGCTCTGGTTGAAAAAGGCCCTAAAGATTTATGTTATACAACGTTTGACATGTTTGAACGAACCTAAATAAAAAAAAATGAATTTTTTCGAAAGTGGAGTCCCGCGCACGACGGAACTTTTGGTGCAGCCTTCAGAACGCGCTAACAAGAACAAGCTATTGGAACATAAAGGATTAACTTTTTCGAACTAAAATACATTTGTTGTGGACCTGGGATTGCTAGAAGTGCTTTCTGATGAAGATAATCAAAGGTAAGGGATTATTGACAATAGTATACAAGACTAGATTTGATATGCGATTGTTCCAAGATGGCGCTGACCTGTAACGGTAGCCTATTTTCTGAGTATCGCATCCCCTTTTATCGCAAAGTGTGATTACCCAGTAAAGTTATTTTTAAATCTGGCATTACAGGTGCTTTCAAGAGATATTCATCTATAAATCTTAGAATGACAATATTACATTTTAAAAATGTTTTCGAATAGTAATTTAGTAAATTGTAGCGCTGTTTCACCGGATGCATTTGAGGGAAAATAGTTAGTCAACGTTATGCGCCGATGTAAAATGCTGTTTTTATATATAAATATGAACTTTATCGAACAAAAGAATGCATGTATTGTGTAACATGATGTCCTAGGGGTGTCATCTGATGAAGATTGTCAAAGGTTAGTGCTGCATTTAGCTGTTTTTTGGTTATTTGTGATGCATGTGGTTGGTCGGAATATGGCTATGTGGCTACTTTTACGATATACTCCTCTAACATAATCTAATGTTTTGCTTCTGCTGTAAAGCCTTTTTGAAATCGGACAACGTGGTTCGATTCAGGAGAGGTGTATCTATAAAACGATATAACATAGTCCTATATTTAAAAAAATAAAATAATTACATTTCGTTATGCTAATTGAGATAGGATTTTTCGCTGGATGTCCGTCCCGAGCCCGACAAGGGGTTAAATTGTCTCAGCCTACACATCACCTACAAACTGAAATGGTCCACCCACACAGACAGTGTGGTGAAGAAGGCGCAACAGCGCCTCTTCAACCTCAGGAGGCTGAAGACATTTGGCTTGTCACCTAAAACCCTCATAAACTTTTACAGATGCACAATTGAGGACATCCGGTCGGCTGTATCACCGCCCTCAACCGCAAGGCTCTCCAGAGGGTGGTGCGGTCTGCACAACGCATCACCGGGGGCAAACTACCTGCCCTCCAGGACACCTACAGCACCAGATGTCACTGGAAGGACAAAAAGATCATCAAGGACAACAACCACCCGAGCCACTGCCTGTTCACCTCGCTACCATCCAGAAGGCGAGGTCAGTACAGGTGCATCAAAGCTGGGACCGAGAGACTGAAAAACAGCTTCTATCTCAAGGTCATAAGACTGTTAAACAGCCATCACCAACACAGAGAGGCTGCTGCTACATACAGACTCAAATCATTGGCCACTTTAATAAATGAATCACTAGTCACTAAATAATGCCACTTTAATAATGTTTACATATCTTACATTACTCATCTCATATGTATTTACTGTATCTTATACCATCTATTGCATCTTGCCTATGCCGCTCAGTCATCGCTCATCCATTTATTTATATGTACATATTCTTATTCCATCCCTTTAGATGTGTGTATTAAGTAGTTGTTGTGAAATTGTTAGATTACTTGTTAGATATTACTGCACTGTCACACCTAGAAGCACAAGCATTTCACTACACTAGCATTAACATCTGCTAACCATGTGTATGTGACAAATAAAATTTGATTTGATAGCAGTGGGTATTATATTTGGAGTTAGTGAACTAGCTAATAATGTGTTTTGAATTTCCACTTCCACTTACTTAGCCCCAAATAAATTAGCCTATGATAAATGATGAATAAATGATGATGATGATGAATAAATTAGCCTATGATTTCTAATTAGCCTATTATTTTACATAAAGATGCAGGCAAATTCATCTCTTCTAAAAGAAAATATATATATTCTGGAGCCTTATTTTAACAGTAAAATATAACAGCCTAATTGTCAACACAAAATGCACGACAATCAATGGATTAGGTTGCACATTAAAATATTTTGAATCATAACATGAAAAGATGAAAACGTATTTCTTCAATACCATCTCAGTAGTGTTTTGCACTTTGTAGCCCTTCACACTCGTACCCCTATACGAGTTGAAAATGGCAGATTTGGACACTGATAAGTGCCTAAACTGGAACACAGTAGCTGTACAGTAATATGCTATAAATGACATCAGAGCACAGGGTCTCAGCTTCACAGCTCTGTATGGGTTTTGACTGACAGCCATTTTGAACTTGAGCCCCGTTTCTCGACAAGAAGTTGCACCCGTCCCTCCCACTATGTTTAGTTGTCTACGTGAGGTAAATGTTGTAAATTAAGAGGACTCAGTGTATTTTGAAAGATGTGACGTTGAGGATTAGAATAAATAGCGCTTTGATGTCATACAAGCAAGACAAACACCCGGGAGTTAAAATGTGCACTTTACATTTCCATACCATAAAACCCGTGCAAAATACAGTGTCAATGTTTATGATCACTATGTTTCATGTACAGTTACAAGATGACATGGTGTTATACCCTGGGTTGTCCCGAACAGAATTAGCCTGTTGTATTGAGAAGAAAACCTCCGTTCTATGTGCGCCAAAATTACGATCGGCTTCTCTGAATTACCTTGTGAAAACACTAAGGTCGCATGTTTCTAATTTAGCTAGTCGTGTTGCCAATAGAACAGCTTTCAAATGACGCCCACCTGAACCAGATTGCGATTTATAATGGGCTCTTTTTGGATTGTGTAAACAACAACATTAATTGTGTGTGATGGCGAGGATGCGGAGCTGAGTTTATTTAAGTCATCAAAGCGCATTGAAATGACTTAGGAACTGTGCACACTTTGGGGAAGTGTGTGTCCACTTGGAGACACCAGTTAGTCCTCTCACTCAAACCCCCTTGTCATGTTGCACCTACCCCAAATTTTATAAGAATATTCTAATCATGTTACTGAACGTATCCAGAGTGTTTTCAGATTGTTAACAACAAATGTGGTGAAAAGTACAGTAAATGTAAAATGCACATAAAATAAACATATTTGGATTCAGTCTTGTGTCTGGTGAACTGTTGTGTCCTCGCCTTTAGTCTAATAATTTTCCCGTAATCTCCAAACCGTTCCCTTTTCATTGCTACCATGGGTATGCATTTCATATTTCTTCTGTAAGAAACCTTTCAATATAGCCCTATCCATATATGGGCGCCCGAGTTGCGCAGCGGTCTAAGGCACTGCATCTCAGCGCAAGAGGCATCACTACTATATCATAACCACCATCGATAAAAGACAGTACTGTGCAGCCATCTTCATCGACCTGGCCAAGGCTTTCAACTCTGTCAATCACCGCATTCTTATCGGTAGATTCAATAGCCTTGGTTTCTCAAATGACTGCCTCGCCTGGTTCACCAACTACTTCTCAGATAGAGTGTGTCAAATCAGAGGTTCTGTTGTCCAGACCTTTGGCAGTCTCTATGGGGGTGCCACAGGGTTCAATTCTCAGGCCGACTCTTTTCTCTGTATATATCAATGATGTGGCTCTTGCTGCTGGTGATTCTCTGATCCACCTCTACGCAGACGACACCATTCTGTATACATCTGGCCCTTCTTCGGACACTGTGTTAACAAACCTCCAGACGAGCTTTAACGCCATACAACACTCCTTCTGTGGCCTCCAACGGCTTTAAAATGGCAGTAAAACTAAATGCATGCTCTTCAACCGATTGCTGCCCACAGCCGCCCGCCCAACTAGCATCACTACTCTGTACGGTTCTGACTTAGAATATGTGGACAACTACAAATGTCTGGTTAGACTGTAAACTCTCCTTCCAGACTCACATTAAGCATCTCCAATCCATAATTAAAACTAGAATCGGCTTCCTATTTCGTAACAAAGCCTCCTTCACTCATGCTGCCAAACATACCCTTGTAAACTGACTATCCTACCGATCCTTGACTTCGGCAATGTCATTTACAAGATATCCTCCAACAATCTACTCAGCAAATTGGATGTAGTCTATCATAGTGCCATCCGTTTTGTCACCAAAGCCCCATATACTACCCACCACTGCGACCTGTATGCTCTATTTGGCTAGCCCTCGCTACATATTCGTCGCCAAACCCACTGGCTCCAGGTCATCTATAAGTCTTTGCTAGGTAAAGCCCCGCCTTATCTCAGCTCACTGGTCACCATAGCAACACCCACCCGTAGCACACGCTCCAGCAGGTATATTTCACTGGTCATCCCCAAAGCCAACACCACCAAAAATCACAGAAGCTGGAGACTCAAGCATCAGCTGTCAGAGCAGCTTACCGATCACCGTACCTGTACACAGCCCATCTGTAAATAGCACACCCAACTACCTCATCCCCATATTGTTATTTTTATTTATTTTGCACCCCAGTATCTCTACTTGCACATCATCATCTGCACATCTATCACTCCAGTGTTAATGCTAAATTGTAATTATTTCGCCTCTATGGCCTATTTATTGCCTTACCTCCCTAATCTTACTACATTTGCACACACTGTACATAGATTTTTCTATTGTGTTATTGACTGTACGTTTGTTTATCCCATGTGTAACTCTGTGTTGTTGTTTTTGTCGCACTGCTTTGCTTTATCTTGGCCAGGTCGCAGTTGTAAATGAGAACTTGTTCTCAACTGGCCTACTTGGTTAAATAAAGGTGAAAAAATATATATATATATTTTCAACTACAGTCCCTGGTTTGAATCCAGGCTGCATCACATCCGGCCATGATTGGGAGTCCCATAGGGCAGAGCACAATTGGCCCAGCTTCGTCCAGGTTTGGCCGGGGTAGGCCGTTATTGTAAATAAGAATTTGTTCTTAACTGACTTGCCTAGTTAAATAAAGGTTAAATAAAAATACTATAAAAAAAATAGGCAAATTCCCACAAGTGTAAAGGGTTAATAAAGCACTGTGAATGACTTTATAAGATGACTCATTCTTTCTATTGCTTGACACCACAAAAAAAATTGGTGACACCAAATCATGGGCTGGTGCCACCAACTGAAAAACTTAGTGACACCAGTGCCACCAGGGGAAAATGTTAGTCTGGAGCCCTGCACATGCAAACACAAACACAGGCAGCCAAACACACACACACACACCAGGCAGGCCCTGTATAAACTTTACAAAGAACAGAGTCAACTGTGTTCCACCTGTTGTGTACTTTAGGAACGCCCAGTGGATTAGCCTGTTGAATAAGATAAAAACTCCCATCCAAGATCATCAGTCCAGCTCACCAGAGCTTCTCCAGTCCACAGCCCAGCGAGCCAATGTTCTAAAACACTAACTAAACTTTAGACATTTGAATCAAGTTCCTTACAGAGAACATCTAGGATTAAATCTACCCCTCCCTCCTCCGCCTACAGGGTGTCTGTAACTATGTTGGGCCTCAAACAAAATCTCACTGTTCACCAAAAGTATTTTTCCTTCCACTTGAGCAGGCAGCAGGTAGAGAGGGAACACCTCCACCTTTATTTGTAGGGGAGTGGAACAGAGCAAAGCGTAAGGATTTAGCCCCAGGTCTGACATTACATCATCGCGGGGTTTCTCAGCGGAGCGGTGTATCAGGGACCGGAATTATTCACTGAACCCTTTGAAGAACTCAGCCTGGCCCTGCCTCTCCCTCCCGCTCTCTTTCTTCTTCCTCTCTCGCTCTATCACCATGTGTCTCTCTCTCTCTCTGCCTCTCTCTCTCTCTCTGTCGCTGTCCCTCTCTCTTGTCCCTCTCTCTGCCTCTCTGTGTCGCTCTCTTTCTCTCCGCCTCTGCCTCAGAGCGGCAGGTCCTTTGATGCTAGTACTGTGAGCACGTTGCTGCCTCCCCGCCCGATACTATCTGCTCAGACGGCACATTCATGTGGTTTATCTATGCAGCACAGCCAGACTGCAGTAGCCTTTCACCCTCCCATCCTTCCCTGCCAACCACAGGCCCTTCCCTGTTCAGGGTCCAAAACTGGAAAGGTAGGTAGCCAGGCAGGGCAGGGCAGAAAAGCAGGCATGCAAGCAGGGCAGGGCACGGAGGTAGGTCAGGCAGCAGCATGGCTTTGATATGGTGTAGTGTAATCCTGTGTATTTGTGGGGGGGGCAGGAATCACACACACAATCAAGGGAACTACTTTTCCAGATGAGTAGACCCATTTCTCACTCCCAAGATCTGGGACACGTCACTTACATGAGTTCTGGGAAGATGAGGAAGGGGAGGAAGGAGATGGGGGACCAGAGATGATACATCTTCCTCCTGTACTCAGGGGAGACGACTGACTACGACGGCACTTCACCAGGGAAACAAATGAAGCTCCCAGCCAACCCAGTCTGGTCCAACCAGCCGGTCCCAATTCATCATACCTCAGGCCCCATTGTCGAACAGCCTCCTTGGTTGGCTGGGTCCTCCTCATTACTGGAACCGCCACCACCACCATCCCAGAAAATATCCTCCTGTCTGGGGGGGCACCAAGAGGGGGGATGGCTGGTGGAGGCCAGGGCTTCCACCTCCACCAAATAATCCCAGCCAAGCTATTTGTCCCCATAGGGCAGCCTTGTAAAATGACCCTTATACCACAGTTGTGTAAGAGTCCAAAAGAGGAAACGATGGCGGAGAGAGAGAAATGGCCAGGTTGTGACAGAGGATGTGTCAGCTTTTATGGTTTGTGCAGACCCTAATAACACCGATATGATACCTTAGTCTCGGGACAGATGGAGGCACAAAACCAATAATGCCTTCCACTGAGTAATAACAATATAATGCTAATAAGCCTGGAACACGGAAATGGCATCAAGGGACTTCCATTAGCCAAACTGGCTTACTATAATAAACCGGTATGAAAGAGCAGGGAACAATAGATATGGGATTTGATGATTATGAAACTAATAATTAATTCTCCTTACAATGAAGCACAGTGAGTCGAGGTTTATATAGATCAAAGGAAAGCAGTGGTAAAAACCTCTGAAAGACCTAAGAGGCTGATGTAATTTATGTAACGATGTACACAAAGAGAGACCTTTGAACACCGTGAGAGTGAGACAGATTTGTGATAAGGCTTCTCCTCTCATGACAGCGTGAGCAAACCAGGTTAACGGGCGCTAAGTGTGTGCGTGTGCGCACAATCCGAGCCTGTACGTACGTGCTTGTGTGGAGCCAGCCAGCCAGAGTGCAGAGGACTGAAAGGGACTCCAGGCCATGCAGCTAGCTAGCTACCCAGCTACCTTCCACAGTCAGTTCACAGTCCCAGAGTCTATCAGTCTATCTATCGGTGTATAGAAGCACAACAAAAGGGGGGCTGGACTGGTGTTATAGACCTCCCTCCAGTAGTCACCACATTCCTGACCAACAACAAAGCCTACCTCTGCTCTGCCTGGACCCGCCATGGAGAGAGAGCATTGTCATCTCCCTCCTAACCCCAACTCTAGCCCCCCTCGTAGCCCCACAGCCTTTGTTTTCTAGCTAGGCCCTCTGTGTCAGGGGATAGAAATGTAGGCTGACTGAGGCCGGATGCAGCCAAGTGATGGACTGGCCCTTGCAGCACGACAGTCATCAAAGAGGGGAACGATGACCATGATGGGGGCTTTTCAGAAGTTAATGCAACCCAGTCTCAGTCCCCTCAGTGTGGTTCTGACTCAACGACAGAGAGCGCTGCCTGCTAATCTCTCAGAGGGGAGCATCAAAGCCTCTCTCCCGCTCTCCGTCTCTCACTCAGCCCAGTGGAAAGTAACCTAGCTGTTGGGGCCACCAGAACTAACACGCACTTGGTACACACACAGAACGGGGGGGGGTGGGGGGGGGGAGAGAAGCAAGAGGCAGAACAGGTCAGAACAGGTCCGTGAAAACAGGAGACAGATAAAGTCAGTGTGTCGGCAGGTGGAAGACAGGGGGAGAGGTATGAGGGGGTTGAGCTGTTGGTCTGATTTAGAATGTCATACAACGCCTCCGACATCCATCAGCCCACGGTGCTTTGTGGCAGGCCGTGATGCAACAACGTACAGATTAGTGATAGGGAGTTGTGTTTCGTGACATACCGGTACACGTTTGTTGTGAAGGGAAGAGGCAAGCATTAGGGCCTGGTTTCCTCGTCTGTGTGTCAAAGGAGGAGTAGACGGCAGGGGAAGAAGAAAGCAAACGAGTGAGAGAGAGAGAGAGAGAGAGAGAGAGAGAGAGAGAGAGAGAGAGAGAGAGAAAGAGAGAGAGAGAGAGAGAGAGAGAGAGAGAGAGAGAAACTATTCTGTTCTATTCCGAAAAATACAAACGCAACCTCAAATGACTTTGGCTGGGACTTAAAAGCGGAGCCGGGTGGCGGTTAAAGAGACGATAGCACTTAAAATACAGCTGCCACCGCGAAACCAATAAATGGAGAAAGTAGGCGAGCAGGGCACTTATAACCTTTTAAACCCTACAGCTATATAGTGCTAGCTGCTTGTGTACTGCTTGTGTACTGCTTCTGTTGCTTGGCGGCAGGCGAGGCGGGCGGCGCTGGGAGGGGTCCTGTTCCGGGTACCTCCCGTCCTTTCTGGGCTTTGCCCATTATGGCCTCCTCTCTTGGGGTTTCCAGCCTGTGGTCGAGAAAGAGCGAGCGAGAGAAAGCAGCGCTGCCTGGATCCCTCAACCACACCAAGCTCTCATTATAGTCTAAATGCAGCGGAACATAACTCCTGCCTGGCCCGCTCGCTTTCTCTGAGCTGAGAGGAGGCATAGGCTTCAGTATATGGGTTTGGGATCCTCGTTTTCTAACTTTGTTGGTATGTGCAATGCGCAGGCTTTTATGAAAGTTACCAGTCAGATAAAGCTACTGTATAGACTATCCACTTCCAAGGAAATGACTCAATGTCAAAATATCAACATTTGATGCAGGTTATGGGTGGACTTCAAAAAGGTGACAGGTTGAGACAGCGAGTGAGACAAAGAGCCTCAGAGTCTCTGCTGGCTTTCTTCTGTCACTCTATTTCACAGGAGATTTGAGTCATTCCAAGGATGGAAGTGAGACAAAAGCCACATTCTGGTTCTGGTTTGAGTTCCATCTGGGACTGACAGATGCTGCCACAACTCTGTCCCTGCCTTGGTCCCTGCCTGCTCCTCTGTCCCTGCCTGCTCCTCTAGCATGCTGTGGACAGCATAGCCCTGCTGCAGGGAAATCAGACGCAGATGTGTGCTCTGCTCTGCTCAGGCCATGAGATGAGATGCAGGCAGCTTCCTTTGCCGGGCTAAAGGAACAGACAGCTTGGCCCGGGGAGAGACAATGTGGAGACAATAGGAGATATGATGAACAGATGCCTTCATTTTAACCTACTCAGAACCAAGCAGAGGCTAAATAATTAGGGAAAACCAATGCATTGTAAGATGTGTTATAAGCATATTTGAGCAATTATAATACTTTATCACTTCATAATAAAAAAAGTGTCATGCCACTGCATTTACTGATTGATATACAACCGATGTAAAAAAGGGCAACATAAGCGTTGCTATGGAGGCGGATTGTCGTAACTCTATGTGCATCCCATAATAAATGTGTATCCCAAACCAGGAAGTAGTATCAGTAGCTCCTACCCCCATGCAGATCAGGTTTAAGTCCCAAATGGCACCCTATTCCCTATATAGTGCACTACTTTTGACCAGAGCCCTATGGGTCCAGGTCCAAATTAGTGCAGTAAATAGGGAATAGGGTGACATTTGGGATGCAGACCAGATGGTGATGACTGATGGGGATACCCTCCAACTGTGTAAATATCGGTTGGCATCGTGATGGTGAATCTGAGCTCACTGTCGCCCGGATCGTCCACCTGGGTGAATCAGGCGGGGGTGGCGGTGTGGTCCCGCCATCATGGCCCTGTGTCATGGTCTTTACCGATGAGATGACACACTGCCTGTTGTTTACAGCAAGGTTTGGAGTTAAACACCATCACATTCACATTCACACACTGCCTCTTGTAATAGGGTTCAAAGTTAGTGGATTCCAAAATTATTCACACCCTTGATAAAGACGAGGAGAAATTACTATATAAAATAAATAATTCAAATACTGAGCTATATTTATATTGTATGCTAAAATACAAATTGGGAATTTATACTAATACAATTGCGAAGAGAAAGAGATGTTGTTTAAAACTTCTTGGTGACGGGGCAGTATTCGGAAATTCAGATGAATAACGTGCCCACATTAAACTGCCTGCTACTCGAGCCCAGAAGGTAGGATATGCATATTATTAGTAGATTTGGATAGAAAACACTCTGAAGTTTCTAAAACTGTTTGAATGATGTCTGTGAGTATAACAGAACTCATATGGCAGGCAAAAACCTGAGAAAAAAATCCAACCAGGAAGTGGTTTGTAGTTTTTCAAGTGATTGCCTATCCAAACTACAGTGTCTGTGGGGTAATTTTGCACTTCCTAAGGCTTCCACTACATGTCAACAGTCTTTAGAACTTTGTTTCTCATGCTTCTACTGTTACTGGGGAGAGAATAAGAGCTGACTCAACCAATGGACTGCCTGAGACCAATGAGTTGTTTACTGCGCGGTCACGCAGGTGCGCCCACGCAGGTGCGCCGTTCCTTCTTTTTCCTCTGTAATGAAAACACTATTGTCCGGTTGGAATATTATCTAATATTTATGATAAAAAGACCCTAAGGATTGATTGTAAACATTGTTTGACATGTTTCTACGAACGGTAATGGAACTTTTTGACTTTTCGTCTCGGGTTTTGCGCTCGCGCATTATGCCTTTGGAATAGTGATCTGAACGTGCGAACAAAACGGAGGTATTTGGACCTAAATATGGAGTTTATCGAAAGAAAAAAAAGCATTTCTTGTGGGAGTCCTGGGAGTACATTCCGACAAAGATCAGCAAAGGTAAGTGAAGATTTATAATGCTGTTTCTGAGTTTTGTTGACTCCAGAACTTGGCGGGTAACTGTATAGCTTGCTTTGATGGCTGAGCTCTGTACTCAGAATATTGAACAATGTGCTTTCGCCGTAAAGCTATTTTGAAATCTGACACAGCGGTTGCATTAAGGAGAAGTGTATCTATAATTCTTTCAATAACTGTTGTAAATTTGATCAACGTTTATGATGAGTATTTTTGTGAATTGATGTGCTCATTCACCGGAAGTTTTGGGAAGCAAAGCATTTTCTGAACATCACGTGCCAATGTAAAATGGGGGTTGTGGATATAAATATGAACTTTATCAAACAAAACATACATGTATTGTGTAACATTGAGTCCTGGGAGTGTCATCTGATGAAGATCGTCAAAGGTTAGTAATACATTTTTGCTGTATTTCTGGTTTTTGTGATGCCTCTCCTTGCTTGGAAAATGGCTGTGTGGTTTTTCTTGTCTCGGCGCTGTCCTAACACAATCTAATGTTATGCTTTCGCCGTAAAGCCTTTTGGAAATTGGACAATGTGGTTGGATTAACAAGTAGGATAGCGTACTGTACCTATTAAGCCCACTTCGATCTTTTGATTTAATGTTTCAACCAATGAATCTGTCTGTTATTATTCTAAGCCAAAAGCCAATCCGATGTTTTACTATCAAGTTATGTGCAAGTTCCCACTTGTGGACAATTTGAAAGCGGCAAAAAAACTTGTGTTGAGGCGACCTAAGACAAACGTGTTTTCCAGATATTTTGTGTACCTTCTCAGATAAGTGATCATACTTTATGTACAATTAAGGGAGGAATGTACTGATATGCACATGATAGCATATTTTATGTGCATTAATGACTATTTCTTGCAAAAAAAATCTGGGGTTTTCATGCTAGTCACAGTCACACAGTAGCAACATAACTTGGTGAACTGCAACACGATAATAGATTTCAGGCATTAACAGCTTACATTTTGAAATGCCTTTTGTCTTATTTAACTCTTAAATGAACCTTGCATTATTATGCATAGATTACATTTTTGTAAATTTGACATTTCTCAGGTGGGCTTAAAGGGTACAGTAGCACAAAAAGCACTCCCTCTATATAGAATGTAAACAGCAATAAAGAAACATTGTTCAATATGATAAATACTAAATTTGCATAATATTGTAGAATATAGTGTATATTTATACCCCAAACCATTGGTTTTCAAATATGTTATGAGTAGACGTTGCTATTCTGTCTTTTTAACAATAAATCCCTGTTGTTCCAAAAGCCCAGTATGCTCCTATTAAGACGAGTTTGCAGTGACACACACAGGGACAGTGTGTTGATAGCCGTAATATTCAATGATCATGAGCATAATAGTTTTTTGTTCAGATTTAAGTTGATTAAAACACAAAAACTACAGTTAGGCATATTATGGATTTAGCCATGGTGTCAATTAGAATCCTGTACTGTCTCCAAGACGTCTGGAGTGGAGAGTTGGAAAATTACAATATAGTGTAGCTCAGTACTGGTATTTTTTCTATACAGTCTTTTTTGTTCATCTTTATCAAGAGGGTCAATAATTTCACTGTATAATTTCACTGTAAATGGTGCCACAGTCAAACCCACACAATGTATTCATTGACAATGAAGACAGCCGTCACAAATTACTAAAAACTGCAAAGACAAAACATGAAGTGACAATAATGTATGCATGTTGTATTATATCTAAGGCTGTGGCTACAGTAGACCCATTCTTTATTTTCTTCCACAACACATCACACCAGTTGAACTTGAGGCCGGCAATTTGTATTTATCAGTGGAGGCTGCTGCGGGGAGGACGGCTCATAATAAAGGCTGGAATGGTATGGTTTCCATGTGGTTGATACCATTCCATTGACTCCATTCCAGGCATTACTATGAGCTGACCTCCCCTCAGCAGCGTCCACTGGTATTATATTCAGTGTTCTAAAATCTACATTCTATGTTCTAATTCTACGTTCCACATTCTAACGGCAGGTAGTCCGTCACAGGGTAGATGGGGAGGGGTCCGGCTCCACCTGCAGAGAGAATACCCCATATAATTTCACTCCCTGACTGAGGGTGATTTAAAGAGACATTGATACCTCCCTATTATGTAGTCAAATTGTAGGCAATCAGGGACCTGGGACCTGGGAACTGGCCTGGCTGGGAGGGAGGGAGGGAGGGAGGGAGGGAGGGAGGGAGGGAGGGAGGGAGGGAGGGAGGGAGGGAGGGAGGGAGGGAGAAAGAGAGAGGGAGGGATAAGCTGATCGTTCTGGACTCTGGCGTCTCATCCACATCAAGTCATCTCACTTTCCCCTTAACGGCGCAGAGCAAATAGAAAATTGACTTAACTTATTATTTTTGGCCCCCGCCACTCATGGGGCAGAGCTCAGGGGGTGTTCGCTTTGGGGAGCAGGAGAGTAAGGTGGAGAGCACAGTGGTTATTGAACCACTTTGCTCAGGAACCATGCCAAGCCCCCCCAGTCCTAACACCAACCACTACCTACTGAGGTCTGGAGACCACTGTACATAAGAGGTAGAGCAAACCCCCAGGGGCCAAACAGCTGGGACTGACTGAGGCCTGCCTTCCTAACCTGGCCGACTCGGCCCTGTAAACCACCTCTCAGACGGTGCCAAGTAAAGGCCTCCATTCACACTGACTGGGAGAATGCTGAAACAAAGACAGCCAACAGCGGCGAAGTGGAGTGGCTAAAGAGAGAGGGCAGTGTGGGAAATACATGGAGGGGACTAGTGATTTGGGGGTGAAAGCTATAATCCCTTATTGATGCCACTTGTTAAATCCACAAAAAATCAGTGTAGATGAAGGGGAGGAGACAGGTTAACGAAGGATTTTTAAATTGAGACATGAATTGTGTATGTGTGACATTCATTCGGGGTATGGTAGTAGGTGCCAGGCGCACCGGTTTGTGTCAAGTACTGCAACGCTGCTGGGTTTTTCACGCTCAACAGTTTCCCGTGTGTATAAAGAATGGTCAACCACCCAAAGAACATCCAGCCAATGTGACACAACTGGGGGAAGCATTGGAGTCAACATTGGCCAGCATCCCTGTGGAACGCTTTCAATACCTTGTAGAGCCCATGCCAAGGAATTGAGGCTGTTCTGAGGGCAAAAAAAGTGTGTGTGTGGGGGGGGGGGGGGGGGGGGGGGGGCGTACAACTCAATATTAGGAAGTTATTCCTAATGTTTGGTTTACTCAGTGTATTGAATCATGAGAATTACAATACATATCGGCACCTAAGTATCATGATAATATAGTATTGTGAGGTCCGTGGCCATTCCCAGCCTAGAGGGGATAATAGTGAAAGTATTTTGGTATGGTTATAGCAAGTCTTACAATTCATTATAACTAGGACTGGGATGATAGTATTGTGATACTCATTAGTATCAAGGAAACAGAACACAAAGCGGGTTTAACGTCAACAGGAAAACAATCCTAATGTTGGAAACAAACATCATTATGTTGCCATTCAACGTCACATTTTATAGATTTTACAAGCTGTAGCAAACAATATTTTACATACAGCAGGTTTTTAAAAGACCAATACTGGTATCTTCACAACCCTAATTAAAATTGCATCATAATGAATTATACCTGTGGGTACAAAGTAATCATTACAGAAACATAATAAGGTCTGATGCATACACAAGGTAGCATGCATGAGCACCTACCCAGTTTCATTGCACAAGGCTTACTAAGGCATAATAGCAAGGCCTCTATGGTTTGAAATGCCATTACTTTAACGATTCAAAAATGCAGTCTTAAGGTTGCCATCTCTCTTAGTCAATCATTCACAAAACACATAAACAACCATTAGCAACTACTGAAACAGAACCAGTTCGGACATGGTGATTCTGTCCTTCTGTACTGGACAAAATGTCCCTCCTCTTTACAAAGAAGGACAAAGAATACAAGCTGCCACACAGTGGTCATTATGTTAGCAAAGAAATGAAAACCTAAATAGACGTTTTCAATGCAAAGTTGAGGTCCCACATTTCTGTGTGGTTAGCAAGCCAAGCCAAAATGCCAACAAATGCTATATGTGTAGAAACATGATCCACAATGTGCTACTTTCATAGCAAAATATGACAAATTGTTGTTATTTTTATGAAAACACACTTGTGAGTACACACACACACACACACACACACACACAATTCATTCAAGTTCTCTTCAGGAAAGTGTATTCTTTGTGGCTCCGTAATGTAATCTTACTGCATGAGTTAGAAAGCAGTAATAAATGAGTTACAGACATCACTATAGATTCCTGCAACAATCCTAACAAGACCTGGATAAGGTATGTCATATATGAAGAGTAACGTGCAAACACCTCACACTGCTACTTCATTAAACATGTAGGTTAGCCCACTAATAGTCATAATTGGAGTCATCTTTGAAATTAGACCCTTTCTAGCTAATCACGGTCATGTGTAGGTTACTGTAGCAGTGCAAACCACTACTAGGCTGAGATAGTTCTCCAAATCATGACTGATAGTAATAGACCATACCAAAACGAAGTAACAAGCTGGTACAATTAAAATATATGGGGTAGTTTGTTCAATTGTTATGTTGTTACAAAATATCCACACACAATCACTTAACTTCAAAGAAATTGTCTGTGTGAAAGATTGATAATGTATCTTCGCACCGTGGCGGTACAGTAGTTAGGAGGTTTAGTTATATTGGTTGAACTAAGAATATAAAAATAAGTCAATAATGAAAACAAACAACCATCCATAATTGGAAACGAAATGACCTATAGGCGTACTGCTGAATCAAATCATTAGACGTTATTTGACAAAACGTTTCTTGATTAGTTCCAGACAATCTCCTATTTGATGGAACTGTGACCAGCCATCTATCAGTTGTAACTCTGATCCAAGTTATGATGAACAACTTCTATGATTTTCCTGGGAACGTTTACAAGTGTAATAACCATGCTAATCCGTGGGGGAAAAAAAGGTTATTGAATGTATATGCCATGGCAGATTCTGGGTGAATCTGAGCTTTTATCCCGAAAAGAACCTGCAATGTACATGTGAAGGAGTTCCAAAAGATAGAAGCCATCTTGTAATCACATTTGGTAGCAATAGGACGCTAGTACCATCCTCACACACAACACACACAGTGCAACTCAACCCCCCCCCCCCCTCCTCCTGCTTCGATAAAGTTTTAGAGTAGAGTAGCAAAGTAGAATGAACGCCCAGGCTCTACTGATAAGCAAACAGAGCCGTAGCAACATATTGTATATGTCCTTCCCACAACTTAACTGAGTTGTACATACTTGCACGATCTCGCCCTCCGCGCTGATAGTGGCTCCTGCCTTTGAGAATCGTCCTTGCAACCCCGTCGTGTATGTAGTATAATCTCCATTTGGACTTGACTCAAACAGCACTACTTCCACAAAAGCCGTATCCTTGGCGAAAACCGTTCCAAGAGAAGTGGTGACCACGAAGATCACCAAGACCACCGAATCGGCTACACACTCTAACCTTCTCCTTGGTAAAATCATCATCTTGCCGGTTGGATATGCGCCGATCGGAACATAATTTCCAAGCGTGATTAGGTGATGGTGCTGAAATTCTGGGAATCGAATCTGAAGCGAGATCGATGCGTCAAAAGAGCGCCGTGTTTTCGCAATTGTGCAACGAAAGCTGTGCGTTGGCCGAGAGTGTTTATTTCACCATTGCAGCCTTGTCAATTACGTTGCCTGCTTGCTCTCGCTCTCTCTCTCTCTCTCTCTCTTTCTCTCTCTCTCTCTTTCTCACTCCCTCTCTCTCCAGCTCTACAAAGCGGATCTCCTTTGATCTCCAAACACGTGATTGTTTTAGTTTTTTTCCCGTGGAAAAGGGTTATCCCCACCCACCAATTTTCCTGACCCTCTACTTTCCACTCCCCGCGTTCGAGTGCCAGCATTCTGTTAAGGACGCACGACGCATTCATCGTTAACACTTCATATTTAGGAGCCTTATAGGTCGACAAAGTATGCCTCGAATTGAAGCCAGACATTTTATCAAACGTGATCCGTTTGAGTCGACATAGCCTAATCGAGGTTTAGTTTGGCTATGGACGAGAGATTTAACAGCCAACGTGGTTAAAATGTTCATAAACACTGTCTTTTAGAAGGGGTCATTCGCTCAGGGTTGAAGCCCTTGAAGATAGGAACGACCTTAAAATAATCATTACCCTCTTCAAAACAATTCATTATTTAACCCGGCTAATTTTTCAATTTCATTTCTGATATATCTGTGTCACTAGGCATTAATGGTAACTTGTTACATTAATGATACATCTGCCCCTATTGTGAGATGAAAAAGTTACTACGCAGCCTGTAGTTGCCGGTAGTTTTTGAGGAATAGATCACGAAGCATGCCGCGTGTTCGTGTTTAAGAAATAAAAGGGACAATTTAACCAACACTTTATACAAATCATGAATAAGGGCCTTTATAAATGGTTCATCAACGCTTATTTATGAAAAGTATTATAAAGTGTTATTTTTGGCATTATTAACACAATATGCATTACAAGTGGTCAAATACCCATGTCAGTGTTTTGTCTAGCTGCATTCCTCTCATCTTCAAAGGGTTCTTACCCTAATTGTTATTAAGACTGAGGTATGACAGGCTAATTACACGTACTTTCAGTAATTGAGAGAAACAGCCGTCACAGGTGTTTAAAGCATATCAAGGGTTATTTGTAACAGAAATATATCATCACTTTGGTGTTTTTTACACACTGTGAACGATTGAGGTGAGTAAACTATTGTAAACCATAACACAAACAATTACACGAAAATAGAGGACAAACATAAATATAGTGTATTTAGTAAAAAAATATAATAAGAATTAAATAAAGTATATTGTTACATGGATTATTTTTCAGTAGACAATAATATTGCTGTGAATAATATAATGGTGTTTGGACAGAGGACCAGTCTGATGTCTTGTCTTGAATCCTTTATCCAGACAGATGTGTGAGAGAGGCGTTTGTTTGTGTGCTGCATGGGACATGGCAGTGCCTGGGTGCTGGAGGATCACAATTCTAAGTCCCAAATGGCTCCCTATTCCTAGTCCCATAGGGCTCTGGTCAAATGTAGTACACTGTGTAGGGGATATGGTGCCATTTGGAACACAGTCTTAGCCTGGGAGGAAGAGAGGTTTGTTTCGAAACAGACAGATCTTATGTATAATTCCAGTGTCTGAATCAGAGGACCTCTGTGCAACATTTTATTTTTTCAATGCATTTAACAAAATGCAGGCCTACATGGGCTACAATATTTATTATAGAAACAGATTTTAAATTGGAATCAAGTGACATTTAATTTGATAATAACTGCATTGATTATCTACCCCTATCTTGTAAACAGCTTTTTCATCCTTGACTGATCTCATTTCAGCTGCAAATAGATAAATTGCTTTATCATCAAGTAACATGATTTTAAGTGTAAAATCTACTTAATGAGACGGTATCCTTATTACCACAGTGCTAGATGTAAAAAAAAAAAAAAACAGAAGCAAGGTCTCATCTCACAACTCTGTCAGTTGAGTCGCAGGGTGATTATGAAAACCAACTGCACGAGATGGAGACTAGAGGCCTTTTTAGGTCAAAAATGCAGCAGCCTTTGGAAAAAAAGCTGCTTTCTGGTCAACATATGTTCTTATTCAAATGCCGGCAATGCAGAGGAGCAAAAAAATTCGAAGGAGTTGAAGCTAGCAAGCTGATTTTTAAGATGTTTTTTTCTTCTTCCACCCTCAAGCATGACAATTATTTACAGATCACCTTTGCCTGGTGATGTCACCATTGATTGTGATCAAGTCCACATCTGTGGACTATCTGTCCTGCAACACACAGATGGACACACACACACACACACACACACACACACCAAAGTCATCTTTAGCTATTTCTAGTCTTGTCATCTGAAGTGGTCAAAATCACTCAATTATTAAATACTTAGCTTTCAAATGTAAGATGTGCCGTTTGTTTGAGCACCCATCAAAATATTTTTATGAATCTTTAAAGGTATAGCAGCTCTACACTACACAGATGCTCCCGAGTGGCGCAGCAGTCTAAGGCACAGCATCTCAGTGCAAGAGGTGTCACTACAGTCCCTGGTTCAAATCCAGGCTGTGATTGGGAGCGTGATTGGTGCACAATTGACCAAGTGCCTGGTTAAATGTAAAAATGTTTCTGGGATTTCCCAGTATTTGTAAAGACTGTTTTGATATACTCCGAACACTGTCTGTCATTGACTGTATACACCACTGACCACAGTTATTGAACATGTTCTCCTAAACAATACTGATTATAAATAATAATGCAAGATGCCAATACATGATCAATATAACATTCCGTTGGCGCCGTCTCTCATCTCGAGTTATTTCAAATAAATGTAGATTATTTTCCCATAGAGGTTCGGTGTTGAAGAAACATGAAGCTACAGTGTAGCATTATCATTTTTGAACAGGTATAATACAATGACATCAAAACACAACATTATCAATAAACCAGTAGACAAGGGGAACTTATTTTGTCTACAAGTCAGCAGATATTGCTTCTCATAACGGTAGATTTAAGTTTTTACATCAAGCCTGCCCTCTGCTGGTTTGTAAAAGACCTGCAAGCACAATGACATGAGCCCCTGGGTTTGTCCCAAGTGTGCAATCGTTCACTACTCCCCACACATTTTCAAGCATTTGATTCGTGTTGGAATGGGCTAGAGGGAGTTTCCATACATACCACAATTTTCCTTCCAAGTCAATGAAAGGGAGTGAACAAGTGCACAATTCAGGAGAGAGGAGATTATTGGGATGCAACCCTTAGCTAACCTGCAAGGAACTTGAAGTTGATCTGAACAAATGTAATCTTGTCAGCTCGGGGATAACCTTGTCAGCTCAGGGATTTGATCTTGCAACCTTTCAGTTCCTAGTCCAACTCTCTAACCACCACCCCAGGGTAGGGCCTATGGTCTAGAATAGGGTCTAGGGGTTGTTTCTACACTGATAAAAAATACAAACGCTCCAACGATTTTACTGAGTTAGAGTTCATACAAGAAAATCAGTAAATTAGGTCCTAATCTATGGATTTCACATGACTGGGCAGAATGCAGCCATGTGTGGGACTGGGAGGGCATAGGCCCAGCAAATCAGAATTAGTAGAAAGCTGTCTGTAGAAAGCCCCACAAAAGGGCTTTCTACAGACAGAAATGCTCCTCAGTTTAATCAGCTGTCCGGGTGGCTGGTCTCAGATGATCCCGCAGGTGAATAAGCCGGATGTGGAGGTCCTGGGTGGCGTGGTTACACTTGGTCTGCGGTTGTGAGGCTGGTTAGACGTACTGCCAAATTCTCGAAAACAACATTATGGTAGATAAATTAACATTACATTCTCTGGCAAGAGCTCTGGTGGACATTCCCGCAGTCAGCATGCCAATTGCACTCTCCCTCAAAACTTGAGACATCTGTGGCATTGTGTTGTTTGAAAAAACTGCACATTCTAGAGTAGCCTTTTATTGCCCCCAGCACAAGGTGCACCTGTGTAATGATCACACTGTTTAATCAGCTTCTTGATATGCCACACCTGTCAGGTGGATGGATTATCTTGGCAAAGTAGAAATGCTCACTAACAGGGATGTAGCCAAATTTGTGCACAACATTTGTGAGAAATAAGCTTTTTGTGCAAATGGAACATTTCTGGGATCTTTTATTTCAGCTCATGAAACATGGGACCAACACTTTACATGTTGCGTTAATATTTTTGTTCAGTATAGATCAATCCCTTCCTCTGTCTTTAAAGGTCAACTGCCCTTGAAAACCAACTTCTCCTTTTGAAAAACGGCCTATGTGGCATTGATATCAGTCAGAAAAATGTATAAAAGTATCATAATTGACTACAAAGTGTAAATAGCATATTATTTTGTTGATATAGTCAGGTCGTCCAAAACTGATTCTTGTAAGTGAGTTCATCACAATTTACTGGAGGGTTGGGTATGGATTACTTACATGCCCACTTTCGCCAATGATGCCCAATTCAATCAATTCATCAATCAAATGTATTTATAAAGCCCTTCTTACATCAGCTGATATCACAAAGTGCTGTACAGAAACCCAGCCTAAAACCCCAAACAGCTAGCAATGCAGGTGTAGAAGCACGGTGGCTAGGAAAAACTCCCTAGAAAGGCCAGAACCTAGGAAGAAACCTAGAGAGGAACCAGGCTATGAGGGGTGGCCAGTCCTCTTCTGGCTGTGCCGGGTGGAGATTATAACAGAACATGGCCAAGATGTTCAAATGTTCATAGATGACCAGCAGGGTCAAATAATGATAATCACAGTGGTTTTAGAGGGTGCAACAGGTCAGCACCTCAGGAGTAAATGTCAGTTGGCTTTTCATAGCTGATCATTCAGAGTATCTCTACCACTCCTGCTGTCTCTAGAGAGTTGAAAACAGCAGGTCTGGGACAGGTAGCACGTCCGGTGAACAGGTCAGGGTTCCATAGCCTCAGGCAGAACAGTTGTAACTGGAGCAGCAGCACGACCAGGTGGACTGGGAACAGCAAGGAGTCATCAGGCCAAGTAGTCCTGAGGCATGGTCCTAGGGCTCAGGTCCTCCGAGAGAAAAAGAGAGAGAGAATTAGAGAGAGCATACTTAAATTCACACAGGACACAGGATAAGACAGGAGAAATACTCCAGATATAACAGACTGACCCTAGCCCCCCGACACATAAACTACTGCAGCATAAATACTGGAGGCTGAGACAGGAGGGATCAGAAGACACTGTGGCCCCATCCGATGATACCCCCGGACAGGGCCAAACAGGCAGGATATAACCCCACCCACTTTGCCAAAGCACAGCCCCCACATCCCTAGAGGGACATCTTCAACCACCAACTTACCATTCTGAGACAAGGCCGAGTATAGTGCACGAAGATGGGGGAGGTGCTAACCCAGACAGGAAGATCACAATCACAATTGCCTAGAGACAACACTTTGTGGTCTGCCCCCAACCGCAATGTGGACATTTGCTGTGAAGTCTGCGTAGGGGTGCAACGCACTCACATTTAGTTTGGCAAATAGGGGGTTCCATAAAGTTGATACAAACTTCCAATGCATTTCAACAATATCGCGAGTGAATCGGACTTAAATTATTAACCCTTAAAACAACTAAATAACATAATAAGAAAATCCCCATCAACATCTGTCAATTTAAGCTAGATATCTGCATGGGCTGCGTCTCAATTCACAGCATCCGCCCATGTCAGCCTTCCGCATCTGCAGTGGAAAGTGGCAGAGCTACAGCGCTGTTTGTCAGATCAGGAGACATCCCAAAAATCTTCTCACAAAAACATTTGTAGCATCCCAACAGTTTGGCCTACTAACTAAAATGGCTACTCTAAGGAAAGATGAGACTGCGATTTGCTCTATGACCCTCACAAGTGTCATAGGACTAGTCTGAAGGTAACCTGGTACTGGTTTAAAAAATGTACGATAGTACGGAAGTAGATTTGTGCCAACATAAAAAAGGGTTAATTATGTGTTGAAAAAAACAAAAATATTTCCAGTGCTTTCTTATATCTCCTAGTTATAGGACAGACTTCAAAACCTTATTCCTTATGATTTATTTTTTGACTGTCTGTTTTGCTATTTATGAATGTAGTATTCAATGCGTTTTTATGTGTTAAAGTTATAGACTTTTAGTTAAGCCTAATGAAGAGTCATAAGAATTGAATTTACATGTACTCTCAATGGAGACACGTTTCAGTCGCATGTCAGTTTATTATTTAAGATTTCACCATGAATGTAGTGGAAGCTGCTGAGGGGAGGACGGCTTATAATAATGGCTGGACATTGGAGAACAGCTTTTTCCTGCAATCTAGAGCCATAATCCTTATGATTATTTCTATGTAAAAAGATACAGTTGAAGTCGGAAGTTTACATACACTTAGGTTGGAGTAATTAAAACTCCTTTTTCAGCCACTCCACAAATTTCTTGTTAACAAACTATAGTTTGGCAAGTCGGTTAGGACATAAACTTTGTGCATGACACAAGTAATTTTTACAACAACTGTTTACAGACAGATTATTTAACTTATAATTCCCTGTTTCACAATTCTAGTGGGTCTGAAGTTAACAGTTGACTGTGCCTTTAAACAGCTTGGAAATTCCAGAAAATGATGTCATGGCTTTAGAAGCTTCTGATAGGCTAATTTACATAATTTGAGTCAATTGGAGGTGTACCTGTGGATGTATTTCAAGGCCTACCTTCAAACTCAGTGCCTCTTTGCTTGACATCATGGAAAAATCAAAATAAATCAGCCAAGACCTCAGAAAATAAATTGTAGACCTCCACAAGTCTGGTTCATCCTTGGTAGCAAATTCCAAACACCTGAAGGTACCACGTTCATCTGTACAAACAATAGTACGCAAATATAAACACCATGGGACCACGCAGCCATCATACCGCTCAGGAAGGAGAGGCGTTTTGTCTCCTACAGATTAATGCACTTTGTTGCGAAAAGTGCAAATCAATCCCAGAACAACAGCAAAGGACCTTGTGAAGATGCTGGAGGAAACAGGTACAAAAGTATCTAAATCCACAGTAAAACGAGTCCTATATCGACATAACCTGAAAGGCCACTCAGCAAGGAAGAAGCCACTGCTCCAAAACCACCATAAAAAAGCAAGACTACGGTTTGCAATTGCACATGGGGACAAAGATTGTACTTTTTGGAGAAATGTCCTCTGTTCTGATGAAACAAAAATAGAACTGTTTGGCCATAATGACCATTGTTATGTTTGGAGGAAAAAGGGGGAGGCTTGCAAACTGAAGAACACCATCCCAACCATGAAGCACAGGGCTGGCAGCAACATGTTGTGGGGGTGCTTTGCTGCAGGAGGGACTGATGCACTTCACAAAATAGATGGCATCATGAGGAAGGGAAATGATGTGGATATATTGAAGCAACATCTCAAGACATCAGTCAGGAAGTTAAAACTTGGTTGCAAATGGGTCTTCCAAATGGACAATGACCCAAGCATACTTCCAAAGTTGTTGCAATATGGCTTAAGGACAACAAAGTCAAGGTATTGGAGTGGTCATCACAAAGCCCTGACCTCAATCTCATAGAAAATGTGTGGGTATAACAGAAAAAGTGTGTGCGAGCAAGGAGGCCTACAAACCTGACTCAGTTACACCAGGTCTGTCAGGAGGAATGGTCCAAAATTCACCAAACTTATTGTGGGAAGCTTGTGGAAGGCTACCCAAAACGTTTGACCCAAGTTAAACACCTTCCCTGTGGCTCAGTTGGTAGAGCATGGTGTTTGCAATGCCAGCATGGTGTGTGCAAGGCCAGGGTTGTGGGTTCGAATCCCACAGGGGGCCAGTACAATTTTTTATTTTTAAATGTTTCTACAAACTGTAGTATAACTTTTTAGACTTTTCGTCTGGACTAAGTAAGCACACGCGTAGTGGATTTGGATAGTGAACCTAACGCGCGAACAAAATGGATTATTTGAAAATAAATATGAACTTTATCGAACATTTATTGTGGAGCTGGGATCCCTGGGAGTGCCTTCTGATGAAGATAATCAAAGGTAAGTGAATATTTATAATGTAATTTCTTAGTTTTATTGACTCCAAGATGGCGGGTTTCTGTTTGCTAGTTGTTAGTGTCATCTGGGCTGTACTCAGATTATTGCAAATTGTGCTTTCGCCGTGAACCTTTTTTGAAATCTGACAAAGCGATTACATTTAGGAGAAGTGTATCTATAATTCTGTGCATAACACTTCTATATTGACCAATGTTTACGATGAGAATTTACGTACTATGTGTGCTCATTGTGCTCATTCAAGTATGGTTGGAGGGAAAGTATGCTTGGAGGGAAACATTTCTCAACATTACGCGCCAATGTAAAATGCTGTTTTTGGATATAAATATGAACTTTTGTTGTGTAACATAATGTCCTAGGAGTGTCATCTGATGAAGATCGTCAAAGGTTAGTGCTTCATTTAGCTGTGTTTTGGGTTTTTGTGATGCAGATAGTTGCTTGGAAAATGGCTGTGTGGTGTTTCTTGTGAAGTTTATGTCCTAACATAATCTAATTTTATGCTTTCGCCGTAAAGCCTTTTTGAAATCGGACAATGTGGTTAGATTAACGAGAAGTTTATCTTTAAAATGGTGTAAAATAGTTGATTGTTTGAGAAAATGGATTTTAGCTGTTTTAAATTTGGCGCTCGGATTTTCCACTGGCTGTTGTCAAAATCAATCCCGTTAAACGGGATGAGAACAGGAAGGGGTCCCATAGAGGTTAAAATAAACAAAATATGATATTTGTGAGTTATTGTAAATAAGAATAGAATATGTTTCTAAACACTTCTAAATTAATGTAGCTGCTGCCATAATTACCGATAGTGCTGAATGAATCGTCAATAATGATGAGTGAGAAAGTTAGTGACTCCAACATGTACCAAAAGTAATGTAATTTCTTAACGGTTCACCCGATATGGATACAAATATCCTCCAAATGAATGGGGACAGTCTGCACTTTAACCTCAGTCAATGTATCATTTAAAATCCAAAGTGCTGGAGTACAGAGCCCCCCCCCCCAAAAAAATATCACTGTCCCAATACTTTTGGAGCTCACTGTGGAAGTATAGGGTAATTTTTCTGCACACAAATGTATGCCAGGCCTATAAAAGTGGGGATGTTTGGGAAAAATTAGCTTTTTCTGCATATGGAACATTTCTCGGATGTTTTATTTCAGCTCATAAAACATGGGATCAACACTTGTTGCGTTTATATTTTTGTTTTAGTATAAATATATAATAACAGGGTATGGACAGATGCTGGCCTTCTAGACAGAGTTCCTCTGTCCAGTGTCTGTGTTCTTCTGCCCATCTTAATCTTTTATGTTTATTGGCCAGTCTGAGATATGGATTTTTCTTTGCAACTCTGGAGTTGTCTCTTCACTGTTGACGTTGAGACTGGTGTTTTGCGGGTACTATTTAATGACACTGCCAATTTAGGACTTGTGAGGTGTCTGTTTCTCAAACTAGACACTCTAATGTACTTGTCCTCTTGCTCAGTTTTGCACCAGGGCCTCCCACTCCTCTTTCTATTCTGGTTAGAGCCAGTTTGTGCTGTTCTGTGAAGGGAGTAGTACACAGCGTTGTACCAGATCTTCAGTTTCTTGGCAATTTCTCGCATGGAATAGCCTTCATTTCTTAGAACAAGAATAGACTGACGAGTTTCAGGAGAAAGTTCTTTGTTTCTGGCCATTTTGAGCCTGTAATTGAACCCACAAAAGCTGATGCTCCAGATACTCAACTAGTCTAAAGAAGGCCAGTTTTATTAATTCTTTAATCAGAACAACAGTTTTCAGCTGTGCTAACATAATTGCAAAAGGGTTTTCTAAAGATCAATTGGCCTTTTAAAATTATGAACTTGGATTAGCTAACACAACATGCCATTGGAACACAGGAGTGATGGTTGCTGATAATGGGCCTCTGTACGCCTATGTAGATATTCCATTAAAAATCTGCTGTTTCCAGCTACAATAGTCATTTACAACATTAACAATGTCTACACAGTATTTCTGATCAATTTGATGTTATTTTAATGGACAAAAAATGTGCTTTTCTTTCAAAAACAAGGACATTTCTAAGTGACCCCAAACTTTTGAATTGCAGTGTACATAGATACACTAGCCTATTAGCCACATTATGACTGACTTGTGATCATTGCCCTTGCTAGTCTAATTGTATTGACATTCCCAGCTTTAGTTACATTTGTCTGTTCTTGTCCAAAATATTGAGTAATTGAAACTGAAACAGTGCATACCGAATGGAGGCAGTAAACAATGTACCAGGCCAGCTGTGATAACAATATTTTTTGGACCACCAAGAAATGTATTGGTGAATTATATTAGTCATGCATTGAACTGCATCCATCTATTCTGCCAACAATACCTTTGTGTATGTCATGGAATGTTGAGTCAAATATAACCAATTTTTTACACCTCTAATGAAGTTGGTTTTGTAGCATAAACTGGGAATTTGATATGTTTTTCTGATATTATGATTGTCTGTTTGTTTCATATCTGCAAAGTAGTTAAAACACTGTCAGTTCTGTCACGTCCTGATCTGTTTCACCTGTCCTTGTGATTGTCTCCACCCCCCCAGGTGTCGCTGACTTTCCCCAGTGTTTTGACCCTTGCCTGTTTCTGGACTCTGTACCCATATGCCTGCCTTGACCAGGAGCCTGTCTGCCACTCTGTACCTCCTGGACTGTGATCTGGTTTTGACTTTTTGCCTGTCCATGGCCATTCTCTTGCCTACTCCTTTTGGATTAATGAACATTGTAAGACTCCAACCATCTGCCTCCTGTGTCTGCATCTGAGTCTCGCCTTGTGTCATGATATAGTTCCACTTTAAAACAGTTACAGTTTAATGGCTGTGATAGGAGAACTGAGGATGGATCAACAACATTGTAGTTACTCCACAATACTAACCTAATTGACAGAGTGAAAAGAAAGAAGCCTGTACAGAATACAAATATTCCAAAACATGACTGCTGTTTGTAACAAGGCACTAAAGTTATACTGCAAAATAATTGGCAAAGCAATTCACTTTTTCACCTGAATACAAAGTGTATTGTTTGGGGCAAATCCAACACATTACTGAGTGGCGCTCTCCATATTTTCAAACATAGTGGTGGCTGAACCATGTTATGGTATTATTGTAATTAAGGCCTAGGGAGTTTTTCAGGATAAAAAAGAAATGGAATGGAGCTAAGCACAGGGGAAATCCTAGAGGAGAACCTGGTTTCCACCAAAAATGTCTAAAAACATGTTTTCATTTAGTCATTATGTGGTATTATGGGTGAGGGGGAAAAAAATCGATTTAATCTATTTTTTATTCCACAACAGAATGTGGAATAAGTCAATGGGTGTGACTACTGAAGGCACTATCTATGGCAGCAAATAGTTAAACATGTCAGCAAGTATTCAGTAACATACACAGCTGGCTGTATAGTAACAGTGTCAGCTTACATATTTTTACTAACAATCACCAAAATGAACTAGACAGTCAGGGAGAATATAATTTATTGAATGTCATGGCTTGGGGCCCCCATTCATCTTGTTATGTTTGAGTCACTCAACATAAGAACATGGCATAAACAAACTCATACTTTAAAATGACTAAAACCAAATCGGAACTGTGCAGACATGATAATGGACCTGTATCAGTGGAGGCTGCTTGAGGGGTAGACGGCTCATAATGTCTGGAACGGAGCGAATGGAATGGTACCATTCCGCTCCAGCCATTACCACGAGCCCGTTCTCCCCAATTAAGGTGCCACCAGCCTCCTGTGACCTACACTATATTCAGACAGTTTCTTAACTGCCCAGCTCACTAACAATCACTAGACAGGACAAGAGTCTACGAAGGGAAGAATGGCTCATAATGTCCGGAAAAGAGCAAATGGAATGGCTTCAAACACCTGGAAACCATGCGTTTGATGTATTTGATACCATTCCACCTATTCTGCGTGGTCATTACCATGAGCTCGTTCTCCCCAATTAAGGTGCCACCAACCTCCTGTGACAGTCAGGGAGCATAAAAAATAAAACATTTTGAGTGCCAGGAAATATTTTTTAAAATCAGTACTGTCGCCCAGACCTCGTTGAGGACCGAATGCGTCCCCCCGAGCCAAATGAGTTCTACACCCCCGATGTAATCAGTGCTGTGTGTTGTAAGGGGATGCCCACTGGGTTGTGTGTAGCCTACGTATCATGTCAACAAATATGGTTTTATAGAAAATATGTCAAAGAAGGTGTGCAAATTCGAAGTGGAGCGAGAGGGTGACAAATGTGCTCAAATATTCACAAACACGTGTAAATACACACGTGCACGGATGCATGAGTACACACACCGATAACAAACGTAACAATTGTCATGTGAATCACACAAACTCTTCTCTCTATCCCAGAGTCAATGGTCAGCACATTGTCATGGGGAAAGCATCTCCCTCCAGTTGGGGGTGTGTGGGGCCCCTTAATTGCTTTATGTAATAATACACTGCAGTGCTGCTAAACCCTGCCTTCCCCATCATCTCCTTTCTTCATTAAAACACAACGTCAGCACCCCGCTAACAAAGAGACAATTCACAGAGAGGAGAAGAGGCCTGGTTTGTGCGTACAGAGAGCAGTGCAGTGCGCAAATCGTAGGCTACACATTCAAATGACTCTTTTTTTTCTGTAAAAATAGTAACTCATAAATAGTAACTGTTGTTGACACTTTTTCTGTCAGGGATCAAAAGCAGAAGAGACAGGAAGGGGGGAGGGAGAGAGATGGAAAGATACAGCTTTGACACAATGTAGATAGCTTTATTTGTTTTCAGATGTACAATATGTCCAACTCCAAAATAGTCTAGGCTGGAAGTCAATTGATCCCAGTATATAAATAGTAATATCTTTGTTTACAAATAACGGTATGTTCACATCTTATTCTTTCTGGTAGTAGTAGTAGGGTTTTACAGTACCTAAAACTTTTCTGTAATTTTATTTGACCATGGGAAAAATAACTGCTATGTAAAAACATTAACCTTTAGCTTTTACTCTTCATAGACAACGATTCATAATAATGAACTCTAGCTCTGCGTTGTGTCTTTAAATGGATTTCACTTTTCAAACACTTTCATGGCAGAATATTTGAGGTTTTGAAGTGTTAAGCATTCTGAGACGGCGCTAGCCTCAGTCGGATCGCCCCTTGGACGGATCTGCCCCGGGGCAAACACTGACTTTGAAGTGTAGATTAGGGGGAGTTATTTCAATAGGCCCTAATTCCACAGTGAACGCATACGCACAGTCTGTGGGATGAATGCTGAAATCGTCTGGGGGGGATGGTAGGAGGGAAGTGGAGTCTTCAGAGAAAGAGAGGCCCTGTTGCACTGAGGTTCTCTCTGTGTGTGTGTGTGTGTGTGTGTGTGTGCGCCTCAGTTGGGGCACCTGCACCTTTTAAGGCTTGCAGAAACAGGTATGATCTCAGGGGGGAAATGAGTGTTAGAAGTCATTTGAATCATCTTCACAGTAATCATCATTCCTCAGAATAATAAACTATTATTAGTATGAGAGGAGATATTCTGAAGATAAAGTAGATGGTCATTTGTGCTACCCTGATGAAGGCAGCTTGGCTATCAAAATGTTGGCTATAAAATGATTGCATCTGAGCACCTAGTGTACGGCGCTCTTTTTCTTTTTCAAGTTATATGTGCTCACTCTCACACACACACACACACACACACACACACACACACACACACACACACACACACACACACACACACACACACACACACATACACACACACACTGCACCCCCGCCAACACACACACACAAGGAAACAAACAAATAAGAACTAAAACAAAAGTGTTGTTCTGAACAACAAATGAGGCCAACCCAGATCGGTCCGGTCCGCCAGTGTGTTTTGTTAAAAGAGAAACTTAATCCAACAACAGAACTAAACAGACTGGCATATTTGCTAACAATCTTGGCTGTGAGTAATGTGCTGTGTGGGATATTAAGGTCAACCCTGATCAATCAAACCTTCACTTATTTTAACTAACTGAAGTTTGAAGCAGCAAATCAATGCCTGACCACTTAAATGTTCTGTAGTTAAGTTCAAAGAGCCGCTGCGTGAAGGAGTTTGACAGGTAGTGACATGTTGAGGGGAAAGTGGTTATGGAAGTGAGCCTTGGAACGAGGGGGAAAGGTAAAGAACCCTGAGGAACACAGAGCATGAGAAAGCACTCAGACCATCTGTGACACAGTCTCTCCCGCTCCTCCATCTCTCACCCTTTGCCATTTTCTTTCTCCATTCTCTCTTTCTACATGTTCCTTTCTCCGCTTTCCCTCTTGTCTCTCACCCCGCTCTCTTGCTCTCTTTTCTTCCACTCCTCTTACTTGCTTTTTTTTCTCTCATCACCCCCCTCTCCTACTCCAACATGTTCCCAGGCCTCCCATACTACTGTAGTGCTTGACTTGGCGGAGTGCTTGACCGCAGGGGGAGAACACTAATCATAAAAGGAAAACGATCCATCAGATCAAAGAACTCACAAATCACAAAGGACTAGCAGAATAGATAGTCTGCAAGTCAAATCAATACAGCAGCAGGGATCCGTAGGTTCGGTTTGTCTGCCTGTGTGAACAGTGGAAGCTGAGTTAGAGAGTTGTTCTCAGTGCCACCATATCAAAATCTAATTTTATTTGTCATGTGTCGAAGACAACAAATGTAGACTTTATTGTGAAATGCTTACTTACTTTCCCAACAATGCAATTAAAAGTAAGAAAATTAGCAAATAGATAAAAATAGTAACGCAATAAAAAATAACAATAATGAGCCTATATACAGGGAGTACAGGTACCGAGTCAGTGTACTGGGGTATGAGGTAGTTGGGTTGATTGATTGAGGTAATATGTACATGTAGGTAGGGGTTGAAGAGGGTTAAACCAAGGCCTTAAACTTTTAAAAGGGTTAATAAATGATGTTATGATAAACTGTAAGGTTTCTTCAGGAGACCTCTGTGTGTGTGTGTGTGTGTGTGTGTGTGTGTGTGTGTGTGTGTGTGTGTGTGTGTGTGTGTGTGTGTGTGTGTGTGTGTGTGTGTGTGTGTGTGTGTGTGTGTTAAAACCTGTTTTGAGTGTTGTGACCTTCAGACACTATCAGAAGGCGTCTACATTAAGACTCCTCCTGTCTGGATCCCACCGTGGTTATCTGGTTCTCTGAGAACACAAGGCTGCCACAGACCTGATGAAACCAGCTCCCTGTCAGAAGATGCTTACTCGTTCACATTGTTATGACCCTATACTTGTGATGAAAGGTCAAGTTTCAGTCAACCCGCTTCTGAGCTTTTAATTGCTGATAAGATGGTTCCTGCTGTCAGGGGGAGGTTAGATTTATTAAAATGTTGTTGCCAGGGAAAGTTACGTAAGGGGGATTGGGGAGGCTATATGAGTTACAGGATGTCTTAGACATTTTGCAGAACTTGGGGAGAAGTATCATATACTGTTATACTGTACTCTGTACCAACATCTGCCTACAATTGTATTACTAAAGGAGTATTTTAATACTTAAACAAAGAGTCTGTGTTTCCTTTCCATTACTAATGTATGTTTGATAATTATATAGACCTGATCATTTGTTGAAGAAATTGACCAACAGGGTGAAAAGGAGAAAGGCCCAGTAGCCATTTGATTAACTGTTCAGCAATCTTATGGCTTTGGGGTAGAAGCTGTTCAGGAGCCTTTTGGTCTCAGACGGTGCTCCAGTACCACTTTCTGTGCGATAGCAGAGAACAGACTGTGACTTGGGTGGCTAGAGTCTTTGACAATTTTTGGGGCCTTCCTCTGACACCGCCTGGTTAGAGGTCCTGGTTGACAGAGAGCTTGGCCCCAGTGATGTTCTGGGCCATTCGCACTACCCTCTGTAGCACCTTGTGGTTGGATGCCGAGCAGCAGCCAGTCAAGATGCTCTCACTGGTGCAGCTGTATAACTTTTTGAGGATCTGAGGTCCCATGTCAAATCTTTTCAACCTCCTGAGGGGGAAGAGGCAGGATAGGTCCTTAGTGATGTGGACACAGAGGAACTTGAATCTCTTGACCTTCTCCACTATAGCCTCCTCAATTTGAATGGGGGCATGCTCGGCCCTCCGTTTCCTATAGTCCACGATCAGCTCCTTTGACTTTCTGATATTGATATGGTGTTTGTGTGTGTACAGTGGAAGCTGAGCTAGAGAGCTATTCTCTGTGTCACCCTGTGGTTGACTTGCATCCATTTTAACTTCCTCTGCAAGAGACAGCACAAAGAGATCTGGGGATCAGGCTAGTAGTTGACATGAGAGGCAGGCCAAAAGTATTGCAATATATGGGGAATAAAGTGTTATTTGGGATTCAAGCAGTGACTGGGAATGGAGATTCCCTTACCGCTCTGAGGCACTCTGTTTTAAACTATTGTGCTGATGTGGCATTATTTTCACACCAAACACACCAAAACTCAAAATACAGTCAGTGGGAAATGTCTGGTTTTCATAGCTCACCAAGAGAGCCAGGGGAATCCTAGGTAGGGAGGGAGAAAGGATGGAGGAATAGGGCAGCGAGCCACCCAGACAGACCTATAGGCTCTGGAACGCTGCACACTCCCCTTCCCTTGCCAGAGTAAACACTCATTAATAAATTGTTTCCAACTGTGTGTTTGTGCTTGTTATAATGACGGGGACAGGCATGGCTGGGGATGGGGTAGGCGCACTCATGTCTGGAGGGGAGAGGGAGCAGGTTACAGTAATTCCAGAATTGCAGTGTTGTATATTTTTTGAATGGAGTCTACACACCTACAGTACACTGCGTGCACAATTATTAGGCAAATTGTATTAATTTTATTGTTGAACAAACACAATGCTCTGTCAATCCAAAATGTTATTGAACCTCAAACCTGAATGTTTAACAGAGGAAATGGGAGTTTTGTCTTTCTCAGTGGAATATATAACTGTGTAAACATTTATTAGACAACTATTAGCGTGCAGCATTATTAGGCAACTAAATTACAAAAATAATTTCTCCGAACTCACTTATTTATTCAAAATTTTTAGAGTAAGTGTAACAAATAAGTAACACAAAATGACAATGAAATAACATTTTTGGCCTTTCAAAAATATTCAGTGACCAATATAGCCACCCTTCTTTTCAATAACTGCCATGAGCCTTCCATCCATGGAGTCTGTCAGTTTCTTGATCTGTTCACGATCAACTTCGCTGAAGCAGCAACCACAGCCTCCCAAATGCTGTTAAAAAAGGTTTATTGTCTTCCCTCACTGTAAATCTCACGTTTGAGATGAGCCCACAAGTTCTCAATAGGATTTAAGTCAGGTGAGGAAGGGGGCCAGGTCATTATTCGGACATCGTTGAGGCCCTTGCTGGCTAGCCAAGCAGTGGAGTACTTGGATGCATATGATGAAGCATTGTCCTGCATAAAGATCATGGCCTTCTTGAATGCTGAGGACTTCTTCCTATACCACTGCTTGAAGAAAGTATCTTCCAGAAACTGGCAGTAGGTTTGGGAGTTGAGTTTCAGTCCATCTTCAACCCAAAAAGGTCCAACTACCTCATCCTCAATGATAGCAGCCCATACCAGTACCCCTCCTCCACCTTGCTGGCGCCTGACTCGAAGTGGTGCCCTGTGTCCATTAATGATCCAGCCACGGGCCCATCCATCTGGTTCATCAAGAGTCACTCTCATTTCATCTGTCCATAAAATCTTAGAAAAATCTGTCTTCAGGTATTTTTTTGCCCAATCTTGACGCTTCAACTTGTGAATTTTTATTCAGTTTCAGCCTTCTTGACCTGTGTTCTTCAATCCTGGTCCGAGAGATTCATAAACTGCGCAAGCATTTTTCCAGCTAGGGTTGCAAAGCTACCGGTAATTCACCAAAGTTAGCAGAAGTTTACATAAACTCAATTAGTATTTGGTAGCATTGCCTTTAAATTGTTTAACTTGGGTAAAACGTTTTGGTTAGCCTTCCACAAGCTTCCCACAATAAGTTGGGCCATTCCTTCTGACAGAGCTGGTGTAACTGAGTCAGGTTTGTAGTCCTCCTTGCTCGCACACACTTTTTCAGTTCTGCCCACAAATTTTCTATAGGATTGAGGTCAGGGCATTGTGATGACCACTCCAATACCTTGACTTTGTTGTCCTTAAGCCATATTGCAACAACTTTGGAAGTATGCTTGGTGTCATTGTCCATATGGAAGACCCATTTGCCACCAAGCTTTAACTTCCTGACTGATGTCTTCAGATGTTGCTTCAATATATCCACATAATTTTCCTCCCTCATGATGCCATCTATTTTGTGAAGTGCACCAGTCCCTCCTGCAGCAAAGCACCCCCACAACATGTTGCTGCCAGCCCTGTGCTTCATGGTTGGGATGGTGTTCTTCAGTTTGCAAGCCTCCCCCTTTTTCCTCCAAACATAACAATGGTCATTATAGCCAAACAGTTCTATTTTTGTTTCATCAGACCAGAGGACATTTCTCCAAAAACTACGATCTTTGTCCCCATGTGCAGTTGCAAACCGTAGTCTGGCTTTTTTATGGCGGTTTTGGAGCAGTGGCTTCTTCCTTGCTGAGCGGCCTTTCAGGTTATGTCGATATAGGACTCGTTTTATATATAGGACTCGTGTGGATATAGATAGTTTCGTACCTGTTTCCTCCAGCATCTTCACAAGGTCCTTTGCTGTTGTTCTGGGATTGACTTGCACTTTTCACACCAAAGTACGTTAATCTCTAGGAGACAGAACGTGTCTCCTTCCTGAGCGGTATGATGGCTGCGTGGTCCCATGGTGTTTATACTTGCGTACTACTGTTTGTACAGATGAAAATGCTACCTTCAGGCGTTTGGAAATTGTTCCCAAGGATGAACCAGACTTGTGGAGGTCTACAATTTTTTTACCTGAGGTCTTGGCTGAATTCTTTTTGATTTTCCCATGATGTCAAGCAGAGGCACTGAGTTTGAAGGTAGGCCTTGAAATACATCCACAGGTACACCTCCAATTGACTCAAATGATGTCAATTAGCCTATCAGAAGCTTCTAAAACCATGACATAATTTTCTGGAATTTTCCAAGCTGTTTAAAGGCACAGTCAACTTAGTGTATGTAAACTTCGGACCCACTGGAATTGTGATACAGTGAAATGTAAGTGAAATAATCTGTCTGTAAACAATTGTTGGAAAAATTACTTGTGTCATGCACAAAGTAGTTGTCCTAACCGACTTGCCAAAACTATAGTTTGTTAACAAGAAATTTGTGGAGTGGTTGAAAAACAAGTTTTAATGACTCCAACCTCAGTTTATGTAAACTTCCGACTTCAACTGTATATATATATATATTTCATGCTGAAACCCTCATATTAAACACCAATGGTATTCACTAAGTATATTTAGGATCATGTTTTACAGCTTTGTCATTCTAGTTTTTTAAAATTCTTATTTGATTATTTTATATATTCTAGATGTGGGCTCCTGAGTGGTGCAGCGGTCTAAAAAACTGCATCTCAGAGCAAGAGGTGTCACTATAGTACCTGGTTCGAATCTAGGCTGTGATTGGGAGTTCCATAGGTTGGAGCACAATTGGCCCACCGTCGTCTGGATTTGGCCTGAGTAGGCCGTCATTGTAAATAAGAATTTGTTCTTAACTGACTTGCCAAGTTAAATAACAAATGTTATCCCAAAAACTTGAAAGTTACCAACATTCTGGTAGATTACTGGTAAACTACAAGTTTCCAGTATCATACCCTCACTTTGCAAATTTAGTTCCAGCCCAACAGTAACACACCTGGTTAAACGAATTAAGAAGTGTGTTGGAATAAAAGTCAGTACACCCTATGGGTCTCCAGGAATTAAACAACATTCTGCTCTGAAGTCAATCCAGGTTGGCGATGAGGACATGACACAACAAATCAACTATGGGATATCTTCCCCGTACCCTTTCTTCAGGATTTTAGGCTATAGCTTTTAGTTTGGACATCTGTTGACACGTGATATCTAGATCCTATGGGATTATTGTTAGTCTGGACTACTGTTTTAAGTGTGATATGTGATATCGACATCCTATAGGGTGAATGGTAGTTTCACAACCCACTAAGCTGGTGTCAACTTGTTCCTCGAGGTGCCACTCATTTTGGATTTCAGTAGCTACTGACAGCTAGGTTCATCTAGAATGATTTACTGTCAATTTAGCAGATCTGAACCCCTGGTTTCCTGCAGGGCAGTAGTATGCAATCCATGCCAGGACTGGAAGAGAAGACATGTTTAAACTCATTATATTGAATAGGCGTAATATACAGTGGTAGACTTTACCATTAGGCAGAAGAGGCAATTGTCTCAGGCCTCACATCCTCAAGAGACCTTGTGAGCTGGACACAATAAAACCTTTTTATTTTCTTTATAATTTCTCAGTTTAAGGCCCGTCCATGCTCTGCAAGCTGCAGCAATGAGGCGCTTTCAGAGCGTGGCAGAGAAAATAAAAAGTAAGAAAGACGATTAATTTTAACAGAATAATTACTTAATTAAGGAATTTCTTCAGTAAAAAGACAGGTGCTGCTGATTATACTGCCATCATTGTCGAGGCAAATGACATGAACAGTGCATTCGGAAAGTATTCAGACCCCTTGACTTTTTCCACATTTTGTTACACTACAGCCTTATTATGTAATGGATTAAATAATCATCTGCTGAGCACTTGTTCGCTGCTTTTCCTTCACTCTGCGGTTCAGCCCTTACACAGCCTGGAGGTGTGTTGGGTCATTGTCCTGTTGAAAAACAAATGATTGTCCCACTAAGTGCAAACTAAATGGGATGGCGTATCGCTGCAGAATGCATCGTGAAGCATGGAGGAGTGTGCGTTGAATCCTAAATAATCACCAGCAAAGCACCCCCACACTATCATTCCTTCTCCTCCATGCTTCACCACGGTGGGAACCACACATGCAGAGATCATCCGTTCACCTACTTTGCGTCTCACAAAGACATGGCGGTTGGAACCAAAAATCTCAAATTTGGACTCATCAGACCAAAGGACAGATTTCCACCGGTCTAATGTCCATTGCTCGTGTTTCTTGGCTCAAGCAAGTCTCTTCTTCTTAATGGTGTCCTTTAGTTGTGGTTTCTTTGCAGTAATTCAACCATGAAGGCCTGATTCACACAATCTCCTGTGAACAGTTGATGTTGAGATGTGTCTGGTACTTGTAATTTCTGAGGCTGGTAAACTCTAACAAACTTATCCTCTGCGGCAGAGGTAACTCTGGGTCTTCCTTTCCCGTGCCGGTCCTCATGAGAGCCAGTTTCCTCATAGCGCTTGAAGAAACTTTCAACATTGTTAAAATGTTCCGGACTGACTGAACTTCATGGCTTAAAGTAATGATGGACTGTTATATCTTTGTTTATTTGAGCTGTTCTTGCCATAATATGAACTTGGCATTTTACCAAATAGGGCTATCTTCTGTATACCACCCCTACCTTGTCACAACACAACTGATTAGCTCAAACGCATTAAGGAAAGCAATTCCACAAATTAACTTGTAACAAGTCCACCCCTGCTAATATAAAACTTAGTACATGAGGCTCACACTGAAACTCAGCAATGCATTCTTAAAAACAACTGTGGCCACAACAATAGGACTGTCCTCAGATACCTGTAATGACTGGCCTGGAGTTGTAATAAAAGAAAACAGAAAATGACAGTCTCCATAAATCAATCTTCTCTTGTGAGGTGCTCCGTCACTATTATTTTACACATCTTGTTTGAATGTTCTTGCATTCACCTCTTTAATTGCCTTCAGTTTAAAAACAATAATTTTCCTTCATCTTATTGTTTTACTGTAAAATGTATCATGATTTAAAATGTGCTTACAATAAAGTTTTATTTGATTGATTTGTACACAATTAGTGGCTTTGTGTGGCTCTGTCAAGTTTTGGCAAGAGGGTACCATATCAATCCATAACCTTCAGAGTGATCAGTGTAGTTTCTCAGTTGACCAGAGGAGGGTAGTATGACTTCACATGGGAGGACTGCTCTATAAAGATGGGGAGAAGTGACTAAATCAAGCATTTATAGATGTTTCACAGAAGTTAGTACTTATTTTGAAAGTAGGAAACAATATTGGATTGCTAAAGCACAAAAGAGGACTTTGGCGTTTACTTTTATTGTAAAACCAGTTGACATTACAAAGATTGAGATTTTAAATAGTTGTCATGATGCGCCCTTTGCTAAGTGCTCCTCCCATTGGTCGCTCAGGCTACATCCCAAATGGCACCCTATATAGTGCACTACTTTTGACCATTTGAGGTGCAATTTGAGACAGAACTTCTGGCCTCTAGATGACCTGTGAGCAGAGGTTGGGTTCACATTGAAACCTGCCAAATAGATTATTTATTGTACCCCCTGAGAAAAGCCAGCCTTTCCTCAAACCATCAGAAAAATAAATACAATACACAAATATTGTAGACAGCATGTCAGTGTTTCCATTTCTGTGTATATTGTTTCCTTGACGTTTGCGGTGGAATCTGCTTGGGTTTAAAACCCCAGTCACACATACCCTAGAGGAGCTGTCTGTCTGACACTGGGCCTCGGCCTTGACTGGTTAGAGTTAAGTCCAGGGCCCGTATTCATCAAATGTCTCAGTGTATGAGGGCTGATCTAGGATCAGTTTCGCCTTTTAGATCCTAATGAATACAATTAGAAATTGACAGTGGGTACCCAATCCTAGATCAGCACTGCTCTGTTCACAGCTTGAATCCAGAGTGTAGGGCCACCACTCCTCCTGTCAGGTTGTGGTAGCGGACAGAAAATAACCCTGCATCTTCAATCATTTGTTTGAATGTCTCCTGTAGAGGGAGAGAAGAGGAGAGAGAAACAGTTAGGTAAAAACATACAGCAAAACTTAAGTATACAAACATACACAATACTCAATTGAATTATAAAGAGCAACTGATGTAATTTAGTCAGGCAGTATTTGAAGAAGATAGTTTCAGAGAAATCTATTCAGCATAATTCTGGCCACCAAAGGGCCAGACAGAATAGGTACAGAAGGATGATTGAATCATTCATTCTTACCTGGTCTGGGAACTTCCTGATGCTCTCCACCAGGTACTGATAGGACTTCCAGTCGCCAGCGATCACCTCCCCCAGCACTGGGATCATCTGGAAACTGTAGGCATCATAGAGCCTGGCCAGCAGGGGGTTGGTGACTTTACTGAACTCCAGACACATGAACCTTCCCCCTGGCTTCAGCACCCGTACAGCCTCCTGTAGAGCCTGGAAATAAGACAGAGGAAAAACATTTTATTTGATCATTTTAGGTAGGTATTGGCCCATAGAAGAGTATTCTATTTGGCTACATTATCAAGTTTGATTTCTGGTGTACAATGAATGCAAGATGAATTACAAATGTTTATTTCCTTGCCTGCCAGGAGTACACTGAAACTAAGTGGATTGAGAAGGATTACCAGGTCTATGTGGGTGACATTACGGATGCCAAAAGCAATGGTGTACACATCAAACTGGTCATCATCGAAAGGCAGTTCCTCTGCATCTCCTACCACCCAGGACAGACCTGTGACACACACATTTACATTTTAGTCATTTAGCAGAGGCTCTTATCCAGAGCGACTTACAGTAGTGAATGCATACATTTTTTCTCCGTACTGGTCCCCCGTGGGAATCGAACCCACAACCCTGGTGTTGCAAACACCATGCTCTACCAACTGAGCTACACGGGACTACACACACACAGGGTTATGTCACATCACATACCCCAGTCAAGCCAACAGAAATCACGAGTACTTATTGAAAGCACAGTCCACATACATGTCTAATGAGGGTAATATGGTGTACTAAAGAAAGGTAGTAAATGGAGGGTAATACTGTGCGCATATAAACAATATAGATAGTAGCTTGACTAATCAGTGGGTGAGGTGATACACCAGATAATATACAATTCAATAAAAATGTTAAATTAAATCTCCCTACCACTACTGATGCCCATGCTCTCCGCTTTCTGTTTGCCCACTTTTAGCATCTCCTTGTTGATGTCACAGACTACAGCCCTGGACTCTCTGGCCTCTGTCTCCATCTCTATTCCCTCCGTGGGGGTCGTGTAGCTGCTTGATATCTCCTGCCAGGAGGGGGTCTGGTTGGCCCGGGCAGTCCGCCGTGCAACACGCTCCTGCTGAGACCTCACATAGTCCAGGAATCTGAAGGAGATGTCACCTGCAGGTGCACAGTTGAAGTGATTTATTTGAATTGGCAGAGAAAAAAATTGAGTTACAAGTGTGTAACCAGTGGGATGTGAACAAAACATGCGCTTACAAGACTAAGGCAGGGCTAGCTCACCACGAGAGTTTAATTAAAAAGTCACCTGTGCTACATAAGGACTACTTTTATGATCACTGAATAAGAAGCCTACCTGTTCCTCCAGCTACGTCCAGTAGGCATATGCCTGGCTGGGGGTTCATAACATGGAGTAGCATGTCCTTCCAGAGCCGGTGGACCCCCAGACTCATAGCATCATTCATCACATCATACTTCTGGGCCACGCTCTCAAACACCTTGTAAACTGGGAAATACAGGTGAAGGTTTGAACACAGATGAATAGGGGAAACCTACTCCATAACTATACAAATCTCTGGGTTAAAGTTTTGAAGGAAGAGAGTCGATATCAGGGACTGGGAGTAAAGCCCATATTACGCATTGGGGCATGCACGGCTAACCGTGGCAAAGGAGTTGGAGGGGGCATGTAAAAGAGTTGGGTGGGCATGTAGACTAACTTACCCACGCGGATTGTTGTAGGGCAAGGTTAACAATCGATTTTCAAGCGAGATAACATTAACTAAATTATAGAGGTAAAATGGTTTGCCTCTACAGACTTTGAGATACATTTGCAATGAACATACAATCCAAGGTCGGGCATTAATGGTCAACTGAACCAACATGCTAGGCGTATTAATATAACACATATCCGAGCAGCCTTAACGTAGCTACCTAACGTTAACGTTACCTCTCTCTGCCTTCTCTCCTTCCGACACAGTCTCGAAGCCGAAATGTGTACTTTTGTCCGCGGCACCATCGCTGAAACATCGACAAGCTGAAAGATTTGAAGGGCAACTCGAACTGACTATTCGACCAGACACACTGCTGTTGATAGTTCGAGAAGCATCACGAACTATTCTCCGAGCGAGCAACCTAATGGAAGCCGCCATGGTATTTTTCTTCTTCTGTGGGCTTTATGTTGGACTACAACCCAACAAGGTGTATTGCCGCCACCAACTGGACGGGTTGAAAAAACAAGGTAAAAGAATATCCATACGTGACACGGAAAACGAACTTACTCAACTCAAATAAAAATCGAGTTACTGACTAAAGGAAAAGTGAAAGTCACCCAGTAAAACACTTATTGAGTAAAAGTCAAAGTATTTGGTTTTAAATATACTTAAGTATCAAAGGTAAAAGTATAAATCATTTCAAATTGCTTATATTACGCAAACCAGACGGCACAATTGTATTTTCTTTTTTAAATGTACGGATAGCCAGGGACACACTCCAACACAGACATCATTTACAAACGAAGCATTTGTGTTTCGTGAGTCCGCCAGATCAGAGGCAGTAGGGTAGACCAGGGATGGTCTCTTGATAAGTGCGTGAATTGGACCATTTTCCTATCCTGGTAAGCATTCAAAATGTAACAAGTACTTTTGGGTGACAGGGAAAATGTGGGAGTAAAAATTACATTATTTTCTTTAGGAATCTAGTGAATAAAAAGTCAAAGTTGTCAAAATATAAATAGTAAAGTGAAGTATAGACACTAAAAAACTACTTAAAACAACCAAAGTATTTTTACTTAAGTACTTTATACCACTGATAAAAATAGTACCTTGACAAAGCCAAACCAAAACTCCCACTTCTTCCTTCCTTCCTTCCTTCAAATCCCCATATCTCCCTTCTCAGGCTCTAGGTCCTGAAAGGGTGGTACGGCTTGTGACAATACTCCATGCAACTCCTCCGCCGAGAGATCTTTCCTTTCAGTCCCAGGAACCACTCCGCCGAATCCACAATGATATCTATTTTCCTGGACCTCCACCTTGGCAGTGACAACAATCACCATAGCTATAAAGGCCACAAAGTCCACCTTGTTAAACTTTTAAATATCTGGGTTCTGCTGGTGAAAGGCAACCCCTGCAGCTTTTATTTTACCTTTATTTAACTAGGCAAGTCAGTTAAGAACAAATTCTTATTTACAATGACAGCCTACCCAAGCCAAACCCAGACGACACTGGGCCAATTGTGCACTGCCCTATGGGACTCCCAATCACAGCCGGATGTGATGCAGCCTGGATTCAAACCTGGTACTGCAGTGACGCCTCTTGCACTGGGATGCAATGTCTTAGACCACTGCTCCACTCGGGAGCCCAGTGAAGGCCTACCCACCACCACGGACTCTTCAGGAGCACCATTCAAACCCTCAACCCTTTTAACAGCCGCTGCATATGAAATGCTCTGGACAGCCCTGACTTTGGCCACCTCATTCTCTTTCATCCTTGTCGGGCATTCGAAAGACGTGGCTTCATGGTTCCCACCACAATTGAAACTTGTCACATTTTCATCACTTTTAAAATACATTATATTATATTTTCCACAAGTTGGACATCTCAGCTTCTCCCTTCTGCAAACACTTGAAATGTGTCCGAAAGCTTTACAGTGATCACACTGCATTGGTCTTGGGATAAATGCTCTGACTCTGTACTTTATATACCTCAACTGCACTTGAGTAGGGAGAGAGACTCTATATCAAAAACAAAAGAACAGAAACTTAACTACTTTATCATTCCCCACACGATTCATCCGACGTGCATCAATCACTCCAGGAATATTATTAATCTCTTCAACATCGACTTCTCACGAGATGCCAGATATTACCCCCTTGAGGGGTGCCCTGTTCCGAAGAGACACACACCACACATCAAACTTCTGAAATCGGTGAGACGCAACACACGTTCCTTCTGGTCCTCAAAAGTTCAAAAAATCTAAACAAGTCCGCCTCTGGTCATCCTCACAGCCTTCACTTTACTCAATCAATCAATCAATAAAATGTATTTATAAAGGGCTTTTTACATCAGCCGATGTCACAAAGTGCTACACAGAAACACAGCCTAAAACCCCAAACAGCAAGCAATGCAGATGTAGAAGCACGGTGGCTAGGAAAAACTCCCTAGAAAGGCAGGAACCTAGGAATAAACCTAGAGAGGAACCAGGCTCTGCGGGGTGGCCAGTACATGGCCAAGATGTTGAAACGTTCATAAATGACCAGCGGGGTCAAATAATAATAATCACAGTGGTTATAGAGGGTGCAACAGGTCAGCACCTCAGGAGTAAATGTCAGTTGGTCAGGGTTCCATAGCCGCAGGCAGAACAGTTGAAACTGGAGCAGAAGCACGACCAGGTGGACTGGGGACAGCAAGGAGTCATCAGGCCAGGTAGTCCTGAGGCATGGTGTTAGGGCTCAGGTCCTTAGAGTGAAGAGAAAGAGAAAGAGAAAAAGAGAAAGAGAGAGAGAGCTAGAGAGAGAGAGAGAGAGAGAGAGAGAGAGAGAATTAGAGGGAGCATACTTAAATTCACACAGGACACCGGATAAGACAGGAGAAATACTCCAGATATAACAGACTGACCCTAGCCCCCCGACACATAAACTATTGCAGCATAATTACTGGAGGCTGAGACAGGAGGGGTCGGGAGACACTGTGGCCCCGTCCAACTATAGCCCTGGACAGGGCCAACCAGGCAGGATATAACCCCACCCAATTTGTCAAAGCACAGCCCCCATACCACTAGAGGGATATCTTCAACCACCAACTTACCACTCTGAGACAAGGCTGAGTATAGCCCACGAAGATCTCCCCCACGGTTCGAACCCGAGGGGGGGGGGCACCAACCCGGACAGGAAGATCACGTCAGAGACTCAACCCACTCAAGTGACGCACCCCTTCTAGGGACGCATGGAAGTGCACCAGTAATAGGGTTAGAGGCAGAGCATCCCAGTGGAGAGAGGGGAACCGGCCAGGCAGAGACAGCAAGGGTGGTTCGTCGCTCCAGTGCCTTTCCGTTCACCTTCACACCCCTGGGCCAGACTATACTCAATTATTGGACCTACTGAAGAGATGAGTCTTCAATAAAGACTTCAAGATCGAGACCGAGTCTGCGTCTCTCACATGGATAGGCAGACCATTCTATAAAAATGGAGCTCTATAGGAGAAAGCCCTGCTTCCAGCTGTTTGCTTAGAAATTCTAGGGACAAAAAGGAGGCCTGCGTCTTGTGACCGTAGCGTACGCGTAGCCATACGTATGTATGGCAGGACCAAATCGGAAAGATAGCAAGCCCATGGAGCAAGCCCATGTAATGCTTTGTAGGTTAGCAGTAAAACCTTGAAATCAGCCCTAGCCTTAACAGGAAGCCAGTGTAGAGAGGCCAGCACTGGAGTAATATGATCCATTTTTTGGGTTCTAGTCAAGATTCTAGTAGCCGTGTTTAGCAATAACTTAAGTTTATTTAGTGCTTGATCCGGGTAGCCGGAAAGTGGAGCATTGCAGTAGGCTAATCTAGAAGTTGCAAAAGCATGGATTCATTTTTCTGCATCATTTTTGGAGAGAAAGTTTTAGATTTTTGCAATGTTACATAGATGGAAAAAAGCTGTCCTTGAAACAGAGTTGATATGTTCGTCAAAAGAGAGATCAGGGTCCAGAGTAACGCCAAGGTCCTTTAGAGTTTTATTTGGGACGACTGTACAATCATCAAGATTAATTGTCAGATCCAACAGGAGATCTCTTTGTTTTTTGGGACATAGAACTAGCATCTCTGTTTTGTCTGAGTTTAAAAGTGAAACATTTGCCACCATCCACTTCCTTATGTCTGAAACACAGGCTTCTAGGGAGGGCCCATTTGGCGGCGTCACGATGTTTCATTGAAGTGGACAGCTATGTATCGTCCGCATAGCAGTGAAAGTTAGCATTCTGTTTCCAAATGACATCACCAAGAGGTAAAATATATAGTAAAAACAATAGTGGTCCTAAAACGGAACCTTGAGGAACACTGAAATTTACAGTTGATTTGTCAGAGGACAAACCATTCACAGAGACAAACTGATATCTTTCTGTCAGATAAGATCTAAACCAGGCCAGAACCTGTCCGTGTATACTAATTTGGGTTTCCAATCTCTCCAAAAGAATGTGGTGATCGATGGTATCAAAAACAGCACTAAGGTCTAGGAGCACGAGGACAGATGCAGAGCCTTGGTCTGACGCCATTAAAAGGTAATTTACCACCTTCATGAGTGCAGTCTCAGTGCTATGATGGGGTCTAAAACCAGACTGAAGCGTTTCGTATACATTGTTTGTCTTCAGGAAGGCAGTGAGTTGCTGCGCAACAGCTTTTTCAAAATTTTTGGAGAAGAATGGGAGATTTGATATAGGCCAAAAAAATTTAAATATTTTATGGGTCAAGGTTTGGCTTTTTCAAGAGAGGCTTTATTACTGCCACTTTTAGTGAGTTTGGTACACATCCGGTGGATAGGGAGCCATTTATTACGTTCAACATAGGAGGGCCAAGCACAGGAAGCAGCTCTTTCAGCAGTTTAGTTGGAATAGGGTCCAGTATGCAGCTTGAAGGTTTAGAGGCCATGACTATTTTCATCAATGTGTCAGAGATATAGTATTACAAAAACTTTAGTATCTCCTTTGATCCTAGGTCCTGGCAGTGTTGTGCAGACTCAGGACAACTGAGCATTGGAGAAATTCCCATATTTAAAGAGGAGTCCGCAATTGGCTTTCTAATGATCATGATCTTTTCGTCAAAGAAGTTCATGAAGTTATCACTGCTGAAGTGAAAGCCATCCTCTCTTGGGAATGCTGCTTTTTAGTTAGGTTTGCGACAGTATCAAAAATAAATGTATTCTCCTCAATTAAGTTGGAAAAATAGGATGATCGAGCAGCAGTGAGGGCTCTTCGGTACTGCACGGTACTGTCTTTCCAAGCTAATCGGAAGACTTCCAGTTTGGTATAACGCCATTTCTGTTCCAATTTTCTGGAAACTTGCTTCAGGGCTCGGGTATTTTCTGTATACAAGGGAACTAGTTTCTTATGACCATATTTTTTTTTTTTAGGGGTGCGACTGCATCTAGGGTATTACGCAAGGTTAAATTGAGTTCCTCAGTTAGGTGGTTAACCGATTGTTGCACTGTGACGTCCTTGGGTAGGTGGAGGGAGCCTGGAAGGGCATCTGGGAATCTTTGAGTTGTCTGAGAATTTATAGCACGGCTTTTGATTATCCTTGGTTGGGGTCTGAGCAGATTATTTGTTGCGATTGCAAACGTAATAAAATGGTCATCCAATAGTCCAGGATTTTGAGGAAAAACATTAAGATCCACAATATTTATTCCACGGGACAAAACTAGGTTCAGAATATGACTGTGGCAGTGAGTAGGTCTGGAGACATGTTGGACAAAACCCACTGAGTCGATAATGGCTCTGAAAGCCTTTTGGAGTGGGCTTGTGAACTTTTACATGTGAATATTAAAGTCACCAAAAATTTGAATATTATCTGCCATGACTACAAGGTCTGATAGGAATTCAGGGAACTCAGTGAGGAATGCTGTATATGGCCCAGGAGGACTGTAAACAGTAGCTATAAAAGGTAATTGAGTAGGTTGCATAGATTTCATGACTTGAAGCTCAAAAGACGAAAACCCAGTATTTATTTTTTTAAATTATTTTTGTTAATTGAAATTTGGGATCGTAAATGTTAGCAACACCTCCGCCTTTGCGGGATGCGCTGGGGATATGGTCTCTAAGTGTAACCAGGAGGAGAGGTCTCATTTAACACAATAAATTCATCAGGCTTAAGCCATGTTTCAGTCAGGCCAATCACATCAAGATTATGATCCGTGATTAGTTCATTGACTATACCTGCTTTGGAAGTGAGGGATCTAACATTAAGTAGCCCTATGTTGAGATGTGAGATATCACAATCTCTTTCAATAATGACAGGAATGGAGGAGGTCTTTATTTACCCAGCACTCTCTCCACCAGTTTGGATATCTCAAATGTATTCTTCAAGATTGGGAATCCGATCAGCTGCTCCTCCTTAGCAAACCATACTCCTACAAGATACATTCTCAGCACTGTACACTACTTTGCCACATTTTCCATTCTTTTGGACAATATTCCAATCAGCGTCCGCTTCAGCCATCTTTCAGGCCGACATGGTGAATCTCATGCCGCTTTAAAAGCAACTGGGAACTCGTAAATGTCCGACTTCATTGCGTTCAAGACAACTGGGAACTCAAATGTGTTTTGAATGGTCATCCGACCCAAGTTGGAAACTGGCCTATTTTTTAAAAGTAGCACATGACAACTGGGAACTCTAAAAAAATGAGGTCAAACCATGACTGGTGATCTTCAGGTCGGAAATGCGGAGCTCTAGAAAGTTGCCAGAGTTTCCGAGTTGGATGACCGTTCAAAATGTTTTTGATTAGTTCAAGGTGTATACTTGTGGGACATGGATAAAAATAGGTACTTCATGTGTACGACTTCTCTAAACTGTTTGTGACTATAATGTTTATCCACTGTACTAGTACTTTTACTTCAGTACTACTACAGTATAATAGTATACTTTTCTTGTCACGACAGTGACGGATGGTGGCGCCCCTCCTCGGCCGGGCGGGGCTCGGCGGTCGTCGTCGCCGAACTACTAGCTGCCATCGATCCCTTTTTGTTTCACTTTCGTTTGGTTAGGTCTAGGTAGGCACGCACCTGTTTTGGGTTAATCATTAGAAAGGGGGGGTTATTTAGGTTAGCGTAGGATGTATGGTTTTTGTACGTGATTGTGTTGCTCTGTATTTTGGCTTGTGTTCACGCTGATTGTGTTTATGCTCTAGTGCGTGGTTTTGCGCCGACTGTTTTCTGTCCCCTGTGTTTGGGGCACATTGTTTTGTGTGCGCTCTGGATCGCTGTTGGTGTGGCTTGTGTTTCGCCGTTGTGCTCATTAAAGGCCACTACCCTGTATCGCTGCTTCCTGCGCTTGATTCCTCACCCACTACGCCCAAGCTTGACAGAAATCACGTACCCTAACGTAATGGAGTCAGCAGGAGCTTCAGCGCCAGCCATGTCCATGGAGGAAACCGTGGACCAACACTCTACCCTGCTCCACCGGCTGGGGAACGCCATGGATCAGGTGTTGGCGCGCCTGGAGAGCTGGCACCAACGCGCTCTCGGCCCCCCGAACGCGGCAGTCCAACAGCCTGCGCCCCCCCCAGCACCCACAGCCCCCAGTACCAGTGGGGTGAAACTCGCTCCCCCCAGGGAGTACGATGGAACGGCCGCTGGGTGTAAGGGCTTCTTACTCCAGTTGGAGTTATACCTGGCGACCGCTCGTCCCCCTCCCTCGGGGGAGGAGAGCGTCAGCGTCCTCGTCTCCTGTCTCACAGGTAAGGCCCTGGAATGGGCAAACGCCGTGTGGGACAGTCCGGACTCAGCCAGGGACAACTACCCAGAGTTCACCCGCCGCTTTCGGGCAGTATTCGATCATCCCCCGGAGGGGAGAGCGGCGGGTGAGCGGCTGTTTCACCTGAGGCAGGAGACGAGGAGTGCGCAGGATTTCGCTCTCGAGTTCCCGACCCTGGCCGCGGGAGCAGGGTGGAATGAGAGGGCCCTTATAGATCACTACCGTTGTAGTTTGAGGGAGGACGTCCGCCGGGAATTAGCCTGTCGGGACACGACTCACACACTGGACCAACTGGTGGATCTGTCCATCCGACTGGACAATCTGCTGGCCGCCCGCGGACGTCCGACCCGGGCCCTGCTCATTCCACCCTCCAGCCCTCCTGCTCCCACGCCTATGGAGATAGGGGGGGCAGCAGCCAGGATGACTGGAGGGGGAGGTCGCTCCTGCACCTCATGTGGTCGCAGAGGGCACACTGTGGACCGGTGCTGGGGAGACTCCCCTAGGAGTCCAGACGGCAGGCAGAGCGCTCCTTTGACACCTCAGGTGAGTCAGCACCAGCCTCACCCAGAGCCCCCTGTACGTCACATGTATGTGTCAGTGTCTTTTCCTTGTTTCTCCCCTCACTCCTGGTTTAAGGCGCTAGTCGATTTAGGTGCAGCAGGGAGTTTTATGGACCGTGGGGTCGCGGCTAAGTTAGGGATTCCCCTGGTCCAGTTGGACCAACCCTTCCCCGTGCACGCCCTAGACAGTCGACCACTAGGGTCGGGGCTGGTCAGGGAGGTCACTGTACCTCTGGTCATGGTAATGCGGGGGGGTCATGAGGAGCGGATTAGTCTTTTCCTCATCGATTCCCCAGCGTTTCCAGTGGTTCTAGGGATTCCCTGGCTAGCCACTCACAACCCTAAGATTTCGTGGGGACAGAGGGCTCTTAAGGGGTGGTCAAATGAGTGCTCGGGCAGGTGCATAGGAGTTTCCATCGGTGCGACTACGGTGGAGAGTCCAGACCAAGTCTCCACCGTGCGCATTCCCTCAGAGTATGCCGATTTGGCTATCGCCTTCAGTAAAACGAAGGCGACCCAATTACCACCTCATCGACGAGGAGACTGTGCGATAAACCTCCAGGTGGGTGCTGCCCTTCCTCGTAGTCACGTTTATCCCCTGTCTCAGGAGGAGACAGCGGCTATGGAGACATACGTCACTGAATCCTTGAGGCAGGGATACATTCGGCCATCTCACTCACCCGTCTCCTCGAGCTTCTTTTTCGTGAAGAAGAAGGAGGGAGGTCTGCGCCCGTGCATTGACTATAGAGGTCTAAATGCCATCACAGTGGGTGTCAGTTACCCACTACCTCTCATCGCCTCGGCGATGGAGTCATTTCACGGGGCGCGCTTCTTCACGAAATTGGATCTCAGGAGCGCATATAATCTGGTGCGTATCCGAGGAGGGGACGAGTGGAAAACTGCATTTAGTACCACATCTGGCCATTATGAGTACCTCGTCATGCCGTATGGGTTAAAGAATGCTCCCGCAGTCTTTCAATCCTTTGTGGACGAGGTTCTCCGGGACCTGCTCGGTCAGGGTGTAGTGGTGTACATCGATGACGTTCTGGTCTACTCCGCTACACGCGCCGAGCATGTGTCTCTGGTGCGTAAAGTGCTTGGGCGACTGGTGGAGCATGACCTATACGTCAAGGCTGAGAAATGTGAGTTTTCCAAACCAGCCGTCTCTTTCTTGGGGTATCGCATTTCCTCATCAGGGGTAGTGATGGAATGTGACCGCGTCTCAGCCGTGCGTAATTGGCCGACTCCCACCACGGTGAAGGAAGTGCAGCGGTTTTTGGGATTTGCCAATTACTACCGGAGGTTTATCCGGGGCTTTGGGCAGGTGGCGGCTCCCATTACCTCACTGTTGAAGGGGGGCCCGGTGCGGTTGCAGTGGTCCGCGGAGGCGGACAGGGCCTTTAGTCGTCTGAAGGTTTTGTTCACCGACGCCCCGGTGCTGGCGCACCCGGACCCCTCTTTGCCCTTCATAGTGGAGGTGGACGCGTCCGAGGCTGGGGTAGGAGCCGTGCTGTCCCAGCGCTCGGGCGCCCCCCCCAAGCTCCGCCCCTGCGCCTTCTTCTCTAGGAAGTTGAGTCCGGCGGAGCGTAACTATGATGTGGGGGACAGGGAGCTGTTGGCTGTGGTCAGAGCCCTGAAGGTGTGGAGAAATTGGCTTGAGGGGGCGCGTCACCCTTTTCTCATCTGGACTGACCACCGCAATCTGGAGAACATCCGGGCGGCGAGGAGACTGAACCCGCGTCAAGCCAGGTGGGCGATGTTCTTTACGAGATTTCGGTTTAACATCTCGTATATCCCAGGTTCCCGGAACACTAAGGCCGACGCACTGTCTCGTCTCCATGACGCCGAGGAACGGTCCACCGAGCCCACGCCCATCCTTCCAGCCTCCTGCCTGGTGGCACCGGTGGTCTGGGAGGTGGACGCGGACATCGAGCGGGCGTTACGGATGGAGCCTACTCCTCCGCAGTGTCCAGTGGGTCGTAAGTACGTTCCGCTCGGTGTTCGCGATCGGCTGATTCGGTGGGCTCACACGCTTCCCTCCTCGGGTCACCCAGGGGTTGAGCGGACAGTGCGTGGTCTTAGTGGGAGATACTGGTGGCCCACCTTGGTGAGGGACGTGAGGCACTATGTCTCCTCCTGTTCGGTGTGCGCTCAGAGTAAGGCTCCCAGGCACCTGCCTAGAGGGAAATTACAACCCCTCCCGGTTCCACAACGACCATGGTCCCACCTGGCGGTGGATTTCTTGACCGATCTCCCGCCGTCTCAGGGCAACACTACGATCCTGGTCGTTGTGGACCGGTTTTCTAAGTCCTGCCGTCTGATTCCGTTACCCGGTCTTCCTACGGCCCTGCAGACCGCGGAAGCCTTATTCACCCACGTCTTCCGGCACTACGGGGTGCCCGAGGATATCGTCTCAGATCGAGGCCCCCAGTTCACGTCCCGAGTGTGGCAGGCGTTTATGGAGCGGCTGGGGATTTCGGTCAGTCTGACCTCAGGGTTTCACCCCGAAAGTAATGGGCAGGTGGAAAGGGTAAACCAGGAGGTGGGCAGGTTCCTGCGGTCCTACTGCCAGGACCGGCCAGGGGAGTGGGCAAGGTTCGTGCCATGGGCCGAAATGGCTCAGAACTCTTTGCGCCACTCCTCCACCAACATGTCACCATTCCAATGTGTGTTGGGTTATCAGCCGGTCCTGGGGCCATGGCATCAGAGCCAGACGGAGGCCCCTGCGGTGGAGGAATGGGTGCAGCGCTCAAGGGAGACCTGGAACGCTGTGCAGGAATCCCTGGAACGAACCAGGGAGCGACAAAAAGCGAGCGCTGACCGGCACCGCAGCGAGGCCCCCGTGTTCACCCCAGGGGAGAGAGTCTGGCTCTCGACCCGGAACCTGCCCCTCCGCCTGCCCTGCCGGAAGCTGGGTCCGCGGTTTGTGGGGCCATTTAAAGTCCTGAGGAGAATAAACGAGGTGTGTTACAGATTACAACTTCCTTCTTATTATCGTATTAACCCCTCGTTTCATGTGTCTCTCCTCAGGCCGGTGGTAGCTGGTCCGCTGCAGGAAAATGAGGTACGGGAGGGTCCCTCCACCCCCCCTGGACATCGGGGGGGCCCCGGCGTACACAGTCCGATCCATCTTGGACTCCAGACGTCGGGCGAGGGGCCTGCAGTACCTCGTGGACTGGGAGGGGTACGGCCCGGAGGAGAGGTGCTGGGTCCCGGTGGAGGACATACTGGACCCAGCGCTCATCCGGGAGTTCCACAGTCTCCATCCGGATCACCCTGCGCCTCGCCCTCCGGGGCGTCCTCGAGGTCGGCGACGGCGCGCTGCGGGAGCCGCGCGTCAGGGGGGGAGTACTGTCACGACAGTGACGGATGGTGGCGCCCCTCCTCGGCCGGGCGGGGCTCGGCGGTCGTCATCGCCGAACTACTAGCTGCCATCGATCCCTTTTTGTTTCACTTTCGTTTGGTTAGGTCTAGGTAGGCACGCACCTGTTTTGGGTTAGTCATTAGAAAGGGGGGGTTATTTAGGTTAGCGTAGGATGTATGGTTTTTGTACGTGATTGTGTTGCTCTGTATTTTGGCTTGTGTTCACGCTGATTGTGTTTATGCTCTAGTGCGTGGTTTTGCGCCGACTGTTTTCTGTCCCCTGTGTTTGGGGCACATTGTTTTGTGTGCGCTCTGGATCGCTGTTGGGGTGGCTTGTGTTTCGCCGTTGTGCTCATTAAAGGCCACTACCCTGTATCGCTGCTTCCTGCGCTTGATTCCTCACCCACTACGCCCAAGCTTGACATTTCTCTATGTGTATAAACAACAATTCCCTTTTCCATCTCTACTGTTAAATATTATTCTATTTTCTCACCTCAAAATCAATCAAAGTTTTTTTGTCACATGCACAGGATACAACAGGTGTAAACAGTACAGTGAAATCCTTACTTGCAAGCTTGATTCTCATTTGAGTTAAATTCGTCAAATTTTATCTCCCTCATTTTGATGCAATTTCAGCACGATTATATATACAGTAGGTTAGTGTTCAACACCAATGTTTGTTTTATGTTTTATGTTTGATAATTGCTAAATTTTCACGAAACTGAAAATAAACAGACCTGTAAACACACTCGCTTGCACGCACGCACGCACACACACACACACACACACACACACACACACACACACACACACACACACACACACACACACACTAGCCTATTTATCCTACTCCAGTTTCTGACTTATTCTACCTCTTTATCTTTTAGTGCAGAAAGTGGCAGTTTTCCTGCCTGTTCATCGATTGGGACCAAACCTTTTCTCTTTTCTATGGTAACCAGACACCCGGGTCCATTGTCTCTATTGTTGTGTTAATTAGAGGCTAGGTCTCATGTTCAGAGGGAGAAGCTGGCACCAGTCTGTTCTCATGGCCTCTGCTACAGGGAAGGTGATAGAAGGAACAGGGGCCATGGCCTGCATGACCATCTCATAGGGACCCAGTGGATGGTGGAAACACACTGGCTCTGTGGAGAGAGAAGGGAGAAAAAGTCCTCTTATGTCTCTGTGTCACATATACAGCGAGAGAGAGGGGTAAAGTTAGAGTCACAGGACTAGTGTTACAGCCTAACAATAGCTAGGCAGCACCAGTGGACCAGGGGAGTGAAAAGAGCAGTCAGGGTCGATGCAAGGCGAGGTGTCATGTAGTCTGTGTGTGCGTGTGGTTTCAAAAGACTATGTTTCTCTGTCTCTCTCTATCTCCTTCCCTTCTTCACAGAGCAAGTCTCTCTCATTATCTCTGTCTTCATGAGAGGTCAGTGGCACAGAGCCCCATGCTATTCTGAGTTATTAGTAAGTGTGTCTTGCTGTCTTCATTCTTCCATTCTTCTAAGCCTACAGTTGTAAACTGGTATGGAGCAGAAATGCATGCCACCAGTAGAGGGGGCAAGATGACAGTATTTCAAAGAAATAAACATTCAGGTCAACTCTTCACCACAGGATTTTTTTAGCAGACACTTATCCAGCAATTACGGTCAAATGCCTTGCTCAAGGGCACATCGGCAGATTTTTCACCTTGTTGGCTCAGGGATTCGAGCCCGCAACCTTTCAGTTACTGGCACAACGTTCTAACTGCTAGGCTACCTGTCGCATGGGTGAGGGTCCACAATGTTAACATATCCTGACCCATGGTCATGTTGAACATCATATTTTCCTTCAAAAAATGTAATGATCTGCCTCACTTTAAGTTAATTATCTGTTCTAAATGTGTGTCCTGTCGGATTCAAACTAGATATGCAGTGACAGTGTAAGTCTTGCTTGAAAATATAGTTTTTACTGTGTGCAATTTTAGTTAAGTTAACTAGAGCCTCTTGCCCTCTTCACTAGTCCAGTTGAAGAAAAAAATACACATACCTACACAAATGTTTTAGATTATAATATATCCGTTCATGTTTTTACTTTTTATGCGGTTCCAGTTGAATCTCTGACCTCATACTCTTCCAAATCTGCAGGTTGCATGACTGACAATGGGTCAAACATGGCACCCCCAATCCCATACCTGGGTTCACATAGGATTTAAAATATTTTAAATACTTTGAGCGTTTGCCCGAGCCTGCCTGGTGTGCCAGGTGTGCCGCATTTGCCTGGTTTTCACTTTTGGGACTTCTCTATTGTTGCAATGCAATAGGCTAGCTCAATCAAGTTTAGCTAAATTATTTGAAATGATTTAGAGTAGTATTTGAGGTCTGCTCCGAATACCCACCACTCTGTCTCTATGCATCTACAGAGAGATAGCAAGAGAGAGTCTGGCAGTCATTACAGACATACGATAAGGATTCTGCTGATTTGGAGAAAAACAGGGCTTGAATTACCCTCCGTGCAGTCTTTTCAAGCACTGACTGAAGTGGCCCAAAAGGACTACGTATGCTTAGTGGAGGCACTGTGGGTGGTTAGTTCAAGTTGTATAGTTGTGGGACATGGATAAAAATAGGTACTTCATATGTACAACTTCTCAAAAAAACAATGTGACTATAATGTTTATCCACTGTACTAGTACTTTTACTTCAGTACTACTACAGTATAATAGTATACTTTTCTCTATGTGTATAAACAACAATTCCCTTTTCCATCTCTACTGTTAGATATTATTCTATTTTCTCACCTCAAAATCAATCAAAGTTTATTTGTCACATGCACAGGATACAACAGGTGTAAACAGTACAGTGAAATGCTTACTTGCAAGCTTTTCCTCAACAATATCAAAGGTAAAAATGTAAACTAAAAGAAGAGCAGGGAATCAATTACTGGGTCACTTCAAATGAACAAAAAAAACCCACACAAGAAATAGAAACACACCAGTATTGAATGCTATTAGGTCAGTACCAGTACTATATCAATGTGCAGGGATACTGGTGGTTCACATGTATTCACATTGTACATGTGAATATCCATATAATGTATTCTGAAAATGTGTAGGGTAGGTCTTGTGTGCTGGTATGACAGACCGAAGTCAACTAATCACGGCTGGACACAGGAATAAGAAACATGCATACAGAATTTATTTAGCAACCAGGACACATTCATTTAAATAAAACTACAAAGATACTTAACTTATACAAAACATAGATTATATCCCATTCACATACAAAATAATAATAATTTACCGTATAAATTACAATTTCACTAATTTAATTACAATTTTCATGAAAACAATATTTTGTATTCCCCCAAAACCCATTGGTTTCCATATCACACAGAGCTGCTCATCTTGTTATCATGACAAGAGTACCGAGTAACATTTTGAATGAATCGCAGATAGAGAAAAGAGAAGACAGTTTCTATTATTATAAGGAGGTACCATGGAATTGTCCCCCCCCCCACACACACACACACACACACACACACACACACACACACACACACACACACACACACACACACACACACACACACACACACACACACACACACACACACACACACACACACACACACACACACACAGAGAGAGAGAGAGCTCCAACACACTTGTTGTTCTTTTGGCTCTCTACTCCAGCCCTTTGGATTTGAAATGATACAATGACTATGAAGTTAAAGTGCAGACTGTCAGCTTTAATTTGAGAGTATTTTCATCAATATCAGGTGATAAAATATTATACCCCCCCCCCCAAAAAAAAAATACTATTATTGTAATGGTGAGAGGTTATGTCTTGGGGTTATGATATTTGTGCATCTGTAACTTTCTCAATTATTATTATTCACGATTCAGTCAGGATTATCTGTAATCATGGTAGCATCCACATGTATGTAGAAGTGTTTAGAAGCATATTCTATTCTTATTTACAATAAAAGTGACTCCAAAATGACACAATACATTATTTACCATGAAATTCTATTGGGCACAAAATAATCTGAAACAACAAAAACAAACAGCAAATGCATCCAACTAATTTCTAGAGTCACAAGCTTGATGTAGTCATTGCATGCTATAAATATGGGACCAAATACTTAACTTTAATACACATAAGTGAATTTGTCCCAATACTTTTTGTCCCTTAAAACAGGGGGACTATGTAAAAAAAAGTGCTGTAATTTCTAAATGATTCATGAAAATACCCTCAAATTAAAGATGACAGTCTGCACTTTTCAGTCTGCAACCTCATTTCAAATCCAAAGTGCTGGAGTACAGAGCCAAAACAACAAACAATGTGTCACTGTCCCAAAGGTTTTGGAGCTCACTCTATGTCTTACTATACTTGTGAGGACTTTTTGGAGACCAACAATTGATTCCCATTACAAAATCCTATTTTCCCTAATCCCTAACCTTAACCCATAACCCTAAACCTAATTCCTAACCCAAACCCGTAATTCTAACCCTAACCCTAAACCAAAAATAGCCTTTTTACAATTGAGGACTTCTCTGAATTTTTGTTTTACTATTCTTGTGAGGACTTCTGGTACTCACAAAAATAGTAAAACGTACACACACACACACACACACACACACACACACACACACACACACACACACACACACACACACACACACACACACACACACACACACACACACACACACACACACACACACACACACACACACACACACACACACACACACACACAGTCTCCCTTTCTCTAAGCACAAACTGCACTGAACATAACTTGTACTGCGATAATTAACATGAGTAACAGATGAGCAGACAGCCAAAATACAACATTAGGTCACCCAGCAGACAAACATCAGAGTAGAGAAGAAGAAAAGTTTGAGGCCCTTTCATTAAGTCGCACCTATGATAAATCCTAAACCTTATTCCAATGTGACTCTGGTCAAAAGTAGTGCACTATATATAGTTGGGAATAGGGTGCCATTTGGGACACATCCACTGGTCCCTTTGATGTTTTAAGTAGAAATTGCACACCAATATTGCATTTTAAAAGCCTGTTATATTAAATGAAGTGCCCTTTAATATAGACCACATGGACAATTCAATAAATCAGATTTTTGTTGAAATGAATGAAAAAATCTGCGCTTGAAAAAAAATCTTCACTTTTACATGTCTCTTGTCATGTTGTTTTGACTTGTAGGAAGATTTGAACCCACTTAACCACAAAATGTCATTACGTTTTCACCATCATTGTAAAGCCCTAATTATGTTCTTACTTTGACAGAGTTATTTCTGAAGATTATTATTTATTTAATGTGATTAGTGATTAATATACGTCTACCCCTCAGTTTAAGGTCAACCCTGTTACGTGAACTGAAATCTTGTTTTAATTTAGTGAAACTATTCCTATTTAAATAATTTTTTCAAAAGAAACATTGAACATGTAATAGTGAAATCATAGTGTAAAGGCAGGTGAACTGGGTCAACTCTTTTTGGCCTGTTGCACACAACAAGCTTCCATTCCCCCTGTCACAGGCCATCAAAAGCATGGCTGATTTAAGATGAAAACTTCAACCCTGTTACAGTAAATGAAGTATATAAACTCTGGATTGCTGATGTTATGTATTGGAAAAATGAAAGGCTTTGAAGCCACCAGTCGGCCATATTGGCACTCCTCAGAAAGGCAGTCCTCCATAGAAATGAATGGAATTCTAAAGTATTTCATTTAAATGTTTCAAAGATACAATTTCATGTATTTAAGTATTTGTGTTGTTGTAGTGGGGACAGTAACATTAATGCTTTCTAAAAAATTATACTTTAAGCAAAATGTTTTTATTTATTTATTCATTTAGAATTTGTATGTTTAGCAAACATAATTTTATGTAAAAGTATGCATTAAGGTGTCTGTAATAGAATAAATGTGACAAAAACGAATGTAGATGTTAATAAATGCATTTCCATAGCTTCCAAAATATATATTTTTTTACAAAAGTGGGGAGTGCCAAAATAGAGGTGCGGTGGCTTCAAAACAGCGCCCCCTTGTCGTCATCTAGAGTATATACAACTCTGGTACTTTAATGGCACTTTATTGGCACTTACAATAGTAAATAAATACCCCTTGGGATGCGAAAACGTGTTGTTTTATGTAGTTGAACATGTGCTGTTTATGACAGAATGTTAAAATGAGGTGAAATGAAAGTATTTTTTGACCAAGTTACACTACCTAAAATGTAATCTATCCATACAATTTTGCATATCAACTTTAACCCTTTTGTTACAAGTGCTCTCAATGTCAAGTTTGCACTTTGCAAATCTCCTATCATCAGTTTCAAACGGTTTTGGTTTTGAGAGCAAATAAGAGCCAAACTGGATTTAAGTACTATTTATCTGTCACCATACAAGTAGCGGCAAATTTAAGTGCATTGGACCAGATTAATCAGCTTTCACTGTGTTTGAGACTGTTGGGAAAAACAAAGTTATAGAAATAGAATTCTAACATTATTATACATATACAGTATAATGTAATATATATTAACATATATTTCATCTATGGTTCAACCTCTCTTTATGGAATTCCAACCTGCTATATTCAAGGGGCACATTAATGCATTGTTAACTTTCACGTGTCCTCAATGCTCACAGAAACACGCCGGACTGCAACAGTCTGTTTGCCTTGCACAGTGGACTATCACGAGTGCTTTCATTCATTCATTCCATATTATTTGTGCTTTAGCTGCAAGTTGAGAGAGGATGTTTGGGTCTAGTGAGCCCTCTGAATGTGGGAATGAATCTGCTGCTGAAGACGGGGGAAAAAAGTGCTCCAACCTCCGAGCTAAGTGGCAGTTAAAAAACGACTTTGAAGGATTTTGCCATTGCTTTGCCGAGACACAAAATGAAAGAGCAGGACATATGTCATCATCATCATTCCCCACATTGAATTACGCAATATACAACACAATTTACCCCCTCCTTGTAATCAAATGGCAACATAACGATAACAATATGTTCAGTAATGTCCAAGAAGACTACGCATAAGAGCACATAGAAAGAAAAAGATACAAAAAATGAAGCAAACCTTTTTTCCAAGTCTCGCCCACGCTACAGTAATTCCCATCGACAGTCTGTCATAGGGTGGGGATCACAAGCAATAGACTCAAAGACAGTGAGAAGAGGGGGGAGGAGGGGAGAGGGAAAGAAGCCAAGCAGGCTTGTTTAAGATCCTTAAGGCACTTAAACATAGTTAAACCAGAAAGATAAGAACCGCAGCGGAGCGGATGAGAGAGAACCTCTGAGCATTTTAAACACTCTTTTGAATGGCAGTTGTTTAATGAAACTACATCCCTCATCCACCAGCAGCCATGGGAGAGACTCTTGATACAGTTTCCTCCAGAGGCAGTGTGGAAGAGATAGCAGTGTCGGTGGTGGAACTGCTTTAGAACGTTCAAATCCACAAGTGGCTCCTGGCATTATACCTAAAGCGGACGTTACCATTGGCTGCACGGAGTCTCATTCAGAGAAATCCCATGCAGCCCTCTTAACAAGTTCGAACACTGGAATGTGAGTTGTAATCTATACCTCGATTACGCTTTCGTCGTCTAATGATTTTTAATTTGAGTGTCATTATTTCTAGATAGCCCACACTTTCTCATTCTGAACTTCTAATGCGAGCTGCGGGTGTGGCTTTGTGACAATGATCAAGAGCACCTGCTAACCGATTTGACTGCTCCGACACAGTTACACCTCTGACACCGCCAAAACATCAGATATCGCTGTTTAACGCTTGATCTGATTGAATCTAGGCCTTACTCTGACCCCTTGTGATCCAACCCCTTGTTCTGTGAGACACATATGACAGTCACTGATAGGGAATATGCATGGCTCCCTCAGTTGTTCGCAGGTTAGCGAATTTTGAGAGATTGTCAGACATTTTGTGCCCCACCGGCACACAGTTACAATGGAAGGCCTGCATTCTGGAGGAGTCCAATGGAAACTGCTTGCTTTGGCCCCAGCCAACCCTTGTCTCTAGAGGAGGACTCCAATGCTCTCAGACATCCATGGACGATGGAAGTAGAACCCATAGAAGATGAGTTCCCTACAGTAAAACATCCACCTCACACTGTATAGCTGCCCTCCTCTCCTGCCTTGTACACAGCAGACACAGACAGCCCTGTCTGGATCCCTTTTAGGGATTTGGCTCTTGGGCCTTTTGGTAGTAGTCACTCAGTGAGTCAGTGAATCAGTCATTAGTGATTATGTTAGCTTTGTAGCTCAGTACCCCATAGAGTCTCATTGGTAGAGGGGCTAGCTCTGTGGCTAGCTCTGGTACAGTAGGCCCTGGTACATGATGGTGATGATGTTAGTAGACCAGACTGCAGTTCGCTAGTTGCCCACCAGAGGGCTGAGGTCTCCGTGGTGGTTCTTTAGCTTCTTCTTGAAGAGGGAGATAGTGGAGGGCCGGTAGAAGATGATCCAGGGCTCGGACGCAGCACTCTGCCCACTGCAGCTCTCTGAACCACTGCTGGTCGGGATGTTGGGAGATCTGGAAAGAGACGAGGGATGAGGTTGGGGGAGAAGAGAGAGAAATAGATATGGCAAGAGAGAACAGTAACATTAGGTTACATATTCCACTGGCTGGGGCTCTCACAGCGTTAAAAATACATTAGATGCAATAAACTACACTTCGGTTACACTTTTGAGGCATTAGTACAATAAAACTTTATTGTCCATAATTTACATCAAACAACGTAAAATGTAATACTTACTTTACTGTAATATGCAGGAGTAGTTTAGCCACCATGGCTATGACTGTCAGAGTCAGGAGAGCAGCTAGGGCGTAGATGGTCCACACTGTCAACACAGAAACACAATTGAAATCAGACAGTTTAGATGAAAACATACCAGTTAAGAAGCACCCTATGCACTTGAGTAGACTCTCAGAGAGGCATGGAGAAACCTGACCAGAAAGAGATAAAAGGGATCTATAAACTAAAAACAGTCTGGCACATCTACACCATATTTGTACAGTACTGAGTGCACAAAACATTAAGAACACCTTCCTAATATTGAGTTGCACCCCCTTTTGGCCTCAGAACAGCATCAATTCGTCGGGGTATGAACTCTACAAGGTGTCGAAAGCGCTCCACAGGGAGGCTGGTCCATGTTGACTCCAATGCTTCATACAGTTGTGTCAAATTGGCTGGATGTCCTTTGGGTGGTTGACCATTCTTGATGCACACGGGAAACTGTTGAGAGTAAAAAACCCAGCAGCGTTGCAGTTCTTGACACAAACCAGTGCGCCTGGCACCTACTACCCTCCCCCTTTCAAAGGCACTTCAATATTTTGTCTTGCCCATTCACCATCTGAATGGAACACATACCCAATCCATGTCTCAATTGTCTCAAGGCATAAAAGTCTTTGTTTAAACTGTCTACTCCCCTTCATCTACACTGATTGAAGTGGATTTAACAGGTGACATCAATAAGGGACCATAGCTTTCACCTGGATTCACCTGGTCAGTCTATGTCAGGAAAGAGTAAGTGTAAGGTTTGATCTACCGGCACACATTAGCCTAAAGGCCTTTATCACAACCGATTCAGATGGTAAAATATTAGTACCTGCGTTATCGGTGCACATCTGTTACTAAACAGCAAGCTATAAAATCAAAGTATAACCTCCCAGTAATTTACTGGGACAAACAGTGCAATTAGTGCAACCAATGAAAATAGTGAGGGGTGTTTCGTAATTGCTTATCTTGATCAGAATGAATTTAGGGAAACTGTTAAAAGACAATTGCACACAGCATATTGAATATATTATGCCATTCTTATCATTAGCATAACATTAGCCTCAACATACATTGTTTAATTTAATTTCACCTATATATTAAAATATTTACTATTTCATTAAATGTTTTTGTTACATGTAATCTTTTGGTTCAACCTTAATGCCCAATAAATTACTGGGAGGTTATACATATGGAGTGTGCGACTCTCTTTGTTTTCATAGCTTACAGTTTATTCACCGTTAGTCAGCACCTCGACACTAAAGAATTTTCTCTGGGTGTGCGCCAGCTCATGCTTTTTATTTTAATATATACTGAATAAAAAAATGAACGCAACATTTAAAGTGTTGGTCCCATGTTTCATGAGCTGAAAATAAAAGATCCCGGAAATGTTCCATATGCACAAAAAGCTTAAACAAATTTGTTTACATTCATGTTAGTGAGCATTTCTCCTTGGCCAAGATAATCCATTCACCTGATAGGTGTGGCATATCAAGAATCTGATTAAACGGCATGATCATTACACAGGTGCACCTTGTGCTGGGGACAATAAAAGGCCACTCTAAAATGTAAAGTTTTGTCACACAACACGATACCACAGATGTCTCAAGTTTTGAGGGAGCGTGCAATTGGCATGCTGACTGCAGGAATGTCCAACAAAGCTGTTTTTAATGTTCATTCCTCTGCCATAAGCCACCTCCAAATTCGGTTTAGAGAATTTGGCAGTACGTCCAACCGGCCTCACAACTGCAGACCACGTCAGACCGGGACCTCCACATCTGGCTTCTTCACCTGCAGTATCGTCTGAGAGGGTGCTGAGGAGTATTTCTGTCTGTAATAAAGCTATTTTGTGGGCCTGGCTCCCAAATGTGTGGGCCAAATGTCCTCCTAGGCCCACCAATGGCTGCGCCCTTGCCCAGTCATGTGAAATCCATAGATTATGGCCTAATGAATGAATGTATTTTAATTGACTGATATCCTAATATGAACTGTAACTCAGTAAAATCTTAGAAGTTGTTGCATGTTGCGTTTATATTTTTGTTCAGTATATATTCCTATAACAAAACAGGTCTCACACCTTTTTTGTAAAACATACAGTTTTTGACCAATCAAAACCAGCGTGAGACCACAGAGGCAGACAGGAACGCTGTCGGTTACACATAAGAAAACCCCGAGAAAGGTACGATGTTGATTACACATGAGAGAAACCCCAGAAAAGTACAATGTTGGTTACACATATGAGAAAGCCCAGAAAGGTACGCTGTCGGTTACACATGAGAGAAACCCCAGAACGGTAAAAAAAAACAGTACCAAAGGTACAAAAAAAGAAACATGTAGTAACTGAGAGATGGAGAGGTAGGACGTTGCAACGTCGGAATCAATAGAGGTGAGTCATAGTAGAAAGCTCTATTAGAAACCCAGAGAAGTAGAAAGATATGATGTTGGTAACTGATAGATAGAAAACAACAATATTGGTATCTACATACTAGAGGTGTGTCCGTTGGTCCCGTTGGGTCCGGCCCACTGACCTGGCATGTTGTGGTCCGGTTTACCGGGACTGGACGTTATCACATAGAGGATTTGAGAGGAACGTCCGTTATCGCTCCCGTTAGACTTCTCCGTTACGCCGTTAAGCTCAGGCTTTACTGTACTAGTGTCCTCATCTTCCTTCTCATCCTCATCCATAGGTCTGGTGTCCAGGCCTCTCAGCGCTGAAACAACAACAACAAATAAAATGTTTCCATGGGCCTATTGCAACGAAGATTGGCCTGTAGATTATTGGCAGATGATCTCTTGTCAAACCATCAATACATGATAAATTCCCCAACGCAGCTGATCTCAATTGCAAGCAGCATTGGCCACCGGTTTACTGCTCCCCAACGTGGTTCGGGTTTATCTCTTAGTCCTCATTGCAACCAAAATTAGCACATAAAAAGCCCTCTGGTGGGTATAATCATTGGAACAATTTGATCTGGCAATACTACTTGACTAAGGATGATTTATCTATTTGACAATCATTCCGCACAACTAAAATAAAGTATTTAATGCCCTCGTTTTACCACAGCAAATCTACTATGGCAATGTAGCCTACCCTATGCAAATCTATGGTGTATGAATACTTTTTGCTACACCATGTTTCCAATTAATGTTATCCATTAATGATTTTACTTGTCTGAATCGAATATGGTCATTTCTTATCAAGAGGGCAAAAGGAAATATTCCATTTGACATTTGAAACTAAATCGTGATTGCATTGTATTTTGAATCAAATTATATTGTATTCTAATAATATTAATGAAGTTATTTAAAGTTGCACAAATAATATATCATTGTGTTTTTAACAAATCATTTTAATCACTTGAAAAAACTAACAAACATACATCACCGTTCAAAAGTTTTGGGTCACTTAGAAATGTCCATGTTTTTGATCATTAGAAAATCATTTGCAATTATGTTAGCACAGCTGAAAACTGTTATTCTGATTAAGCAATAAAACTGGCCTTCTTTAGACTAGTTGAGTATCTGGAGCATCAGCATTTGTGGGTTCGATTACAGGCTCAAAATGGCCAGAAACAAAGAACTTTCTTCTGAAACGCATCAGTGTTCTTGTTCTGAGAAATGAAGGCTATTCCATGCGAGAAATTGCCAAGAAACTGAAGATCTCGTATAATGCTGTGTATTACTCCCTTCACAGAACAGAGCAAACTGTCTCAAACCAGAATAGAAAGAGGAGTGGGAGGCCCCGGTGCACAACTGAGCAAGAGGACAAGTACATTAGAGTGTCTAGTTTCAGAAACAGACGCCAACTGGCAGCTTCATTAAATAGTACCCGCAAAACACTGAAGATAGTGCCCGCAAAACACTGGCAGCTTCATTAAATAGTACCCACAAAACACCAGTCTCAACGTCAACAGTGAAGAGGTGACTCCGGGATGCTGGCCTTCTAGGCACAGTTGCAAAGAAAAATCCATATCTCAGACTGGCTAATAAAAATAAAAGATTAAGATGGGCAAAAGAACACAGACACTGGACAGAAGAACTCTGCCTTGAAAGCCAGCATCCCAGAGTCGCCTCTCCACTGTTGACGTTGAGACTGGTGTTTTGCGGGTACTATTTAATGAAGCTGTCAGTGTTTTGCGGGTACAACACTCAATAGTAAACCTTTATTTTTTCGTACAGGACTACAGTAATTAGGCCATTAGGCCTACTGCGGCATATTGTACTTTATTGAAGAAACAATATCTGAATTGGAAGGAAATGTGGTGTGGAGATGAATTTATTATTTGGAAATCGTTATCCAAAGAAACAAATACAAAGGGCTTGGTTTGATAATGATATTTAAATTGTCTGTCACACATGTTGCTGCAATCCATATCACTTTAATTTACAATGTGGTAATTCATTAAAAGTTGGTCTTCTATACATTTATTTTCGCAGATTAGCCTCGATGTAGCCATAATTGTCTGAATTGTCTACAATTAAACGTGTTAACTAAATAAGTTTAATTGGCATAGGCTACATTTTGAGTCAAATCATTTTATTTCGGTTGCCATATGTAATATTCTTCCTTTTTCCTCATTTAAATTTCGGTGATAGGGTGTTACTTCATTGGGGTGGGAGTAGTCAACACAAATAATTATGATTTCCTATGCCATTTCCGCTGTCTTGTATCCAGACGGCTTGACACCATAACAGCGTCAGATCAGCTGGTCTACAAGTTTGATAAAAATAAATAAGTGCAGCCCTCCACTGCATTTTGAAATCCCAGTGTGGCCCCAAAACCAAAATTATTGCCCACCCCTGAGCTAAGACTTTGATGTCTAAATTAACAAGGTTAATTTATGAAATGATCAAAACATGTTATTATAATTCCTTATCCCTACAATGAATGGTGGCCTAAATCTTTACTAGGAGTTAAAGGTTTTTGTCTGATATAACTCAACTTGACTGTGATGTTCCCACATGTTCTCCATTTGATACAACAGAATGCAGTGCTGCCGTTGCTTCAAACCTCGGTTCGGCAGGAAATTCCTCAGACGTCATCTGAGAGCGTTTATCCTCATCTGAGAAGGAAATGAACATTGCACCACTCAGCACTGTATGGATGTACTAACATCCAGCTTAGCCTCAAGAGAGAATCTCTCTCTCTCTCTTTCCCCATCCTTTTCTCTTCGCAGCTCAGCGGGGGAAAAAACAATTTAATTATGTGACCTTTTCTTATAACATGTCTCATAATATTGTATATTCATTTCCAACAACTTCTGTTTCTGATGTGCGTTCTGAAACAAGGGAAGTCAGAATTGAGACATGACCAGAAGGGAATTGGCTGCAAGTCTGGGAGTCAGACTCTGACCTGAGAATATTGTTTTTAGTAGAACAAAATGAGAAAACGTTAGGACAGTCTGTGTCTGTGTGTGTGTGTGTGTGTGTGTGTGTGTGTGTCTGTGATTGTGTGTGTGCCTCCCAGCCCTGTAAGCTCTTAGCTTTAATGTCAACAGTACTAACTAATTCAGAAAGAGTTGTATTGAGTGTTGATGCCTTAAGGAAATGGAACTGAAACAATAGTGGGGTGTTTACAAGAGTTTGGTCTATACAAAGAACTGCTATTTATACATAAATACTTCCATTCCACTATGATGAGTGTGTAATATAAGATTGGGTTCATATTGGGATCCCTAGGAGGTGGTGCACTCTGTGTATACAATGATGTTAAGGATGGGGAGAATGATGCATGAATGATATATACAGATATACGATACCAGTGACAAACAAAACATCTCAAGGTTATTTACATAACCCCGTTCTCTAATATTATGAGTGAGTCGACTCATGTGGGAACGTGCCTGTTTGCAGAAATCTAGAATAACTGAGTTCTCTTTCAATTATTTGTTTAGACGACTCACATATGAGATGTATGAAACTCACATAACGTAGGCACGCTCTCCGAACACTAGTTTCCAGACTACCCCTCAGAGACCCCGATACTGAGAACAGTATGCACCAGAGAAGGTGCAGTGACTTCCAGTCGGTAGAACCTCATGAGGGGATGCCCAACGTGCCGCATTACAGATCTCCTGCAAGGAGAAGCCTTTGAACAGAGCCCAAGAGGTAGCCATACTGTACCTCTGGTGGAATGAGCCCTCAGGCCCTCCAGAGGCTGTGAACCCTTGCTATTATAAGCTAGTATAATAGCATCCACTATCCAATGTGACAACCATTGACGAGAGAAAGTCCTCCCCCTGCAGGGGGGTGTTCAAGACACAAAGAGCTGGTCGCTCTTGCGTAAAGCTCTCTTTCTATCCAAATACATGTGTAAAGCACGCACTGGACACAAACGGTGGAGACGCTCTTCCTCTGCAGAAGAGAAAGGCGGTAGGTGGAAAGCCATAAGCTTCAAGGTGAGACAATTGTAACTGTCGCTGACCTTTGTCATAAAGGTGGGGTTAGGCAATAAGGTTACCTTGGTAAAACCCGGGACAAACAGTAGGCAGGAATGGTGAACTGACAGTGAATGTCGTTCACTCACTCGCTTTGAGGAAGTAAGGGCTACCAATAAAGAGGTCTTGAGAGAGAGATATTTCATCCTTACATTCTCCAGCATTTCAAAAGGCTGCTGAGACAAAGCCTCAAGCACAGTAGAAAGATCCCAAGGTGGGGCTACAGGCTTGGATACAGACATAAGCGGTGCGCCCCTTCTTGAAATGGCATTAGAGCAGGTACTTGCCCACTGCGCTGTTATTAAGGCCTATATGACAAACTGAAAAAGCGGTTAAGTAGAACTTAACAGTGGAGAAAGCCGTCCCGCTGTCTAGAAGGCCTTGCATGAAGCATAAAACCTCTGACACAAGACATGGGTAAGGAATTCTTTGTTTTTGGTCACACCACTTCTCAAAGATGCACCACTTATTTCCGTAAAGTGAGCGAGTAGAAGGGTCTCTGGAATGTCTCAATGGCTCTGAGAGGCAGACTAGTCGTGTCCAACTTTAACCTTAACCAAAGCTTTCCCGGACATGTGGGTGCTTCCAGGATGAGGGACGAGCCTCGTTGTCTCTTTATGGCTATAGTGGGGAGTGTGAGGCGCATAGGGGGAAAAGCATAGAGCGGTGCGCCTTTTGCCAAGGGTGTACCAACTATGGCTGTGGTAGTCATGACATTTTGTCAGCCTGTGATTGTCAAGCAAATAACTTCAGGTCTCACAGTAATTGACCATGAATGAACATAAACACGTTTAGCATCTCCTGGCTTCCACACATAGCTTACAAGCCACTGATGCAGGCATTTGGAACATCTACATTTAAGAAAAGTCAAATAAATCCATGTAATATAGCTTACACCATCACAATAAAGAAACATGATATGAAGAAAATGTAGTCTATTTCAAAAGGACAGAATAGCATACTTTGAGTTTTCCTTATGTTGGGCCCTGATCTGGCTATGCCATATGGCTGTGGGCCATTTCAAGGAACGTGTGCCGCCCTGGTTGTTGATGTAGGCCGACACTGTCATATTGTCTGTCCTGACAAGGACGTGACAATACCGGAGGAAGGGTAGAAAGTGTTTCAAAAGAGGAACACTGTCAGAAGTTTGAGGTAATTGATATGGGCAAGACAGAGTTGTGTGGTCCACACTCAGTTAACTGCCTGACCCTCGTAAACTTCGCCCCCAACCCATGAGTGACGCGTCTGTCGTCATCACCTTCCCCGCTGACACCACTCCTAGAGTGGTGCCGAATGTGAAGATCGAGGGGCCCCTCCATTTCCAGAAAGATGTGAGGCACTCTGATGTCGGGTGCACAGACGTAGGGATAAAACCCAGCGTTGGAAACTTCTCATCCTCAGTAGGCCATGTGGGACCACTGAGATAGTGGAGTCCATTAACTCCAGTAACCGGAGGCGTATTCGGAACATGGCCGAGTGCCTCCTGTTTAATAGGGATAGGCACTGTCGGAATGAGGCGATGCGGCCTCCCGACAGCGTTGGGTGATACTCAGATTCTATATTCTCTGTGTCAGTATAAAACAGCTTTTTATCTGATTGATTTGGAAACACGAGCCCGGAAAGGTGGGTTACCAAGGAGGTAACATCTCACCCCGCTCGCTCCCGGGAAGGGAGCCCCTCGTTTTGGTCACCAGAATGTACCAGGAGTAGAAGCCTCAATGTCTCTCTTCCTCTGCTATCACTCTGATATTCCATTTGAATAGAAGAGAGGAGATTTCCTGCTTTAGTATGCGTGCCAAGTCACGGTCGCATCTGATTCCAGAATGCCATTGAAGGCAAGAGGTCTCATAGCGAACTGCAGTCTGTAGAACTTGGTAACAGTGGATAGGGTCCCAGGCTTGACTGTGGATGCATGCTAGTTTTCTACTCTCTCAGCGAGCAACCCATGGGGAGGCACTCCACCCGAGAAGGTACCAGCGTAGAACATGGAGTGTAACTGTTCACTGCACTTCTCTGCCGCTGGGGCGTACCCTAGGTGAGATGCCCCCTCTCCCTCCAGGGGAATCCGTTGGGCGCAATCTCAATGCTGTCAAACTAGCATGGTGCTCGGGTCCCCTGAGGCAGGGTTAGCTTCTTCCATGGCACCGATGGGAAAGCTAATCCCAGAACAAAATAAAAACCACAGCTAACTAGCAGTGTGTTGGCTGCCAGCTAGGCTAGTTAGCATGATGTTAGCTGGGAAAAGCTAACCTCTTAACCAAGTGAACGTAGCTATCGTTCGCCAAGTGGGCTACTGAACTAGCTAGTTAGCAGGAGGAAGATAGCGACGGACAAAGCGTATCTCTCTACCGAGAGAAAGACTAGAAATTCTTCCCTTGCAGGTAGAATACCTAGGGTAGGATAGTAAACTAGCCTGTTAGCGAAACCTTGCAGCTAAGCTAGCCAAGTATCTGTAGCTAGCCGGTTCCGGATGCTAGCTACAAAGAGACCTCGAGGAGAAAAAGAGACAAAGCTGTGATCTATTAACTTTATAGGAATTGGCCTATATGGATAGGGCTAAATTGAATTGTTTCTATTCTAACAGACCCCATTTCAAAGGAAACAAGCACTCATTAATATAATGTGAGGCCAATTAGTGGACGTGGCCAACACACCTGAACACACTTAACAAGATAGTGGATAGTGAGAGTTTTGCTGATGCTGAGAACGGAATGTATATGTTTTTCAATAACATTATTAGAACGTTCTTTCAACGTTACTAACGTTTTCTTGTGGTTTTTATGGAAAATGTTCTTTATATTCTGAGAACATGACTTCAAATAGAACCATGCGGAAACCTGCAGAAAACGTTATACTGAAGTACTGAAATTCCCACAGAAGGACATTGTTTCTTAACGTTCTCTGAACATTCTGAGAACATTACTTTAAATAGTACCATGTGGAAACGTTATGCTGATGTATTGAAATTCCCAGAGGAGAACATTGTTTCTTAACGTTCTCTGAACTATTTGAGAACATTCCCAATGCCAAACCAGTTGGAGAACATTCCTAGAACATTACCAAAAATGTAATTAAATGTAACCATGTTTGAACTTTTAGGAAACGTTCTGTTAAAGTAATGAAATACCAAGAAAGAACATTATTTTGTCAAGTTCCTTAAATGTGCTGAGAAAGTCCCAATGCCAAGCAACTCATCTGCACCATTCCTAGGACTTTGTGGGAAGGTTGGATGCAAACTAACCATAGGACAACCACGCTCTCACCAAGCTCTAAGAAACATATGGTTCTCAGAATGTTATTTTACATTTTTTTACATTTAAGTCATTTAGCAGACGCTCTTATCCAGAGCGACTTACAAATTGGTGCATTCACCTTAAGATATCCAGTGGAACAACCACTTTACAATAATATGTGCTAGATGGGCTCCCTCTCACACACAGATGATGCACAGCACATACAGAAAGACACGCTGAAGGGTAGGCCTAATTCTGATCATGGCTGATATGATAAATAACTTAATATGATAAATATATATGATAAATAACTAACCCAATCCACATATATTTAAAAAGGAAAACACAGTATAAAATGTTCATGACCGTAAGAACCCTCATTTGACAACTTGGAACAGCGCATCCTGTACATTTAGCCTGGCCCCATTCTCAATCTGCGCATTCTCAAACTCGGAACAGTCTACTGGTAGACATACACTGAACAAAGTGGAATCAGGATCTGAATGCCCACTCTCCATTGCTATTCCATGCAGATCCCACCTTCATGCCGCTTTGATCAATCTTTTTTGATGCTGTGTGTGAATCCGTCGCGCTTGAGTAGGAAAATCTGGAAAGGAAGATAGGCAAAGAATGGCCTTTTGGCGGACGCGCGACCTGTCTGTTTCCAACAGAGGTTTGTGACTAGGACAAAGACCAAAAACAAAAAGGGCAAAATCAATACAGTTACAAATAGCAATTTTGTTTTTGTTCAATATTATATTGATATTTGACTCGAAGTATTGATTTGTAAATGTTCTAGCGCTAGCCTGCTGTACCTGTGCCAAAACTGTTATTTTTCATCCTATAGCTTGTTCTCCATCTTCTTTTTACATAAATAGTGAGCCAACATGTTTTCAGCACTTTTATTTCCCTGAATGATCTAAACAAATTTTCTCATGCTCTTTCTTGTCTCTTTGCAGCAGACATGTAGTGAGCAATATGTTTGAATCATCAAATCGCAATAAAATCGCGGTATCGAATCGCAATACATATAGAATCGTAACAATCGCAATACATATCGTATCGGCAACTAATTATCATGATATTATTGTAAGGTCCCTGGCAACTCCCAGCTCTACTAATTTCCTGCAATTCTACACATTTTGCCATGGTTTGGCATGCTATCTGAGTGACTCAAGCATTATAACAAAATCAATGGGAGCCCATGCCATGAAATGTTTAGAATTTTAAATTCTACCAGACTGCGCAGTTTTTATTTTGGTGATTGTTCGTTTTCAAAGATGGCTATTTATATTTTCTACATACATGTTTTTTATATCTGTTTTTTAGTCAATTAAGTTAACACAGAACATTTTTACCATCCAGAAAAGTATTCCCCCACACTATGCAACGACATGCACCTTGTGAATTAGTGTGTGTCTCACGGTGAGTTCCTAGAAAAACAAAACATTTCAATATATGCAACACCAATATCACCTGCGGCTTTGAGGCATTGGCGAGCAAATGATAAGAGAAAAGGTCCACCGCCGGCAGCACTTGGAGTCTCCCCTGACTGTCTCCCTTTCTTACCCTCAGTGTGTGGCTAGGCACATGCATGTGTGTGTGTGCATGTGCCTGGGTGTCTGTTTTTATGTGTGTGTGCTTTAAGTAGAGCCACAACACATTAGTCTTGTCGATTTAACAGTGTCCAGGCGGCTTGGTTGCTATGCAAAACCCTGCCATGGAACCAGGATAGCAGGATGTCAGCCTGCACCTGTTCATGCAAATTATGGCTCCCGGAGAGAGATGAGTTTGTGGTTCAGTCAAATCACTGCATGGGGCTGAATTAAGTCAAGCCAAGTCGAGGGCGATAGAGGTCTGGAAAAGCTTGTTACAGTATCTCTCATATCTACTATAACAACTTGCTTTGTTTCTGTACAATTGTTGTGACAACCTCAAAACAACCTACATTACATGACCAAAAGTATTTGGACACCTGCTCGTCGAACATCTCATTCCAAAATCATGGGCATTAACATGGAGTTGGTCCCCCCTTTGCTGCTATTCTGGGAAGGCTTTCCACTAGATGTTGGAACATTGCTGCGGGGACTTTCTTCCATTTAGCTATAAGAGCATTAGTGAGGTCAGGCACTGATATTGGGTTGATTAGGCCTGGCTTGCAGTCGGCATTCCAATTCATCTCAAAGGTGTTTGAGGTCAGGGCTCTGTGCAAGCCAGTCAAGTTCTTCCACACCGATCTCGACAAACTATTTCTGCATGGACCTCACTTTGTAAACGGGGGCATTGTCATGCTGGAACAGGAAAGGGCCTGCCTCAAACTGCTGCCACAAAGTTGGAAGCACAGAATCATCTAGAATGTCTTCGTATGCTGTAGCATTAAGATTTCCCTTCACTGGAACTAAGGGGCCTAGCCCAAATAACGAAAAACAGACCCAGACCATTTATTCCTCCTCCACCAAACTTTATAGTTGGCACTATGCATTCGGGCAGGTAGCATTCTCCTGGCATCCGCCAAACCCAGATTCGTCCGTCGGACTGCCAGATGGTGAAGCGTGATTTATCACTCCAGAGAATGCATTTCAACTGCTCCAGAGTCCAATGGCGGTGAGCTTTACACCACTCCAGCCGACGCTTGGCATTGCGCTTGGTGATCTTGGGCTTGTGTGTGGCTGCTCGGCCATGGAAACCCATTTAATGAAGGTCCTGATGAACAGTTATTGTGCTGATATTGCTTCCGGAGGCAGTTTGGAACTCAGTACTGAGTTTTGCAACCGAAGACAGACTAATTTTACACACTAAGCGATTCAGCACTCGGTGGTCCCGTTCTGTGAGCTTGTGTGGCCTACCACTTCGCGGCTGAGCCGTTGTTGCTCCTAGACGTTTTCACTTAACAAGAACAGCACTTACAGTTCACCGGGAAGGCTCTAGCAGGGCAGAAATTTGACGAACTGACTTGTTGGAAAGGTGGCATCTTATAACGGTCCCACGTTTAAAGTCACTGAGCTCTTCAGTAAAGCCATTCTATTGCCAATGTTTGTCTATGGAAATTGCATGGCTGTGTGCTCAATTTTCTACACCTGTCAGCAACGGGTGTGGCTGAAATAGCCAAATCAACTAATTTGAAGGGGTGTCCACATACTTCTTTATATATAGTGTATGTGTGGGTGATGTTGGCAACAAGGGTTGGGTGACAATACTAATTGACCCCCTCCTGAAGTCCTTACCTACGACATGTCTACAGGTTTCTTAACTTGGTATGTGACAGCTAGGTTGGTGCGCTCTGTATATGTGTGTGTGTGTGTGTGTGTGTGTGTATACTGTATATATCCCATTGCAAACCCACCTTGGTATGTGACAGAGAAGCCCTGTGCTTGGTTGGTGTGGTCTGAGTAGAAGTAGAGGATGGCAAAGTCTCCAGTGACGTTGACCAGCTCCCGGGGCGAGTTGCGGCCGTCGAACCGTGCTAACACCTGGGTGGTATAGCCATCCAGCATTTCCACCATGTCTGTCTGGTCCGAGATGTCGAAGAAGGTGAAGTTGAACAGGATCATGGAGGCTCCAGGTACCTAATAATAATGCAAATAGAAAAAAGACACAGTACTTAATAATACATGATACTTACTACTTTCTGAAAGCCAAAGATGCTTTAGGCAATAGGCAACAAACAAAAGCAACAACAAAAAAAGGGTCCAGCTGTTGTGCGTTATATTACACCCTATCCCCAATATAAACACACTACAGTTGGACCCGGGTAAAAAGTAGTGCACTGTAAAGTGGATAGGGTGCCATTTGATACGCAGACTAAGAAACAAAATACAATACCTGGACAGTCCAGTAGCAGACCCTCCCTGCCTCGTACTTATCAGGGAAGTCAGGGGAGTAGACCACCCCAGAGGGAGCAGAGTAGTTACCCCCGCACGCACCAACACGAGCTGGAGGAGAGGAACAGAGAAAGATGATTCAATGAATAACAGTTCAGCTATTGAAGTTTGCATTTGCAAGTTTATAAGTCTCTCATACAACTAACCCTCTTACATAACTAACCCTGTCGACTCCTATGTCTCAGGAGTTGTCATAGAGACCTTTTCATATAGAGACCACATACAACAGACTCTTTTAATGATAGAGAGAGTGGAATGAAGAGTTTTCAACACATAGTGGAAAGATGAGACTGGACTGAACAAGGAGTATTTCATCATTGTTGTAATTGTGTTGACTACAGCTGTGAAATCTGTGTCTCATTATCTAGCAGATGTGTCCGCCATAAACGTTATGCTTGTGTAGCCTATTAGAAAGAGATTAAGCAGGTATTGTTTTGCCAAAATCAGCAAATCATTTTATGACAACAAAGGGAGAGATAGAACATTATGTTTACATGACTCTTCCAACTTCCAAAAAGTGAGTTGGTGAGAGTGACGCAATCTTTTCACATTCGGTTAGGTTCTTTCACTTCTTTCCAACGTTGGTTCTGAGAGAACCATTCAATTGTTTGTGGATTATTCACCATCGCCAGTGTGGTGGAGCTTATGTGTTTGAAAAAAATATGCAAACTCCACTTTTTACATATTAGGTGAAGCATCATAGATGTTATAAAGGGCTGACCAGACTAGGGTCATTCTCACTAAAAGCCAAATGGAAGAAAACAGAACAAAACTGTGAAGGACTACCTGAATATGTCCAATAAGAAAGTCTAGTTTGTATTGTTTGCACAGGGGGGAAAAATGTCTACGGTTTGCAGCAATGTGCACTAATGAATACGACTCAGAGCAAACGTTCTCCTGTCTACTCACTGTCGAAGATGATGACCCATCCATCTCCTCCACAGGGCTGGGTGTGGTCACCAAAACACACGTGGTTGCACTCCATACTGGGTGCTTTGCCATGGTGATGCTGGTCCAGGTCGTTGCCACAGAAACAGGCGTAACCCGACTCCATCCCAGCTAGCTACAGAACAGAGAGAGACATGCAAATCAATCAATGATCATCACATTTTAAGCTCAAATCAAACTTTATTTGTTTAGCACTTGGGTAAAGCTTTACAAGAGGGTAAGACCTTCACTTTAAAAAAATGTAGTGCAGCACTAAGGAATAAAACCCTTTGGATGAGAGCAAAGGAAGAAACCTTGAGAGGAAGCAGACTTTAGAGAGAGCTGAACCTCCTTAAGCCAACTCTGGATGGTAGAGTCAGACAAGAGTTGTCCACCTCACTTAATCAGAGATACTACTATATCATCTAATGGTATGTTAATAAGCATACTTTCAGAATGATTCCATAAAAATCCCCAAAATGACTGTTTTTCTGTCCTAAAATAAAGTGATTTATGTGTCTAAAGCCATCAGGCGTTTGATGATAATAATATGGTGTGATTGGGTTGAGTCCAGTGCTTTCAGAGAAACAGAACAGTCACCACTCCTTTATATGCGTGCCAAATGGCACCCTATTCCCTATATACATATATATGCCCTATGGGCCCTGGTCAAAAGTAGTGCAACTACATAGGAAATAGGGTGCAATTTTGGACGAATCCCCACTCTGTCAGCAGTAATTAATTAGAGGGTGACTAGTTGAGTACGAACTCACATGAAAGACCTCAGTGTAGGGCTCAAATAAACTAGTCTGAAATAGCATCCGACCACTTAACCTTCATCTCTTAGTCAAAACATGGTAAACATTTCCTGAAGCTATGTTGCGTTGGGCTGTATTAGAATGAGAGACATAATCACAGAATGCTTCATAAATGGCACCCTCTTCCCTTAAAAGTGCACTACGTTTGACCAGGGTAAAGTAGTGCACTATAAAGGGAATACTAGTCTGCCATTTGGGACACACACAGTCAAACCTCTTCAATCATCTTGACCTTTCCTTTCAGAATTCAGATCCAACCCAGCCATACTCAGTGTGCAGGCAGAACACTGACTAAGAGCTCCATTGTCTCTCATTAAAAGAAGACCATTGTGTCATTTTCTTCCCATAAATGAATTCATATGAAGGTACCGCATCACTTCCCTTCATTCTGAACATTTTCTCATGAAGCTGGAATTTATGTAACTAGACTCCTCTGCCGCTAACCGAACCGACGTGAAGGCGTTACATATTTATCAGATGAAAAAAGAAAAATGACTTGAGAAAGGAAGACAAACGTGAAGTCCTCTGGTGACAGAGCAGAAACTTGTTTTCAGGGGGCATCTGAATCACTAAGTCACTGGCTGTATCCCAAATGGCACCCTATTCCTTATGGGCCCTGGCCAAAAGTAGTGCACTATATAGGGAATAGGGTGTCATTTGGGACGTATATCCACCGACTTACTGTCTGACTGACTTATGGTTGGATGTGGTTGTTTGTCATAGTGAAGTCAGAGAGCATCAATACAGCGTTTTTAAATGTGTATTAGAGACAATGACAATCAGAGGACGGACAGACGTTATGATCTCAGGCTGTCCCACACATAATGTCAGTGCCATCTGCGGAGAGGGACTGGAGACACACACACACACACACACACACACACACACACACACACACACACACACACACACACACACACACACACACACACACACACACACACACACATACACACACACACACACACACACACACACACACACACACACAGGGGGGCAGACTGTCACTGCTCATCAGTGCAGACAGCGTCTGAGAGCTGGGCCTGACGCAGGGCCAACCGGATGTGTTCACACAGAACATAAACACCTGCCACTGTTTATACCCGTGGTCAGTACCCAAGACAATAGAAGGCCATAGAGACTGTACATTTACAGCTGTGATGTTTCATCATCTGATGTGTCACTGAATTAATTTGAAATGTGAGGATAGTTATGGTCATAAATATAGAGATACAGTGTCTAGAACAGACAGCCATTCTTCCCTCAAAGATGATTTATTGCAGATGAAACAGGTTGGTGAACCAAATCTTGAAAGGCATCATATTCCCTATAGTGCATTACTTTTGGGACACATCCATCTCTGTACTTTCTTACCTTGTATCTCTGTTTGCGGCAGAAGCTGATGCAGTTCTGGATGGTGAGTTTGTTGGAGGTCTCACTGCTCCCTGTCAGGGTGGGAGGGTCTCCACTGTCTTTGAAACAACCCAGGTTACCTGGCACTGGAGAAAACACAGAGAGGAGAGCAGGGGTTAGCCATGTATTTCTTAATGATAGGCACTTCAATACTAACAAGCACATACTGCATTATGCATTCACTACATTTCCCATGAAGCATTTGCATTGTGTTGCGCTATATGTAGTTCCTCTTAAGAGGCCCTTCTGTACTTAAAATCACAGATTGCATTAAACGTTCACTGTATTTCCCACAGAGGAAGCTGGTTAAAGGAGCTATAGGAGGACGGGCTGATTGTAATGGCTGGAATGGAATCAATGGAAAGATATCAAACACATCAAACATAAGGAAACTACATGTTTGATATCTTTCCATTGATTCCATTCCAGCCATTGCAATGAGCCCGTCCTCCTATAGCTCCTCCCACTTGCCTCCACTTTTTCCCCATGATGGACCTGTGTGGTGTATTACCAGAGTCCTGTTTGAAACAACCGATCCCAGAGATCATTCACCATGAGGCTGGGCCATATGCCAGAACAGTGGTCGTGTGGGACTACACGTCCCACAAACCACCCGTGTCTCATAGAACAGGCGTCAACTCAAATATAGAACATTGGTCGACAGAGCCAATCCTGAGGGACCCTTGAATATGCAGGATTAAGCTCTGTACTAGAGCATACACTACACTTCCCATGGACCATCTGTGTCTCATAGAAGAGTGGTCTGAGGGATCAGAGTGTATACATTTTTTGTGGATCATATACTACACTTCCCATAAACCACCTGTGTCTCATACGCAAGGTGTCAACCCAAGACACAGAACATTGGCCCTCAGAGCCAGTCTTAGCCAGTCCTAGGTTGTAGTTCTGTAATAGATCATTAGATCATACAGTATGTTTCCTGTAACCTGGTCTGTCCTGTGGCTCTGTTGAATAGTGTTGTGTTTTATAAGGTGTGATTAACACTTCTTCTCCAATGGCTGGCCTGGCTCCACATGCACACACGCACAGGCACACTCACACTCACACATGCAGGCATGCACACGCACACACACACAGATGCAGACACACACACTCCGGTGGACTGGGAACGCCATGAAACACGATGAGCTGCGCCACAACAAAAAAAAGCCATCTCCCCAGAATTCTCTGGCTGGCTTCAGTTTGAGATTGTTTTGTTAATTGTCACCAGACAAAAAGTTGGGTTTGGAAGAAAGGAGGAGGAGGTGAGAGAGGAGAGGAAGGGTGTCTGAGGCACAGTGAGAGGGTGTTGGAATCTAGATGATGTCGATTTCCGGGCGAGCTGGAAGTATCAACGCCATAGAGGGTAGGTAGCGTGTGTGAAACTGGCTGTGCGTGTTTGTGTGTGCATGTGCGTGTGAGAGAGAGGGAGAGAAACTGGCAGTAAGAGTGTACTTTCAGGGTTGTCACTGAGGTAGCCGAGTAAAACTCAACTCCACAATGCATTTCACGCAATGGACTGGAGCTCCAACGTCAAATAAAATGTAATATCCTGTGTAATTGCGTGCTATTCTTAGGGTGCTGAAATCCGTAGTTTTTGATAAAAAAATGTAATCTATGTGATGTCGGAGCTGTGAAGTACATTGTGGAGTTGAGTTTTAATTAGCTATCGTTGAGGGTGCTGTAGGGCAGTGTTTCCCAACCGGTCCTCAAGTACCCCTAACAGCACACATTTTTGTTGTAGCCCCAGACAAAAACACCTGATTCAACTTGTCAAGGGCTTGGTGATTAGTTGACAAGTAGAATCAGGTGTGCTTGTCAGGGGCCACAACAAAAATATGTACTGTTGGGGGTACTTGAGGACTGGAGTTGGGAAACACTGTTGTAGAGTGTGTGTGTGTGTGTGTGTGTCTGCATCCTAGACAGAGAGAAGGGGGTACAGTGGACGCGTTGACCCCAGAATACCTCACAGTACAGCAGCCTGGGGCTCTCTTTAAATATTGATGTCAGAGGAGAGAGAAGGTCTATTGAGACAGAGGTAAAATAGAAGCAGCAGACAGCTACTGCTGCAATATACATGGACTATAAAAGCACACTTCTGAGGACAGGGGTGTTGGGTTGTAAGAAAAAAGACAGCTTTCTGTTCTCTGGACGATAAATAAAGTATTCTTCACCCTAATCCACTGTGCATTCATTAAACACTGTGTAAGTAAGTAATAAAATGCCTTATATTCCAGGAAAACCTTCCAAGCCTGGACTAATACAAATAGTAGGAGACAGAATCCTTTGTTTCATTATGATTCAAATTGTATTACTTTTATTTTCATTTCAATGTTTTATGGGTAAAATGTATTAGAGAGAACAAAAGTAAAACACAATGTCACGCTCTGACCCGACAGAGATGGTTTATTTCTCTATTTTGTTAGGTCAGGGTGTGGGGTGGGCATTCTATGGTTTATATTTCTATGTTTGGCAAGGTATGGTTTCCAATCAGAGGCAGCTGCCTATCGTTGTCTCTGATTGGGAACCATACTTAGGCAGCCCCTTTTCCCTCCTTGAGTTGTGGGATCTTAATTTTGTACTGCTCGGTAAGCCTGCAAGACGTGACGGTCGTTTACCTTTGTTTATTATTTTGTTTAAGTGTTCTGATTTAAACAATAAATATCAAGATGAACACATACCACGCTGCACCTTGGTCTACTCCTTTGGACAACCGTTACACACAATATCAAACTAATTTCTATTCCACCCCAAAGCTATTGTCTCAAATTGGAATTTGTGTCATCTAACCACAAGCTAGAACAATGAGAGAGAGAGAGAGAGAGAGAGAGAGAGAGAGAGAGAGAGAGAGAGAGAGAGAGAGAGAGAGAGAGAGAGAGAGAAGGGAGGTTTATCTGACAGTAAGGGCTGGTTTGAGAGACAACTCAGTGATATGACCCTTTAAAAACAACCTAAGGTGCCAACCAGGCAAATTTTAGGGCAAAAATACGTGTTAGCTTAACCACCTTATTAACCACATATACCTGTTTGCTGAATGAGACTTGTGTAAACCTTTGTAACTTTCCATTGAAAGAACCTAACCAGACATACGCTGTGTACAAAACATTAACAACACCTGCTCTTTCCATGACAGACTAACCAGGTGAATCCAGGTGAAAGCTATGATCCCTTATTGATGTCCCCTGTGAAATCCACTTCAATCAGTTTAGACTAAGGGGAGGAGACAGGTTAAATAAGGATTGTTATGCCTTTAGACAATTGAGCCATGGATTGTGTATGTGTGCCATTCAGATGGTGCCTTTGAATGGGGTATGGTACTAGGTGCCAGGCACGCCGGTGTGTCAAGAACTGCAACGCTGCTGGGTTTTTCACACTCAACAGTTTCCCTTGTGTATCAAGAATGGTCCACCACATCCAGCCAACTTGACACAACTGTGGGAAGCATTAGAGTCAACATGGGCCAGCATCCCTGTGGAACGCTTTCGACACCTTGTAGAGTCCATGCCCTGACAAATTGAGGCTGTTCTGAGGGCAAAAGGGGGGTGCAACTCAATATAAGGAAGGTGTTCTTAATGTTTTGTACACTCAGTGTATAACCTTATACAAACAATACCCTAAAATGGTACGAGGTTTCAATACAGCTCTACTGTGTCATGTTGGAGAGCGAATGAGTTCAGAGAGTCCTAGAAGAGGACTGTAGACGTGTAGTTAGCGCACACACACACATTTTAACTGGTGCATGCTGGATGTTTAAGACTTAAAAACCTATGCCTAGTCCACGTTTTTTCCCCCGAGTTGTTTTCTACAGACCGAGAGAACAAGACAGAGAGAGCGAGAGAGAGAGAGAGAGAGAGAAAACATATTGTTGATTTGTATACTTCATATACAGTGCTTTGGCAACAGTGGCAACCACAAATTCATGCCAATGAAGCATGTATTGTATTGTATTGTATTGTATTGTATTGTGTTATGAGAGAGACAGGGAGAGATAGAGGGAGCGAGAAAAGAGAGAGGAGAGAGAGAGAGTGGACGAAGACCACACACGTGCGCTCCCCAGTCCCTCTGCCTGCCTCGTCGGTGCCAATGTAAACGTTTTGGCTGACACAATAGCTCATCTATGTAAATAGCAGATGCCACAGATGCGTTGGTGTTTGCATAAGGACGAAACACGAGCAGGGCGAGGCCTTCTGGGAATCCCAAAAGAGGTTCAAAAGGCCAGTGCTGAACACTCGCTAACCAAGGATGCTTCCCGAATGGCACCCTAATTCCCTTTATAGCGCACTACTTTTGACCAGAACCCTGATTAAAAGTAGTGCACTTTATAGGAAATCGGGTGCCATTTGGGACATTAACCCAAATGTCCCGGACAAGGACAACATTGCTACTCTACGCCCTGCTTCTCGCCCACGTTCTCTGACCGCAGTCCGACCACACTGTTGGCCGAAGGGCCATGACGGGATCAACAAAGTGCAGAGGAGAGAAAGGAGATGGGAGACGACGATGATGAGAGAGAGAGAGAGAGAGAGAGAGAGACAGAGAGAGAGACAGAGAGAGAGAGATGGAAAGAGCAGAAGAGAGGAGACGATGACGAAAGACAGAGGGAGAGAGAGCAATCCGAGTCTGAGGAGAGGAGCAGTGAAGAGGGAAGGAAACGTTCCTCTCCTCTATAAATCACCAGGAATATCCCTTCTGTCTTCCTTTTCTTCTTTTTATCCTTTCTTTTCTTCTTTACAGCCATGTCAAAAAACCCTCTAGCTTTATGAGACGGTGAATACCTCTGTCTGGCTCATTTAGTGTGGCAGAGCACACACACAGTGCAGCACACAGCGGCAGACTGGAGGAATTAGGAGGGAGATTAAGTGGCGAGTTAAAGACAAACATGACAGTAATGTGGATATTTGGATTCTTGATTAGGTACTTCATACTCTCCAGGGTGAGGCAGGTAGAGGTTGGGACATGAGTTTAAGCAGCCCAGGTATTCTTCCAGTCACACTAAACCCCGTAAAAGTATGCAGGGCGTGACCCGAGTTTAGTCTTTAGAGCCGTAAACACCTGGTGTGTACAGCAACACAAACACGCACACGCACACGTGCACGCGCACGCACGCACGCACGCACGCACACACACACACACGCACACGCACACTCACACACACAACCCAGTAAACATCTGGTGGTTTGTATAGCAACCTTCCTCCCCTGAGCTAAAGCTAACCCAGGCAGGTAGATACCACTTCAGTAAGGTTTTCAAACAGCAGGGGATGCTACTACAGGGTTCAGCAGGGAGATGAAAGGCAGCAGGCCTCTTGGTTCTCTTTTGACAAGAAGATTGCAGACTACTGTCAATTTATCTGCCTTTGTCCTGTCATTCCAGCGGCAGCGGCTTCAGCTGAAAGGAGGAGCGGCAACTCGTGGATTGTGACTGTGCGTATGTGCGTGTGTGCGCGCGTGTGTGATATAAGCCCTAAATCACAGCTTTGCTCGCTCAGGAACTTGAGATGACAGTGGAAGGCGGCAGAATTTTTCTGCTAACTTCGGCAATTATAGCAAAAATGCCTTAACAGAAGAAAAGGCCCTGAGCAAAGCATTGTTCGTCAGTTACATCTGCTACACAGACGCAAGCCGCACGACCAGTACAAAATCTTTGCTTGTAATAAAATAAATACACATACACACACACACACACTTCAAAGCAGTCAGTGGAATTTGGTTTAACAAGCCGGGGAGATGAGGGAAACAAGGTGTATGAAGGCAGCGGCAGCTATATCAGCCAGGCCAGACTGGAGAGAGGCCTGGGGAGAGCAAAGCAGGGGGATTCACATGAGTAGAGACACACACACACAGACACACACACAGACACACACAGAAACACACAGACCCCGACACAGGAGGACCTGTCTATAGACAGAATCATCAGAACTCGCTGCCTTGGCTAGGAAGAGATCAGTTACCACACCCCAGGGTTCATTGCAGACAAAACAACAACAAAAACTGTCTGTCTGCAACAGGATAAGACACCTCTGGAGAAGGAGCAGACACCTAGACCAGAACTAAAAACATCAGTGGGGGGAGGGCCACAGCATGATAACAAACACCACAACATCAAACACACAGGGACCGGCAGCAGGCTTTGGCAACACAGTGCACTTGGCAGCGGTGGCAGGCGAGCAGCTCTGTATGCCTCCAGCCACATTCTCTCTCTGTCTTAAGTCTCTCTTCTTTCTCTCTCACTCTCCCTCGGTCCCTGTGTCTCCCCGACCAACCGTGTTGTGGTTACAGACATAAATTGCAATTACATCTGGAAAGACAGAGAGAGAGAGAAAGAGAGAGAGAGTGAGAGAGAGAGATAGAGAGAGAAAGAGACTGAGAAACAGAGAGAGAGAGGACTTTACATAAATGTAGTCGTAACTCCACGTGCCACGCCGAGAACACACAGCCAGGGATATTTATACATGAGAGATAAGAGGAAAGGAGAAAGAGAGAGACGCAGAAAGAGACAGTGAGAGAGGAGGAGGACAATAAGAAGGCGATGACTTGTCAAAGGTTAATAAGCCAGCCTTTCTAGTCTTTCCAAACTAGCTGCCAAGTGCTAACGACCTGCAGGACTCATTCATGAGGGGGAAAACATATCTGCAGCACACCAGTATTGACTCAACACCTCTCTCTTTATACAGTGTAAATGTCTCAATGGTCAATGTCTCAATGGCCACTCTCTGTGTATCGGCCCAAAAGAATGCACAACGTTCCCACTCCGGGGGAACACAAAAGGTCAGTTTAGCAGCAACACACTACGCAACTCCAGATAAGGGTCAGTCTGCCCACACAGATCATAAACGATATCTACGGTCTTTAATGTCATTGTGTGGGCCATGCTACGAGCGGACAGCGTGGGGTCACTTTAGCTTCTGAGCTAACGCTGTGGGTTCATTTACATCTAACTACGTGATGCCATAAAGAGAGAAACTCATTAGCACTTCCTGGTTAGGAATGCTGTGATGTCACAAAGGGAGATGGAGATTTTAAAAACACCCCTGTCATAAAAGACTCTTTACTCACAGTCAGGCAATTTAAGATGCTCATCATGGCTGGACCTCTACCTACCTAAACTAATGTGTGTGTGTGTGTGTGTGTGTATGTGTTTGTGTCTCAGTGCCCTACAGTAACACAGGAAGGTATTTTGGGGCTTGGACAGGATCCCAGAGGCCCATTCATGATGCCACCACCTTACCGACGGGTTGTCAACACCTTAACAACTCTCACACACACTGACACTCACGTTCACGCACACACACACACCTCACTGCCTGGAACAGACGCATCTGTCTCTCCTGGAATGTCAAGTATCATGCACCAAGGAAATAATACTTATCACCGACTATGTTTATAAGTTCTTCTCTCTCTCTGTAGTTCTCTCTCTCTCTCTCTTTCACTTTCTGTCTTTACCTCTGTTGATCTCTCTCCATTACTCCCACATGCTCGTTCTCCTCATCTCTATGTCCTTATACATTTCTGTTTGTGAGTTTATTTCTCTGTATGTCTATATGAAGAGTTTATTTCCCAAAAACCTATATCCACCATTTTTTTAAATTTCATTTTTTTAATCAGAAATGACTGCTTATGGGTACCTTCATGTGTGTGTAAAATATTACTGTTCTTAGATTTTCTATTCATAGATGCTATATATTCATTGTTTAACTGGAATGCTGTATGCTGTATATTTGACTGGTATACGTGGTTGTCTCACATAGCTAGCAGTGTTGTAATACTTGAGTCCAGGACTCTGACTCGCCTTCTCGTGACTTGTATTTGCACGTGGACTGCATGGGCTACTATGATAAGCAGAATATTAGCAGCACTGGGTGCGCAGAGCAGCAATGGTTTTGTTCTCTAGCAGTGGGAAGGATGTGCCACACCTGGCACTTGCAGCCTACATCAGCTGGTGAGCTGCGGGAGAGCATGGTATGTGTGTGAGAGAGCATGGTATGAGTGTGAGAGAGCATGGTATGCATGTGAGAGAGCATGGTGTGAGTGTGGACAGACAGGCACCGCTCCGGGCTCCGCCTCCAATCATAGGCTACACATCGCGCAATAGACTCTCTTGCTTCCCCGTAACCACCCGTCACCAGCCTACTAGTTAGCTTTGCCTGGTTAAGAAACACAAATTACTTTACGAAATTGGAAACAATACTAGTATTGAGTTTAATGGTAAAACAACACTCTAGCTATTTGTCTCTCTCCCCTTGAGTATAGAAAATGACGCTGTCTTTGTCGTCTCGCTCTACCCTGCCACTTTCCCCCCTGCATCCCATAGCCAGGTTCTGACAAGTCTCCCAAATATCAGTGGGTGATTACAAAAAAGTAGCCGAGAGCCTAACTTAACATTCATTTATGTAGTAAATAAATAGTGGAACACAGGTATTGAGTATAACTTGTGAGGTAGTGATGAATAGTAAATTAGTGGTTTTTGTTCATGAGGGAGTGGCGATATATTGCCATCTGGTGGCGACTAGAAAAAAATGCGCAATAGATTTAAGTGTTTACATCTTAGCGGATGCTCTTATCCAGAGCAATTTATCCAGTGCATACATCTTCATTCTGGTCCCCCGTGGGAATTGAACCCACAACCGTGGTGTTGCAAGCGCCATGCACTACCAACTGAGCCACACAGGACAATAAGACCTATTATAAATTGAGGGACCCGTGACTCGACCATTGGTGATTTGGACTCGACTCAAACTTCAGCTATAGGGACTCGTGACCCGACTTGGACTCAACACTGCTATCAAACACAACAGAGTCTGGGCTCCTTTAAAACGGGCCTAAAGACCTTTCCCTTTAAGGCTTTCTGTTGATAGCTTTGCTCCTTGGTGTCCTTGTCCCTTGTAGCAGTTGTGTTCTTTGTGTCAGTTGCCCTGTTCAGTTGTGTCCATTTTTTAATTACATTTTAGATTATTCTGTATAATGAAAAGCGCTTTACAAATGTAATAAATAATAATAATACAATAATAATAATAATGATTATTATTATCATCTTAAGATGAATGCCCTTACTGTATGTCGCTCTGGATATGAGCATGCCAAATGACTAAAATGTCAAATGTACAGTTGAAGTCGGAAGTTTACATACACCTTAGCCAACTACATTTAAACTCAGTTTTCACAATTCCTGACATTTATTGCTAGTAAAAATTCCCTGTCTTAGGTCAGTTAGGATCACCACTTTATTTTAAGAATGTGAAATGTCAGAATAATAGTAGAGGGAATGATTTATTTCAGCTATTATTTCTTTCATTGCATTCCCAGTGGGTCAGAAGTTTACATACACTCAATTAGTATTAGGTAGCATTGCCTTTAAATTGTTTAACTTGGGTCAAACGTTTTGGGTAGCCTTCCACAAGCTTCCCACAATAAGTTGGGTGAATTTTGGCCCATTCTTCCTGACAGAAATGGTGTAACTGAGTCAGATTTCTAGGCCTCCTTGCTTGCACACGCTTTTTCAGTTCTGCCCATACATTTTCTATAGGATTGTGGTCAGGGCTTTGTGATGGCCACTCCAATACCTTGACTTTGTCGTCCTTAAGCTATTTTGCCACAACTTTGGAAGTATGCTTGGGGTCATTGTCCATTTGGAAGACTCATTTGCCACCAAGCTTTAACTTCCTGACTGATGTCTGGAGATGTTGCTTCAATATATGCACATACTTTTCCCTTCCTCATGCCATCTATTTTGTGAAGTGCACCAGTCCCTCCTGCAGCAAAGCACGCCCACAACCTGATGCTGCCACCCCCATGCTTCATGGTTGGGATGGTGTTCTTCGGCTTGCAAGCCTCCCCCTTTTTCCTCCAAACATAACAATGGTCATTTTGGCCAAACAGTTCTATTTTAGTTTCATCAGACCAGAGGACGTTTCTCCAAAAAGTACTTTGTAGAATAATAGTGAAGACAAAACTATGAAATAACACATATGGAATCATGTAGTAACCAAAAAAGTGTTAATCAAATCAAAATATATTTTATATTTTGGATTATTCTAAGTAGCCACTCAACCAGCTTCACCTGGAATGCTTTTCCAAACGTCTTGAAGGAGTTCCTACATATTCTGAGCACTCTGCGGTCCAACTCATCCCAAACCATCTCAATTGGGTTGAGGTCGGGTGATTGTGGAGGCCAGGTCATCTGATGCAGCACTCCATCACACTTCTTCTTGGTCAAATAGCCCTTACACAGCCTGGAGGTGTGTTTTGGGTCATTGTCCTGTTGAAAGACAAATTATAGTCCCGCTAAGCGCAAACCAAATGTGATGGTGTATCGCTGCATAATGCTGTGGTAGCCATGCTGGTTAAGTGTGCCTTAAATTCTAAATAAACCACCGACAGTGTAATCAGCAAAGCACCATCACACCTCCTCCTCCATCTGTCACGTCCTGGCCAGTATAAGGTCAATTGGTATTGTAGTTTGGTCAGGACGTGGCAGAGGGTATTCGTTTTATGTGGTTCGGGGTGGAGTGTTTGTTGAAGGGGCATTTGATTTAAGTATTCCGGGGTTTTTGGGCACTGTTTGGTTTTCATGTATTCTAGGGTTAGTCTAGTGTGTGTGTTTCTATGTTGAGTTAATTGGGGTTGGACTTCCAATTGAAGGCAGCTGTTTGGTGTTGCCTTTGATTGGAAGTCCTATATTAGTTGGGTGTGTTTGTCTTGTATTTTGTGGGAGATTGTTCTGTGTTTAGCCTTGTGCCTTACCAGACTGTTTTTGTTGATCGTTCGTTCTTTGTTATTTTGGTGTTCATTTTGTATTTATTAAAAAGCAAGATGAGCATACACATACCTGCTGCGTTTTGGTCCTCCTTCACCGACGACAACCGTGACAGAATCTCCCACCAACTATGGACCAAGCAGCAGAGGAAGGAGCAGAGGGACTTCGAGTTGGACTGGTGGGAGAAATGGACCTGGGAGGAAGTTCTGGACGGGGCCGGACCTTGGCACCAGGCTGGGGATTATCGCCGCCCGCAGTGGGAAATTGAGGCAGCCAAGGCAGAGAGGCGGAGGTACGAGGCCATGGACACGCTGAGGGAGAAGCACGAGAGGCACCCCCAATAATTTTTTTGGGGGGGGGCACACGGGTAGTTTGGCTAGGCCTAGGAAGAGCCGGAAGCCAGCTACCCGTGGTTATATGGAGGAGCGTATGGGGTGGAGATCGCCATGTTTCGCTGAGGAGCGCACTATCTCACCCATACGCACGCACAGTCCGGTGCACGTTATTCCAGCCCCTCGCAGGTGCCGTGCTAGAGCGGGCATCCAGCCTGGTAGGAGGATGCCTGCGCAGCGCATCTGGTCGCCGGTACGCCTCCGAGGACCAGGCTACCCAACTCCCGCTCTACGCACGGCTACATTCAGGCCCCTGCACAGCCCAGTCTGCCCTGTACGAGCACCTCGCTCGTACAGGGCTACTAGTTCCATTCAGCCAAGGCGGGTTGTGCAGGAGGTAAGATCAAGACCGACTGTGCGCCTCCATAGCCCTGGGTTTCCAGCTCCTGTCTCTCGTGCGAACCCGGAAGTGCGTCAACCCAGTCCGACTCGTCCTGTTCCCGCTCCCCGCACTAGCCTGGAGGTGCGTGTTCACAATCTGGTAAGCCCAGTACCAGCACCACGCACCAGGCTTCAAGTGCGTAAACCCAGCCTCGCCAGTCAACAGTCACCAGAGCTGCCCGCCAGTCAACAGTCACCAGAGCTGCCCGCCAGTCAACAGTCGCCGGAGTGGCCAGACTGCGCTGAACTGCCGGAGTGGCCAGACTGAGCTGAACTGCCGGAGTGGCCAGACTGCCCTGAACTGCCGGAGTGGCCAGACTGCCCTGAACTGCCGGAGTGGCCAGACTGCCCTGAACTGCCGGAGTGGCCAGACTGCCCTGAACTGTCGGAGCTGCCAGACTGCCCAGACTGTCCCGAGCTGCCAGACTGCCCAGACTGTCCCGAGCTGCCAGACTGCCCAGACTGTCCCGAGCTGCCAGACTGCCCAGACTGTCCCGAGCTGCCAGACTGCCCAGACTGTCCCGAGCTGCCAGACTGCCCAGACTGCCCCGAGCTGCCAGACTGCCCCGAGCTGTCAGACTGGCCAGACTGCCCCGAGCTGCCAGACTGGCCAGACTGCCCCGAGCTGCCAGAGTGGCCCGACTGCCCGGAACGGCCAGAACCGGAGCCACCTCCTGATATAGGTGGGTTGGGGAGGGGGGGTGTAGCACAGTGCCGTCGTTGACGGGGAATTTTAGTAGAGGGGAATTTTTGTTTTGTTGTTTGGGGTTGTTGTTGTTTTTTTTGTTTTTTTTGAAGGTGCTTCCGGGGTTAGCACCTTTAAGGGAGGGGTACTGTCACGTCCTGGCCAGTATAAGGTTAATTGGTATTGTAGTTTGGTCAGGACGTGGCAGAGGGTATTCGTTTTATGTGTTTCGGGGTGGTGTGTTTGGTGAAGGGGCATTTGATTTAAGTATTCCGGGGTTTTTGGGCACTGTTTGGTTTTCATGTATTCTAGGGTTAGTCTAGTGTGTGTGTTTCTATGTTGAGTTAATTGGGGTTGGACTTCCAATTGAAGGCAGCTGTTTGGTGTTGCCTTTAATTGGAAGTCCTATATTAGTTGGGTGTGTTTGTCTTGTATTTTGTGGGAGATTGTTCTGTGCCTTACCAGACTGTTTTTGTTGATCGTTCGTTCTTTGTTATTTTGGTGTTAATTTTGTATTTATTAAAAAGCAAGATGAGCATACACATACCTGCTGCGTTTTGGTCCTCCTTCACCGACGACAACCGTGACACCATCCTTCATGCTGGGAACCTGCGGAGATCCTCCGTTCACCTACTTGCGTCTCACAAAGACAGGGCGGTTGGAAACAAAAATCTCAAATTTGGACTCATCAAACCAAAGGACAGATTTCCATCGGTCTAATGTCCATTGTACGTGTTTCTTGGCCCAAGCAAGTCTCTTCTTCTTATTAGTGTCCTTTAGTAGTGGTTTCATTGCAGCAATTTGACCATGAAGGGCGGCTGATTCACACAGTCTCCTCTGAACAGTTGATGTTGAAATGTGTTACTTGAACTCTGTGAAGCATTTATTTGGGCTGCAATTTCTGAGGCTGGTAACTCTGCAGCAGATGGTCTTCCTTTCCTGTGGCGGTCCTCATGAGAGCCAGTTTCATCATAGAGCTTGATGGTTCTTGTGACTGCACTTGAAGAAACTTTAAAGTTCTTGACATTTTCCAGATTTTACTGACCTTCATGTCTTAAAGTAATGATGGACTGTTGTTTCTCTTTGCTTATTTGAGCTATTTCTTGCCATAATATGGACTTGGTCTTTCACCAAATAGGGCTATCTTCTGTATACCACCGCTATCTTGTCACAACACTACTGATTGGCTCAAGAAGGAAAGAAATTCAGCAAATTTACTTTTAACAAGGCACACCTGTTAATTGAAATGCATTCCAGGTGACTACCTCATGAAGCTGGGTGAGAGAATGCCAAGAGTGTGCAAAGCTGTCATCAAGGCAAAGGGTGGCTACTTTCAAGAATCTGAAATATAAAATATATTTTGATTTCTTTAACACTTTTTTGGTTATTACATGATTCCATACGTGTTATTTCATAGTTGTGATGTCTTCGCTATTATTCTACAATGTAGAACATAGTAAAAATAAAGAAAAACCCTTGAATGAGTAGGTTTGTCCAAACTTTTGACTGGTACTGTATAGTGTTCTGGAATGAAACTCCTCATACTCAGACTAAAACGTATAAATACAGCTGAGTCTTATTAGGGTCCGGATAGCTCTGTTCTGCTCTGTTTTATTCCAGCATGATTTATGAATAACAAAATTAAACAGAGAGAATATGCCATAACTCCCATAGGAAAAAGACATGTGGAGACATTCTAGTTAGTGTTATTAAAGAGAGAGGGTGTTTCCTGCTTTATGTCTTTATATGTGTGTCTGTGTGTTTTATACTTGATCCAGGGCTTTAGACATCATAAATCCAGCCTGTTGTAAATGAGGCACTGCAACAAGGCTTTCATAAAACACATACTTTGTGTGTGTGTGTTTGTGCACCATAAAACACAGTGTAGTGAAGGGGGGTTATTGGTGGTTATGGCAGTGAAACAGGTCTCAGTAAGACAATAGGCAGCTGATTATTAAACAGAATGTTGTTTTTATTTTACCCAGCCTTCTTCGCTTTACTACTCCTCAGGGATGAAGGTGTCACCCCTCTGGTGTAGAAGGGGGAGATTTTGAGGGTATGTGCATACGTATGTGTGTTTGTATGTGTATGTGTGTGCAAAGAAAAAGCCATATCTCTGTCCAGTGTCTGTGTTCATTTGCCCATCTTAATCTTTTATTTTTATTGGCCAGTCTGAGATATGGCTTTGCCTAGAAGGCCAGCATCCCGGAGTCGCCTCTTCACTTTTGACGTTGAGACTTGTGTTTTGAGGGTACTATTTAATGAAGCTGCCAGTTGAGGACTTGTGAGGTGTCTGTTTCTCAAACTAGACACTCTAATGTACTTGTCCTCTTGCTCAGTTGTGTACCGGGGCCTCCCACTCCTCTTTCTATTCTGGTTAGAGCCAGTTTGCGCTGTTCTGTGAAGGGAGTAGTACACAGCGTTGTACAAGATCTTCAGTTTCTTGGCAATTTCTCACATGGAATAGACTTCATTTCTCGGAACAAGAATAGATTGACGAGTTTCAGAAGAAATTTCTTTGTTTCTGGCCATTTTGAGCCTGTAATCGAACCCACAAATGCTGATGCTCCAGATACTCAACTAGTCTAAAGAAGGACAGATTTATTGCTTCTTTAATCAGAACAATAGTTTTCAGCTGTGCTAATATAATTGCAAAAGGGTTTTCTAATGATCAATTAGCCTTTCAAAATGATAAACTTGGATTTGCTAACACAACATGCCATTGGAACACAGGAAAGATGGTTGCTGATAATGGGTCTCTGTAGGCTTATGTAGATATTCTATAAAACATCTGCCGTTTCCAGCTACAATAGTCATTTACAACATTAACAATGTCTACACTGTATTTCTGATCAATTTGATGTTATTTTAATGGACAAAAAAATGTTATTTTCTCTCAAAAACAAGGACATTTCTAAGTGACCCCAAACTTTTGAACGGTAGTTTAGGTAGGGGTAAAGTGACTAGGCAACAGGATAGATAATAAACAGTAGCAGGAGTGTATGTGATGAGTCAATGCAAATAGTTTGGGTAGCTATTTGGTTAACTATTTAGTGTTCTTATGGCTTGGGGGTAGAAGCTTTTCAGGGTCCTGTTGATTCCAGTCTTGGTGCATTGGTACTGCTTGCCATGCGGTAGCAGAGAGAACAGTCTGTGACTTGGGTAGATGTACTCTTTGACAATTTTTAGGGGCTTTCTCTGACACCGCCTGGTATAGAGGTTGTGGATGGTAGGGAGCTCAGCCCCAGTGATGTACTGGGCCATACGCACTACCCTCTGTAGCGCCTTGCGGTTGATGCCAAGCAGTTGCCATACGAAGCGGTGATGCAGCCAGTCAAGATAGTCTCAATGGTGCAGCTATAGAATTTTTGGAAGATCTGTGGGCCCATGTCAAATCTTTTCAGCCTCCTGTGGTGGAAGAGGCATTGTCGTGCCTTCTTCACGACTGTGTTGATGTGTGTGGACCATGTTAATTCCTTAGTGATGGGCACCGAGGAACTTGAAGCTCTCGACACGCTCTACTACAGCCCCATCGATGTGGTTGGGGGCGTGCTCGGCCCTCTGTTTCCTGTAGTCCACGATCAGCTCGCTGCCCTCCAAATGTAATGTAATGTTGGTGTTGGAGTCGTACTTCGCCACGCAGTCGTGTGTGACCAGGAGGGGACTAAGTATGCACCCCTGAGGGGCCCCCGTGTAAAGGGTCAGCGTGACGGATGTGTTGTTGCCTACCCTCACCACCTTGGGGCGGCCCGTCAGGAAGTCCAGGATCCAGTTGCAGAGGGAGGTGTTCAGTCCCAGTGTCCTGAGCTTAGTGATTCGCTTTAACAGATTGCGTCATCTGTGGATCTGTTGGGGCGGTATGCGTAATTGGAGTGGATCCAGGGTGTTTGGGATGATGGTGTTGACGTGAGCCATGATCAGCCTTCCAAAGCATTTTATGGCTACAGATGTGAGTGCTACGGGGCGATAGTCATTTAAACAGTTTACCTTGGCGTTCTTGGCCACAGGGACTATGGTGGTCTGCTTGTAAAATGTAGGTATTACAGACTGAGTCAGGGAGAGGTTGAAAATGTCAGTGAAGACACCCGCCAGCTGGTCAGCGCATGCTCTGAGTATGCGTCCTGTAATCAGTCTGGCCGTGTGTATGTCTGTGTGTGCTTGCTGCATGTGCATCCTATGTGTGTGCATGGTGCACTGTGTGTGTCTGCCTGCCTAATCTGTTTGTGTGTGTGTGTGTGTGTGTGTGTGTGTGTGTGTGTGTGTGTGTGTGTGTGTTGGCTAGACGTGTTACAACACGACAGATAGAAGACAGAGGAGATCAATGCGTTAGCCTGAGGGCTCCTAACAGAAGAAGCTAATTAAAGGAAGAGAACAGAACACAACTCTGTTCTAAATGAATAATTAGAGGGCTTTCTGTGTGACTGACTGAACCAGGGAACAAAGGAGAGAAAATTTGAAATGGCCACTGTGCCATGCACACACACATAGTGAGTGTGCACGTACACACCATAGACATTAAAACCAGTGGATAGTAATAGCGCTGACGTCACCATTGTATTCCTATGGAAAACTCCCAATGGCGCATGAAGCCAGAAGTATTTGAATTTGAATCGTGCCATATTGCTGAATGGGGCTGAATGGCACAAAAATATCGCTAATGATTGTGGTGAAAGTAGCCGTAACTAACAAAGGATCATTGTCGATGTAGTTGTTTTCATCCTGCCTGAGAAAGTCAACCTTAATGTCTATGGCATGAGGTCGCGAGACTACTCATAGCCTGCCGGCCCGTGATTGGTCTGTGTCAGCACGGGGTCCTGTGTGACGACAAACGTAGTAGTCAGAATTGATCACTAGTTAATGAAACGTCTCGATTTGTAGCAAACTTTTTAAAACAAACTCCCTGTGGGGATCGATCATAATAAACACACTTTAGAGGCCAAAACAGCCATCTAAATTTTTTTTTTTTCTACATTCTGGCGATCGTAATTTACATAGGCTTTTCTCGAGGACAGACATATACACAGCACTTGCACGCACGCACACACTGCAGTATGTGTCCTGGGGAGATAGGCTTCTATTTCATCGGCGGATCCGATGGAGATGAAAAGCATGGCTTTCCTAAATGTCTTGTCTGCCCCTGTGGGGTTCTTTCAGAAGCGCTTGAATGATTTATGATTTATGATTTTATTAGGATCCCCATTAGCCGACGCCAATGGCGACAGCTAGTCTTCCTGCAGTCCGACACATAACAGACCCCAGGGAGACTAGCTCTTCAATTCATCATTATCCTCTTTCAAAGTGAACAACGTGTCTTTCGTGATTTTAATAACTGTGACAGCAGGTTGCTTTAACTACCGTTTAGACCACAGGGAAGTTCTCATACTTCATGGTGTGTGTGTGTGTGTTCCAGTGTAAACGGCACAGTGGTTTGTGTAGAATAGCATGCGAAAAGATGTCTGTCAAGACAGAGGGTTCAGACTATATTTATGATGATTCTTATCTCTTCAATATTCTTTGATGGGCTCTTCCCATTTGACCCGAGGAGAAGATCATGTGAGCCAGGAGATATCGAGGGTGACATGTCTTTAACAGAAAAAGCAGACAACAGAATGCCATTCTTGACTGGCTCATTCCCATAGGACATCTGGCCCTCTTGGCCTGAAAATTCCCTAACTTAGTCTTTCCTGACATTTTGAATGGGACTGTTTGTGTGTGTGACTCTGTACCCTGTAATAGCGGATGTAACCCCCATTTTCCTCCTCTCAGTTCATACATAAACCGGTCTACGGGGCAGAATATGGCAAGTGCCAGCACAGCATGTGTTCTCTGTCTAGGTTCTGTCTCAACTTAACTATTCTGTGTGGATTGAGTCCTATTTCACAAGAATACATTACTCACAGAGCAGGTTAATTGATCAATGAGGATAATATGGTGGTTCCTCTATATACACTGTATATAAACTACAGTATCCCATACAAGCTATCCCATATCCCATACAAGCTATTCCATAGCCTACATGCATTTTGTCTGGACTTGGCTTTGCTCTGATGACTCCTATGTAAGAGGGTCACCATGTTACAGTCGTTCTCTTCTCTTGTTTCTCCAGACAAAGGTTTGATAACAAGCATCTATTTGTTCCTATTAAAAGCCCGTCTGTATAACTACCTCTCCTTGAAATCAATCCATTTAATTCCCTAATGACAATGACCCTATTTAGACCATGTAACAGAGAAAGATAGAAAGGGAGAGAGAAATACTAATCTACCAAGTGATTCTCTCTTGTTTTTGTCCCGTTCCTCCGTCCCCTCCTCTTTCCCCCTAGGGATATGAAAAGCTTGTTTGTACCTGTGTGCAGGCATTTCCCCCCAGGGGTAATGTGGGCTGAGTTGTGAGAGGTCAGGGGTCATTGAGACCCAACAAAGAGTTTACTCATTGGAGAGGGGTCTGGAACAGACAGGTGAGAGGGGCAGCTTATACTGACAGACAGGTGTCAGGGCTGAGACAGAGATTAGTCATACAGACACATTCACACACAGGCATGTATGCACACAGACACACACACTCTTGCTCACACGCACATTTGTGTCAGAGTAAGTGGCTGTGTGTGTGTGTGTGTGTGTGTGTGTGTGTGTGTGTGTGTGTGTGTGTGTGTGTGTGTGTGTGTGTGTGTGTGTGTAAGTGTGTGTGTGCGTGCGTGCGTGCGTGTTTGTAAGGGGGTGGCGAGGATGAGACCACCTACCATTGACTTTCATCTGTCTCTAACAGGAATGACCATGATGAGAATAACGACCACAATAACACAACTTGAAAGTCTCTCTGGTTTAAACAACAAACCAGGTATGTCTGTGTGTGTTGAAAACATACTGCCTTTTATCTACAGTCAGGAGCAGTATTTTGCCACAACATATTTGGTATTTAGTCAGGATGAGATGATAATAAGGCTTTAAAATAAGTTTTTCCCATATTCTCTGTACTAGATGCCCTGGAAAAAACAGACAATCAGATGACCACAGTTGCATTAAATCATCTATCTATGGGGAGGGGATGCATAAAAAGCTCCTTAAGCCACTGAGCCGCCCGCGTCTCACTTTCACCCCCCACAAAGGTGCCATTGAGCTGCCAGAACAATGGTCCCTGTGCACTCCTGGGCCTGGATTGGCTGGTCAGTTACACGAACGGCCCGAATGGAGGGAGAGTTCTCAGTCTCAGGTGTCCTATGTGAACAGTCTCCACTCCTACTGAGGGGAGATGAGATGATATGACTTTGACTCTCTCCTGAACCGTTTAACTCTCCAGCTCCGGAGTGAAGTTTCCCCTAGCACCTAAATACAGATCTAGGATCAGCTTCCCCTCCTCACCCAATCCTAACCTTAACCATTAGTGGGGGAAAACTGACCCCAGATCAGCGTCTAGGGGAAACTTCAACCTACACCAACTCTGTAGGTGGAGCAAGATGGCAACTGATTAAAAAAGTGGGTTGTTTTTACCTACCTTAGTTGAATGCATTGACTGTCGCTCTGGTTAAGAGAAAAGGATTAAAATGTAAAATATAATACCATGCGACACTGACCACATGACCACAAACAAACTCCAGGGACTAGTGATATATTACAACCAAGGGATCATATAATATCGCATCATAACCTTTTCCTTTATAGCATAATAAAACCGAAAATATATAGCGTAATAATAAATCAATGGACCATGTCATAAAAACGTCAGACAGATAGCGTGACGTTTGGAAGTATTTCTGATAACAGAATCAGTGATCACACTTTGAAGTGCACCAGGCAGCTTTAGGCTTTACCGCTGTCCTCCCGAATCAATCACTACTAACACCCTTCAGCGACTGTCTTTACTTTGAACTTCAATGCACAGAGCAAACATGTACATTAGCATATGACCTCACTGTACGAAATGACCTCACTGTACGAAATGACCTCACTGTACGAAATCACCTCACTGTACGAAATGACCTCACTGTACGAAATGACCTCACTGTACGAAATGACCTCACTGTACGAAATGACCTCACTGTACGTTTTTTTAAAAACTTGATTTATAATACATATTTATTTTTTATAATACACATTTCAGGTGCAACAGGAACAGGCAGCTTTACGTTTTACCTCTCTCCTCTAATCAATCACAAATAACATCCTTGAGGGACTTGCCTTTGAACTTCACCAGGTAAGTTCATTTGGATATCCTCTAATGATTTGCTTGACATGTCAACTGCACTAAAGAAAAACGTATAGGCCTTTTAGCATATTGGCTATTCTCCAAAGTTCAATTGTCCCTAGGTTGAATAATATGTGTGTTTATGAAGTATATATATATGAGTCATGGGATTATCCCTTCTTTGAACTGAAAATGTAAACATGCTTTAAAGAACAAATTGTAGTGTTGAGTGCAGCAGAGAAAACTGAGAGGCTGTATCTGAAGATAGGAATGCACAGTAGTGACACACAGAGCCTGTTTTTCCTGATCATATGGCTGGTTGTTGAGAGATGAGCTCTTCGCCTCACTCACTTCAATGTCTCAAAGTCTCTTTGTTTTTTAGAGAACGCTCAAGGAGTACAGTGTGCGTGTGTGTGTGTGTGTGTGTGTGTGTGTGTGTGTGTGTGTGCGCACGCGCGTGCATGTTTCAGAGAAGGCTCCAGGACTTTAGTTCCCGGAGCCCTCCCCCTGACAGCGCCAGAAAGCTCTTCGATCTGTGTCATTCTCAGACAGATGGAAGAGGGAAAGTGGTGGGGTGACTTCATCAAGTAAACGCACAAATGCTTCATTTGTAAATTATGTCTGAGTTGCAGTGTGCCCCTGGCTATCAGTAAATTAAAAAAATATCAAGAACATTGTGCCGTTTCTTTTGCTTATTATAAGATTTTTTTGGTTGGTATATTTAAAACCAAATACTTTTAGACTTTTACTCAAGTAGTATTTTACCAGGTGACTTTCACTTTTAATTGAGTCATTTTCTATTAAGGTACAGTTACTTTACTTTTACTCAAGTATAACAATTGGGTACTTTTTCCACCACTGAGTGTTCTATAACTACAAATGTTTCTGAAAAACACACCTGCAAAAGGGTGAAAGGTCACAACAGACTCAAGGTAGTGGGACAGGAATGTTTCTGCAACATCCTACTATGAGGATAGGCCTACAGCTTTTTTTGCCACCAAGGGCATTGGCGCCGGCCTGGCTCAGGGTAGAGTGGGCTTGGCCCTATTGTAAGTTTGGCTGTGGGGGTTTACAGGGATTTATCTGGTACATTCCCCACACCTCATTAACCACTGATCTCTCACAGAACACCATTACACCCCATTCTTCCCTTCCTCCTCTTCCCTAACCCTCCCAGCCAGCCCCAAGAATGTAGTAGGCAGGAGGGGACAGGGAGAGAGAGATAGACTGTGCCCACTACTCCTCTGTGTGACTCAAGCCCACTCCTCTCAGTCTTCAGCTGTCCTCTCAGCCTCTGGAGGCCAAATGACTAAAGGACCCATCAACCCATCCAACAATGCGTGGGTTGCTGAAAAGGCTGTGCGTGTGCGTGCGTTTGTGCGTGTGTGTACTTTAGATGTCTATCTCTCTCTTTTTCTCTCCCTCCACCTCTCTCGTTCTCTTTCGACTGACCTATTTCACACAAGTGTCCAAATATCCATGAGTGTCTGGACCAGAGCGATCCCATGCCCTTTGTGTCAGAGTGGAACAGTCCGACCCTCCCATCCATCCACCCATTCCCCTGGCTGGAATAAGAGCTAAGCTGATTACTTATCTCAGGGAAATTGAGGCCAGCCTTTGTTGCAGTGCAGATGGGTTGCTGGGTCACCATAGTGCTCCCTGCCTCCATGCATATTTTGTCTGCTGTCTTGCAGGCTGGACTGGTGCAGCCAGCCTGTCCTGTAACCTACCCCTGTGCCGTGTGTGTGTTCCAATTCTTCTGCCCGCTTCGAGCATTGCCCATATTGAATGCAGATCTACACACACCCTCCCTGCTCCCCTTTCTGCCCTGGCATTATAGATAGACACACTGTATTACTGAATAAAGAGACAATTGAGATAGAGAAAGGAAGGGAAGGGCCCTGAGCGAGGCATCTACAATGAAGACAGATGAAAACGTGCCTGTTCTGTCTTGAGGAGACAGTTCTGCCTCAAGGGCAGCCAGCGAGAAGAGAGTGCGTTCTAGAACCCAAAACCAAGTCGTCTGATCTTATTGTGAAACCACAGTCGCCACGTGGTGCTGCCTGCCTTCACCTCCAGCCATGCCCATTCTCGATGTGTTCTTCTGCATCTAAAAGGCTGCTGCCAAGTGAAAGAAAGAACACACTTTCTGTCAGTGTCTTCTCACAAGATCATGACAAACAACGAGAGCCTCAGAGCTTCTGTGGTGTTTCAGAAAGGGATCTGGGTCGTCTGTGTTTCCTTTTGTCTGTTTTGGTGATCTGTCTGTGCTTTGGTTGGTCTGCATGTGGTCTCCTGTGTTATGGTCGGTCTGCATTTGACTTGTTTTGGTAATCAGTGGCTGTGTTGGAGGAGGTGTGTTCTTCACCTCTGCTAGGCAATTAGCATTTAGTGTTAGTACTTCAGTCTCCGCTGGTTTCTCAGCGGCGGTCGTTTCAGTGGCGGTCTCGGCTGCAAAACGAATACCGTCACCGAATCAAAGAAGGTTCTTCGAGGAAGGAAGGCTCAACACAACTCTCTTACCTGGTTATTTTCTGATGATCTCATTTTGCTCTTTTGTAGCTTTGGCAACAATTTGTGTGTTTTCTATACCTGTTCGCTCCTCTCCCTGTAGGCCTTACAGACATTTCCCACCCCTTGGCTCCAACCCTTCTAATTTCGTGTACCCTGCGTGCACAACCCATGTGGAATTCCGGGTCTCTGGCAACGTTTGGAGCTGCCGATCTGCGGTCAAGAACGCCAAGTTCATCTCAGCCCATGCTGCCCTTCAGTCCCTTGACTTTTTGGCCCTGGCGGAGACATCCAGAGAACACTGCTACTTCAGCTGTTTTCTCTTCATCTGACTACGTTTTCTGTCATATTCTAAGAGCATCTGGTTGTCACGGTGGTGGCACTGGGCTACTACTTTCTCCTAACTGGAGATTTTCTCTTTTCTCCTTCGCTCACCTGTCCCTCTCCTCATTTGAATTCCGTGCTGTCACTGTCACTTGTCCACTCAAGCTTAACATTGTTGTCACCTATCGCTCACCAGGTGCCCTTGGAGAGTTCCTCAATGATCTTGACACCTTGATAAGCTTATTTCCTGACAATGGCTCATCGTTCTTCATACTTGGCGACATCAACCCCTGATGTCAGGCTTCAATTAATTTCTTTCCAACTCTCTTTCTCCTTCTAGCCTCTTTTGACCTCACCCTTTCCCAAACCCCTCCAACTCACAAGGCATGCAATACGCTTGACCTCATCTTTACTAGAGGCTGTTTGCCTACTAAACTCACTGCAACCCACCGCCTGGTCTCTGATCATTACATTGTTTCCTTTTCTGTCTCCCTTTCCTCCAACCCTAGCCCCTCAGCCCCTACCCAGATGGTCATGCGCCATCGCAATCTTTGCTCTCTCTCGCCTACTAATCTCCCCTCTTCTATTCTCTCCCTTCTGGTAAATCCTGTCTCTGCCTCTTCGACCCTACTGATTCTGCCACTTTGACCCTACTCTTCTCCCTTTCTGCATCCTATGACTCGCACTGTCCCCTTTCCCGCTCGGCCCTCCCCTCCTGCTCTGTGGCTGAGTGACTCATTGTGAGCCTACAGAACAGGGTTGCCGGCAGCTGAGCAGAAATGGAGGAAAAATAAATGTACGGAGGACCAAACATCCTTTCACTCACTCCTCTCTACATTTTCTTCCTTTGTATCTGCTGCTAAAGCCACTTTCTATCACTCTAAATATCACTCTCCTCCACCCCTCCCTCCTCCCTCTTTGCGGATTACTTCCTCAACCACTTTGAAAAGAAGGTTGACGACATCCGCTCCTCATTCACTTAGCCTATTGAGTCCACTGGTCCCACTCACACAGAACTACCGTACTCCTTGACCTGAAATCCTGCGACTAGTGAGGTCTGGCCGTCCGACAACCTGCCCGCTCAACCCCATTCCCTCCCTTCCCCAGACCATCACTGGAGACCTTCTCCCGTTCCTCACTTCCCTCATCAACTCATCCCTGAACACTGGTGGCGACACACATCTCTGTGTACCTGGCAGATATCTCAGCTTAGACGTCGGCCCACGACATCAAACTCAACCCGACAAGACTGAGCTGCTCTTCCTACCGGGAAAGGCCTGCCCGCTCCATCACGGTTGACAACTCCACAGTGTCGCCCACCCGGAGTGCAAAGAACCTTGGCGTGACTCTGGACAAAACCCTGTCATTCTCTGCAAACATCAAAGCAGTGACTCGCTCCTGCAGCATGCTTTACAACATCCGTAGAGTACAACCCTACCTCACATAGGAAGCGACACAGGTCATACTCCAGGCCCTTGTCATCTCCTGTCTGGACTACGGCAACTCGCTGTTGGCTGGGCTCCCCGCTTGTGCCATCATATCCCTGCAACTTATGCATAACGCTGCAGCCCGCCTGGTTTTCAATCTTCCGAAGTTCTCCCATGTCAATCCGCTACTCCGCACAATCCACTGGTTTCCAGCTGAAGCTCGCATCCACTACAAGATGGTGCTTGCCTACAGAACAGCAAGAGGAACTGCCCCTCCCTACCTTCAGGCTATGCTCAAACCCTACACCCCAACCTGAGCACTCTGTTCCGCCACCTCTGGTCTCTTGGCTCTCCCACCCCTATGGGAGGGCAGCTCTCGCTCAGCCCAGTCCAAGCTCATCTCTGTCCTGGCACCCCAATGGTGGAACCAGCTTCCCCCTGAAGATAAGACAGCAGAGTCCTTGCCCATCCTCCTCACCTCGACCCCCCCCCCCCCCCACTCTGACTGTGCTGATAGCTACTTTATTGATGAAAAGTGTACTTACTATGTCCCACCTAGCTATCTTAAGATGAATGCACTAACTGTAAGACGCTCTGGATAAGAGCATCTGCTAAATGACTAAAATGTAAATGTTTTGGTTGGTCTACATGCAGTTTGGTCTGTATTTTCATGTGGCAGTGTGGCCATTCACTGAGGCTCTGTCTGTATCTGCCAGGATTGATCAGTAAGTCGTCCCACTGTGCCCTGTTATCTAGGGTCACGCCAGCTTGGCGGGCAGTGGCTCCACCCCGTTAGTTTTGTGTCCAGGCTGGTCGCATGAGGTCAATAAAATGAGGGAAGAACTCTGCTTGTAGTATTCTTAAGTAGTTGGTTGTGTAGGTCTGAAATAGGCATTGGTACTGTAAGAGTGTGGACCTTCATACGAGGTCAAATAGGCCTGTCAAGATGTATTATGTGACATTACCCTGGCAGTGCCAAATGACATTGGTTATAATTGGTTATATGTTAAGTTATGTATCCAGTAGGTCTCTGAGGTCCTCTGGCACTGTCTTTTTAACTATCTCAAAGCTTAGGACCAAGAGGCATGGAGAGGCAGCCTTTAGTTACTATGCCCCCAGCCTCTGGAATAGCCTCCCAGAGAACCTGAGGGGGGCCGAAACTGTGGACATACACTACCGTTCAAAAGTTTGGGGTCACTTAGAAATGTCCATGTTTTTGAAAGACAAGCATATTTTTTGTCCATTAAAATAAATCGATCAGAAATACAGTGAAGACACTGTTAATGTTGTAAATGACTATTTTAGCTGGAAATGGCAGATTTTTTTATGGAATATCTACATAGGCATACAGAGACCCATTATCAGCAGCCATTACTCCTGTGTTCCAGTGGCACGTTTTGTTAGCTAATCCAAGTTTATCATTTTAAAAGGCTAACTGATCATTAGAAAACCCTTTTGCAATTATGTTAGCATAGCTGAAAACTGTTGTTCTCATTAGACTAGTTGAATATCTGGAGCATCAGCACTTGTGGGTTCGATTACAGGCTCAAAATGGCCAGAAACAAAGAACTTTCTTCTGAAACTCGTCAGTCTATTCTTGTTCTGAGAAATGAAGTCTATTCCATTCGAGAAATTGATAAGAAACTGAAGATCTCGCACAACACTGTGTACTACTCCCTTCACAGAACAGCACAAACTGTCTCTAACCAGAATAGAAAGAGGAGTGGGAGGCCCCGGTGCACAACTGAGCAAGAGGACAAGTACATTAGAGTGTCTAGGTTGAGAAACAGACACATCACAAGTCCTCAACTGGCAGCTTCATTAAATAGTACCCGCAAAACACTAGTCTCAACGTCAACAGTGAAGAGGCGACTCCGGGATGCTGGCCTTCTAGGCAGAGTTGCAAACAAAAAGCCTCAGACTGGCCAATAAAAAGAAGCGATTAACATGGGCAAAATAACACAGACACTGGACAGAGGAACTCTGCCGAGAAGGCCAGCATTCCGGGGTCGCCTCTTCACTGTTGATGTTGCGACTGGTATCTTAAAACACACCTTTTTAGCTTTCTTTTTCCTTAGGGGGCTTTTTTAGTTGTTGAGTTTTTATTATTATATTGTTTTTTATTCGCTTATGTTTGTAAATATTTCATTTTTTTTATTTTCTGTATTTTTTTCTATTTTTTTCTCCTGTGAAGCACATTGCGTTGCATTCCATGTCTGGAATGTGCTGTTTAAATAACGCCTGATTTGATAATGTGGTTTAGATTAGAAACATAAAGAATGGGAGTGTTTTCAGCCCAGAGCACTGACACACATCACAGTGTACTCTAGTAGCACTGACTGTGTGTGTACAGGTCATGTCCAGTCTGTGATTCAGTTGACTGGTTCATGAATTAGGCCCAGTCTCTCCCTGTCCCTCCCATCAATCAGGTACAGCGGTTCATTCTCCCAACCAGTGATAAAGGAAGGGAGGAGGGTGTAAAGTATGTGATGATGAGACTGTTCCAGGCTGGGTTGATGGGATTACAGAGAGAGACAGCTCTACCAGGTCTGTGCCAAGCCAGTAGAGGACATGCATAGAGGCAACAACACACACACACACACACACACACACACACACACACACACACACACACACACACACACACACACACACACACACACACACACACACACACACAATGCTCTGCTGAGCTGACTGACAGCTAATAGAGATAGTCGGCACGCTGACATTAATGTAAACACACACACACACACACACACACACTAACACTGGGATACAAATGGAGACACACACACATGCATAGACATACAGACGTGTTAACATGCACACAAATACTCACAAACGTATGTATACGCACACAAATCACATGCACACACAGTAACACACCCACATACGGCAAGTAGTGAAACACACACAGTGTGACTGACTGACTGACAGTTCATATCGAACAGACAGGCCCAGACATAGCAGGGCTGGTGATGAGAGGCAATTAGGCACATTCTTCAGGATGATAATAGCTCAGTGAAACCCTGCTGACGACCTATAAACATTTTCATAACTACTGTATCTATCTGTCCGAACGAGAGACCGGGAGATGAACAGATGATCAAGCAAATGGTACAGTGCCTCCGGGCTTCAGGTCAGCCAGGGTGTAATACAGGAACACAGGGCGTTAACTCCATGATTCTGATACACAGACCCACACATGCGTTCAGGCACGAATGCACATGCACACACACGCACACACACACACACACACACACACACACACACACACACACACACACACACACACACACACACACACACACACACACACACACACACACACACACACACACACACACACACACACACACACAAGCATGCACACACACACAGAAAAAGACACACACACACAGCCACTTACTCTGACAGGTGGAGATGTCACAGTATCTCCAGTAGATTCCTTCTTCATGGTCAGCGATGTAACACCACGGCTGGACGTCACCATCAGGGTTCCTGGAAGGAGGGATGAAGAGAGAGAAGGGAGAAGGAGGGGAAATAAGGGGGAGAAAACGCAAATAAAAAGAGGTTATCGACCCAAAAACTGGAAACTGAATATTGAATAAAATATTGCGGGAGAGTCGATTTTGAGATTGTGTCTGTCTGTGGTGCAAATGATCATCTCCCTACTGCAACACCCCCACTAGGCGCTAGCTCGTCGCTTTGCTCTGTTTGTTATGTTAGCCTGTGTTCTGGTCCTCAGTGGCCTGACCATGCATGTCCAGCAGACCCCGGCCTAGACAGTGGGCTCTCAGACAGGCAGACAGTGGCCTAAAGGAGACAGACAACTGTCCTGGGGCGAGAATGGAGCAGGGCCTTTTGTCTGAAGGGGCCACAGTCATTTGAACCGCCACTCTGCACTTTTAACCCGTCAAACCTGACAGCCTGGCCCCTTTTGTCCCCCGTGGCGCTTTGGCTGTTTTCGTTTCACTGACGGGAAGGGAGGGAGAACATACACACATCCAGACAGGGCCTTTGAGCAACTGTTAGTTTCTGTGAACTGTCTATACTGTCTGTGTGCTTTGTTCAATTAATTTTACTACTTCACTTACCCTTTATAAGGGGTTTAATGAAGAGTTTGAAAAGGGTTTATAAGAAGGTTATAAACTGTTAATTACGTAATAAATAGCTACATAGACACCCTTTGGAGCACATATCCCAGTGTGTGGATTAGGCTTGGGCGGTATCCAGATTGTCATACCTTCGTACCGACCTTGCACCATAATGGGATATTTGGTAATACCGGCACTGAACACAAGGGGCGCTATTTTCAAACCCCACTGATCCTCTGTAATCCGAAGGTTAACAAAGCTAACAAGTACATCACAAATCCCATAGAGAATGCTAACTAAATGCTAACTAAATGCTAACGAGCGCATTGCCAAAATTTTATGCAGTGTCTGTACAGGACAGACATCCCAGCTTATAAAGTTATATAAGTGACTCCAGAATGCTACTTACAGTTTGCGGAACACACAAAACAAATATTAGACAGCAAGGCTCTTGATCCAGGACTGGATTCTCTGCTGTTACCAAGCGAAGCTTGATTTTGGAAGAAGCTAACCACTTAGCTAGATAGCTAATTAGCTACTAAATTAGCAAACCAAATGCACAACCGCACGACATTTAGCACATTTTAGAAATGTTACTTAATAGATATAAGACACCTTGCGAATGGTGCACAACAGTGAGTGACTCACAAGACTACGGTCTCTCGTTGTTGTGTGCTTGTAAACAAACACCAAGAGCCTGGGGACTACCGGTAAGTTGTATAATTAAAAATGATGTGACAGGTGAAATGAAGAACGCAATCTTCTTTATCTCCTAACTTATTGCACAAGTTGACTGCATGTAATGAACTTAAGTAGCTACAAATATTCAAATGTATAAAATAAACGTCAACGAAATTGTTTCAACGATATTGACGGTAATGAAAAAACATCCCGTGGCTATTTCCAGATACCCAGGCATACGGTATATAGTGTCCGGTATACCGCCAAAGCCTAGTGTGGAGCATTTTTTTCAATAAGGTGCACAGGGCAACAAAAAACCCATCCTAGGTCAACGGAGGAAGGATCTTCTTTAGGAGCATTACTGTTGTCCTTTTCTCAGCTCTGACTGTAATTGCCCGGGACCTATTCTCTACTTTTCTATTCTCTTTTGACGTTCTTCATTGTAAAAAAGCCCGGGGCCTCAGCTATCCCATTTCAGCCCTATTGTGGGGGAAATTCGGAAGGGCGTTTCCATTCCTTTTCTTCTCCTATCAAAAACACTTTCCAGGGTCTCTTCCTCTCCTTTCACAGGGCAGAAAAAAAGGTTTTTGAGCAAGATGTCGTTTCAGGAACAGTGGATTGTTTTTGTTCGTAAGGGGAAGCATTAACCTAGGGATGGGGTTGAAGTCGAGCTATGTACTATGGACATTTTGATCTTTTTTTTTCCTCCGTTAGGAGAAAATAATCCCTCTCTTCCTCCTAACCGTGGACTCATCTCCCAAATGGCAGCCTATTCCCTATATAGTGCACAACTTTTGACCCGATTCAAAAGTCTCATACTCATCTCATACCCTAAATATGAAACTCAGAATTGTTTTCATTTACATTATTTCCATGTAAATTTTGTGTAAAGTGCAGCCTGCCACGCACACAGGAAACACAGTACTTGTTTTCCACTCGGAGTGACACTCTAGTCCAGGGTTGTGAAACTCATTCCATGGAGGGCCTAGTGTCTGCAGGTGTTACGTTTTTACTTTCAATTAAGCCAAAGACAACCAAGTGTGTGGAGTTCCTTACTAATTAGTGACCTGAATTCATCAATCAAGTACAAGGGAGGAGCGAAAACCCGCAGACACTCGACCCTCCGTGGAATGAGTGTGACACGTGCTCTAGCCTGATCTTCTCCATCATCTCTATGGTAATACACCCAGTCTCTGGGGCTGTTGGGGCTGACACCTGTTTGTCTGGGTGGAGGGGATACTATGATGACGGTAAAGATAGAGAGGTAGCTCGGTTCAAATCTCTAGGGAACAAACACAAGTTACACGCAAATGTACAAACGCACATGCACGCAAATAGAAACACGCACACATAAGCGCACACACACACACTACTCTACACCAATGCACTCACACAAACACACAAACACACATTGGACCTGTCAAACTGCTCTATATGATATGAGGTTATCCATCACCTATAGTCAATAATTTAATTAACCTAATCACAGCCTCAGGAGGGCATCATCCTGAACACACACATCACTTGCTTAGACACACACACACACACACACACACACACACACACACACACACACACACACACACACACACACACACACACACACACACACACACACACACACACACACACACACACACACACACACACACACACACATACACACAACCGGTAGCTTTGATCAACAAACGATCAGTTTTCTGGCCCTGTCTCTGGCCCTGAACCCCCTGTGATGGAGGGAGGGAGGGGGTGGAGGTGAGGAGAGGGGTGAATGAATGGGTAAACCCACATGAAAGAGGAGAGGCATTATCCCCAACCTCGTGGTGTGGAGGAGAGAGGGGACATGGAGGATGGAGAGGACAGGTGGAGAATGGGCTGTGGTAGGGAGAGAAAATCCATTATTTTAACCTTTTAGTACAGAGAAAGACCGCTGCCTAAGTGGAGATGCTCTGGCTCTGATATAGTAGCTCTAGGGGCGTATGGATTTGGTGTGTGTGTGTGTGTGTAGTGTAGTGTGGGGGGGCTGGCAGGAGGGGGGGTGTACTGTGTTTGTGTCTGTGTTTAACTCCTCTGTTTTAGCTAGCTGCTAGGCAGTGTTTTAACTGGGCAGTGTGGCTTACATCTGAGAACAGAGAAAAACAGCTGTTCCCCGCTGGCCGCTGTTCAAAAGACTTTTCTTTAATAACCATTTTCCAAGTAACCCTAATCATAAAATGTATGATAAACTTAAAAATATCTGGCACGGCATAGCCATAAAAAGCTCTGAATCGTCAACATCAGAGAGGAGAAAACCTGCAGTGCTGAGCAGCACAGAGCTGGGCTGGAAATAACATGCTTTTCTGTGTGAGGCGGTCGGTCTGTTCACCCAGGACTCATGCTATTAGCAAGCCACTAGCCTGCGGTTCAGAGCTGGGTTCAAACACTATTTGAAATAATGTGCTTGTTTGAGCTTGCCTGTTGCATTGGAACCAATAGAAGAGTCCTACAGCTGCAAACCCCACACATCTGGGACTCAGACTAAAGCAAATGCTGAAGGTATTTTGAATTGTATTAGCGTAGTATTTGGCCACTCACTGAAGCCACAGAGAAAATATGATAGTTGAAAACCTCTTCGTAAAATGACAGTGTAAAACTGCTGAAGAGGGTTTGAGAGGCTTGTTTGGTTTAGGTTTTGAGGTCAGGAGAGGATCAGAGGCTGACTGTCAATTTCCCTCGAGAGCAAAGAGACAGACAGAGAGAAGGAGAGAGTGAGTGAGTGAGTGAGTGAGTGAGTGAGTGAGTGAGTGAGTGAGTGAGTGAGTGATTGAGTGAGAGAGAGTGAGAGAGAGAGAGAGTTCCAAATAGTGACAGGGGTTGGCTTTCATTTGAGTGATAGATTCACTGTCAAATCCGTGTATTAGTTTGTGGCCAGCGACTTTTACACAGAGAGTGCCACAAATTGTCTGTGCCATTTCAATTTGAAAATGACAACGGCGTTATAAGTCCTGGCTGTGACGGACTATACACATCCCCAATCTGATGTAATTCCACAAAATGTTATGTGGTGAAATTGCAAGCTTGTGAAATGTAACACGTTTTGTCCACCATAGGAAATTAGCGTAATATAACAATTGAAATATGTCATATTAATTATATATTTAAATATATGATGATAGTAAATATAGCACACTCAAACATTTTTACAGCAATTACTTCTATTTCTTCCTACTTTAGCAATGGAGAGAGTTTAAAAATGCTCCTAAGCACAATTTCTCCTGGCGCTCTAGACTAGAGCTCTCCGTGGTCATCTCTGACTGTGGTCATAAAAAATCCCCATGGCATTTATTGTAAGAGTAGAGGTGTAAACCCCGGTGTCATGGCTAAATTCCCAACCTGGCCCCATTCCATCATGGCCACCTAATCATCCTCCTCTTTCCTAATTGGCATATATCACTCCTCATCTCTCCACCTGATAGCTGATGTGTGGTGAGCATCCTGTCACAAAAATGGTTGCCGTGCATCATCCAGGTGGGTGCCGCACATTTGTGGTGGATAAGGTGAGTTTCCCCCTACTATGCAAAGCACTTTGAATACCTCAGTTGGTAGAAAAGCGCTATATAAATATAATCAATTATTTATTATTATTATTATTATTATTAGAGCATCCAAAGGGTCTGTGCAGCAGGCTGAATGTTTGACGTCCCTTCTTATGATAACCGTCTTCTGGTAGATGGAAAGGCTTTCCCAAATAACTTCTCATTTACCTACAAAGTTACTTATGCCTACCTGGTATACTGATATCATGATAATTTGCATCAATCCAGTGGCAATTTGTTTACCAAACTCTGCAATTACATGTGCCTAGTTGAATTAAAGGGTATCTACAGCATACAATGACATTCTAGACGATTCTGTGCTTCCAACTTTGTGGCAACAGTTTGGGGAAGTCCCTTTCCTGTTTCAGCATGACAATGCCCCCATGCACAAAGCGATGTCCATACAAATATGGTTTGTCGAGATCGGTGTGTAAGAACTTGACTGGGAACTTGACACAGAGCCCTGACCTCAGCACCTTTGGAATGAATTGGAACGCGAACTGGGAGCCAGGCCTAATCACCCAACCTCACTAATGCTTGTGGCTGAATGGAAGCAAGTCCCCGTAGCAATGTTCCAACATCTAGTAGAAAGCATTCCCAGAAGAGTGGAGGCTGTTATTGCAGCAAAGGGGGGACCGACTCCATATTAATTTGGAATGAGATGTTCGACGAGCAGGTGTCCACATACAGTACATGAACAAAAGTATGTTTAACACTGTGCTAGCCTATTCAGTGCATTCGGAAAGTAGTTAGACCCCCTGGCTTTTTTCACATTTTGTTACGTTACAGCCTTATTCTAAAATGTATTAAATTGTTTTTTCCCACATCAATCTACACACAACACCCCATAATGACAAAGCAAAAACTGTTTTTTTTTTATGTTTGCTAAATTATAAAAAATAAAAACGGAAATATCACCTTTACTCAGTACTTTGTCTGCAGCACCTTTGGCAGCGATTACAGCCTCAAGTCTTCTTGGGTATGACGCTACAAGTGTCGCTGCACAGCTATTTTCAGGTTTGATAGGGTTCAAGTCCGGACTCTGGCTGGCCACTCAATGACATTCAATGACATTGACTGGCCACTCAATGACACTGGCTGGCCACTCAATGACATTCAGAGACTTGTCCCGAAGCCACTCCTGTGTTGTCTTGGCTGTGTGCTTAGGGTCATTGTCCTGTTAGAAGGTGAACCTTCGCCCCAGTCTGATGTCCTGAGCGCTCTGGAGCAGGTTTTCATCAAGGTTCTCTCTGTCCTTTGCTCCGTTCATCTTTGCCTCCGTCCTGACTAGTCTCCCAGTCGCTGAAAAACATCCCCACAGCATGATGCTGCCACCACCATGCTTCACCGTAGGGATGTGCCAGGTTTCCTCCAGGCGTGACGCTTGGCATTCAAGCCAAAGAGTTTAATCTTTGTTTCATCAGACCACAGAATCTTGTTTCTCATGGTCTGAGAGTCCTTTAGGTGCCTTTTGGCAAACTCCAAGCGGCTGTCATGTGCCTTTTACTGAGGAGTGGCTTCCGTCTGGCCACTCTACCATAAAGGCCTGATTGGTGGAGTGCTGCAGAGATGGTTGTCCTTCTGGAAGGTTCTCCCATCTCCACAGAGGAACTCTAGAGCTCTGTCAGTGTGACCATCGGGTTCTTGGTCACCTCCCTGACCAAGGCCCTTCTCCCCCGATTGCTCAGTTTTGAGCAATCGGGGGATGGATGCCAATGATGGAGGCCACTGTGTTCTTGGGGACATTCAATGCCGCAGAAATGTTTTGGTATCCTTCCCAGATCTGTGATCCTGTCTCGGAGCTCTACGGATAATTCCATCGACTTCATGGCTTGGTTTTTGCTCTGACATGCACTGTCAACTGTGGGACCTTATATAGACAGGTGTATACCTTTCCAAATCATGTTCAATCAATTGAATTTACCACAGATGGACTCCAATCAAGTTGTAGAAACATCTCAAGGATGATCAATGGAAACAGGATGCACCTGAGCTAATTTTTTAGTTCCATAGCAAATGGTTCGAATACTTATGTAAAGGTAAGGTATTTCTGTTTTTTATTTTTAATACATTTGCAAAAATGTCTAAAAACATGTTTTCTCTTTGTCATTATAGGCTGTTGTGTGTAGACTGATGAAAAAAATAGAATAAGGGTGTAGCATAACAACATGTGGAAAATGTCTAAGGGTCTGAATATTTTCTGAATGCACAAACATACACTGAACAAAAATATAAATGCTGCAACATGTAAAGTGTTGGTCCCATGTTTCATGAGCTGAAATAAAACGTCCTGCAAATGTTCCATACCCAAAATAAAAACCTTATTTTGCTCATATTTTGTGCAGAAATGTGTTTATATCCCTGTTAGTGAGCATTTCTCCTTTCCCAAGATAATCCATCCACCTGACAGGTGTGTATCAATAATCTGATTCAATAACCTGACAGGTGTGTATCATATCAGTAATCTGATTAAACAGCATGATCATTACATAGGTGCCCCTTGTGCTGGAGACATTAAAAGGCCACTCTAAAAGGTGCAGTTTTGTCACACAACACAATGCCACAGATGTCTCAAGTTTTGAGGGAGCGTGTAATTATCATGCTAAATGCAGGAATGTCCAACAGAGCTGTTGCCAGAAAATGTAATGTTACATTTCTCTACCATAAGCCGATTCATTTTTAGAAAATTTGGCAGCACGTCTAACCGGCCTCACACCCGTAGACCATGTGTAACCACACGAGTCCAGGACCTCCACATGCGGCTTCTTCCCCTGTGGGATCTTCTGAGAACAGCCACCCAAACAGCTGATAAAACTGTGGGTTTGCACAATGGAATAATTACATTTTTTTTCTTTGTTTATTGATTTTCAACACCAGCATTTACAACATAATTGCACTTGTAAGTTATTTGGTAATATAAAACAACACATCAAAGACAACAATACAGCAAAACAAAGAGAGAGACAAATAAAAAAATAAAAAGACTAGAAAAAATATATATTTTGATACTATTGTTATAGGTCAACTAGCACAGATACAGTCTTTAACATCCGAGATGTTGTGTATACACATACCAGGCCTCTTACTTCACCAATATATAAATATACACCACTCTGGAACTGCAGGGAAATGTAGTCGTTTAACATAAGAAAAGAAGGGAGCCCACATTGCATAGAATATGTCTAGACCCATTGAGTGTGTGTTTAATTTTTTCCAACTTTATGCAATTCAAAACGGATTTAATCCAAAGAGCATGAGAAGGGGGTGGAGGATTTTCATCTAAGTAAAATGAATCGTCTCGCTAACAAAGTGACGAAGGCAATTACATCCTTATTCATTTTGGTCAATTGTATTGTGGGTAAGGAAACCCAAAAATAACGCAATAAAAGGGTCTGGCTCGAGCTGTGTGCCGCTTAATTCTGAGAGTGTGTTAAAGATGTCTTTCCAGAAACCAACAAGAGATGGGCAACACCAAAACATGTGTACATGATTAGCAGGAGACTGGTTACATCGTACACAATTAGGGTTCACATCCTTGTAAATCTTGGATAATCTTGCTTTGGTCCAGTGGGCCCTATGAATGAGTTTGCATTGAATGAGACCGTGTCGAGCGCAAATAGAAGAGGTATGTACCTTTTTGAGTGCCCCTTCCCATAGTTCATCAGATATTTCCTCACCCAGTTCCTCCTCCCATGAGTATTTAATATTGTTTAATGAGGTGGTTTGTAGTGAGCAAATTTGACTATAGATTACTGACAAGGTGCCTTTCAGAGTTGGAAGTGGGATAAGAAATGTGTCAAACTGTGTTTCACCAGGAAGGGTGGGGAATCGGGGCCCTATGCTGTGGACATAACTCCGGACTTGTAAGAACCTAAGGAAATGATGTCTGGGGAGACCAAATTTAGCTGATAATTGTTCAAACGTACTAAATGTATTGTTAATATAGAGTTCTCTGAATATTTTAATACTGAGACTATGTTGAGAAAGCACCATCAACCATAGATGTTGGAAAAGCTGGGTTTGAGGCTACCGAAGCAAAAGAAGAGGTTGTCTGAAACCCAAAGTGGCACCTAAATTGAATCCAGATCTTCAATGTTGTTTTGACACATATATTTTTGGTGAAGGAGTCAGGGCCTGTAACGGAGGAGTGAGCGAGGGAAGACAATGATGGCGGTATAGATGAGGCGGCCTCCATCTCTAGCCAAATTGGGGGTGGGAATATCTCTCTGCTCTGTAACCAGTACTGAATGATACTAAGGTTAGCGGCCCAATAATAGAATCTGAAATCCGATAGAGCTAGACCGCCATCTGGTTTGGGCCTCTGCAAAAGCTGTTTTCGTATCGTAGGGGGCTTTTTGTCCCATATCAAAGGTAGAATTAGGCTGTCAATGTTTTTGAAAAATGTATTGGGAAGAAAAATAGGTAGGCACTGATAGAGATATAAGAATTAGGGAGAGTATTCATTTTAATATAATTACTTCTTGCGACTAAGGAGAGGTGTAGCAAAGCCCAGCGTTCCAAATCGTCCTTAGTACAGGTTAGAAGAGGAGCAAAGTTGGCTTGAAAAAGGTTTTCAAATCTGATTGTGACATGTACCCCGAGATAAATAAAACTACTGTGAGCAATTTTAAATGGCAAGTTATGTAAAGATTCAGTTTATACCCTGATAAGTGACCGAAGGATGTGAAAGTGGCAAGTGCAGCAGGAACAGAAACAGAAAGGTTGGATGTGTATAATAATAAATCATCTGCATATAAAGACATTTTGTGTTCGTGTCTGTATCTGACTATACCTTTGATGGGGTTGGAGCGAAGTGCTATTGCAAGGGGTTCTATGGCGAGGGCAAACAGTAAGGGACTTAAAGGGCAACCCTGGCGTGTCGATCGTTGCAAAGGGAAGCAGTCTGATTGAGTGTTATTCGTCCTGACAGAGGCTTGAGGGGATGAGTACAGAAGTCTTATCCAAGTCATGAATTTGGAGCCAAAGCCACATTTATTTAGAGTGTAAAAAGGTATTTCCATTACACCCGGTCAAAAGCTTTCTCCGCATCCAGGGATATAATGGCTTCAGAGGCATTGGCGACAGAAGGATTATATATAATATTAAATAATCATTGAAGATTGAAGAATGAGTGTTTAATAAATCCTGTTAAATCCTGAGAGATAGTTGATGGGAGGACTGTTTCCAGACGCATTGCCAGAAGTTTGGCTAGAATTTTATAGTCAACATTTAGCAGGCTAATTGGACGGTATGATACACAGTCAAGAGGGTCTTAGTTTTTTAAAGAATAAGACAAATGGTTGCCTGAGCGAGAGTCTGTGGGAGAGCACCATTTACAAATGCTTCATTGTACATTTCAATTAGAATAGGGGCTATTTTGGAGATAAACTTTTTATAAAACTCTGCTAAGTAGCCGTCAGGCCCTGAGCTTCTCCCGGATTGAAGGGATATGACAGCATTACACAATTCTTCAACAGTGATCGGCTGCTCTATTTTTTTAACCAAATCACGGCTGACAGAAGGCACAGCAAGTGAGTGGAAGAAATCATCCAATTGCAATGTATCTGCTTTACTTTCAGAAGTATATAAAGACTGGTAAAATCTCTTGAACTCACCATTGATCCCCCTAGGGTCTAATGATATCCCAGACGATGTACGAATTTTAGGGATCTGGTGCGATGATGATAGTTGACGTACTGGCTTTATCTCCTTGTTCATACTAAATGCTCCTAGACTTGACAAGCAGTTCAGTAACCTGGTCTGTTAATAATGTGTCATATTCTGCTTGCAAAGTTAAATGTTCCTTATAAATATCCGGAGATGGTGAAATGGCATAAATGTTATCTAATTGGGCAATACAGCGTGTTAACATAGATAGACTATCCTTTTTCAGTTTGTTCTCATGTGCAGTGTAGGAAATAATTTCACCTCTGATATAAGCTTTCAAAGTATCCGAGAGAGTAGACGCAGAGATGTTTGGGATTCTATTTGTACTCATGAAAAAGTCGATTTGACCCAAAACAAAATTGACAGTGTTCATTACTGAGCAGTTGAGTATTTAGCCGCCAAGGCAGTCGCAGATTGTCAACAGATTGAAAGACTACTTCCATAGTAACAGGGGCGTGGTCAGATACAACAATTTGATTATGTGAACATGAAGATATGGAATGGAGGAGCCTGTCATCTACAAGGAAGTAGTCTATGCGCGTAAAAGTGTGGTGAACCGAAGAGAAAAAAGAGTATGCTTTTCCAGAAGGATTAAACATTCTCCAAGGGTCTGAAACTGCGAATTCAGACATAAATAAATAAACTCTAGCTGAGGTTGACAAGGTAGTAGGTTTAGTAGAGGATCGATCCAAATGTGGGTCTAACCAACAGTTAAAGTCACCACCTAAGATCAACATATGGGAAGACATATCGGGGAGTTTAGAGAAAACCAATTTGAAAAAATCCCCATTGTCCCAATTAGGAGCATAAATATTAACAAGAAGTACATTCGTATTGAGCAGCCTATCACTGACAATTATGTATCTACCATGGGGATCTGCGATCACATTAGAATATGTAAAAGGTGTCGATCTGTGAAGTTAAATAGCCACCCCTCTGTCCTTACTCTGAAATGAGGAATGGAACACCTGACCCACCCATCTGTACCTAAGACTTAAGTGTTGTGATACCTTCAGATGAGTTTCTTGGAGAAAGATGATGTGAGCTTCCAATTGATGAAGGTGGTGTAGCACCTTACTATGTTTAAATGGGTTATTTATGCCCCTGCAGTTCCAAGTAAGAAAATTAGCCGGATCACAGCCGGATGGGCTACCATGGGCTGTCATGTCTTAAGAGAGGGAGGACGTGTAAAGGACAAGGCACAATGTAAACTAAAAATCTTACTTGAACCTAATAGCGCAAATTTCAAAAACAAAGACAAGCGATGAAGCACAAAAAACATATAAAAACTATATACAAATAAAGAGGGAAAAACCCCTTCCCTCACAACCTCCCTTGCCAAAGCATCTCCCCAACTGAGATGCAAGCAAAACCCTAAATACAAAAAAAGTTTATGGCAAAGCTTGATAACTCTTACTCTGTGCTACCTGAGATGTGTGACCATTTAACCAGAGTAAACCAAACATACATAGATTGGTCCCCAGCAGAGTCTACGGAAAACTAACCTTGGTTAAGAGAGGTTTAAGAGCAATACAGATGGTAAAACTACGACTGAACCATGAAAACAGACAGATATTGGCATTAGAGGCGGCTTAGATCAAAATAAAATATTAATGATACAAATAAAAAACAATAATGTGAGTGGAATAGTACATACATACATACATACATACATACATACATACATACATACATACATACATACATACATACATACATACATACATACATACATACATACATACATATCTGCATTGTATCACATTATAGCGGGGAGTCAACTGTATACTCACCAACATGGGTTGGAAATGAAAACATTTAAATAAAAAAGAGAATGACATTCAAGTGTCGAAGAACCCAGCAAAGTTGGGTTCGCTAGCCAACCAGTCTGCCAGCCGGCTTGCTAACTAGCCTGCTAAGAAGACCAGCTAACCAACCATTTGTTCCACACCATGTGGTACAACAGCCGCTTTCACGTTCTTGTTGATGAAATCGGCCGCTAAGGCCGGGTCCTCGAATCTGTGCGTGGAGTCGCCTGGTAAAGTCACCGCAGGGTATATGAGGCCGAACTTCACGCCCGGGCAGGCGTGTAGCTGGCGCTTCACAGCTCCAAAGCTAGCCCGCTTCTTAGCCACAGCCATGGTGTAGTCTGCAAATATCGAGACTCTTTCACCCTTGTAGAGGAGAAGAGATGCATCTCCCGATCTCCTCTGTATGTCATTGCGGACGTGAAAGAAATGCACCCTGATGACAAATGGTCGCAGAGTTTCTCCATCCCGGGGTCGGCTTCTCCTCCAGACCGAGCAGCTCCTGAAGCAGCTGGGCCATGAACTCCGTCGTTCTTGGGCCCTCCACTCCCTCCAGTATTCCCAGTAGACTAATGTTTTTCTTCCACATTCTACTTTCCATATCTTTGCATATATTGTCGAGGTATGCCACCCTAGTTGTTAATGAGCCAACGCTAGCCTCTAGCTCGTTAATGCGAGTGCTGTGGCCTGTAGCACCGTGCTCCAGCTCCGATAAGGCCACTCCGTGTGCGTCGAGCTTATTCTGTATACTCACTAAAGATTTTTTAAGCTCGTCTTTGACCATTGATATCTCTGACCTGAGATTGGTAGAGAGATAGTCAGTTTTACTGAAAATATCGGTTTTGAGGGTGCCCATCACGGATTGTAGCAGCTCCACAGTCAGTGTTTTAGCAGCATCTGGTGGCGGGGTGAATCAGGAGAGTGCGTGGGCTTGCTGCGGCCTGCTCTTGCAGACTCCGTTTTTGGCTGGGTAGGCGACATTACAAACTTCCATTTCTCAAACTTGATCTGAATTGTTTAGAGGTCTCTTCAGACGCCTGGCCAAACAGAAATATATACAAATTTGCAAGGTTGTATATATAAATTTGGCCACTAACTCAGGAGCGATAGGGAAACGCGTTCTACATCCTTGGCTTCCAACAGCGCCCCCCCCCCCCCCCACAACCAAAGAATTTCTGCACAAACTCTCAGGGAAGCTCATTTGCGTGCTCATTGTCCTCATCAGGGTTTTGACCTGACTGCAGTTCAGTGTTGTAACTGACTTCACTGGACAAATGCTCACCTTCGATGGTTCACTGGCACACTGGAGAAGTGTGCTCTTCACGGATGAATCCCGGTTTGAACTGTACTGGGCAGATGGCAGACAGCATGTATTGCATCGTGTGGGTGAGCGATTTTCTGATGTCAATGTTGTGAACAGAGTGCCCCATGGTGGCAGTGGGGTTATGGTATAGGTAGGTATAAGCTACGGACAACAAACACAATTGCATTTTATCGATGGCCATTGGAATGTACAGAGATACCGTGACAAGATCCTGAGGCCCATTGTTGTGCCATTCATCCGTTGCCATCACCTCATATTTCAGCATGATAATGCACGGCCCCATGTCGCAAGGATCTGTACACAATTCCTGGAAGCTGAAAATGTCCCAGTTCTTCCATGGGCCGCATACTCACCAGACACGTCACCCATTGAGCTTGTTTAGGATGCTATGGATCGACGTGTACGACAGCGTGTTCCAGTTCCCGCCAATATCCAGCAACTTCACACAGCCATTGAAGAGGAGTGGGACAACATTCCACAGGACACAATCAACAGCCTGATCAACTCTATGCTAAGGAGATGTGTCGCGCATCATGAGGCAAACGGTGGTCACACCAGATACTGACTGGTTTTCTCATCGACACCCCAACTTTTTTTTAAGGTATCTGTGACCAACAGATGCATGTCTGTATTCACAGTCACGTGAAATCCATAGATTAGGGCCTAATGAATTTACTTAAATTGACTGAATTCCTTATATGAAATGTAACTCAGTAAAATCTTTGAAATTGTTGCATGTTGCGTTTATATTTTTATTCAGTGTACATGTATGTTGGAGTCCAAGTGTAAGCAGACATTCAAATACATTTGGCACTGTGCACATACATATGTGGGAGACTGACCACATCTCCTTGATCTCATTTACCTCACATCACAGTAAATGACAACATGGCCACTATCAGCCTTATAGAAGACAGCTATGGGCCTATACTACACTACACTGAACACCCATAACTTACACACTGTCTGCAAACCTGCATACTAATAACCCGGAAACAGGTGTTAAAACCAGTCAACCTCCCACTGAACCATCGCACACATTACACCAACACATTAATGGCCTGTGTCCCAAATGACAACATACAGTATTCCCTATTTAGTGAACTATTTTTGACGGAAGCCTTATTGGCCCTGATAAAGGTAAAAGGGGGGGGGGGGGGGGGCACAAGCTCTGGGGGCCCATGTGCCTATCGTCAATCTTTATAAAAAAATATATTTAATAAATCATCTTGACAGTAACCCTTGAAAAAGTCATTCCTGAACCTTTTAATTTCCATATTTACTAGAAAGGTAAGTATTTGTTTCTTGGGATTCAGGAATATGACTGAAAAAGGCCTCAGGCCTTGAAAAAGAAACAATTCCACTGATTGAAAGTATAAGGGGATATCGGTGAACAAATGCCGCGGTCAAGGCAACGATTTCAGCACCATGGACATCGATCGGTAATGTGAGTGGCTGTTTGGCTGACACATTCAATCAAAACATTTTTTTTTGGGGGGGGGGGGCAAACTCCAGCCTGCCTTGCAGGGGGGTCCAGAGAAACTACGTTACGCCAGTGGCAGCAGCACAACACCAGCTCAGGCCATGTCTCTCTTCAACAAGAGGTCTTCTGACAACTTGGGGCAACCTTGCTTTAATAAAGGTTAAAGCTGTGTGTAGGCTATGTACAAAACTCCCCTTTAATTTGGTTTCATTGACATTTAATTTATTAATGAAGTGAGGTATGTCTTCACCTGAAAACTGAGGGCACTTTGCTGTGACAGTATGCTCTCACATTCCTGGTGTCAGTCAGTGTCAGTAGTTGAAATGCGTTGTGCGAGGTCGAATCTAACTGTGTCTCTCTCCGGAGAGACACGAGTTCTCTTGACATTTAAATGCAGCTTTTCTCTCCCTTTCTGTAATTAATATGACATTTCCCTCTGCCCCATATAACCCCATCTCTCCCTGTTTTCACTGGGCTGTTTTACTGACGGCTATAAAGATGAAATGTGAGGGCTATTAGAGACCCTCTTTGCACACTGCCAAGGAGCCACAGACCCCTTTCAACTAAATCAGTATGGGGGGAAAGCCAACAATGGGATGGGAGCACGGTTTACGATTCCCCCCTCGCTCCTCGTAAGTCCACCCCCATTCCACCTGCTTCTCTTGTCCAAATCCCACATACACCCTCACATTCTCAGACCCCCCCCACGCACACACTTTGGCTCAGTGCCCACCCCATGACTCTGCTGCCGCTTGTGCACGAAAGACAGTATGAACAGACATAGTTCTTTGTCTGTTTTAACTGTAATGCATTGCAACATAAGCACGACACAACAGGCAGTCTAGCGGTTATTTTGTAGGAGGGGAGTTCGCTTGCATGCAGCTATTTAGGAAAGCAGCAGCATATCAAACTAGACAAGACACAGACAGGCAGTCAAAAGCGATTTAATGTGCAAACATTGGCTACTGGGAGGCAAGTAGGCCGTCAAAGTGGTAGTGTTATTTTTTCAGAAACTCTGGCTATTTGGCAGCACAACTATAAAAATGATCTGAATCACACAACACACAGATAGTTTTGCCCCAATTCAATGTGTAGACCAGTGGAGGCTGCTGAGGGGAGGATGGCTCATCAAACATATGTATTTGATACCATTACACTTATTCCCTTTCAGCCGTGACCATGAGCCCATCCTCCCCAATCAACGTGCCACCAACCTCCTGTGGTGTAGACTGCGTCTTGCTTGTGCTACAACAACATACGATACAACAGACAGAGAAGGTTGTAGCCTTCATTATATATACAGTACCAGTTAAAAGTTTGGACACAACGAATCATTCAAGGGTTTTTCTTTTTTTTTACTATGTTCTACATTGTAGATTAATAGTGAAGACATCAAAACTATGAAATAACACATATGGAATCATGTAGTAACCAAAAAAAAGTGTTCAACAAATGAAAATATATTTTCTATTTTAGATTCTTCAAAGTAACCACCATTTGACTTGATGACAGCTTTGCACACTCTTGGCATTCTCTCAACCAGCTTCATGACGAATGCTTTTCCAACAGTCTTGAAGGAGTTCCCACATATGCTGAGCACTTGTTGGCTGCTTTTCCTTCACTCTGCGGTCCAACTCATCCCAAACCATCTCAATTGGGTTGAAGTCGGGTGATTGTGGAGGCTAGGTCATCTGATGCAGCACTCCATCACTCTCCTTCTTGGTCAAATAGCCCTTACACAGCCTTACACAGCCTGGAAGTGCATTTTCGGTCATTGTCCTGTTGAAAAACAAATGATAAGCGCACTAAGCGCAAACCAGATGGGATGGCGTATCGCTACAGAATGCTGTGGTAGCCATACTGGTTAAGTGTGCCTTGAATTCTAAATAAATCACAGACAGTGTCACCAGCAAAGCAACCCCACTCCCCCTCCTCCATGCTTCACGGTGGAACCACACATGCGGAGATCATCCGTTCACCTACTCACAAAGACACGGCGGTTGGAACCAAATATCTAAAATTTGGACTCATCAGACTAAAGGACAGATTTCCACCAGTCTAATTTCCAATGCTTGTGTTTCTTGGCCCAAGCAAGTCCCTTCTTCTTATTGGTGTCCTTTAGTAGTGGTTTCTTTGCAGCAATTTCACCTTGAAGGCCTGATTCATGCAGTCTCCTCTGAACAGTTGATGTTGAGATGTGTCTGTTACTTAAACTCTGTGAAGCATTTATTTGGGCTGCAATCTGAGGTGCAGTTACCTCTAATGAACTTATCCTCTGCAGCAGAGGTATCTCTGGGTCTTCCTTTCCTGTGGCGTTCCTCATGAGAGACAGTTTCATCATAGAGCTTGATGGTTCTTGCGACTGCACTTGAAGAAACTTTCAAAGTTCTTGACATTTTCCTGACCTTCATGTCTTAAAGTAATGATGGACTGTGATTTCTCTTTGCTTATTTGAGCTGTTCTTGCCATAATATGGACTTGGTCTTTTACCAAATAAGGCCATCTTCTGTATACCACCTGTACCTTGTCACAACAGGAAGCTGGTTGAGAGAATGCCAAGAGTGTGCAAAGCTGTCATCAAGGCAAAGGGTGGCTACTTTGAAGAATCTAAAATACAAAATATATTATGATTTGTTTAACACTTTTTTGGTTATTACATAATTCCATATGTGTTATTTCATAGTTTTGATATCTTCACTATTATTCTACAATGTAGAAAATAGTACAAATGAATTAAAATCCTTGAATGAGTAGGTGTTCAAAATTTTGATTAGTAATGTATATATACACTGCTCAAAAAAATAAAGGGAATACTTAAACAACACAATGTAACTCCAAGTCATTCACACTTCTGTGAAATCAAACTGTCCACTTCGGAAGCAACACTGATTGACAATACATTTCACATGCTGTTGTGCAAATGGAATAGACAACAGGTGGAAATTATAGGCAATTAGCAAGACACCCCCAATAAAGGAGTGGTTCTGCAGGTGGTGACCACAGACCACTTCTCAGTTCCTATGCTTCCTGGCTGATGTTTTGGTCACTTTTGAATGCTGGCGGTGCTTTCACTCTAGTGGTAGCATGAGACGGAGTCTACAACCCACACAAGTGGCTCATGTAGTGCAGCTCATCCAGGATGGCACATCAATGCGAGCTGTGGCAAGAAGGTTTGCTGTGTCTGTCAGTGTAGTGTCCAGAGCATGGAGGCGCTACCAGGAGACAGGCCAGTACATCAGGAGACGTGGAGGAGGCCGTAGGAGGGCAACAACCCAGCAGCAGGACCGCTACCTCCGCCTTTGTGCAAGGAGGAGCAGGAGGAGCACTGCCAGAGCCCTGCAAAATGACCCCCAGCAGGCCACAAATGTGCATGTGTCTGCTCAAACGGTCAGAAACAGACTCCATGAGGGTGGTATGAGGGCCCGACGTCCACAGGTGGGGGTTGTGCTTACAGCTCAACACCGTGCAGGACGTTTGGCATTTGCCAGAGAACACCAAGATTGGCAAATTCGCCACTGGCGCCCTGTGCCCTTCACAGATGAAAGCAGGTTCACACTGAGCACATGTGACAGACGTGACAGAGTCTGGAGACGCCGTGGAGAACGTTCTGCTGCCTGCAACATCCTCCAGCATGACCGGTTTGGCGGTGGGTCAGTCATGGTGGGGGGTGGCATTTCTTTGGGGGGCTGCACAGCCCTCCATGTGCTCGCCAGAGGTAGCCTGACTGCCATTAGGTACCGAGATGAGATCCTCAGACCCCTTGTGAGACCATATGCTGGTGTGGTTGGCCCTGGGTTCCTCCTAATGCAAGACAATGCTAGACCTCATGTGGCTGGAGTGTGTCAGCAGTTCCTGCAAGAGGAAGGCATTGATGCTATGGACCGCCCGTTCCCCAGACCTGAATCCAATTGAGCACATCTGGGACATCATGTCTCGCTCCATCCACCAACGCCACGTTGCACCACAGACTGTCCAGGAGTTGGCGGATGCTTTAGTCCAGGTCTGGGAGGAGATCCCTCAGGAGACCATCCGCCACCTCATCAGGAGCATGCCCAGGCGTTGTAGGGAGGTCATACAGGCACGTGGAGGCCACACACACTACTGAGCCTCATTTTGACTTGTTTTAAGGACATTACATCAAAGTTGGATCAGCCTGTAGTGTGGTTTTCCACTTTAATTTTGAGTGTGACTCCAAATCCAGACCTCCATGGGTTGATAAATTGGATTTCCATTGATTATTTTTGTGTGATTCTGTTGTCAGCACATTCAACTATGTAAAGAAAAAAGTATTTAATAAGATTATTTCATTCATTCAGATCTAGGATGTGTTATTTTAGTGTTCCCTTTATTTTTTTGAGCAGTGTATATTTGGAATGTTTGTTTAAATCGCCACTGGGTTTTTAATCCAGCTGTTCAGAAATATGAGGCGCAGACATAGTATACATCATCATATCGTTAAAATTGGTTGAGTGTTCAGAAGACGGTGAGAAGAAATGTGATTGTGTGCGTAAAATAACAAAATGTGCGCAGAATGTGATTCAGATCCATAGCTTTGAGAAAGAGTATTCTGGATGGGCCATGGGCGAAAACTCCATATTCGCAGCCACCACCTTAAAGGAAAGAAATGTAATGATTCCTGTCCTTAAAACTTCACCTGTGCAGCCCCAACTTGCTCTGGTTTGTATAAAAACTCCCTTGGCCCTGGAATCAGACAGCCCGTCGCCCCATCCTCTCCCTCCTTCTCTCTCCCTCCGTCTCAATCTTACCAGCTACAGTGCAGCTCCAGATCCAGCGGAGGCCCTATCCAGCCATTCCCAACACAGTAAAAACCTGCGCCAGGGAAGGATATAGAGAGAGGGAGAAATAAACTAAGACAAAGACAGTGAGTGAGTGAGAGAAAAAACATGAAAGATGAAGGGATGAAGAGAGGGAGAAAGAGAAAGGGAGAGAGGGAGGGAGATAAAATGGCGAAGGAGACAGAGAGTTGCAAGGTAGAGAGAGTACTGGAGATTTGAATTTAAATTTGAAAGATGCCCATGATGTAAATCAGGTATTTTGCATTCCAAATTCTTCAGTCCAAGTCAATTTCCGATCTGGCTAGACATTTACATATCCAATCAACCAACCCTTCCATCAAACCAAATGGATTGAACAGAAAGAGTCTACTCCATGTGGTAGGGACTTCAGAAACTCCACACACACACAGGCACACGCACGCACTTAACATACACACACACATGCACGGACACACACACACACGAGCACACACGAGCACACACGAGCGCACACGCGCACACACGCGCACACACACAGAACAAGAGTGCGAGAGAGAGACCATCCTACTAGAATCTGAAGTCAAATGTTTACCGTTTGCTGATGATCTAGTGCTTCTGTCCCCAACCAAGGAAGGCCTACAGCAGCACTGAGATCTTCCGCACAGATTCTGTCAGACCTGGGCCCTGACAGTAATTCTCAGTGAGACAAAAATAATGGCGTTCCAAAAAAGGTCCAGTTGCCAGGACCACAAATACAAATTCCATCAAGATACCGTTGCCCTAGAGCACACAAAAAAAATAGACCTACCTCGGCCTAAAAATCAGCACCACTTCCACAAAGCTGTGAACGATCTGAGGGACAAGGCAAGAAGGGCCTTTTACGCAATCAAAAGGAACATAAAATTAGACATCCCAATTAGGATCTGACAAAAAATACTTGAATCCGTTATAGAACCCACTGCCCTTTATGGTTGTGAGCTCACTAACCAAGAATTCACAAATTGGGACAAACACCAAATTGAGGCTGCATGCAGAATTCTGCAAAAGCATCCATTATGTACAAAGTAAAACACCAAATAATGCATGTAGAGCAGAATTAGACTGATACCCGTTAATTATCAAAATCCAGAAAAGAGATGTTAAATTCTACAATTACCTAAAGTGAAGCGATTCCCAAACCTTCCATAACAAAGCCATCACCTACAGAGAGATTAACTTAGATAAGAGTCCCCTAAGCAAGCTGGTCCTGGGGCTCTGTTCACAAACACAACCAGACCCCACAGAGCCCCAGGACCAGCTGGCTTAGGGGACTCTTCGAGCTGGTCGGTCACATTTGGTTTGGTCTAATTGTGTTGCTGTCCTGGGGCCCTGTGGTGTCTGGTTGTGTTTGTGAACAGAGCCCCAGGACAGCAACACAATTAGATCAAACCAAATGTGACCGACCGGCTCAATTTGATCTTATGTAGCAACATTTGAAATTGTGTTTTTACATTGGATAAAAGTAGAGACTCAGAGCTAGAAAATGGTGTATTATACACTACAGTTGAGGAACAATGGAAAAGCAATTCTGCTTTGAAAGTTGATAAACTTGTATACTGACTTTTGAGAAAATGGCTTTAGAATGCTTTGGTACACCTACTGGTTGAGCTCTTTGTCTACACCCACTCAGCATCGTTCACGCTCTCTTAAGCATGAGCCCCACCCATCTCTTTAAGGATTCGTATGTGAGGCAGAGGAGTATGGTTAATCTGAGCGTTCTGTCCTAACAGCAGTCAAGCAACCAAGCTAACTGGCTAACGTTGGCTAGCTTGCTAGCTACTTCAAGATACAAATGAGAGAACAGCTCACTCTGACCATTTTACCCACCCTAGCAGAGCTGGTTAGGCTGTTTTTATGTTATTCAGAGTGTTGGTGACTGCAACTGTGCTGCTGGCAACAATTTCATTACGCTTTTTTGCCAACGTTTACTGACACCGGCCATATTCAACGGTGTTGAGCATTCATAAATTTGTCAGTTATTCTGCGCTCTGGCATACTCAGACAAGAGTGCTCTGAAATCGGAGTAGAAATCCCTAGTGAATTTACCAGCTACTTCTATCAACAGTTGTCGCAGTGACATCATGAACATTCTATTGAAATGGTTACTTGCATAGTGGAGTCTTTTGTTAAGACATGTAGCTAGCTAGCTAGCTAAACAATGAACCACCAACCAGGTTCAATGTTAGCTAGATGACATTAGGCTATAACTAGCCAAGCAACTGGCTCTGAGATACAAATAATATTACTACACAGATCATACACGTAATTTTAGCTAGCAAGCCAGCCAGTTAACATTAGCTAGCTAACGGTACACTTTAAGATGAAATGAAAACAACTTTTTACAAAATTAGAAACGTATAATATCTAAAAATGTAGCTAGCTAGACTATCTTAGCCATATACATGGATGGACGCTTCTCCCTCTCCATCACGGATTCCATGGTTGCCCTTAATTCCACTGATTTCAAAACTCGGTCCTCCAGAAAGTGGAGAGCAACACTTATGCAGTTCTACTACATGATATATATATATATATTTAAAGTGTGTTAGAAAGGATTACCTACATATACTGACAAGCTCAAAAAGACAGAAGCACGCTACATGGCAGACCAATCCGAACTCATTTCTCAGCATGTTCAGCCCATTCATTATCTCCGCCAAATCATGGCTAGCAGGAAGGTTGTTGACTTTTTCTGTGGCTAAACCAACTAGGCTTGTAATGTAACAATTTTATATTTACAAATGGCATACACGTTTGTTATTAAGGCACATGAAAGTTCACATGTTCCAGAAGGCATTTCTGCCAAAAAGAAACACATTTTGAGTTTAAAAAAAGTTCACATTTAAATGGCTCTCCTGTGAAGTAGTGACGAGAGACAAATGCCTAGTTTCCTAAAACGAGTCACAAATGAGAAAACAAAAAGATAATTATTTGACACATTGGAAAGAATTTCCCAAAAAACAGACCAAACTGGAATGCTATTTGGCCCTAAACAGAGAGTACACAGTGGCAGAATACATGACCATTGTGGCTGATCCAAACTTAAGGAAAGCTTTGGCTATGTACAGACAGTGAGCATAGCCGTGATATTGAGAAAGGCCCCCATAGCCTGTCTTCTCTTGAAAGCCAGGTATGCCTATGTGCACACTGCCCACAACATGAGGTGAAAACTGAGCTGCACTTCTTAACCTCCTTCCAAATGTATGACCATATTAAAGACACATACACAGACCCACAAAGAATTTGAAAACAAATCACATTTTGATCAACTCCCACATCTATTGGATGAATTACCACAGTGTACCACCACAGCAGCAAGATTTGTGACCTACGCCCACAAGAAAAGGGCAACCAGTGAAGAACAAGCACCATTGTAAATACAACCCATATTTATTTTCCCTTTTGTACTTTAACTATTTGCACATTGTTATAACACTGTACATAGCCATAATATGACATTTGAAATGTATATATTCCTTTCAAACTTTTGAGTCTAATGTTTGCTGTTAATTTTTGACTGTTTATTTAACTTTTTTCCCATGCCAATAAAGCCCATTGAATTGAATTGAGAGAGAGAGAATGTGTAATGTTACTGATATTTCTAATTGTTTATTTCACTTGCTTTGGCAATGTACACGTGTTTCTGATGGCAATACAGCCTCTGAATTGAAATTGAATTGAAATTGAATTGCAATTGAATTGCAATTGAATTGAAAGTTAATTGAAATTGAATTGAAACTGAATTGAAATTGAAATGAGAGAGACAGAGACAGCGAGAGAGAGAAAAAGGGACAGAGGAGAGAAGATAGAGACTGAAACACGGAAGCCTTACATTCTCCTCTCTCCCACTCCCTAATTCACTCAACCTTGTTCGGGGAAATGCCAGCCAGGATAAGGCAAGGCAATAACAAAAGAGGCGTGACTGTGTAATTGAGCCACTCGTAAACGCCATCGCTCATCTATTCAGTGTGAAGTAGCCAATCCAGTCCCAATACTGATGCTGATGAGGGACAGAAAGAGAGAAAAAGAGAGAGAAGGGGCTAGATAAGGTGCCAAATAAAGCTAACCCAACTAGATTTACGAAGTGGTGAGTTGTCAATAGCCTGAATCATGAAATGTTTATTGTGCAAGGATCACGCAATGGGCTAGACTCCAAAAAATAAAGATGTCCTTTTTCACATTGCTTGTCAGGAGCAATATATTCTTAATGTGTTGTGGGTGAAAGACTTCCCCTACCCTCTCTGGCTGTGCCCCTATGGCCCTGGTCAAAAGTAATGCACTATATAGGGAATAGGGTGCCATTTGGGACACAGCCTCTATGTATCCCGCTCATAAATAGTAGGAATCCCAATCCAAGCAAAGCAAAAACAAACCAGTCCTCGGCCACTTCAAAGCATTGTTGCTTTAGGACTTTATGGCAATGACTTAACTTAGGAAATGTTTTAAATTGTTTTTTAAGTGGTGGTGGGGAAATACAATTTTTCCTATATCTATGGACTTAGCTACTTACTAGAAGTCTCTCAAGATCAATGGCCATGACTTAGACTTCGGAAATGTTTAAGGGGCTTTTAAGTGGGGAAATACTTCAATGCTAGCTACTGGGTTCAATGAGTCCACTAGATTGTAGGCCTTTGCAGTGGTGGAAAAAGTACCCAAGTGTATTACATGAGTAAACAATACCTTAGAGTAAAAGTGAAAGTCACCTAGTAAAATACTACTACTTGAGTAAAAGTCTAAAAGTATTTGGTTTTAAATACACAGTGCATTCTGAAAGTATTCAGATCCCTTGACTTTTTCCACATTTTGTTGCGTTACAGCCTCATTCCAAAATTGATTAAACAAATCAATCCACACATGCACAATACCCCATAATGACAAAGCAAAAACAGGTTTTTAGAAATATTTGCAAATTTATTAAGAATAAAAAACAGATATTTACTTACACATTTACTTAAGTATTCAGACCATTTACTCAGTACTTTGTTGAAGCACCTTTGGCAGCAATTACAGTCTTGAGTCTTCTTAGGTATGATGCTACAAGCTTGGCACACCTGTATTTGAGGAGTTTCTCCCATTCTTCTCTGTAGATCCTCTCAAGCTCAGTCAGGTTGGATGGGGAGCATTGCTGCACAGCTATTTTCAGGTCTCTCCAGAGATTTTCAATCGGGTTCAAATCCGATTGGTGCCTTTTGGCAAACTCCAAGCGGCTGTCATGTGCCTTTTACTGAGAAGTGGCTTCCATCTGGCCACATATAGGCCTGATTGGTGGAGTGCTGCAGAGATGGTTGTCCTTCTGGAAGGTTCTCCCATCTCCACAGAGGAACTGTAGAGATCTTTCAGAGTGACCATCAGGTTCTTGGTCACCTCTCTGACCAAAGCCCTTCTCCACCAATTGCTCAGTTTGGCCAGGCGGCCAGTTCTAAGAAGCGTCTTGGTGCTTCCAAACTTCTTCCATTTAAGAATGATGCAGGCCACTGTGTTCTTGGGGACCTTCAATGCTGCAGAAATGTTTTGGTACCCTTCACCAGATCTGTCCATCGACAGAATCCTCTCTCGTAACTCTACGGACACTTCCTTCGAACTCATGGCTTGGGTTTTGCTCTGACATGCACTGTCAACTGTGGGACCTTATATAGACAGGTGTGTGCCTTTCCAAATCATGTCCAATCAATTGAATTTACCACAGGTGGACTCCAATCAAGTTGTAGAAACATGTCAAGGATGATCAATGTAAACAGGATGCACCTGAACTGAATTTGGAGTCTAATAGCAAAGGGTCTGAATACTTACGTTGTCGCGTCCTGACCAGTATAGAGGATCATTTGTTATTGTAGTTTGGTCAGGACGTGGCAGAGGGTAGTTCGTTTATGTATTCCGGGGTTTTGGGTTTCCTTTCTATGTTTGTGTTTCTATGGGTTTTCTATCTGTTCTGTTTCTGTTAGTGTTTGCACCTGACAGGACTGTTTGGCTGTCAGTTTTCTCGTTTTGTTTTGTATAGTGTTCTTTCTGCTATTAAACATTCAATGATGAACACTAACTCCGCTGCACCTTGGTCTACTCTCTCTCACGACAGACCTTACAGAATTACCCACCAAAAACGGACCAAGCAGCGGAGGAAGGAGCAGCGCAAGGAGAAGAACCAGGAGAGGAGCTATCTGGAATCGTGGACTTGGGAAGAAATCCTGGACGGTAAAGGACCATGGGCTCAAGCTGGGGATTATTGCCGCCCGCAGTGGGAGATCGAGGCGGCGAGAGCTGAGAGGCGCTGGTATGAGGAAAGGGAGCACAGCAGACACGAGAGGCAGCCCCAAAAACATTTTTGGGGGGGCACACGGAGAGATTGGCGGAGTCAGGCGGTAGACCTGATCCAACTCCCCGTGCTTACCGGAAGCAGCGTGGTACTGGTCAGGCACCGTGTTATGCTGTGGAGCGCACGGTGTCCCCAGTGCGCGTTCAAAGCCCGGTGCGCTACATACCAGCCCCCCGCAAGTGCCATGCGAGGGCAGGCATCGAGCCAGGACGGGTTGTGCCAGCTCAGCGCGTCTGGTCTCCAGTGCGCCTTTTCGGGCCAGGGTATCCTGCACCGGCTCTGCGCACTGTGTCTCCAGGGCACTGGGAGGGTCCAGTTCGCCCAATGCCTGCTCTCCGCCCGTGCCGGGCCAAAGTGGGCATTCAGCCTGGAGTGTGGGTAAAGAGCGTCCGTACCAGAACTCCAGTGCTCCCCCACAGCCCGGTTTATCCTGTGCCTCCTCCTCGGACCAGGCCTCCAGTGGGTCTCCCCATCCTGGTTAAGCCTGTGCCTCCTCCACGGACCAGGCCTCCAGTGGGTCTCCCCATCCTGGTCTCTCCTGTGCCGCTTCCACGGACCAGGCCTCCAGTGGGTCTCCCCATCCTGGTTAAGCCTGTGCCTCCTCCACGGACCAGGCCTCCAGTGGGTCTCCCCATCCTGGTCTCTCCTGTGCCGCTTCCACGGACCAGGCCTCCAGTGGGTCTCCCCATCCTGGTCAGTCCTGTGCCCGCTCCACGGACCAGGCCTCCAGTGGGTCTCCCCATCCAGAGCTGCCCGCCAGTCCGGAGCCGCCAGAGCTGCCCGCCAGTCCGGAGCCGCCAGAGCCGCCCGCCAGTCAGGAGCCGCCCGCCAGTCAGGAGCCGCCCGCCTGTCCGGAGCCGCCAGAGCTGCCCGCCTGTCCGGAGCCGCCAGAGCCGCCCGCCTGTCCGGAGCCGCCAGAGCCGCCCGCCTGTCCGGAGCCGCCAGAGCCGCCCGCCAGTACGGAGCCGCCAGAGCCGCCCGCCAGTCCGGAGCCGCCAGAGAAGCCCGCCAGCCGGGCGCAGCCAGGGTCGCCCGCCAGCCGGGCGCAGCAGGAATCGCCCGCCAGCCGGGCGCAGTCAGGGTCGCCCCCCTGTCCTCCGACGCGGCCAGGGGCGCCACCTAAGTGGGCGACGCCGAGGGTGGAGCGGAGTCCACGTCCCGCACCAGAGCCGCCTCCAATATAGGTGGGTTGGAGAGGGGGGGTGTAAATAAGTTATTTCAGTTTTTATATTTTTTACCTGTTTTCACTTTTTCGTTATGGGGTATTGTGTGTAGATTTCTGCGTCCCAAAAAATATTTAATACTTTTTAGAATAAGACTGTAACATAACAAAATGTGGAAAAAGCAAATGGATCTGAAGGCACGTAATCGCTAAAATGTAAAAGTATACATCGTTTCAAATTCCTTATTTTTCTGTCCTGCTGAGCATTCAAAATGTAACGAGTACTTTTGGGTGTCAGGGAAAATGTATGGAGTAAAAAGTACATCATTTTCTTTAGGAAAATAGTGGAGTAAAAGTAAAAGTTGTCAAAAATATAAATAGTGAAGACATACCCAATAAAATGGCTTAAGTAGTACTTTAAAGTATTTTTAAGTAGTCCTTTCCTGAAGTCTAATAACTAGTGGCCTCATGGGTGGAATGCTATTAATATGTTTCATAAATTCATAAATAATAAACATTGTGTTAAAAAAAAGCAGAAAATCCGGTGTTTCTATGTCAAACAAGTTTTGCTATATTTCAGGCTTCTGTGTTGTAAATAAACTGTAATATTGGGATGCAAACTCAAAATCTGACATGGTACAGGTGTCTATTTTTATTAAGTCCATAACAATGTGTGTGAGGTGTATACTTTTGTTTCAAATTATATTTGTTAAGACTACCAAGAATCACTGTGTGTGACCCTGATTTAGCCCACTGCAGCAAAAGGTTAATAAGTACTTTACACCACTGGGCCTATGAGTGTTGTCTGTGAATGCAGCTGACAGCAATGTCTACTAGGTTATGGGCATATGTATGGGAGGTTATGGGCCAATGATGTGAGTGTTGTATGTAAGTAAGTAGGGCTGTGTGAGTTTACATTTTAGTCATTTAACAGATGCTCTTATCCAGAGCGACTTACAGTTAGTGCATTCATCTTAAGATAGCTAGGTGGGACAACCACATATCACAGTGTTGTGTTGTATTTGAGTGTAGCTGATAGCAATCATAGGCCTATGAGTGTGGTACATAAGTAAGTATGGCTGTGTGAGTTCTGTAGCCATGTAAGTGTTGTATATGAGACTGACAGCGATGGCGGGAATTGTGTTTTCCAGACAGCCCAGACACGGTGGTGTCCCCTGGCATTCCCTGGATCAGTGGGGTGAGGAGGACTTTGCTTGTACAAACTCTTCAAGCGTGGTTGGCTTCCCGAGGATAAAAGGACCGCCACCGTTAAATATTCACACGTGAATGTCTGAGAGGCAAGGGGGAAAGGGGGAAACAACCCCACACCCCCAAGCACACACACTAACACACACGCTCATACACACGCACATTTACACAGGCACGCACAAACACACACACTTAGGGGATTCTGTGTCAAACCATCTGGGAGGGGATCTCTCCCCTGACTCCTCAGGAACATGTCTCTATGTGCTCTACTTCTAAAGACTTGGTTGCATTTTAAGAACAGTCTGTCTAAGTCAATCACATCATACACAAAGTTGTATGCACCAGAAGTGACATCACTAGATGTATCTTCAGACAATAACAGGAATTTAAAATCTCCTTGCTGTATGATTTTATTGATGTGTTGTGTGAGTACACTTTCTCATGTAAATAAAACCAGGGCAGATTAAACAGAGTAGGGAAGAAATATAACAAGGGAAGACAGAATGGGGTTGCTGTTGTAAAGTGTCTAAACAATGTTCAGAGATACTAATAGTGAGGCTAAATGCTAACAGGCTAAGCTAACTCCACCACCCAGCTTCCAGCATACTAATAGTTTTTTTGTATTTTATTACACCTTTATTTAACCAGGTAGGCCAGTTGAGAACAAATTCTCATTTACAATTGCGGCAAAGAAGTGCGACACAAACAACAACACAGAGTTACACATGGAATAAACAAACGTACAGTCAATAACACAATAGAAAAAAATCTATATATACAGTGTGTGCAAATGAGGTAAGATTAGAGAGGTAAGGCAATAAATAGGCCATAGTGGCGAAATAATTACAATTTAGCAATTAACACTGGAGTGATAGATGTGCAGAAGATGAATGTGCAAATAGTGATACTGGGGTGCAAAGGAGCAAATTTTTTTTATAACAATATGGGGATGAGGTAGTTCGATGGGCTATTTACAGATGGGCTATGTACAGGTGCAATGATCTGTGAGCTGCTCTGACAGCTGGTGCTTAAAGTTAGTGAGGGAGATATGAGTCTCCAGCTTCAGTGATTTTTGCAATTCGTTCCAGTCATTGGCAGCAGAGAACTGGAAGGAAAGGCGCCCAAAGGAGGAATTGGCTTTGGGGGTGACCAGTGAAATATACCTGCTGGAGCGCGTGCTACGGGTGGGTGTCGCTATGGTGACCAGTGAGCTGAGATAAGACAGGGCTTTACCTAGCAAAGACTTATAGATGACCTGGAGCAAGTGGGTTTGGCGACGAATATGAAGCGAGGGCCAGCCAATGAGAGCATACAGGTCGCAGTGGTGGGTAGTATATGGGGCTTTGGTGACAAAACGGATGGCACTGTGATAGACTGCATCCAATTTGCTAAGTAGAGTGTTGGAGGCAATTTTGTAAATGACATCGCCGAAGTCAAGGATCGGTAGGATAGTCAGTTTTACGAGGGTATGTTTGGCAGCATGAGTGAATGAGGCTTTGTTGCGAAATAGGAAGCCGATTCGAGATTTAATTTTGGATTGGAGATGCTTAATGTGAATCTGGAAGGAGAGTTTACAGTCTAACCAGACACCTAGGTATTTGTAGTTGTCCACATATTCTAAGTCAGAACCGTACAGAGTAGTGATGCTGGATGGGCGGGCAGGTGTGGGCAGCGATCGGTTGAAGAACATGCATTTAGTTTTACTTGCATTTAAGAGCAGTTGGAGGCCATGGAAGGAGAGTTGTATGGCATTGAAGCTTGTCTGGAGGTTAGTTAACACAGTGTCCAAAGAAGGGCCAGAAGTACACAGAATGGTGTCGTCTGCGTAGAGGTGGATCAGAGAATCACCAGCAGCAAGAGCGACATCATTGACGTATACAGAGAAAAGAGTCGGCCTGAGAATTGAATCCTGTGGCACCCCCATAGAGACTGCCAGAGGTCCGGACAACAGGCCCTCCGATTTGACACACTGAACTCTGTCTGAGAAGTAGTTGGTGAACCAGGCGAGACAGTCATTTGAGAAACCAAGGCAGTTGAGTCTGCCGATAAGAATGTGGTGATTGACAGAGTCGAAAGCCTTGGCCAGGTCGATGAATACGGCTGCACAGTATTGTCTTTAATCAATGGCGGTTATGATATCGTTAGTGACCTTGAGCGTGGCTGAGGTGCACCCATGATCAGCTCGGAAACCAGATTGTATAGCGGAGAAGGTACGGTGGGATTCGAAATGGTCGGTAATCTGTTTGTTAACTTGGCTTTCGAAGACCTTAGAAAGGCAGGGTAGGATAGATATAGGTCTGTAACAGTTTAGGTCTAGAGTGTCTCCCCTTTGAAGAGGGGAATGACCACGGCAGCTTTCCAATCTTTGGGGATCTCAGACGATGCGAAAGAGAGGTTGAACAGGCTAGTAATAGGGGTTGCAATAATTGCGGCAGATAATTTTAGAAATAGAGGGTCTAGCCCAGCTGATTTGTAGGGGTCCAGATGTTACAACTCTTTCAGAACATCGGCTATCTGGATTTGGGTGATGGAGAAATGGGGGAGGCTTGGGCAAGTAGCTGTGGGGGGTGCAGGGCTGTTGACCGGGGTAGGGGTAGCCAGGTGGAAAGCATGGCCAGCCATAGAAAAATGCTTATTGAAATTCTCAATTATCGTGGATTTATCGGTGGTGACAGTGTTTCCTAGCCTCAGTGCAGTGGGGAGCTGGGAAGAGGTGCTCTTATTCTCCATGGATTTTTCAGTGTCCCAGAACTTTTTGGAGTTAGAGCTACAGGATGCAAATTTCTGTTTGAAAAAGCTAGCCTTTGCTTTCTTAACTGCCTGTGTATATTGGTTCCTAACTTCCCTGAAAGTTGCATATCGCGGGGGCTATTCGATGCTAATGCAATACGCCACAGGATGTTTTTGTGCTGGTTAAGGGCAGTCAGGTCTGGAGTGAACCAAGGGCAATATATGTTCCCCGTTTTTGGAACGGGGCATGCTTATTTAAGATGGTGAGGAAAGCACTTTTAAAGAATAACCAGGCATCCTCTACTGACAGAATGAGGTCAATATCCTTCCAGGATACCCGGGCCAGGTTGATTAGAAAGGCCTGCTCGCTGAAGTGTTTTAGAGAGCGTTTGACAGTGATGAGGGGTGGTTGTTTGACCGCAGACTCATTATGGACGCAGGCAATGAGGCAGTGATCGCTGAGATCCTGGTTGAAGACAGCAGAGGTGTATTTAGAGGGCAGGTTGGTCAGGATGATATCTATGAGGTTGCCCGTGTTTACGGATTTGGGGTTGTGCCTGGTAGGTTCATTGATAATTTGTGTGAGATTGAGGGTATCTAGCTTAGATTGTAGGACGGCTGGGGTGTTAAGCATGTCACAGTTTAGGTCACCTAACAGTACGAGCTCTGAAGATAGACGGGGGGCAATCAATTCACATATGGTGTTCAGGTCACAGCTGGGGGCTGATGGTGGTCTATAACAAGTGGCAACAGTGATAGACTTGTTTCTGGAAAGGAGAATTTTTAGAAGTAGAACCTCGAATTGTTTGGGCACAGACCTGGATAGTATGACAGAACTCTGCAGGCTATCTCTGCAGTAGATTGCAACTCCGCCCCCTTTGGCAGTTCTATCTTGTCGGAAAATGTTATAGATATTATAGTGAGGCTAAATGCTAACCCAACTCCTCCAGCTCAGGCTCCAGAGGGGGTCTCACCTGCAGTAGTTGTGGCTGCCAAGACCCCCCTCTCCGTTGGGGTACTTGAGGGTGTTGTAGGGGTGCTGGAAGGTCTCATTCCAGAAGAGGCATGGCTTGCCCCCAAGGAGGCTCGTCTGGTTCTGGCAGCCCCTGTAGTCCCCTCCATTGGCTGTGTAACATTCTGGAGAGAGAGAGAGAGAGAGAGAGAGAGGGAGGGAGGGAGGGAGGGAGAGAGGGAGGGAAGGACGGACGGAGGGAGGGGGGAATGAGGGAAGCAGGGGGGAATGAGGGAATGAGAGAGGAAGAGAGAGAAGGGAGAGAGGGGAGGGGGGAGAGAGAGATTTAACAAGTGTTCACTGTGCTTGGTATTTAGAGAGAAAGATCTATTCTGATAAAAAATCCAAAGCTTGGCTGAGTTTTTATCAGTCATGTTTTTACATCAATGTAGTGAGCTAGTCTGTTGATAATGTTGAGCCAAAAGAGTAGGCTTAAATTATTAGCGTTTTACACAAACAGGATACGATCGAAATAACTGTAAGTCTTGGAATAGTTGTGTTCTTTACCCAATTTTAGATTCGAAAGATGGCCAAGTGTGTTAGATAGCTAGCGTGAGATCAATCACACAACATTGCTCCAATTAATGCCCTCCAAAAGTTTCACAAGGGTCTTGAGAAACCCACTACGATGTATACAGTAAAAAAAAAACAGGCATGGTTTGAATTTTCTGGAAAATTGTACGACAACCATATGGAGACGAGAGAGAGAGAGAGAGCGTGAGAGCAAGTGGGAGAGCGAGAGAGCGAGAGAGCGAGAGAGGGACAGAGAGAACAAACTAAAGCGTGGTTAAACAACTGCATCGCCACTCTAATGCCCAAGCAAAACACAAGATGGAGAAAATAAACGCTTCTTTTCTCAGACAACAAAAGAAAGAGAAACCCAATAAACACAGCCAGTGGTGAAGGGAGTCTGACGAGCCCTCGTTGCACAGTGTTTCCCTGGGGCTCAGAGAGAGGGAGGAAGGTCTCTGGTCTGGCCAGCACAGGCACGGGCCCTGTCTGAAAACGCATATTAAACGCTCACCTACTTGAGGCCCAGTACAGTGAAGTATAGTGCGAAGCTCTGTCACTTTTACTGTCCATCCTGCTTGCAGTGACAGCCATATGCCCTGAGCGATAACGCTATGATGTTAGTCTCTCTCTGCTTCCCCTTTGGAGTCTAAAGTTTAAAGCTCGTTTCCTGTTCCACCGCATCTAGGGTGGAACATCATTCAGATCAGTCGATCCCTGTAGACCCTTTTGAAGCAGCCCTGTACAGCTCGTTACCGGCCTGTTTGGGAAGAGACAGCAGCGTCACAGAGCCTTGGAAGGACTGTTCCCAAAGTCACCCACGCAACTCAGCCCTAGATGTGCTAGTTCACAGACAAAGGAGTCAATTAGTCCTACCACTCGGTATTGGTCTCCCCTGATCCCCGTTTTCTCCTTAAGAGACCCTTATCCAGTCCTCCATAAGGCTGATCTATGGAAGAACACCGAGCAAAATACAGCAAAAACTAAATCAAAAACGTCTTCAGTCATCCAGTGTTGTCTGTATGGGGGTTATGGAGGTTTGATATCTGAAACGCAACTTGTCTGATGTCATTCCTTCTATGTCTCGTGCCAAAAGTAACAGGAAACACATACAAAGAATCTCCAACAACGTATTCTGCACTAATAATCACATACAATAGTTTCCCTCGTGAAACACTATGTTCTTGCAGAAAACCGAGCTGCCTTGCCTCCATATCAAACCAGGAGAGGCCTCCAGTTGCTTTTAGTGTCATGTAAAAGTGGGTTTTAATTAAAGACATTTAGGGCAGACTCAATTGTTCGGTCAGCCCTATCCACGATCCATCAGCGGTATGACAGACTGATAGGCTTCACTGCAAGTAAGGAGCTGAGGGGTGTAGCGTTTCAGTAATTATGAAGCCACTCCATTGTCTGCAAACTGTAAACAACTCCTCACTCCCTCAGTGAATTAGTTCTGCCAGTGTCTAGGTCTGCGCGGCTCTGTATCAGCCAAGCATCATAAATATACCTAGAGGCTAAGTGAAGGGGAAGAACATGTATTCATAAAAGTAGCAATCCAGCTTTATAGCATTAGGAGACGTGTCACACTCGGATGGGGAGTATAGAGAGAATGTAAACAGAGAGCGATAGCATCAGCTATCAGTCTGACGTTCAGAGGACAGATGAGGCGGTTTAATAAGGTTGGATGAGTGTGTGTGTGTGTGTGTGTGTGTGTGTGTGTGTGTGTGTGTGTGTGTGTGTGTGTGTGTGTGTGTGTGTGTGTGTGTGTGTCACAGGATTCACACTGAGCAGTGTGGAGAGTTTGAGGGCCAGTTCCAGTGAATTTATGAGTCACTCATATCCCAGAGCAATCACGTCAAGGGTGCTATATTCTCCACTCCAGTCATCTCAGACAGACAGTAGTACCTTGCAGGAAGCGTTGAGGCAGAGCCTTGCATGACAAACAGGCCTTGTGTCTGTCCTTCAAACTGGACACACACACACACTAGATTGAAATTGAAGCGACTGACGTTATTGTGCCTGCTTTTACAAAGCAATAGATCAGAAGAGAAAAGGAGAGGAACCCAATGTGACTTTGTGAAATGTCTCCTATTTGTTAAACTTTTGTGGAAGTTTACTGCTTCAGTGTTCAGTACTTTGGATACTGCTCCTGCTGATGGCAGTCATGTCCCTGCTATGGCGAAGCTATCTAACCCTCCCAGGATGAGATGGTAAATAAGACAGTGTTTTCCTAGCGCCCAGGCCAAGGGCTTGATGTGGTCTGGAGGCACCATTTGCCAGCGGTGGGAATGGGAAGTAGTGTATCTGCAGGGACTCAGAGATAATTGAGGCCATCTTAAAGATGAATGGAGTGTTTAAAAGGCCTGCGGAGGAAGGGAGGGAGGGACGCCATGCACATGTCCTTCAAAACGAAAGTTCCTCCCACTATAGGATGAGGATAGGAAGAGAGATCCAAAAGCTGTGACACAATCCATCCACTTACTACAAGGTCTCCATCCGAAATGGTACACTATTCCTTATTTAGTGCACTACTTTTAACCAGGACCCATCAAAAATAGTGCTCTATATAAGGGAATAGGAAGCTATTTGGGACATACTCCAGCTGTCCTCTTCCCTCTGATTGGTGACTATCGCCACCTCAGATCCTCTCCTCCCCCTCTCTGTCAGCATGTGACCATTCCACTCATGTCACATGACAAGGGCCTTTCTTGTGGTCGCATCCCAGCCTGATGGGAAACAGAACCAGAGACCACGACCGCATGAGAGAGAGAGAGAGAGAGAGAGAGAGAGAGAGAGAGAGAGAGAGAGAGAGAGAGAGAGTGGGGGGGAGTAGAAAAAACTCTTAAATACATGCAAGATCCTCAAATAGAAAAGTCCGGGAAAAGGGAGGAGAAGAGGAGGATGGAGGACTCGCCCCAAACCCCAACCAGCAAAGTCTTGCTCTCGCAGGATACCACACAAACCCAAGAAGTCTTAAAAAAGGAAAGAGAGGAGGATAATTCACTGAGAGCTAATCGCCCTGTTATTATATTTGTCGGGATTTGCGGGCTAATTACTTCCATACTAAGACTTCAAATAGTGCTCGTTGGCGAGTGATGGAGAGAGAGAGAGATTGAGAGAGGGATATATAGAGAGGGGGAGAGAAAGAGAGAGAGAGAGAGGAGAAAGAGAAAGAGAGAGCGAGAGGGAGAGAGAGAAAGAGGGAGAGAGAGAGAGAGAGAGAGAGCTGTGCCTGCTTGTGGTCATGTGATTTCATTGGTTAACAAAACAAACAAGCAGACAAACAAAGGATGTCTCTCTGTAGAGAGCTGCCAGGTCACGCTATTAATACAGCACTGTGTTGTTGTGTTAGCTATGAGCAGGGATGAAACAAAGCGCTAGATAATTACATAGGTCTGGTTCTAAAGACAGACTCTGATTTAAGGAGCCTCCTCCATCCCTCTCTATATCCCCATCCTTCTATCCATTCCTCCATCTTTATTACAATCCAGTAGGGAGTAACAGAGGGACAACCATGAGGACTGACTGTAGGACAGACTATATATTTGTATTTATTTATTTAATCTTTATTTAACTAGACAAGTCAGTTAAGAACAAATTCCTGTTTACAAAGACGGCCTACCAAAAGGCCTCCTGCGGGGACGGGGGCTGGGATTAAAAATAAAAAAATACAATACAAATATAGGACAAAACACACATCACGACAAGAGAGACAACACAACACTACATAAAGAGACAACAACATAGCAAGGCAGCCACACATGACAACACAGCATGGTAGCAACACAACATGACAACGACATGGTAGAAACACAACATGGTAGCAGCACAACATGGTAAAAGCACAAAACATGATACAAACATTATTGGGCACAAACAACAGCACAGGGCAAGAAGGTAGAGACAACAATACATCACTCGAAACAGCCACAACTGTCAGTAAGAGTGTCCATCATTGAGTCTTTGAATGAAGAAATTGAGAATAAATGGTCCAGTTTGAGTGTTTGTTGCAGCTCGTTCCAGTCGCTAGCTGCAGCGAACTGAAAAGACGAGCGACCCAGGGATGTGTGTGCTTTGGGGACCTTTAACAGAATGTGACTGTCAGAACGGGTGTTGTATGTGGAGGAGGAGGGCTGCAGTATATATCTCAGATATATATGAGGTAACTGACAAAATAAAGTAAATGCCAACATAAAGTGTCTTAATAAAGCATTGGGGCACCACGAGCCGAAACGAACAAGTGTGCTCGCATACTCCATTAAAAGACCTTAATTTGAGAAACAAGAAAAAACGAGTCAATAGTACTGTTTGTCCATTTTGAGACACCATAATCAGTATACACTTCCTCAAAATAGTCAGAATTAATGTAAGATAATTCAAGAAATCGTTTTTGCCAAGAAGATCTTAGTCGCACGATTTTACATTTCACTAACATGCTGACCACAGCCCGCGTTTAACTAGTGAAATGTCCAACCACGTTTCATGTCTTTCAACCTGTCCCGAAACTAATATACTGTTGACTAACCCCATTCCGTAAAAATGTGCGCAACCGCGGCATTCAAACGAGGCTGCAATGAAAACTAATGGGACTGTAGCGACTGTGTTGGCATCAAAATCTGATGTGTGAACTACGTTGCTATTCAAGCGTTGATTGACATGGTAATGGCCCGATAGTACTGGAGAAAAGTTTTTAAAAACGGACCCCTCTGACGCTGTATGTTAAATTGTGACGTTTCATGATGTAACGTACAGCCAGCATAATGCAACTCATTCTGTTTCGTACATCCTCTCTCTACCAGGTGTAGCGCTTCTCTCGCAGATTAAAAAGAAGAAAGGGACAGGGGGGATACCTAGTCAATTGTACAACTGAATGCATTCATCACTGCAAGCCATCATGACACTCAAAAGCCGTTACTTACTTCTGAAGATAACTTTAGCGCGCCCTAAAAACCTGATTCAAATTCATAAACTCTTCATAGCGTTTTATTTACATTTTAGAGGTGATAAGTCGGACAGATCGGGTTTCCCCACACTGCTTATCTCCCCATTTCCCTATCACACAGTAGGTTTCGCTTCCCCACCCGCCATTTTTAAAAAGACCCGATGGAGCTGATTGGCTTCTTCAATCATGCAGAGATGTGCAGCATGAAGGTCTCGTCATTGATTTTGCTTGGAATGTGGAGAAATTGTGCTTTACATTGGTATTCATATTACAGTTGACCTGGAAGTATTCCGTTTTTGGGCAGCTAAAATAAGGTCAATTGTACGTTACAGTGTGATGTACAAAAGTGCGTTCGCTAACTATAGTTGGTTCAGAGTTAGTTTTGAGATTTCAACCTGCATGTCCTGATGGCGTCTGGACAAAATCAACATGCGTGCGAAGGCGGACGCACACGTATGCCCGGTCTAGCCAGCATGTAAAATGTTTGGTGCATTAAAACGATTAGTCTCTGGTCACCAGCCAAGTTGGCAGATGGTTAGGGCTCCACAACGCGAGCATTTCACTCGCATTTGTGAATAAAAATAGTCAAGTATGATCACATTTCTAGTAAAACAAATGCTACATTAGCTGTTTTTCAAAGTACACTGCTCAAAAAATAAAGGGAACACTAAAATAACACATCCTAGATCTGAATGAATGAAATAATCTTATGAAATACTTTTTTCTTTACATAGTTGAATGTGCTGACAACAAAATCACACAAAAATAATCAATGGAAATCCAATTTATCAACCCATGAAGGTCTGGATTTGGAGTCACACTCAAAATTAAAGTGGAAAACCACACTACAGGCTGATCCAACTTTGATATAATGTCCTTAAAACAAGTCAAAATGAGGCTCAGTAGTGTGTGTGGCCTCCACGTGCCTGTATGACCTCCTGAGGGATCTCCTCCCAGACCTGGACTAAAGCATCCGCCAACTCCTGGACAGTCTGTGGTGCAATGTGGCGTTGGTGGATGGAGCGAGACATGATGTCCCAGATGTGCTCAATTGGATTCAGGTCTGGGGAACGGGCGGGACAGTCCATAGCATAAATGCGTTCCTCTTGCAGGAACTGCTGACACACTCCAGCCACATGAGGTCTAGCATTGTCTTGCATTAGGAGGAACCCAGGGCCAACCGCACCAGCATATGGTCTCACAAGGGGTCTGAGGATCTCATCTCGGTACCTAATGGCAGTCAGGCTACCTCTGGCGAGCACATGGAGGGTTGTGCGGCCCCCCAAAGAAATGCCACCCCACACCATGACTGAACCACAGCCAAACCGGTCATGCTGGAGGATGTTACAGGCAGCAGAACGTTCTCCACGGCGTCTCCAGACTCTGTCACGTCTATCACATGTGCTCAGTGTGAACCTGCTTTCATCTGTGAAGAGCACAGGGCGCCAGTGGCGAATTTGCCAATCTTGGTGTTCTTTGGCAAATGCCAAACGTCCTGCACGGTGTTGGGCTGTAAGCACAACCCCCACCTGTGGACGTCAGGCCCTCATACCACCCTCATGGAGTCTGTTTCTGACCATTTGAGCAGACACATGCACATTTGTGGCCTGCTGGAGGTCATTTTGCAGGGCTCTGGCAGTACTCCTCCTGCTCCTCCTTGCACAAAGGTGGAGGTACGCGGTCCTGCTGCTGGGTTGTTGCCCTCCTACGGCCTCCTCCACGTCTCCTGATGTACTGGCCTGTCTCCTGGTAGCGCCTCCATGCTCTGTACACTACGCTTACAGACACAGCAAACCTTCTTGCCACAGCTTGCATTGATGTGCCATCCTGGATGAGCTGCACTACCTGAGCCACTTGTGTGGGTTGTAGACTCCGTCTCATGCTACCACTAGAGTGAAAGCACCGCCAGCATTCAAAAGTGACCAAAACATCAGCCAGGAAGCATAGGAACTGAGAAGTGGTCTGTGGTTACCACCTGCAGAACCACTCCTTTATTGGGGGTGTCTTGCTAATTGCCTATAATTTCCACCTGTTGTCTATTCCATTTGCAAAACAGCATGTGAAATTTATTGTCAATCAGTGTTGCTTCCTAAGTGGACAGTTTGATTTCACAGAAGTGTGATTGACTTGGAGTCACATTGTGTTGTTTAAGTGTTCCCTTTATTTTTTTGAGCAGTATATTTCTGCAGTTTTGTTTCATAGCTGGTAAATTGGGTCAAAGAACTATGAAACCTATGTACATAGCCTATTCCACCTTGCGCTGCAACACTGCCTGGCTGGGGGCTGTGCACATGTGAAGAGCTGAAAGATACATCTTTTATAAGCACAGCGCACAGACATACACGTTGGTCTAATTTACTTGAAACCAAATACTATTTACATTGTTTTGTTCACAAGCTAGGTTGTTTTTCTATTATTGAATTTCAACTGCTAGGGAAAGGAGAAGACAACGCTTCTCTACTAGTCAGACTCAATCTCGCAAGCACAAACATGACTGGAGTCGCGTTAGGACCCCAGTCATGGAGTCATTGCCGAGGACCAAGACCAACAAAAACATCACAAAATGTTGTCATAACATATGCAAAAAAACGATTCCAAACTGTTTAGGCTGGGAAGCATGCAGAGGCCTTTAGTCTGCACTTCGTTGTTTACGAAGCATGTGACAAATAGAATTTGATTTGAGGAAGGCACCGCATGGCAGAGGGGGGAAAAATTTTTCTACAGGTATACTGCAGTGCTGTTAAGTTTTATACAAGTACAGTAACTTATTTCCCATGAGGTGTTTTAGATACAGTATTCCACTATGGGGAACAGACTTACAGGTTACAACTGTGACTAAACAGGCAAGATGCTTTCATCCTTACAAGGGTCAACAAAAGTGTGAACGTGACTGAAAAAGATAGACTTGCTACAACAGAATTGAAGAGAGTCTAATTCCCATGTAAGTGAGAGATGCCCCTTCACTACCCCAATGTCTTCCTCCAATACAATGACTCGTTTCCTTTAAAGCCATTGTCATTCTGTTTAGTTAGTGACCTGAATAAGGGAGCAAGAAAACCATGGAAACCCAATTTAGGCCTAAAATAGCCTCAACACTACCCCAAATACCCCTCACACACGCACACACACACCCCCAGCCCACCACCTCACCTACCTAGCCACAAGTCCAGGGGAATCCTTGCCAAAATGGAATCAGTAGCATCTATAAAATGTGGCTGCTTCTCGTTCTAACGTGTGTTTTAACATGCTCCTTATTATTTACTTCTACTCACCCCGTAATGGGGAGAGACGAATGTAGCCTTCAGTGCTCTAGTGTTGGGCTACAACACGCTGATCGAAAGAAAAGCTTAAAGAAAGAAAAGTTGCCTCAAGCTGCTATTTGGCCTTCAATTAAAGTGTTTGACTGATGTCGGATAATCTATCAGAAAACAGATGAAATGGGATAAAGCATCTACCTTTAAAACAATCGCTACAGGGGTTTGGAATGATGTTTGACAGAACACAGCAGCACAGATGGACTGAGGGTACAGCTTGGTCTGGGTGACCCAAGTGGGCAAATGCTGCGTCCCGATTCTCCACCCTTTTACAGGAAGTGTGCACTTCCACCATTGTCAAATCCATGCAAGAAAGTGTGCAAGTCAAGTGCACACTTTGGGTGAATGGGGGGGGGGGTAAGGTAGTGAAAGATGGGACTTATACACTGACTATGACCTGAAGGAGGAAGTTGAAACAAAAGTGGAAAGGAAGGACCTGACATATGTGAGGACGAAATGCCAACGTGACACAAGGGAGGACGGGTGTCACGTTAAATTACTTCTCCTTAGCACTTCCTGTCAGTTTCCCTGTTCCTTCTGGAGTCACTTTGCTCTAGCCATCTGCTGTTTCAGTGAGACGAAGACAAATATGAAAATGAAGAGGCATATTTTCCAAACATGATTTAACGGGTCTTCATATCTTCACCTCCTATCACACACACACACACACACACACACACACACACACACACACACACACACACACCACACCACACCACACACACACCACACACACCACACACACACACACACACACACACACACACACACACACACACACACACACACACACACACACACACACACACACACACACACACACACACACACACACACACACACACCTTCACCCCTGCCTACCTCTCTCCATTACTGTATCTCAAGCTACCCTGTCTGTGATTAATCTGCCTTGTCCCAGGCCTCTAAGTGGACTAAGTAGACAAGGTTAGCAGGTTAAACAAATATAGAGGGGGATATGTCCATCCTGCTACACCCTTCTGCATACTCAACACATGCTTCCGGTGAACTCACTCTAAACCAACTCTAACACTAGAGTAAACAAGGTGGAGAGGAGGAGGGAGGTGGTTAGGGGGAGAGAGGGGAAGGGAGTGAGTGAGTGAGAGAGAGAGAGGGTCTTAGTGAAACAACATGGATACAGCCAGGGGCCGCATTTATAAAACGGACTTACGATCAATTTTGATCTTAAGTATGACTTACGCAGAATACCACGTTTAAGTAGTTATTTATAAAACCTTACAATGACGTGGAAATGATCTTATCTCTACTCAAAGTCTAGACTTGACGTAAGTGATTTTCCTGCTGGTTATGTAGGGGGTATTGCAGTTTGGGACGCATATGCGTCCAAGCCTGTGGTGAACTTTGCATTAGCTTTATGAACAATTTGTTAGAAATGATCAATTAAAGGTGTGAGGAATGAATTGCCAGACGCAAGGTGTTTTGAATTAGAAACAGGATGTGATGTTCTATAAATAGTGTGTCAAATTAGAAAAAAGTAACCATGGCTGTTCAGGCATTATTGGAAGACGTCGAAAATTGTGCTTTTAGAAGGGAGAGTTTTCAGAGACTGGAACAACTTTTTTTGCCCATGGCCTATCATCTCCCAAGAAATGTTCTGTTAGATTTGTGCGCGGATTTAGCCCCTAATCTGGAAAGGAAGACACTCTGTGATCATGCCATACCGTATCTGTACTGTCCACTCTGGGATTCCTCACTATTGGGACATTCCAGAGGGAAATGAGTGACAGGTCGGGTATATCACAGCCATCATTCAGCTGCATCCTGCCACAAATCGAGGCGATTCTACACGTATTGTCCACGAGATACATTAGTTTCCCATTTACACCCTCATTTCATTTCCAAGGGGTCATACTGCACGCATATTGCCTTACGCGCACCGTCTATAGATGAACATGTATCTGTTAACAGGAAGAATTTCCATTCATTTAATGTTCAGATCATCTGCGATGCCCGTATGCAACTCCTCAATGTATGCTCCAAGTGACCAGCATCTACGCACGACTCCTTAATTCTGCGCCACAGCAGAGTAGGCCCGCGTCTAGAAGCTGGTGAGAGTGGAGGCGGGTGGCTTCTCGGTGAGTTCTTTTTTCCCCCCAGTGTATAATAGCCTATTAACCGTGCAAAATAATGTAACACAACGGTTTTACCCTATTAGGTGACCGGGGCTATCCACTGAAAACGTGGCTTCTTGCTCCCTTTGCCGATCCCCGAACAGCAGAGGAAATGCGCTACAGTTTGGCGCGGTAGAACAAGGTCGGTTGTGGAGCGCACCATCGGATTGCTGAAGGGCCACGTTGCCTTGATGCATCAGGTGGAAAACTCCTCTACAAGCCAGAGAAGGTCATTTCATTTAATAAAAATGCTAAACTTTAATTTAGTTTTAAAATGGGTCAACTTAAAGCAACATATACCAACATTTTATATTTAGCATTTTATTGAAATTGCACACCCAAAGGTTCTGGCCAAATAGCTGAAAACAGTTTTTAATTTGGCCCTACGGTTACTGAGATGTCCCCTTGAAGCTTGTTCATTTTGTAGCAATGCTAGTGTAAACAAATGGAATCAGCTGAGTCCTATCGTTTCCACTAGCATTGCAACAAAATGCGAACAAATTTCAAGGGGACATCTCAGTAACTGTAGTGCCTATTAGTAGTGCAAGTTTGTTTGACAAGAACATCGGGGTGTGCAATTTCAAACCTAAATATAAAATGTTGGCCTGTTTTAAGAATGAATGGTTTCCAATCAAAGGTGACACGCATAATACTGGCATGTGGTGTGCTCCACAACATAGCGCTGAGGCACGGTATTGAAATGGATGTGGAGATTAGAATGGACTCCCAAGAGCCTCCTAACCCACCACCCAATGGAGCACCTGCCCCGGCTGATGCAGTGAGAAGGAGACGGCAGCTCAAACAGAGATTGGTGGTAAGAAACAGAATGCCAGACAATATACAAAGCATAGGTTTTTTATTCACGTTGTGGAAAATGTTCAACAATTGCATTATGTAAATGAATCAAAACCCTATGTATTCTTCCGAGTTCAGTCACAATCTTCCCAACCAATGTGTTCCAACTCGTTCTGGGTTTGCAGGACTGAGGTGGTCAACAAGCGAACTGTAGACGTGGACACAGACGTGGATGGACCCTCGACACCTGTGGCCAAACCTTCCCCCTCACTCCTGGCACCTGCTGATTTGGGAGCCTCACGCACTTTATCCCTGGGTGGAGGGAGCACGGGCTGCAACGCAGCTTCCCTTGGTGGAGGGGGCACCCTCACCCGGCGCACGGGCTGCAACGCAGCTTCCCTTGGTGGAGGGGGCACCCTCACCCGGCGCACGGGCTGCAACGCAGCTTCCCTTGGTGGAGGGGGCACCCTCACCCGGCGCACGGGCGGCAACGCAGCTTCCCTTGGTGGAGGGGGCACCCTCACCCGGCGCACGGGCGGCAACGCAGCTTCCCTTGGTGGAGGGGGCACCCTCACCCGGCGCACGGGCTGCAACGCAGCTTCCCTTGGTGGAGGGGGCACCCTCACCCGGCGCACGGGCTGCAACGCAGCTTCCCTTGGTGGAGGGGGCACCCTCACCCGGCGCACGGGCTGCAACGCAGCTTCCCTTGGTGGAGGGGGCACCCTCACCCGGCGCACGGGCGGCAACGCAGCTTCCCTTGGTGGAGGGGGCACCCTCACCCGGCGCACGGGCGGCAACGCAGCTTCCCTTGGTGGAGGGGGCACCCTCACCCGGCGCACGGGCTGCAACGCAGCTTCCCTTGGTGGAGGGGGCACCCTCACCCGGCGCACGGGCTGCAACGCAGCTTCCCTTGGTGGAGGGGGCACCCTCACCCGGCGCACGGGCGGCAACGCAGCTTCCCTTGGTGGAGGGGGCACCCTCACCCGGCGCACGGGCTGCAACGCAGCTTCCCTTGGTGGAGGGGGCACCCTCACCCGGCGCACGGGCTGCAACGCAGCTTCCCTTGGTGGAGGGGGCACCCTCACCCGGCGCACGGGCGGCAACGCAGCTTCCCTTGGTGGAGGGGGCACCCTCACCCGGCGCACGGGCGGCAACGCAGCTTCCCTTGGTGGAGGGGGCACCCTCACCCGGCGCACGGGCTGCAACGCAGCTTCCCCTGTTTCTATGTGAATAAAATAAATCAGTGCATGTCTTGTATATTAAGTTGCTTACAACCAAGTTTCACATTCTCTTAATTACTTACCGTGATCCAGTGATGCAGTTGTGGGGGTTTCGCGCTCCGACTTCACCGTTTCCGATGTTACTGCTAACGATGTAAAAGCTGGGATTAAACCATATGAAAAATAAAACAAAGCAAAATAGAAGAAACTCACCTTTTTTTAAACATTCACTGTCGCCGTCAGAGCATGTGCCAGTGTATGCACTTTCCCCAATGATTGCCCCGATGCGCTGGTCCATTTGGGAGAGCACCGGCGTGACAGGCCCCCCTCCCTTGACAACGCAGACTAGAGCTGGCGCGCATGAGCAGTGTGGGTGCAATAATTGAATAACATAGATTCCTACATTTATTTTGCAACGTGCAGTCAGTCTGTAAGGCACATTAAGGTGCTGTCAATTTTAAGTTCATTTGAGATTTATAGATCACAGGTGCGTAAGTTACAAATGGGCTTCTTAGAACCTGCGTAAGCAAGGTTTTTTATGCTCAGTATCTTTTATGAATCGAAAGTAAGCACACCGTCGGTAATGATCTTACGACTAAGTTCAAGTATAAATCTAAGATTTTTTTTTTTTAAATGAGGCCCCAGGACAGAGCAGGTGGGAGGGAGAGAGAGAGGCTCAGTGAAGTTGCTCTGTGCATTCCAAGGTACACTATTAGGGTGTTTAGGAAATATCCATCTGAAATCATAAACCAAACCGGAAATTAGGCGGGTGCACAGAGAGCAAAGAAGACACGATGAAAGAAAGAGTCAATGGGAAAGAGAAAAATCGAGATAGGATGAGAGAATTAGACACAGAAAGAAAAAATGAGAAAGTGACAATGAGACAAAGAGAGTGTACCAAAGAGAAACAACAGGAGAAGTAGTGGCAGAGCACAAAAATGTGAGAGATAGAAAACTCTTGATTTATTGTTAGAACTGCTTTCTTCAAAGCCCTCATTCTCTCCATGTTGCTCCAGTGAAGTAACACTTGGTTGACTTGATTTCCTATTGTTATGTTATGACCCACCAAGCCAAGGCTCATAAAAAATGTACAGCAAACAAAGACAAAGCTAGCAAGCGCCTAGCTAACCTACACCAGACCAGACAGGTCTCAGCTCAGAGCTCCAAATGCCATTCCAGATGAGCTCTGTGGTGCAGTTACGTACTGGGCCCCTATACCAGCAAACAAACAACCAATGTAGGGCTTAGAGAGAGAAAAAACCGAGCCTGTTTAATTTGTCTTCTGCTGGGAAGGAAGGTAATGAACACACAAACACACACACACACACACACACACACACACACACACACACACACACACACACACACACACACACACAAGCATATGGGTTCTTAGTACTATCGGGGATTGGCTAACTTTGGGATCTATGGCTGTGATATAGGACATGACGGCCCACTGTTGCTAAAGTCTGTTGAAGCACTGCATTGGGGTTTTCTCATCTCTTCTTCTCTTCCTCTATTCTTCTCCTATTCCCTTCTTTTATATATAAAAAAGAGGGCGTAAAACTTTCCCTACACTAACTAACACTCAGGCTACATCCCAAAATGGCACCCTATTCCCTTCATAGTGCACTACTTTTTACCAGGGCCCATAGGGGTGCACTATATAGGGAATAGGGTGCCATTTCAGAGGCAGCCTCAGAAATGTGTGATACGCAGACGCAGTGACAGAACATGCATTAATCTGTCTCTAATAACCACAGCATTCCTTTACTCTCTCTCTCTCTCTCTCTCTCTCTCTCTCTCTCTCTCTCTCTCTCCCCC